>NW_028225184.1:46177004-46794504 GCF_052327205.1 Somniosus microcephalus | reverse complement strand
AGAGAGAGAGACTGGGAGTGTGTGTGAGAGAGAGAGAGTGGGGGTGGGAGAGAGAGAGAGAGAGACTGGGAGTGTGAGAGAGAGAGAGAGAGAGACTGCGAGTGAGAGATAGATAGAGAGAAACTGGGAATGTAAGGGAGAGAGATACTGGGAGTGTGTGAGAGAGAGAGAGACTGGGAGTGAGAGAGAGAGAGACTGGGAGTTTGAGTGAGTTTTAGAGAGTGTGTGCGAGAGAGAGAGAGTTTGTGAGAGAGAGAGTGGGAGTGTGAGAGAGAGAGAGTGGGAGTGTGAGAGTGGGAGTGTGAGAGAGAGAGAGTGAGAGTGGGAGTGTGAGAGGCAGAGAGTGGGAGTCTGTGAGAGACAGAGTAGGCGTGTGAGAGAGAGAGAGTGAGAGTGTGTGAGAGAGAGAGAGAGAGTGGGATTGTGTGAGAGAGAGAGAGACTGGGAGTGTGTGAGAGAGAGAGAGAGAGTGGGAGTGTGTGAGAGAGAGAGAGAGAGACTGGGAGTGTGTGAGAGAGAGAGAGAGACTGGGAGTGTGAGAGAGAGATTGAGACTGGAAGTGCGAGAGAGAGAGAGAGTGGAAGTGTGTGAGAGAGAGAGAGAGTGGGAGTGTGTGAGAGAGAGAGAGAGATTGTGAGTGTGTGTGAGAGAGAGTGAGAGAGAGAGAGAGAGTGTGTGAGAGAGAGAGAGAGACTGGGAGTGTGAGAGAGAGAGAGAGACTGGGAGTATGAGAGAGAGACTGGGAGTGTGAGAGAGAGACTGAGAGTGTGAGATAGAGAGACTGGGAGTGAGAGAGAGAGAGACTGGGAATGTGTGTGAGAGAGAGAGAGTGGGGGTGGGAGAGAGAGAGAGAGAGACTGGGAGTGTGAGAGAGAGAGAGAGAGAGACTGCGAGTGAGAGATAGATAGAGAGAAACTGGGAATGTAAGGGAGAGAGATACTGGGAGTGTGTGAGAGAGAGAGAGACTGGGAGTGAGAGAGAGAGAGACTGGGAGTTTGAGTGAGTTTTAGAGAGTGTGTGCGAGAGAGAGAGAGTTTGTGAGAGAGAGAGAGTGGGAGTGTGAGAGAGAGAGAGTGGAAGTGTGAGAGTGGGAGTGTGAGAGAGAGAGAGTGAGAGTGGGAGTGTGAGAGGCAGAGAGTGGGAGTCTGTGAGAGACAGAGTAGGCGTGTGAGAGAGAGAGAGTGAGAGTGTGTGAGAGAGAGAGAGAGTGGGAGTGTGTGAGAGAGAGAGAGACTGGGAGTGTGTGAGAGAGAGAGAGAGAAACTGGGAATGTAAGGGAGAGAGATACTGGGAGTGTGTGAGAGAGAGAGACTGGGAGTGAGAGAGAGAGAGACTGGGAGTTTGAGTGAGTTTTAGAGAGTGTGTGTGAGAGAGAGAGAGTTTGTGAGAGAGAGAGAGTGGGAGTGTGAGAGAGAGAGAGTGGGAGTTTGAGAGTGGGAGTGTGAGAGAGAGAGAGTGAGAGTGGGAGTGGGAGAGGCAGAGAGTGGGAGTCTGTGAGAGACAGAGGAGGCGTGTGAGAGAGAGAGAGTGAGAGTGTGTGAGAGAGAGAGAGAGAGTGGGAGTGTGTGAGAGAGAGAGAGACTGGGAGTGTGTGAGAGAGAGAGAGAGAGTGGGAGTGTGTGAGAGAGAGAGAGAGAGACTGGGAGTGTGTGTGAGAGAGAGAGAGACTGGGAGTGTGAGAGAGAGAGACTGGGAGTGTGAGAGAGAGAGAGAGAGTTGGAGTGTGTGTGTGAGAGAGAGAGAGAGAGACTGGGCGTGTGAGAGAGAGAGAGAGACTGGGAGTGTGAGAGAGAGAGAGAGAAAGAGTGAATGGGAGTGTGTGAGAGAGAGAGAGACTGGGAGTGTGTGAGAGGGAGCGAGACTGGGAGTGAGAGAGAGAGAGAGAGGCTGGGAGTGAGAGAGAGAGAGACTGGGAGTGTGTGTGAGAGAGAGAGAGTGGGGGTGGGAGAGAGAGAGAGAGAGTCTGGGATTGTGAGAGAGAGAGAGAGAGAGAGAGAGACTGCGAGTGAGAGATAGATAGAGTGAAACTGGGAATGTAAGGGAGAGATACTGGGAGTGTGTGAGAGAGAGAGAGACTGGGAGTGAGAGAGAGAGACTGGGAGTGTGAGAGAGAGAGAGAGAGAGATTGGGAGTCAGAGAGAGAGAGAGAGTGAGAGAGAGAGAGAGACTGGGAGTGAGAGAGAGAGAGACTGGGAGTTTGAGTGAGTTTTAGAGAGTGTGTGCGAGAGAGAGAGAGTTTGTGAGAGAGAGAGAGTGGGAGTGTGAGAGAGAGAGAGAGAGTGGGAGTGTGAGAGTGGGAGTGTGAGAGAGAGAGAGTGAGAGTGGGAGTGTGAGAGGCAGAGAGTGGGAGTCTGTGAGAGACAGAGGAGGCGTGTGAGAGAGAGAGAGTGAGAGTGTGTGAGAGAGAGAGAGAGAGTGGGAGTGTGTGAGAGAGAGAGAGACTGGGAGTGTGTGAGAGAGAGAGAGAGAGTGGGAGTGTGTGTGTGAGAGAGAGGGAGAGGTAGAGAGAGTGGGAGTGTGTGAGAGAGATAGAGACTGGGAGTGAGAGAGAGAGAGAGAGAAAGAGTGACTGGGAGTGTGTGAGAGAGAGAGAGACTGGGAGTGTGTGAGAGGGAGCGAGACTGGGAGTGAGAGAGAGAGAGAGAGGCTGGGAGTGAGAGAGAGAGAGACTGGGAGTGTGAGATAGAGAGAGAGAGATTGTGAGTGTGTGTGAGAGAGAGTGAGAGAGAGAGAGAGAGTGTGTGAGAGAGAGAGAGAGACTGGGAGTGTGAGAGAGAGAGAGAGACTGGGAGTATGAGAGAGAGACTGGGAGTGTGAGAGAGAGACTGAGAGTGTGAGATAGAGAGACTGGGAGTGAGAGAGAGAGAGACTGGGAATGTGTGTGAGAGAGAGAGAGTGGGGGTGGGAGAGAGAGAGAGAGAGACTGGGAGTGTGAGAGAGAGAGAGAGAGAGACTGCGAGTGAGAGATAGATAGAGAGAAACTGGGAATGTAAGGGAGAGAGATACTGGGAGTGTGTGAGAGAGAGAGAGACTGGGAGTGAGAGAGAGAGAGACTGGGAGTTTGAGTGAGTTTTAGAGAGTGTGTGCGAGAGAGAGAGAGTTTGTGAGAGAGAGAGTGGGAGTGTGAGAGAGAGAGAGAGTGGGAGTGTGAGAGTGGGAGTGTGAGAGAGAGAGAGTGAGAGTGGGAGTGTGAGAGGCAGAGAATGGGAGTCTGTGAGAGACAGAGTAGGCGTGTGAGAGAGAGAGAGTGAGAGTGTGTGAGAGAGAGAGAGAGAGTGGAGTGTGTGAGAGAGAGAGAGACTGGGAGTGTGTGAGAGAGAGAGAGAGAAACTGGGAATGTAAGGGAGAGAGATACTGGGAGTGTGTGAGAGAGAGAGACTGGGAGTGAGAGAGAGAGACTGGGAGTTTGAGTGAGTTTTAGAGAGTGTGTGTGAGAGAGAGAGAGTTTGTGAGAGAGAGAGAGTGGGAGTGTGAGAGAGAGAGAGTGGGAGTTTGAGAGTGGGAGTGTGAGAGAGAGAGAGTGAGAGTGGGAGTGTGAGAGGCAGAGAGTGGGAGTCTGTGAGAGACAGAGGAGGCGTGTGAGAGAGAGAGAGTGAGAGTGTGTGAGAGAGAGAGAGAGAGTGGGAGTGTGTGAGAGAGAGAGAGACTGGGAGTGTCTCGTGCTTAGGAGTGTTTTGCAGTTATCTCCTGTTTTGGAGTGGTTTGGAGTTATCTCGTGTTTTGGAGTGGTTTGGTGTTATCTCGTTTTTTGGAGTTATCTGTTGTTTTGGAGTGGTTTGGAGTTATCTCGTGTTTTGGAGTGGTTTGGAGTTATCTCGTGTTTTGGAGTTATCTCGTGTTTTGGAGTGCTTTGGAGCTATCTCGTATTTTGGAGTGGTTTGGAGTTATCTCGTGTTTTGGAGTGGTTTGGAGTTATCTCGCGTTTTGGAGTGGTTTGGAGTTATCTCGTGTTTTGGAGTGGTTTGGAGTTATCTCGTGTTTTGGAGTGGTTTGGAGTTATCTCGTGTTTTGGAGTGGTTTGGAGTTATATCGTGTTTTGGAGTGGTTTGGAGTTATCTCGTGTTTTGGAGTGGTTTGGAGTTATCTCATGTTTTGGAGTGGTTTGGAGTTATCTCGTGTTTTTGTGTTATCTCGTGTTTTGGAGTGGTTTGGAGCTATCTCGTGTTTTGGAGTGGTTTGGAGTTATCTCGTGTTTTGGAGTGGTTTGGAGTTATCTCGTGTTTTGGAGTTATCTCGTGTTTTGGAGTGGTTTGGAGTTATCTCGTGTATTGGAGTGGTTTGCAGTTATTCCGTATTTTGGAGTTATCTCGTGTTTCGGAGTGGTTTGGAGTTATCTCGTGTTTTGGAGTTATCTCGTGTTGTGGAGTGGTTTGGAGTTATCTCGTGTTTTGGAGTTATCTCGTGTTGTGGAGTGGTATGGAGTTATCTCGTGTTTTGGAATGGTTTGGAGAGTTATCTCGTGTTTTGGAGTGGATTGGAGTTATCTCGTGCTTAGGAGTGTTTTGCAGTTATCTCCTGTTTTGGAGTGGTTTGGAGTTATCTCGTGTTTTGGAGTGGTTTGGTGTTATCTCGTTTTTTGGAGTTATCTGTTGTTTTGGAGTGGTTTGGAGTTATCTCGTGTTTTGGAGTGGTTTGCAGTTATTCCGTATTTTGGAGTTATCTCGTGTTTTGGAGTGGTTTGGAGATATCTCGTGTTTTGGAGTGGTTTGGAGTTATCTCGTGTTTTGGAATGGTTTGAAGTTATCTCGTGTTTTGGAGTGGTTTGGAGTTATCTCGTGTTTTGGAGTTATCTCGTGTTTTGGAGTGCTTTGGAGCTATCTCGTGTTATGGAGTGGTTTGGAGTTATCTCGTGTTTTGGAGTGGTTTGGAGTTATCTCGTATTTTGGAGTTATCTCCTGTTTTGCAGTGGTTTGGAGTTATCTCGTGTTTTGGAGTGGTTTGGAGTTGTCTCGTGTTTTGGAGTGGTTTGGAGTTATCTCATGTTTTGGAGTAATCTCGTATTTTGGAGTGGTTTGGAGTTATCTCGTGTTTTGGAGTGGTTTGGAGTTATCTCGCGTTTTGGAGTGGTTTGGAGTTATCTCGTGTTTTGGAGTGGTTTGGAGTTATCTCGTGTTTTGGAGTGGTTTGGAGTTATCTCGTGTTTTGGAGTGGTTTGGAGTTATATCGTGTTTTGGAGTGGTTTGGAGTTATCTCGTGTTTTGGAGTGGTTTGGAGTTATCTCATGTTTTGGAGTGATTTGGAGTTATCTCGTGTTTTTGTGTTATCTCGTGTTTTGGAGTGGTTTGGAGCTATCTCGTGTTTTGGAGTGGTTTGGAGTTATCTCGTGTTTTGGAGTGGTTTGGAGTTATCTCGTGTTTTGGAGTTATCTCGTGTTTTGGAGTGGTTTGGAGTTATCTCGTGTATTGGAGTGGTTTGCAGTTATTCCGTATTTTGGAGTTATCTCGTGTTTCGGAGTGGTTTGGAGATATCTCGTGTTTTGGAGTGGTTTGGAGTTATCTCGTGTTTTGGAGTGTTTTGAATTTATCTCGTGTTTTGGAGTGGTTTGGAGTTATCTCGTGTTTTGGAGTTATCTCGTGTTTTGGAGTGCTTTGGAGATATCTCGTGTTTTGGAGTGGTTTGGAGTTATCTCGTGTTTTGGAGTGGTTTGGAGTTATCTCGTGTTTTGGAGTTATCTCCTGTTTTGCAGTGGTTTGGAGTTATCTCGTGTTTTGGAGTAATCTCGTGTTTTGGAGTGGTTTGCAGTTATCTCGTGTTTTGGAGTTGTTTGGAGTTATCTCTTGTTTTGGAGTGGTTTGGAGTTATCTCGTGTTTTGGAGTGGTTTGGAGTTATCTCGTGTTTTGAGTGGTTTGGAGTTATCTCGTGTTTTGGAGTGGTTTGGAATTATCTGGTGTTTTGGAGTGGTTTGGAGTTATCTCGTGTTTTGGAGTGGTTTGGAGTTATCTCGTGTTTTGGAGTGGTTTGGAGTTATCTCGTGTTTTGGAGTGGTTTGGAGTTATCTCGTGTTTTGGAGTGGTTTGGAGTTATCTCGTGTTTTGGAGTGGTTTGGAGTTATCTCGTGTTTTGGAGTGGTTTGGAGTTATCTCGTGTTTTGGAGTGGTTTGGAGAGTTATCTCGTGTTTTGGAGTGGATTGGCGTTATCTCGTGCTTTGGAGTGGTTTGGAGTTATCGCCTGTTTTGGAGTGGTTTTGAGTTATCTCGTGTTTTGGAGTGGTTTGGAGCTATCTCGTGTTTTGGAGTGTTTTGGAGTTATCTCGTGTTTTGAGTGGTTTGGAGTTATCTCGTGTTTTGGAGTGGTTTGGAGTTATCTCATGTTTTGGAGTGGTTTGAAGTTATCTCGTGTTTTGGAGTGGTTTGGAGTTATCTCGTGTTTTGGAGTTATCTCGTGTTTTGGAGTGCTTTGGAGCTATCTCGTGTTTTGGAGTGGTTTGGAGTTATCTCGTGTTTTGGAGTGGTTTGGAGTTATCTCGTATTTTGGAGTTATCTCCTGTTTTGCAGTGGTTTGGAGTTATCTCGTGTTTTGGAGTGGTTTGGAGTTGTCTCGTGTTTTGGAGTGGTTTGGAGTTATCTCTTGTTTTGGAGTGGTTTGGAGTTATCTCGTGTTTTGGAGTGGTTTGGAGTTATCTCGTGTTTTGAGTGGTTTGGAGTTATATCGTGTTTTGGAGTGGTTTGGAGTTATCTCGTGTTTTGGAGTGGTTTGGAGTTGTCTCGTGTTTTGGAGTTTTCTCGTGTTTTGCAGTGGTTTGGAGTTATCTTGTGTTTTGGAGTTATCTCGTGTTGTGGAGTGGTTTGGAGTTATCTCGTGTTTTGGAGTGGTTTGGAGAGTTATCTCGTGTTTTGGAGTGGATTGGAGTTATCTCGTGCTTTGGAGTGTTTTGGAGTTATCTCGTGTTTTGGAGTGGTTTGGAGCTATCTCGTGTTTTGGAGTGGTTTGGAGTTATCTCGTGTTTTGGAGTTATCTCGTGTTTTGGAGTGGTTTGGAGTTATCTCGTGTTTTGGAGTGGTTTGCAGTTATTCCGTATTTTGGAGTTATCTCGTGTTTTGGAGTGGTTTGGAGTTATCTCGTGTTTTGGAGTGGTTTGGAGTTATCGCGTGTTTTGGAGTGGTTTTGAGTTATCTCGTGTTTTGGAGTGGTTTGGAGTTATCTCGTGTTTTGGAGTGGTTTGGAGTTATCTCGTGCTTTGGAGTGGTTCGGAGTTATCTCGTGTTTTGGAGTGGTTTGGTGTTATCTCGTGTTTTGGAGTGGTTTGGAGTTATTTCGTGTTTTGGAGTGGTTTGGCGTTATCTCGTGTTTTGGAGTGGTTTGGAGTTATCTCGTGTTTTGGAGTGGTTTGGAGTTATCTCGTGTTTTGGAGTTATCTCGTGTTGTGGAGTGGTTTGGAGTTATCTCTTGTTTTGGAGTTATCTCGTGTTGTGGAGTGGTATGGAGTTATCTCGTGTTTTGGAATGGTTTGGAGAGTTATCTCGTGTTTTGGAGTGGATTGGAGTTATCTCGTGCTTAGGAGTGTTTTGCAGTTATCTCCTGTTTTGGAGTGGTTTGGAGTTATCTCGTGTTTTGGAGTGGTTTGGTGTTATCTCGTGTTTTGGAGTTTTCTGTTGTTTGGAGTGGTTTGGAGTTATCTCGTGTTTTGGAGTGGTTTGCAGTTATTCCGTATTTTGGAGTTATCTCGTGTTTTGGAGTGGTTTGGAGATACCTCGTGTTTTGGAGTGGTTTGGAGTTATCTCGTGTTTTGGAATGGTTTGAAGTTATCTCGTGTTTTGGAGTGGTTTGGAGTTATCTCGTGTTTTGGAGTTATCTCGTGTTTTGGAGTGGTTTGGAGTTATCTCGTGTTTTGGAGTGGTTTGGAGTTATCTCGTATTTTGGAGTTATCTCCTGTTTTGCAGTGGTTTGGAGTTATCTCGTGTTTTGGAGTGGTTTGGAGTTGTCTCGTGTTTTGGAGTGATTTGGAATTATCTCATGTTTTGGAGTAATCTCGTATTTTGGAGTGGTTTGGAGTTATCTCGCGTTTTGGAGTGGTATGGAGTTATCTCGCGTTTTGGAGTGGTTTGGAGTTATCTCGTGTTTTGGAGTGGTTTGGAGTTATCTCGTGTTTTGGAGTGGTTTGGAGGTTTCTCGGGTTTTGGAGTGGTTTGGAGTTATATCGTGTTTTGGAGTGGTTTGGAGTTATCTCGTGTTTTGGAGTGGTTTGGAGTTATCTCATGTTTTGGAGTGGTTTGGAGTTATCTCGTGTTTTGGAGTTATCTCGTATTTTGGAGTGGTTTGGAGCTATCTCGTGTTATGGAGTGGTTTGGTGTTATCTCGTGTTTTGGAGTGGTTTGGAGTTATCTCGTATTTTGGGGTTATCTCCTGTTTTGCAGTGGTTTGGAGTTATCTCGTGTTTTGGAGTGGTTTGGAGTTGTCTCGTGTTTTGGAGTGGTTTGGAGTTATCTCATGTTTTGGAGTAATCTCGTATTTTGGAGTGGTTTGGAGTTATCTCGTGTTTTGGAGTGGTTTGGAGTTATCTCGCGTTTTGGAGTGGTTTGGAGTTATCTCGTGTTTTGGAGTGGTTTGGAGTTATCGCGTGTTTTGGAGTGGTTTGGAGTTATCTCGTGTTTTGGAGTGGTTTGGAGTTATATCGTGTTTTGGAGTGGTTTGGAGTTATCTCGTGTTTTGGAGTGGTTTGGAGTTATCTCATGTTTTGGAGTGGTTTGGAGTTATCTCGTGTTTTTGTGTTATCTCGTGTTTTGGAGTGGTTTGGAGCTATCTCGTGTTTTGGAGTGGTTTGGAGTTATCTCGTGTTTTGGAGTGGTTTGGAGTTATCTCGTGTTTTGGAGTTATCTCGTGTTTTGGAGTGGTTTGGAGTTATCTCGTGTATTGGAGTGGTTTGCAGTTATTCCGTATTTTGGAGTTATCTCGTGTTTCGGAGTGGTTTGGAGATATCTCGTGTTTTGGAGTGGTTTGGAGTTATCTCGTGTTTTGGAGTGTTTTGAATTTATCTCGTGTTTTGGAGTGGTTTGTAGTTATCTCGTGTTTTGGAGTTATCTCGTGTTTTGGAGTGCTTTGGAGATATCTCGTGTTTTGGAGTGGTTTGGAGTTATCTCGTGTTTTGGAGTGGTTTGCAGTTATCTCGTGTTTTGGAGTGGTTTGGAGTTATCTCTTGTTTTGGAGTGGTTTGGAGTTATCTCGTGTTTTGGAGTGGTTTGGAGTTATCTCGTGTTTTGAGTGGTTTGGAGCTTTCTCGTGTTTTGGAGTTATCTCGTGTTGTGGAGTGGTTTGGAGTTATCTCGTGTTTTGGAGTTATCTCGTGTTGTGGAGTGGTATGGAGTTATCTCGTGTTTTGGAATGGTTTGGAGAGTTATCTCGTGTTTTGGAGTGGATTGGAGTTATCTCGTGCTTAGGAGTGTTTTGCAGTTATCTCCTGTTTTGGAGTGGTTTGGAGTTATCTCGTGTTTTGGAGTGGTTTGGTGTTATCTCGTTTTTTGGAGCTTTCTGTTGTTTTGGAGTGGTTTGGAGTTATCTCGTGTTTTGGAGTGGTTTGCAGTTATTCCGTATTTTGGAGTTATCTCGTGTTTTGGAGTGGTTTGGAGATATCTCGTGTTTTGGAGTGGTTTGGAGTTATCTCGTGTTTTGGAATGGTTTGAAGTTATCTCGTGTTTTGGAGTGGTTTGGAGTTATCTCGTGTTTTGGAGTTATCTCGTGTTTTGGAGTGCTTTGGAGCTATCTCGTGTTATGGAGTGGTTTGGAGTTATCTCGTGTTTTGGAGTGGTTTGGAGTTATCTCGTATTTTGGAGTTATCTCCTGTTTTGCAGTGGTTTGGAGTTATCTCGTGTTTTGGAGTGGTTTGGAGTTGTCTCGTGTTTTGGAGTGGTTTGGAGTTATCTCATGTTTTGGAGTAATCTCGTATTTTGGAGTGGTTTGGAGTTATCTCGTGTTTTGGAGTGGTTTGGAGTTATCTCGCGTTTTGGAGTGGTTTGGAGTTATCTCGTGTTTTGGAGTGGTTTGGAGTTATCTCGTGTTTTGGAGTGGTTTGGAGTTATCTCGTGTTTTGGAGTGGTTTGGAGTTATATCGTGTTTTTGTGTTATCTCGTGTTTTGGAGTGGTTTGGAGCTATCTCGTGTTTTGGAGTGGTTTGGAGTTATCTCGTGTTTTGGAGTGGTTTGGAGTTATCTCGTGTTTTGGAGTTATCTCGTGTTTTGGAGTGGTTTGGAGTTATCTCGTGTATTGGAGTGATTTGCAGTTATTCCGTATTTTGGAGTTATCTCGTGTTTCGGAGTGGTTTGGAGTTATCTCGTGTTTTGGAGTTATCTCGTGTTGTGGAGTGGTTTGGAGTTATCTCGTGTTTTGGAGTTATCTCGTGTTGTGGAGTGGTATGGAGTTATCTCGTGTTTTGGAATGGTTTGGAGAGTTATCTCGTGTTTTGGAGTGGATTGGAGTTATCTCGTGCTTAGGAGTGTTTTGCAGTTATCTCCTGTTTTGGAGTGGTTTGGAGTTATCTCGTGTTTTGGAGTGGTTTGGTGTTATCTCGTTTTTTGGAGTTATCTGTTGTTTTGGAGTGGTTTGGAGTTATCTCGTGTTTTGGAGTGGTTTGCAGTTATTCCGTATTTTGGAGTTATCTCGTGTTTTGGAGTGGTTTGGAGATATCTCGTGTTTTGGAGTGGTTTGGAGTTATCTCGTGTTTTGGAATGGTTTGAAGTTATCTCGTGTTTTGGAGTGGTTTGGAGTTATCTCGTGTTTTGGAGTTATCTCGTGTTTTGGAGTGCTTTGGAGCTATCTCGTGTTATGGAGTGGTTTGGAGTTATCTCGTGTTTTGGAGTGGTTTGGAGTTATCTCGTATTTTGGAGTTATCTCCTGTTTTGCAGTGGTTTGGAGTTATCTCGTGTTTTGGAGTGGTTTGGAGTTGTCTCGTGTTTTGGAGTGGTTTGGAGTTATCTCATGTTTTGGAGTAATCTCGTATTTTGGAGTGGTTTGGAGTTATCTCGTGTTTTGGAGTGGTTTGGAGTTATCTCGCGTTTTGGAGTGGTTTGGAGTTATCTCGTGTTTTGGAGTTGTTTGGAGTTATCTCGTGTTTTGGAGTGGTTTGGAGTTATCTCGTGTTTTGGAGTGGTTTGGAGTTATATCGTGTTTTGGAGTGGTTTGGAGTTATCTCGTGTTTTGGAGTGGTTTGGAGTTATCTCATGTTTTGGAGTGGTTTGGAGTTATCTCGTGTTTTTGTGTTATCTCGTGTTTTGGAGTGATTTGGAGCTATCTCGTGTTTTGGAGTGGTTTGGAGTTATCTCGTGTTTTGGAGTGGTTTGGAGTTATCTCGTGTTTTGGAGTTATCTCGTGTTTTGGAGTGGTTTGGAGTTATCTCGTGTATTGGAGTGGTTTGCAGTTATTCCGTATTTTGGAGTTATCTCGTGTTTCGGAGTGGTTTGGAGATATCTCGTGTTTTGGAGTGGTTTGGAGTTATCTCGTGTTTTGGAGTGTTTTGAATTTATCTCGTGTTTTGGAGTGGTTTGGAGTTATCTCGTGTTTTGGAGTTATCTCGTGTTTTGGAGTGCTTTGGAGATATCTCGTGTTTTGGAGTGGTTTGGAGTTATCTCGTGTTTTGGAGTGGTTTGGAGTTATCTCGTGTTTTGGAGTTATCTCCTGTTTTGCAGTGGTTTGGAGTTATCTCGTGTTTTGGAGTAATCTCGTGTTTTGGAGTGGTTTGCAGTTATCTCGTGTTTTGGAGTTGTTTGGAGTTATCTCTTGTTTTGGAGTGGTTTGGAGTTATCTCGTGTTTTGGAGTGGTTTGGAGTTATCTCGTGTTTTGAGTGGTTTGGAGTTATCTCGTGTTTTGGAGTGGTTTGGAGTTATCTGGTGTTTTGGAGTGGTTTGGAGTTATCTCGTGTTTTGGAGTGGTTTGGAGTTATCTCGTGTTTTGGAGTGGTTTGGAGTTATCTCGTGTTTTGGAGTGGTTTGGAGTTATCTCGTGTTTTGGAGTGGTTTGGAGTTATCTCGTGTTTTGGAGTGGTTTGGAGTTATCTCGTGTTTTGGAGTGGTTTGGAGTTATCTCGTGTTTTGGAGTGGTTTGGAGAGTTATCTCGTGTTTTGGAGTGGATTGGCGTTATCTCGTGCTTTGGAGTGGTTTGGAGTTATCGCCTGTTTTGGAGTGGTTTTGAGTTATCTCGTGTTTTGGAGTGGTTTGGAGCTATCTCGTGTTTTGGAGTGTTTTGGAGTTATCTCGTGTTTTGAGTGGTTTGGAGTTATCTCGTGTTTTGGAGTGGTTTGGAGTTATCTCATGTTTTGGAGTGGTTTGAAGTTATCTCGTGTTTTGGAGTGGTTTGGAGTTATCTCGTGTTTTGGAGTTATCTCGTGTTTTGGAGTGGTTTGGAGTTATCTCGTGTTTTGGAGTGGTTTGGAGTTATCTCGTGTTTTGAGTGGTTTGGAGTTATATCGTGTTTTGGAGTGGTTTGGAGTTATCTCGTGTTTTGGAGTGGTTTGGAGTTATCTCGTGTTTTGGAGTGGTTTGGAGTTGTCTCGTGTTTTGGAGTGGTTTGGAGTTATCTCTTGTTTTGGAGTGGTTTGGAGTTATCTCGTGTTTTGGAGTGGTTTGGAGTTATCTCGTGTTTTGAGTGGTTTGGAGTTATATCGTGTTTTGGAGTGGTTTGGAGTTATCTCGTGTTTTGGAGTGGTTTGGAGTTGTCTCGTGTTTTGGAGTTTTCTCGTGTTTTGCAGTGGTTTGGAGTTATCTTGTGTTTTGGAGTTATCTCGTGTTGTGGAGTGGTTTGGAGTTATCTCGTGTTTTGGAGTGGTTTGGAGAGTTATCTCGTGTTTTGGAGTGGATTGGAGTTATCTCGTGCTTTGGAGTGTTTTGGAGTTATCTCGTGTTTTGGAGTGGTTTGGAGCTATCTCGTGTTTTGGAGTGGTTTGGAGTTATCTCGTGTTTTGGAGTTATCTCGTGTTTTGGAGTGGTTTGGAGTTATCTCGTGTTTTGGAGTGGTTTGCAGTTATTCCGTATTTTGGAGTTATCTCGTGTTTTGGAGTGGTTTGGAGTTATCTCGTGTTTTGGAGTGGTTTGGAGTTATCGCGTGTTTTGGAGTGGTTTTGAGTTATCTCGTGTTTTGGAGTGGTTTGGAGTTATCTCGTGTTTTGGAGTGGTTTGGAGTTATCTCGTGCTTTGGAGTGGTTCGGAGTTATCTCGTGTTTTGGAGTGGTTTGGTGTTATCTCGTGTTTTGGAGTGGTTTGGAGTTATTTCGTGTTTTGGAGTGGTTTGGCGTTATCTCGTGTTTTGGAGTGGTTTGGAGTTATCTCGTGTTTTGGAGTGGTTTGGAGTTATCTCGTGTTTTGGAGTTATCTCGTGTTGTGGAGTGGTTTGGAGTTATCTCGTGTTTTGGAGTTATCTCGTGTTGTGGAGTGGTATGGAGTTATCTCGTGTTTTGGAATGGTTTGGAGAGTTATCTCGTGTTTTGGAGTGGATTGGAGTTATCTCGTGCTTAGGAGTGTTTTGCAGTTATCTCCTGTTTTGGAGTGGTTTGGAGTTATCTCGTGTTTTGGAGTGGTTTGGTGTTATCTCGTGTTTTGGAGTTTTCTGTTGTTTTGGAGTGGTTTGGAGTTATCTCGTGTTTTGGAGTGGTTTGCAGTTATTCCGTATTTTGGAGTTATCTCGTGTTTTGGAGTGGTTTGGAGATATCTCGTGTTTTGGAGTGGTTTGGAGTTATCTCGTGTTTTGGAATGGTTTGAAGTTATCTCGTGTTTTGGAGTGGTTTGGAGTTATCTCGTGTTTTGGAGTTATCTCGTGTTTTGGAGTGGTTTGGAGTTATCTCGTGTTTTGGAGTGGTTTGGAGTTATCTCGTATTTTGGAGTTATCTCCTGTTTTGCAGTGGTTTGGAGTTATCTCGTGTTTTGGAGTGGTTTGGAGTTGTCTCGTGTTTTGGAGTGATTTGGAGTTATCTCATGTTTTGGAGTAATCTCGTATTTTGGAGTGGTTTGGAGTTATCTCGCGTTTTGGAGTGGTATGGAGTTATCTCGCGTTTTGGAGTGGTTTGGAGTTATCTCGTGTTTTGGAGTGGTTTGGAGTTATCTCGTGTTTTGGAGTGGTTTGGAGGTTTCTCGGGTTTTGGAGTGGTTTGGAGTTATATCGTGTTTTGGAGTGGTTTGGAGTTATCTCGTGTTTTGGAGTGGTTTGGAGTTATCTCATGTTTTGGAGTGGTTTGGAGTTATCTCGTGTTTTGGAGTTATCTCGTATTTTGGAGTGGTTTGGAGCTATCTCGTGTTATGGAGTGCTTTGGTGTTATCTCGTGTTTTGGAGTGGTTTGGAGTTATCTCGTATTTTGGGGTTATCTCCTGTTTTGCAGTGGTTTGGAGTTATCTCGTGTTTTGGAGTGGTTTGGAGTTGTCTCGTGTTTTGGAGTGGTTTGGAGTTATCTCATGTTTTGGAGTAATCTCGTATTTTGGAGTGGTTTGGAGTTATCTCGTGTTTTGGAGTGGTTTGGAGTTATCTCGCGTTTTGGAGTGGTTTGGAGTTATCTCGTGTTTTGGAGTGGTTTGGAGTTATCGCGTGTTTTGGAGTGGTTTGGAGTTATCTCGTGTTTTGGAGTGGTTTGGAGTTATATCGTGTTTTGGAGTGGTTTGGAGTTATCTCGTGTTTTGGAGTGGTTTGGAGTTATCTCATGTTTTGGAGTGGTTTGGAGTTATCTCGTGTTTTTGTGTTATCTCGTGTTTTGGAGTGGTTTGGAGCTATCTCGTGTTTTGGAGTGGTTTGGAGTTATCTCGTGTTTTGGAGTGGTTTGGAGTTATCTCGTGTTTTGGAGTTATCTCGTGTTTTGGAGTGGTTTGGAGTTATCTCGTGTATTGGAGTGGTTTGCAGTTATTCCGTATTTTGGAGTTATCTCGTGTTTCGGAGTGGTTTGGAGATATCTCGTGTTTTGGAGTGGTTTGGAGTTATCTCGTGTTTTGGAGTGTTTTGAATTTATCTCGTGTTTTGGAGTGGTTTGTAGTTATCTCGTGTTTTGGAGTTATCTCGTGTTTTGGAGTGCTTTGGAGATATCTCGTGTTTTGGAGTGGTTTGGAGTTATCTCGTGTTTTGGAGTGGTTTGCAGTTATCTCGTGTTTTGGAGTGGTTTGGAGTTATCTCTTGTTTTGGAGTGGTTTGGAGTTATCTCGTGTTTTGGAGTGGTTTGGAGTTATCTCGTGTTTTGAGTGGTTTGGAGTTATCTCGTGTTTTGGAGTGGTTTGGAGTTATCTGGTGTTTTGGAGTGGTTTGGAGTTATCTCGTGTTTTGGAGTGGTTTGGAGTTATCTCGTGTTTTGGAGTGGTTTGGAGTTATCTCGTGTTTTGGAGTGGTTTGGAGTTATCTCGTGTTTTGGAGTGGTTTGGAGTTATCTCGTGTTTTGGAGTGGTTTGGAGTTATCTCGTGTTTTGGAGTGGTTTGGAGTTATCTCGTGTTTTGGAGTGGTTTGGAGTTATCTCGTGTTTTGGAGTTATCTCGTGTTGTGGAGTGGTTTGGAGTTATCTCGTGTTTTGGAGTTATCTCGTGTTGTGGAGTGGTATGGAGTTATCTCGTGTTTTGGAATGGTTTGGAGAGTTATCTCGTGTTTTGGAGTGGATTGGAGTTATCTCGTGCTTAGGAGTGTTTTGCAGTTATCTCCTGTTTTGGAGTGGTTTGGAGTTATCTCGTGTTTTGGAGTGGTTTGGTGTTATCTCGTGTTTTGGAGTTTTCTGTTGTTTTGGAGTGGTTTGGAGTTATCTCGTGTTTTGGAGTGGTTTGCAGTTATTCCGTATTTTGGAGTTATCTCGTGTTTTGGAGTGGTTTGGAGATATCTCGTGTTTTGGAGTGGTTTGGAGTTATCTCGTGTTTTGGAATGGTTTGAAGTTATCTCGTGTTTTGGAGTGGTTTGGAGTTATCTCGTGTTTTGGAGTTATCTCGTGTTTTGGAGTGGTTTGGAGTTATCTCGTGTTTTGGAGTGGTTTGGAGTTATCTCGTATTTTGGAGTTATCTCCTGTTTTGCAGTGGTTTGGAGTTATCTCGTGTTTTGGAGTGGTTTGGAGTTGTCTCGTGTTTTGGAGTGATTTGGAGTTATCTCATGTTTTGGAGTAATCTCGTATTTTGGAGTGGTTTGGAGTTATCTTGCGTTTTGGAGTGGTATGGAGTTATCTCGCGTTTTGGAGTGGTTTGGAGTTATCTCGTGTTTTGGAGTGGTTTGGAGTTATCTCGTGTTTTGGAGTGGTTTGGAGTTATCTCGGGTTTTGGAGTGGTTTGGAGTTATATCGTGTTTTGGAGTGGTTTGGAGTTATCTCGTGTTTTGGAGTGGTTTGGAGTTATCTCATGTTTTGGAGTGGTTTGGAGTTATCTCGTGTTTTGGAGTTATCTCGTATTTTGGAGTGGTTTGGAGCTATCTCGTGTTATGGAGTGGTTTGGTGTTATCTCGTGTTTTGGAGTGGTTTGGAGTTATCTCGTATTTTGGGGTTATCTCCTGTTTTGCAGTGGTTTGGAGTTATCTCGTGTTTTGGAGTGGTTTGGAGTTGTCTCGTGTTTTGGAGTGGTTTGGAGTTATCTCATGTTTTGGAGTAATCTCGTATTTTGGAGTGGTTTGGAGTTATCTCGTGTTTTGGAGTGGTTTGGAGTTATCTCGCGTTTTGGAGTGGTTTGGAGTTATCTCGTGTTTTGGAGTGGTTTGGAGTTATCGCGTGTTTTGGAGTGGTTTGGAGTTATCTCGTGTTTTGGAGTGGTTTGGAGTTATATCGTGTTTTGGAGTGGTTTGGAGTTATCTCGTGTTTTGGAGTGGTTTGGAGTTATCTCATGTTTTGGAGTGGTTTGGAGTTATCTCGTGTTTTTGTGTTATCTCGTGTTTTGGAGTGCTTTGGAGCTATCTCGTGTTTTGGAGTGGTTTGGAGTTATCTCGTGTTTTGGAGTGGTTTGGAGTTATCTCGTGTTTTGGAGTTATCTCGTGTTTTGGAGTGGTTTGGAGTTATCTCGTGTATTGGAGTGGTTTGCAGTTATTCCGTATTTTGGAGTTATCTCGTGTTTCGGAGTGGTTTGGAGATATCTCGTGTTTTGGAGTGGTTTGGAGTTATCTCGTGTTTTGGAGTGTTTTGAATTTATCTCGTGTTTTGGAGTGGTTTGGAGTTATCTCGTGTTTTGGAGTTATCTCGTGTTTTGGAGTGCTTTGGAGATATCTCGTGTTTTGGAGTGGTTTGGAGTTATCTCGTGTTTTGGAGTGGTTTGGAGTTATCTCGTGTTTTGGGGTTATCTCCTGTTTTGCAGTGGTTTGGAGTTATCTCGTGTTTTGGAGTAATCTCGTGTTTTGGAGTGGTTTGCAGTTATCTCGTGTTTTGGAGTGGTTTGGAGTTATCTCTTGTTTTGGAGTGGTTTGGAGTTATCTCGTGTTTTGGAGTGGTTTGGAGTTATCTCGTGTTTTGAGTGGTTTGGAGTTATCTCGTGTTTTGGAGTGGTTTGGAGTTATCTGGTGTTTTGGAGTGGTTTGGAGTTATCTCGTGTTTTGGAGTGGTTTGGAGTTATCTCGTGTTTTGGAGTGGTTTGGAGTTATCTCGTGTTTTGGAGTGGTTTGGGGTTATCTCGTGTTTTGGAGTGGTTTGGAGTTATCTCGTGTTTTGGAGTGGTTTGGAGTTATCTCGTGTTTTGGAGTGGTTTGGAGTTATCTCGTGTTTTGGAGTGGTTTGGAGAGTTATCTCGTGTTTTGGAGTGGATTGGCGTTATCTCGTGCTTTGGAGTGGTTTGGAGTTATCGCCTGTTTTGGAGTGGTTTTGAGTTATCTCGTGTTTTGGAGTGGTTTGGAGCTATCTCGTGTTTTGGAGTGTTTTGGAGTTATCTCATGTTTTGGAGTGGTTTGAAGTTATCTCGTGTTTTGGAGTGGTTTGGAGTTATCTCATGTTTTGGAGTGGTTTGAAGTTATCTCGTGTTTTGGAGTGGTTTGGAGTTATCTCGTGTTTTGGAGTTATCTCGTGTTTTGGAGTGCTTTGGAGCTATCTCGTGTTTTGGAGTGGTTTGGAGTTATCTCGTGTTTTGGAGTGGTTTGGAGTTATCTCGTATTTTGGAGTTATCTCCTGTTTTGCAGTGGTTTGGAGTTATCTCGTGTTTTGGAGTGGTTTGGAGTTGTCTCGTGTTTTGGAGTGGTTTGGAGTTATCTCGCGTTTTGGAGTGTTTTGGAGTTATCTCGTGTTTTGGAGTGGTTTGGAGTTATCTCTTGTTTTGGAGTGGTTTGTAGTTATCTCGTGTTTTGGAGTGGTTTGGAGTTATCTGGTGTTTTGGAGTGGTTTGGAGTTATCTCGTGTTTTGGAGTGGTTTGGAGTTGTCTCGTGTTTTGGAGTTTTCTCGTGTTTTGCAGTGGTTTGGAGTTATCTTGTGTTTTGGAGTTATCTCGTGTTGTGGAGTGGTTTGGAGTTATCTCGTGTTTTGGAGTAGTTTGGAGAGTTATCTCGTGTTTTGGAGTGGATTGGAGTTATCTCGTGCTTTGAAGTGTTTTGGAGTTATCTCGTGTTTTGGAGTGGTTTGGAGCTATCTCGTGTTTTGGAGTGGTTTGGAGTTATCTCGTGTTTTGGAGTTATCTCGTGTTTTGGAGTGGTTTGGAGTTATCTCGTGTTTTGGAGTGGTTTGCAGTTATTCCGTATTTTGGAGTGATTTGGAGTTATCTCATGTTTTGGAGTAATCTCGTATTTTGGAGTGGTTTGGAGTTATCTCGCGTTTTGGAGTGGTATGGAGTTATCTCGCGTTTTGGAGTGGTTTGGAGTTATCTCGTGTTTTGGAGTGGTTTGGAGTTATCTCGTGTTTTGGAGTGGTTTGGAGGTTTCTCGGGTTTTGGAGTGGTTTGGAGTTATATCGTGTTTTGGAGTGGTTTGGAGTTATCTCGTGTTTTGGAGTGGTTTGGAGTTATCTCATGTTTTGGAGTGGTTTGGAGTTATCTCGTGTTTTGGAGTTATCTCGTATTTTGGAGTGGTTTGGAGCTATCTCGTGTTATGGAGTGGTTTGGTGTTATCTCGTGTTTTGGAGTGGTTTGGAGTTATCTCGTATTTTGGGGTTATCTCCTGTTTTGCAGTGGTTTGGAGTTATCTCGTGTTTTGGAGTGGTTTGGAGTTGTCTCGTGTTTTGGAGTGGTTTGGAGTTATCTCATGTTTTGGAGTAATCTCGTATTTTGGAGTGGTTTGGAGTTATCTCGTGTTTTGGAGTGGTTTGGAGTTATCTCGCGTTTTGGAGTGGTTTGGAGTTATCTCGTGTTTTGGAGTGGTTTGGAGTTATCGCGTGTTTTGGAGTGGTTTGGAGTTATCTCGTGTTTTGGAGTGGTTTGGAGTTATATCGTGTTTTGGAGTGGTTTGGAGTTATCTCGTGTTTTGGAGTGGTTTGGAGTTATCTCATGTTTTGGAGTGGTTTGGAGTTATCTCGTGTTTTTGTGTTATCTCGTGTTTTGGAGTGGTTTGGAGCTATCTCGTGTTTTGGAGTGGTTTGGAGTTATCTCGTGTTTTGGAGTGGTTTGGAGTTATCTCGTGTTTTGGAGTTATCTCGTGTTTTGGAGTGGTTTGGAGTTATCTCGTGTATTGGAGTGGTTTGCAGTTATTCCGTATTTTGGAGTTATCTCGTGTTTCGGAGTGGTTTGGAGATATCTCGTGTTTTGGAGTGGTTTGGAGTTATCTCGTGTTTTGGAGTGTTTTGAATTTATCTCGTGTTTTGGAGTGGTTTGTAGTTATCTCGTGTTTTGGAGTTATCTCGTGTTTTGGAGTGCTTTGGAGATATCTCGTGTTTTGGAGTGGTTTGGAGTTATCTCGTGTTTTGGAGTGGTTTGCAGTTATCTCGTGTTTTGGAGTGGTTTGGAGTTATCTCTTGTTTTGGAGTGGTTTGGAGTTATCTCGTGTTTTGGAGTGGTTTGGAGTTATCTCGTGTTTTGAGTGGTTTGGAGTTATCTCGTGTTTTGGAGTGGTTTGGAGTTATCTGGTGTTTTGGAGTGGTTTGGAGTTATCTCGTGTATTGGAGTGGTTTGCAGTTATTCCGTATTTTGGAGTTATCTCGTGTTTCGGAGTGGTTTGGAGATATCTCGTGTTTTGGAGTGGTTTGGAGTTATCTCGTGTTTTGGAGTGTTTTGAATTTATCTCGTGTTTTGGAGTGGTTTGTAGTTATCTCGTGTTTTGGAGTTATCTCGTGTTTTGGAGTGCTTTGGAGATATCTCGTGTTTTGGAGTGGTTTGGAGTTATCTCGTGTTTTGGAGTGGTTTGCAGTTATCTCGTGTTTTGGAGTGGTTTGGAGTTATCTCTTGTTTTGGAGTGGTTTGGAGTTATCTCGTGTTTTGGAGTGGTTTGGAGTTATCTCGTGTTTTGAGTGGTTTGGAGTTATCTCGTGTTTTGGAGTGGTTTGGAGTTATCTGGTGTTTTGGAGTGGTTTGGAGTTATCTCGTGTTTTGGAGTGGTTTGGAGTTATCTCGTGTTTTGGAGTGGTTTGGAGTTATCTCGTGTTTTGGAGTGGTTTGGAGTTATCTCGTGTTTTGGAGTGGTTTGGAGTTATCTCGTGTTTTGGAGTGGTTTGGAGTTATCTCGTGTTTTGGAGTGGTTTGGAGTTATCTCGTGTTTTGGAGTGGTTTGGAGTTATCTCGTGTTTTGGAGTTATCTCGTGTTGTGGAGTGGTTTGGAGTTATCTCGTGTTTTGGAGTTATCTCGTGTTGTGGAGTGGTATGGAGTTATCTCGTGTTTTGGAATGGTTTGGAGAGTTATCTCGTGTTTTGGAGTGGATTGGAGTTATCTCGTGCTTAGGAGTGTTTTGCAGTTATCTCCTGTTTTGGAGTGGTTTGGAGTTATCTCGTGTTTTGGAGTGGTTTGGTGTTATCTCGTGTTTTGGAGTTTTCTGTTGTTTTGGAGTGGTTTGGAGTTATCTCGTGTTTTGGAGTGGTTTGCAGTTATTCCGTATTTTGGAGTTATCTCGTGTTTTGGAGTGGTTTGGAGATATCTCGTGTTTTGGAGTGGTTTGGAGTTATCTCGTGTTTTGGAA
The DNA here is from genome assembly GCF_052327205.1 of Somniosus microcephalus. Lineage (NCBI taxonomy): Eukaryota > Metazoa > Chordata > Chondrichthyes > Squaliformes > Somniosidae > Somniosus > Somniosus microcephalus. The sequence goes on along the minus strand of NW_028225184.1, from coordinate 46,773,575 downwards.
TGGTTTGAAGTTATCTCGTGTTTTGGAGTGGTTTGGAGTTATCTCGTGTTTTGGAGTTATCTCGTGTTTTGGAGTGGTTTGGAGTTATCTCGTGTTTTGGAGTGGTTTGGAGTTATCTCGTATTTTGGAGTTATCTCCTGTTTTGCAGTGGTTTGGAGTTATCTCGTGTTTTGGAGTGGTTTGGAGTTGTCTCGTGTTTTGGAGTGATTTGGAGTTATCTCATGTTTTGGAGTAATCTCGTATTTTGGAGTGGTTTGGAGTTATCTTGCGTTTTGGAGTGGTATGGAGTTATCTCGCGTTTTGGAGTGGTTTGGAGTTATCTCGTGTTTTGGAGTGGTTTGGAGTTATCTCGTGTTTTGGAGTGGTTTGGAGTTATCTCGGGTTTTGGAGTGGTTTGGAGTTATATCGTGTTTTGGAGTGGTTTGGAGTTATCTCGTGTTTTGGAGTGGTTTGGAGTTATCTCATGTTTTGGAGTGGTTTGGAGTTATCTCGTGTTTTGGAGTTATCTCGTATTTTGGAGTGGTTTGGAGCTATCTCGTGTTATGGAGTGGTTTGGTGTTATCTCGTGTTTTGGAGTGGTTTGGAGTTATCTCGTATTTTGGGGTTATCTCCTGTTTTGCAGTGGTTTGGAGTTATCTCGTGTTTTGGAGTGGTTTGGAGTTGTCTCGTGTTTTGGAGTGGTTTGGAGTTATCTCATGTTTTGGAGTAATCTCGTATTTTGGAGTGGTTTGGAGTTATCTCGTGTTTTGGAGTGGTTTGGAGTTATCTCGCGTTTTGGAGTGGTTTGGAGTTATCTCGTGTTTTGGAGTGGTTTGGAGTTATCGCGTGTTTTGGAGTGGTTTGGAGTTATCTCGTGTTTTGGAGTGGTTTGGAGTTATATCGTGTTTTGGAGTGGTTTGGAGTTATCTCGTGTTTTGGAGTGGTTTGGAGTTATCTCATGTTTTGGAGTGGTTTGGAGTTATCTCGTGTTTTTGTGTTATCTCGTGTTTTGGAGTGCTTTGGAGCTATCTCGTGTTTTGGAGTGGTTTGGAGTTATCTCGTGTTTTGGAGTGGTTTGGAGTTATCTCGTGTTTTGGAGTTATCTCGTGTTTTGGAGTGGTTTGGAGTTATCTCGTGTATTGGAGTGGTTTGCAGTTATTCCGTATTTTGGAGTTATCTCGTGTTTCGGAGTGGTTTGGAGATATCTCGTGTTTTGGAGTGGTTTGGAGTTATCTCGTGTTTTGGAGTGTTTTGAATTTATCTCGTGTTTTGGAGTGGTTTGGAGTTATCTCGTGTTTTGGAGTTATCTCGTGTTTTGGAGTGCTTTGGAGATATCTCGTGTTTTGGAGTGGTTTGGAGTTATCTCGTGTTTTGGAGTGGTTTGGAGTTATCTCGTGTTTTGGGGTTATCTCCTGTTTTGCAGTGGTTTGGAGTTATCTCGTGTTTTGGAGTAATCTCGTGTTTTGGAGTGGTTTGCAGTTATCTCGTGTTTTGGAGTGGTTTGGAGTTATCTCTTGTTTTGGAGTGGTTTGGAGTTATCTCGTGTTTTGGAGTGGTTTGGAGTTATCTCGTGTTTTGAGTGGTTTGGAGTTATCTCGTGTTTTGGAGTGGTTTGGAGTTATCTGGTGTTTTGGAGTGGTTTGGAGTTATCTCGTGTTTTGGAGTGGTTTGGAGTTATCTCGTGTTTTGGAGTGGTTTGGAGTTATCTCGTGTTTTGGAGTGGTTTGGGGTTATCTCGTGTTTTGGAGTGGTTTGGAGTTATCTCGTGTTTTGGAGTGGTTTGGAGTTATCTCGTGTTTTGGAGTGGTTTGGAGTTATCTCGTGTTTTGGAGTGGTTTGTAGAGTTATCTCGTGTTTTGGAGTGGATTGGCGTTATCTCGTGCTTTGGAGTGGTTTGGAGTTATCGCCTGTTTTGGAGTGGTTTTGAGTTATCTCGTGTTTTGGAGTGGTTTGGAGCTATCTCGTGTTTTGGAGTGTTTTGGAGTTATCTCATGTTTTGGAGTGGTTTGAAGTTATCTCGTGTTTTGGAGTGGTTTGGAGTTATCTCATGTTTTGGAGTGGTTTGAAGTTATCTCGTGTTTTGGAGTGGTTTGGAGTTATCTCGTGTTTTGGAGTTATCTCGTGTTTTGGAGTGCTTTGGAGCTATCTCGTGTTTTGGAGTGGTTTGGAGTTATCTCGTGTTTTGGAGTGGTTTGGAGTTATCTCGTATTTTGGAGTTATCTCGTGTTTTGCAGTGGTTTGGAGTTATCTCGTGTTTTGGAGTGGTTTGGAGTTGTCTCGTGTTTTGGAGTGGTTTGGAGTTATCTCGCGTTTTGGAGTGTTTTGGAGTTATCTCGTGTTTTGGAGTGGTTTGGAGTTATCTCTTGTTTTGGAGTGGTTTGTAGTTATCTCGTGTTTTGGAGTGGTTTGGAGTTAACTCGTGTTTTGAGTGGTTTGGAGTTATCTCGTGTTTTGGAGTGGTTTGGAGTTATCTCGTGTTTTGGAGTGGTTTGGAGTTATCTCGTGTTTTGGAGTGGTTTGGAGTTATCTGGTGTTTTGGAGTGGTTTGGAGTTATCTCGTGTTTTGGAGTGGTTTGGAGTTGTCTCGTGTTTTGGAGTTTTCTCGTGTTTTGCAGTGGTTTGGAGTTATCTTGTGTTTTGGAGTTATCTCGTGTTGTGGAGTGGTTTGGAGTTATCTCGTGTTTTGGAGTAGTTTGGAGAGTTATCTCGTGTTTTGGAGTGGATTGGAGTTATCTCGTGCTTTGAAGTGTTTTGGAGTTATCTCGTGTTTTGGAGTGGTTTGGAGCTATCTCGTGTTTTGGAGTGGTTTGGAGTTATCTCGTGTTTTGGAGTTATCTCGTGTTTTGGAGTGGTTTGGAGTTATCTCGTGTTTTGGAGTGGTTTGCAGTTATTCCGTATTTTGGAGTGATTTGGAGTTATCTCATGTTTTGGAGTAATCTCGTATTTTGGAGTGGTTTGGAGTTATCTCGCGTTTTGGAGTGGTATGGAGTTATCTCGCGTTTTGGAGTGGTTTGGAGTTATCTCGTGTTTTGGAGTGGTTTGGAGTTATCTCGTGTTTTGGAGTGGTTTGGAGGTTTCTCGGGTTTTGGAGTGGTTTGGAGTTATATCGTGTTTTGGAGTGGTTTGGAGTTATCTCGTGTTTTGGAGTGGTTTGGAGTTATCTCATGTTTTGGAGTGTTTTGGAGTTATCTCGTGTTTTGGAGTTATCTCGTATTTTGGAGTGGTTTGGAGCTATCTCGTGTTATGGAGTGGTTTGGTGTTATCTCGTGTTTTGGAGTGGTTTGGAGTTATCTCGTATTTTGGGGTTATCTCCTGTTTTGCAGTGGTTTGGAGTTATCTCGTGTTTTGGAGTGGTTTGGAGTTGTCTCGTGTTTTGGAGTGGTTTGGAGTTATCTCATGTTTTGGAGTAATCTCGTATTTTGGAGTGGTTTGGAGTTATCTCGTGTTTTGGAGTGGTTTGGAGTTATCTCGCGTTTTGGAGTGGTTTGGAGTTATCTCGTGTTTTGGAGTGGTTTGGAGTTATCGCGTGTTTTGGAGTGGTTTGGAGTTATCTCGTGTTTTGGAGTGGTTTGGAGTTATATCGTGTTTTGGAGTGGTTTGGAGTTATCTCGTGTTTTGGAGTGGTTTGGAGTTATCTCATGTTTTGGAGTGGTTTGGAGTTATCTCGTGTTTTTGTGTTATCTCGTGTTTTGGAGTGGTTTGGAGCTATCTCGTGTTTTGGAGTGGTTTGGAGTTATCTCGTGTTTTGGAGTGGTTTGGAGTTATCTCGTGTTTTGGAGTTATCTCGTGTTTTGGAGTGGTTTGGAGTTATCTCGTGTATTGGAGTGGTTTGCAGTTATTCCGTATTTTGGAGTTATCTCGTGTTTCGGAGTGGTTTGGAGATATCTCGTGTTTTGGAGTGGTTTGGAGTTATCTCGTGTTTTGGAGTGTTTTGAATTTATCTCGTGTTTTGGAGTGGTTTGTAGTTATCTCGTGTTTTGGAGTTATCTCGTGTTTTGGAGTGCTTTGGAGATATCTCGTGTTTTGGAGTGGTTTGGAGTTATCTCGTGTTTTGGAGTGGTTTGCAGTTATCTCGTGTTTTGGAGTGGTTTGGAGTTATCTCTTGTTTTGGAGTGGTTTGGAGCTATCTCGTGTTTTGGAGTGGTTTGGAGTTATCTCGTGTTTTGAGTGGTTTGGAGTTATCTCGTGTTTTGGAGTGGTTTGGAGTTATCTGGTGTTTTGGAGTGGTTTGGAGTTATCTCGTGTTTTGGAGTGGTTTGGAGTTATCTCGTGTTTTGGAGTGGTTTGGAGTTATCTCGTGTTTTGGAGTGGTTTGGAGTTATCTCGTGTTTTGGAGTGGTTTGGAGTTATCTCGTGTTTTGGAGTGGTTTGGAGTTATCTCGTGTTTTGGAGTGGTTTGGAGTTATCTCGTGTTTTGGAGTGGTTTGGAGTTATCTCGTGTTTTGGAGTTATCTCGTGTTGTGGAGTGGTTTGGAGTTATCTCGTGTTTTGGAGTTATCTCGTGTTGTGGAGTGGTATGGAGTTATCTCGTGTTTTGGAATGGTTTGGAGAGTTATCTCGTGTTTTGGAGTGGATTGGAGTTATCTCGTGCTTAGGAGTGTTTTGCAGTTATCTCCTGTTTTGGAGTGGTTTGGAGTTATCTCGTGTTTTGGAGTGGTTTGGTGTTATCTCGTGTTTTGGAGTTTTCTGTTGTTTTGGAGTGGTTTGGAGTTATCTCGTGTTTTGGAGTGGTTTGCAGTTATTCCGTATTTTGGAGTTATCTCGTGTTTTGGAGTGGTTTGGAGATATCTCGTGTTTTGGAGTGGTTTGGAGTTATCTCGTGTTTTGGAATGGTTTGAAGTTATCTCGTGTTTTGGAGTGGTTTGGAGTTATCTCGTGTTTTGGAGTTATCTCGTGTTTTGGAGTGGTTTGGAGTTATCTCGTGTTTTGGAGTGGTTTGGAGTTATCTCGTATTTTGGAGTTATCTCCTGTTTTGCAGTGGTTTGGAGTTATCTCGTGTTTTGGAGTGGTTTGGAGTTGTCTCGTGTTTTGGAGTGATTTGGAGTTATCTCATGTTTTGGAGTAATCTCGTATTTTGGAGTGGTTTGGAGTTATCTTGCGTTTTGGAGTGGTATGGAGTTATCTCGCGTTTTGGAGTGGTTTGGAGTTATCTCGTGTTTTGGAGTGGTTTGGAGTTATCTCGTGTTTTGGAGTGGTTTGGAGTTATCTCGGGTTTTGGAGTGGTTTGGAGTTATATCGTGTTTTGGAGTGGTTTGGAGTTATCTCGTGTTTTGGAGTGGTTTGGAGTTATCTCATGTTTTGGAGTGGTTTGGAGTTATCTCGTGTTTTGGAGTTATCTCGTATTTTGGAGTGGTTTGGAGCTATCTCGTGTTATGGAGTGGTTTGGTGTTATCTCGTGTTTTGGAGTGGTTTGGAGTTATCTCGTATTTTGGGGTTATCTCCTGTTTTGCAGTGGTTTGGAGTTATCTCGTGTTTTGGAGTGGTTTGGAGTTGTCTCGTGTTTTGGAGTGGTTTGGAGTTATCTCATGTTTTGGAGTAATCTCGTATTTTGGAGTGGTTTGGAGTTATCTCGTGTTTTGGAGTGGTTTGGAGTTATCTCGCGTTTTGGAGTGGTTTGGAGTTATCTCGTGTTTTGGAGTGGTTTGGAGTTATCGCGTGTTTTGGAGTGGTTTGGAGTTATCTCGTGTTTTGGAGTGGTTTGGAGTTATATCGTGTTTTGGAGTGGTTTGGAGTTATCTCGTGTTTTGGAGTGGTTTGGAGTTATCTCATGTTTTGGAGTGGTTTGGAGTTATCTCGTGTTTTTGTGTTATCTCGTGTTTTGGAGTGCTTTGGAGCTATCTCGTGTTTTGGAGTGGTTTGGAGTTATCTCGTGTTTTGGAGTGGTTTGGAGTTATCTCGTGTTTTGGAGTTATCTCGTGTTTTGGAGTGGTTTGGAGTTATCTCGTGTATTGGAGTGGTTTGCAGTTATTCCGTATTTGGAGTTATCTCGTGTTTCGGAGTGGTTTGGAGATATCTCGTGTTTTGGAGTGGTTTGGAGTTATCTCGTGTTTTGGAGTGTTTTGAATTTATCTCGTGTTTTGGAGTGGTTTGGAGTTATCTCGTGTTTTGGAGTTATCTCGTGTTTTGGAGTGCTTTGGAGATATCTCGTGTTTTGGAGTGGTTTGGAGTTATCTCGTGTTTTGGAGTGGTTTGGAGTTATCTCGTGTTTTGGTGTTATCTCCTGTTTTGCAGTGGTTTGGAGTTATCTCGTGTTTTGGAGTAATCTCGTGTTTTGGAGTGGTTTGCAGTTATCTCGTGTTTTGGAGTGGTTTGGAGTTATCTCTTGTTTTGGAGTGGTTTGGAGTTATCTCGTGTTTTGGAGTGGTTTGGAGTTATCTCGTGTTTTGAGTGGTTTGGAGTTATCTCGTGTTTTGGAGTGGTTTGGAGTTATCTGGTGTTTTGGAGTGGTTTGGAGTTATCTCGTGTTTTGGAGTGGTTTGGAGTTATCTCGTGTTTTGGAGTGGTTTGGAGTTATCTCGTGTTTTGGAGTGGTTTGGGGTTATCTCGTGTTTTGGAGTGGTTTGGAGTTATCTCGTGTTTTGGAGTGGTTTGGAGTTATCTCGTGTTTTGGAGTGGTTTGGAGTTATCTCGTGTTTTGGAGTGGTTTGGAGAGTTATCTCGTGTTTTGGAGTGGATTGGCGTTATCTCGTGCTTTGGAGTGGTTTGGAGTTATCGCCTGTTTTGGAGTGGTTTTGAGTTATCTCGTGTTTTGGAGTGGTTTGGAGCTATCTCGTGTTTTGGAGTGTTTTGGAGTTATCTCGTGTTTTGAGTGGTTTGGAGTTATCTCGTGTTTTGGAGTGGTTTGGAGTTATCTCATGTTTTGGAGTGGTTTGAAGTTATCTCGTGTTTTGGAGTGGTTTGGAGTTATCTCGTGTTTTGGAGTTATCTCGTGTTTTGGAGTGCTTTGGAGCTATCTCGTGTTTTGGAGTGGTTTGGAGTTATCTCGTGTTTTGGAGTGGTTTGGAGTTATCTCGTATTTTGGAGTTATCTCCTGTTTTGCAGTGGTTTGGAGTTATCTCGTGTTTTGGAGTGGTTTGGAGTTGTCTCGTGTTTTGGAGTGGTTTGGAGTTATCTCGCGTTTTGGAGTGTTTTGGAGTTATCTCGTGTTTTGGAGTGGTTTGGAGTTATCTCTTGTTTTGGAGTGGTTTGTAGTTATCTCGTGTTTTGGAGTGGTTTGGAGTTAACTCGTGTTTTGAGTGGTTTGGAGTTATCTCGTGTTTTGGAGTGGTTTGGAGTTATCTCGTGTTTTGGAGTGGTTTGGAGTTATCTCGTGTTTTGGAGTGGTTTGGAGTTATCTGGTGTTTTGGAGTGGTTTGGAGTTATCTCGTGTTTTGGAGTGGTTTGGAGTTGTCTCGTGTTTTGGAGTTTTCTCGTGTTTTGCAGTGGTTTGGAGTTATCTTGTGTTTTGGAGTTATCTCGTGTTGTGGAGTGGTTTGGAGTTATCTCGTGTTTTGGAGTAGTTTGGAGAGTTATCTCGTGTTTTGGAGTGGATTGGAGTTATCTCGTGCTTTGAAGTGTTTTGGAGTTATCTCGTGTTTTGGAGTGGTTTGGAGCTATCTCGTGTTTTGGAGTGGTTTGGAGTTATCTCGTGTTTTGGAGTTATCTCGTGTTTTGGAGTGGTTTGGAGTTATCTCGTGTTTTGGAGTGGTTTGCAGTTATTCCGTATTTTGGAGTTATCTCGTGTTTTGGAGTGGTTTGGAGTTATCTCGTGTTTTGGAGTGGTTTGGAGTTATCGCGTGTTTTGGAGTGGTTTTGAGTTATCTCGTGTTTTGGAGTGGTTTGGAGTTATCTCGTGTTTTGCAGTGGTTTGGAGTTATCTCTTGCTTTGGAGTTGTTCGGAGTTATCCCGTGTTTTGGAGTGGTTCGGTGTTATCTCGTGTTTTGGAGTGGTTTGGAGTTATTTCGTGTTTTGGAGTGGTTTGGCGTTATCTCGTGTTTTGGAGTGGTTTGGAGTTGTCTCGTGTTTTGGAGTGCTTTGGAGTTATCTCATGTTTTGGAGTAATCTCGTGTTTTGGAGTGGTTTGGAGTTATCTCGTGTTTTGGAGTGGTTTGGAGTTATCTCGCGTTTTGGAGTGGTTTGGAGTTATCTCGTGTTTTGGAGTGGTTTGGAGTTATCTCTTGTTTTGGAGTGGTTTGGAGTTATCTCGTGTTTTGGAGTGGTTTGGAGTTATCTCGTGTTTTGGCGTGGTTTGGAGCTATCTCGTGTTTTGGAGTGGTTTGGAGTTATCTCGTGTTTTGGAGTTATCTCGTGTTTTGGAGTGGTTTGGAGTTATCTCGTGTTTTGGAGTGGTTTGCAGTTATTCCGTATTTTGGAGTTATCTCGTGTTTTGGAGTGGTTTGGAGATATCTCGTGTTTTGGAGTGGTTTGGAGTTATCTCGTGTTTTGGAGTGGTTTGAAGTTATCTCGTGTTTTGGAGTGGTTTGGAGTTATCTCCTGTTTTGGAGTTATCTCGTGTTTTGGAGTGCTTTGGAGCTATCTCGTGTTTTGGAGTGCTTTGGAGCTATCTCGTGTTTTGGAGTGGTTTGGAGTTATCTCGTGTTTTGGAGTGGTTTGGAGTTATCTGGTGTTTTGGAGTTATCTCCTTTTTTGCAGTGGTTTGGAGTTATCTCGTGTTTTGGAGTAATCTCGTGTTTTGGAGTGGTTTGGAGTTTTCTCGTGTTTTGGAGTGGTTTGGAGTTATCTCGTGTTTTGGAGTGGTTTGGAGTTATCTCGTGTTTTGGAGTGGTTTGGAGTTATCTCGTGTTTTGAGTGGTTTGGAGTTATCTCGTGTTTTGGAGTGGTTTGGAGTTATCTGGTGTTTTGGAGTGGCTTGGAGTTATCTCGTGTTTTGGAGTGGTTTGGAGTTTTCTCGTGTTTTGCAGTGGTTTGGAGTTATCTCCTGTTTTGGAGTGGTTTGGAGTTATCTCGTGTTTTAAAGTGGTTTGGAGTTATCTCGTGTTTTGGAGTGGTTTGGAGTTATCTCGTGTTTTGGAGTGGTTTGGAGTTATCTCGTGTTTTGGAGTGGTTTGCAGTTATCTCATGTTTTGGAGTGGTTTGGAGTCATCTCGTGTTTTGGAGTGGTTTGGAGTTATCTCGTGTTTTGGAGTGTTTTGGAGTTATCTCGTGTTTTGGAGTGGGATGAAGTTATCTCGTGTTTTGGAGTGGTTTGGAGTTGTCTCGTTTTTTGGAGTGGTTTGGAGTTATCTCGTATTTTGGAGTGTTTTGGAGAGTTATCTCGTGTTTTGGAGTGTTTTGGAGAGTTATCTCGTGTTTTGGAGTGGTTTAGAGTTATCTCGTGTTTTGGAGTGGTTTGGAGTTATCTCGTGTTTTGGAGTGGTTTGGAGTTATCTCGCGTTCTGGAGTGGTTTGGAGTTATCTCGTGTTTTGGAGTGGTTTGGAGTTATCTCGTGCTTTGGAGTGATTTGGAGTTATCTCTTGTTTTGGAGTGGTTAGGAGTTATCTCGTGTTTTGGAGTGGTTTAGAGTTATCTCGTGTTTTGGAGTGGTTTGGAGTTATCTCGTGTTTTGGAGTGGTTGGGAGTTATCTCGCGTTCTGGAGTGGTTTGGAGTTATCTCGTGTTTTGGAGTGGTTTGGAGTTATCTCGTGCTTTGGAGTGATTTGGAGTTATCTCTTGTTTTGGAGTGGTTAGGAGTTCTCTCGTGTTTTGGAGTGGTTTGGAGTTATCTCGTGTTTTGGTGCGGTTTGGATTTATCTCGTGTTTCGGAGTGATTTGGAGTTATCTCTTGTTTTGGAGTGGTTAGGAGTTATCTCGTGTTTTGGAGTGGTTTGGAGTTCTCTCGTGTTTTGGAGTGGTTTGGAGTTATCTCGTGTTTTGGAGTGGTTTGGAGTTATCTCGTGTTTTGGAGTGGTTTGGCGTTATCTCGTGTTTTGGAGTGGTTTGGAGTTATCTCGTGTTTTAGAGTGGTTTGGAGTTATCTCGTGTTTTGGAGTGATTTGGAGTTATCTCGTGTTTTGGAGTTATCTCGTGTTTTGGAGTGGTTTGGAGCTATCTCGTGTTTTGGAGTGGTTTGGAGTTATCTCGTGTTTTGGAGTGGTTTGGAGTTATCTCGTGTTTTGGAGTTATCTCGTGTTTTGGAGTGGTTTGGAGTTATCTCCTGTTTTGGAGTGGTTTGGAGTTATCTCGTGTTTTAAAGTGGTTTGGAGTTATCTCGTGTTTTGGAGTGGTTTGGAGTTATCTCGTGTTTTGGAGTGGTTTGGAGTCATCTCCTGTTTTGGAGTGGTTTGGAGTTATCTCGTGTTTTGGAGTGGTTTGGAGTTATCTCGTGTTTTGGCGTTATCTCGTGTTTTGGAGTGGTTTAGAGTTATCTCGTGTTTTGGATTGGTTTGGAGTTATCTCGTGTTTTGAGTGGTTTGGAGTTATCTCGAGTTTTGGAGTTGTTTGGAGTTATCTGGTGGTTTGGAGTTATCTCGTGTTTTGGAGTGGTTTGGAGTTATCTCGTGTTTTGGAGTGGTTTGGAGTTATCTCGTGTTTTGGAGTGGTTTGGAGTTATCTCGTGTTTTGGAGTGGTTTGGAGTTATCTCGTGTTTTGGAGTTATCTCGTGTTTTGGAATGGTTTGGAGCTATCTCGTGTTTTGGAGTGGTTTGGATTTATCTCGTGTTTTGGAGTGGTTTGGAGTTATCTCGTGTTTTGGAGTTATCTCGTGTTTTGGAGTGGTTTGGAGTTATCTCGTGTTTTGGAGTGGTTTGCATTTATCTCATGTTTTGGAGACGCTTGGAGTCATCTCGTGTTTTGGAGTGGTTTGCAGTTATCTCGTGTTTGTGTGGTTTGGAGTTATCTCGTGTTTTGGAGTGGTTTGGAGTTATCTCGTGTTTTGGAGTTATCTCGTGTTTTGGAGTGGTTTGGAGTTGTCTCGTGTTTTGGAGTGGTTTGGAGTTATCTCGTGTTTTGGAGTTTTCTCGTGTTTTGCAGTGGTTTGGAGTTATCTCCTGTTTTGGAGTGGTTTGGAGATATCTCGTGTTTTAAAGTGGTTTGGAGTTATCTCGTGTTTTGGAGTGGTTTAGAGTTATCTCGTGTTTTGGAGTGGTTTGGAGTTATCTCGCGTTTTGGAGCGGTTTGGATTTATCTCGTGTTTTGGAGTGATTTGGAGTTATCTCTTGTTTTGGAGTGGTTAGGAGTTATCTCGTGTTTTGGAGTGGTTTGGAGTTCTCTCGTGTTTTGGAGTGGTTTGGAGTTATCTCGTGTTTTGGAGTGGTTTGGAGTTATCTCGTGTTTTGGAGTGGTTTGGCGTTATCTCGTGTTTTGGAGTGGTTTGGAGTTATCTCGTGTTTTAGAGTGGTTTGGAGTTATCTCGTGTTTTGGAGTGATTTGGAGTTATCTCGTGTTTTGGAGTTATCTCGTGTTTTGGAGTTATCTCCTGTTTTGGAGTGGTTTGGAGTTATCTCGTGTTTTGGCGTTATCTCGTGTTTTGGAGTGGTTTAGAGTTATCTCGTGTTTTGGAGTGGTTTGGAGTTATCTCGTGTTTTGAGTGGTTTGGAGTTATCTCGAGTTTTGGAGTGGTTTGGATTTATCTCGTGTTTTGGAGTGGTTTGGAGTTATCTCGTGTTTTGGAGTTATCTCGTGTTTTGGAGTGGTTTGGAGTTATCTCGTGTTTTGGAGTGGTTTGCATTTATCTCATGTTTTGGAGACGCTTGGAGTCATCTCGTGTTTTGGAGTGGTTTGCAGTTATCTCGTGTTTGTGTGGTTTGGAGTTATCTCGTGTTTTGGAGTGGTTTGGAGTTATCTCGTGTTTTGGAGTTATCTCGTGTTTTGGAGTGGTTTGGAGTTGTCTCGTGTTTTGGAGTGGTTTGGAGTTATCTCGTGTTTTGGAGTTTTCTCGTGTTTTGCAGTGGTTTGGAGTTATCTCCTGTTTTGGAGTGGTTTGGAGATATCTCGTGTTTTAAAGTGGTTTGGAGTTATCTCGTGTTTTGGAGTGGTTTAGAGTTATCTCGTGTTTTGGAGTGGTTTGGCGTTATCTCTTGTTTTGGAGTGGTTTGGAGTTATCTCGTGTTTTGGAGTGTTTTGGAGTTATCTCGTGTTTTGAGTGGTTTGGAGTTATCTCGTGTTTTGGAGTGGTTTGGAGTTATCTCGTGTTTTGGAGTGGTTTGAAGTTATCTCGTGTTTTGGAGTGGTTTGGAGTTATCTCGTGTTTTGGAGTGGTTTGGAGTTATCTCGTGTTTTGGAGTGGTTTGGAGTTATCTCGTGTTTTGGAGTGGTTTGCATTTATCTCATGTTTTGGAGTGGCTTGGAGTCATCTCGTGTTTTGGAGTCGTTTGGAGTTATCTCGTGTTTTGGAGTGGTTTGGAGTTATCTCGTGCTTTGGAGTGGTTTGGAGTTATCTCGTGTTTTGGAGTTATCTCGTGTTTTGGAGTGGTTTGGGGTTGTCTCGTGTTTTGGAGTGGTTTGGAGTTATCTCGTGTTTTGGAGTTTTCTCGTGTTTTGCAGTGGTTTGGAGTTATCTCCTGTTTTGGAGTGGTTTGGAGATATCTCGTGTTTTAAAGTGGTTTGGAGTTATCTCGTGTTTTGGAGTGGTTTAGAGTTATCTCGTGTTTTGGAGTGGTTTGGAGTTATCTCGTGTTTTGGAGTGGTTTGGAGTTATCTCGCGTTCTGGAGTGGTTTGGAGTTATCTCGTGTTTTGGAGTGGTTTGGAGTTATCTCGTGCTTTGGAGTGATTTGGAGTTATCTCTTGTTTTGGAGTGGTTAGGAGTTATCTCGTGTTTTGGAGTGGTTTGGAGTTATCTCGCGTTTTGGAGCGGTTTGGATTTATCTCGTGTTTTGGAGTGATTTGGAGTTATCTCTTGTTTTGGAGTGGTTAGGAGTTATCTCGTGTTTTGGAGTGGTTTGGAGTTCTCTCGTGTTTTGGAGTGGTTTGGAGTTATCTCGTGTTTTGGAGTGGTTTGGAGTTATCTCGTGTTTTGGAGTGGTTTGGCGTTATCTCGTGTTTTGGAGTGGTTTGGAGTTATCTCGTGTTTTAGAGTGGTTTGGAGTTATCTCGTGTTTTGGAGTGATTTGGAGTTATCTCGTGTTTTGGAGTTATCTCGTGTTTTGGAGTTATCTCCTGTTTTGGAGTGGTTTGGAGTTATCTCGTGTTTTGGCGTTATCTCGTGTTTTGGAGTGGTTTAGAGTTATCTCGTGTTTTGGAGTGGTTTGGAGTTATCTCGTGTTTTGAGTGGTTTGGAGTTATCTCGAGTTTTGGAGTGGTTTGGAGTTATCTGGTGTTTTGGAGTGGTTTGGAGTTATCTCGTGTTTTGGAGTGGTTTGGAGTTATCTCGTGTTTTGGAGTGGTTTGGAGTTATCTCGTGTTTTGGTGTGGTTTGGAGTTATCTCGTGTTTTGGAGTGGTTTGGAGTTATCTCGTGTTTTGGAGTTATCTCGTGTTTTGGAGTGGTTTGGAGCTATCTCGTGTTTTGGAGTGGTTTGGATTTATCTCGTGTTTTGGAGTGGTTTGGAGTTATCTCGTGTTTTGGAGTTATCTCGTGTTTTGGAGTGGTTTGGAGTTATCTCGTGTTTTGGAGTGGTTTGGAGTTGTCTCGTGTTTTGGAGTGGTCTGGAGTTATCTCGTGTTTTGGAGTTTTATCGTGTTTTGGAGTGGTTTGGAGTTATCTCGTGTTTTAAAGTGGTTTGGAGTTATCTCGTGTTTTGGAGTGGTTTGGAGTTATCTCGTGTTTTGGAGTGGTTTGGAGTTATCTCGTGTTTTGGAGTGGTTTGCATTTATCTCATGTTTTGGAGTGGCTTGGAGTCATCTCGTGTTTTGGAGTGGTTTGGAGTTATCTCGTGTTTTGGAGTGGTTTGGAGTTATCTCGTGTTTTGGAGTGGTTTGGAGTTATCTCGTGTTTTGGAGTTATCTCGTGTTTTGGAGTGGTTTGGAGTTGTCTCGTGTTTTGGAGTGGTTTGGAGTTATCTCGTGTTTTGGAGTTTTCTCGTGTTTTGCAGTGGTTTGGAGTTATCTCCTGTTTTGGAGTGGTTTGGAGATATCTCGTGTTTTAAAGTGGTTTGGAGTTATCTCGTGTTTTGGAGTGGTTTAGAGTTATCTCGTGTTTTGGAGTGGTTTGGCGTTATCTCTTGTTTTGGAGTGGTTTGGAGTTATCTCGTGTTTTGGAGTGTTTTGGAGTTATCTCGTGTTTTGAGTGGTTTGGAGTTATCTCGTGTTTTGGAGTGGTTTGGAGTTATCTCGTGTTTTGGAGTGGTTTGAAGTTATCTCGTGTTTTGGAGTGGTTTGTAGTTATCTCGTGTTTTGGAGTTATCTCGTGTTTTGGAGTGCTTTGGAGCTATCTCGTGTTTTGGAGTGGTTTGGAGTTATCTCGTGTTTTGGAGTGGTTTGGAGCTTTCTCGTGTTTTGGAGTGGTTTGGAGTTGTCTCGTGTTTTGGAGTGGTTTGGAGTTATCTCATGTTTTGGAGTAATCTCGTGTTTTGGAGTGGTTTGGAGTTATCTCGTGTTTTGGAGTGGTTTGGAGTTATCTCGCGTTTTGGAGTGGTTTGGAGTTATCTCGTGTTTTGGAGTGGTTTGGAGTTATCTCTTGTTTTGGAGTGGTTTGGAGTTATCTCGCGTTTTGGCGTGGTTTGGAGTTATCTCGTGTTTTGGCGTGGTTTGGAGCTACCTCGTGTTTTGGAGTGGTTTGGAGTTATCTCGTGTTTTGGAGTTATCTCGTGTTTTGGAGTGGTTTGGAGTTAACTCGTGTTTTGGAGTGGTTTGCAGTTATTCCGTATTTTGGAGTTATCTCGTGTTTTGGAGTGGTTTGGAGATATCTCGTGTTTTGGAGTGGTTTGGAGTTATCTCGTGTTTTGGAGTGGTTTGAAGTTATCTCGTGTTTTGGAGTGGTTTGGAGTTATCTCCTGTTTTGGAGTTATCTCGTGTTTTGGAGTGCTTTGGAGCTATCTCGTGTTTTGGAGTGCTTTGGAGCTATCTCGTGTTTTGGAGTGGTTTGGAGTTATCTCGTGTTTTAGAGTGGTTTGGAGTTATCTGGTGTTTTGGAGTTATCTCCTTTTTTGCAGTGGTTTGGAGTTATCTCGTGTTTTGGAGTAATCTCGTGTTTTGGAGTGGTTTGGAGTTTTCTCGTGTTTTGGAGTGGTTTGGAGTTATCTCGTGTTTTGGAGTGGTTTGGAGTTATCTCGTGTTTTGGAGTTATCTCGTGTTTTGGAGTGGTTTGGAGCTATCTCGTGTTTTGGAGTGGTTTGGAGTTATCTCGTGTTTTGGAGTGGGTTGGAGTTATCTCGTGTTTTGGAGTTATCTCGTGTTTTGGAGTGGTTTGGAGTTATCTCGTGTTTTGCAATGGTTTGGAGTTATCTCCTGTTTTGGAGTGGTTTGGAGTTATCTCGTGTTTTAAAGTGGTTTGGAGTTATCTCGTGTTTTGGAGTGGTTTGGAGTTTTCTCGTGTTTTGGAGTGGTTTGGAGTTATCTCGTGTTTTGGAGTGGTTTGCATTTATCTCATGTTTTGGAGTGGCTTGGAGTCATCTCGTGTTTTGGAGTGGTTTGGAGTTATCTCGTGTTTTGGAGTGGTTTGGAGTTATCTCGTGTTTTGGAGTGGTTTGGAGTTAGCTCGTGTTTTGGAGTTATCTCGTGTTTTGGAGTGGTTTGGAGTTGTCTCGTGTTTTGGAGTGGTTTGGAGTTATCTCGTGTTTTGGAGTTTTCTCGTGCTTTGCAGGGGTTTGGAGTAATCTCCTGTTTTGGAGTGGTTTGGAGATATCTCGTGTTTTAAAGTGGTTTGGAGTTATCTCGTGTTTTGGAGTGGTTTGGCGTTATCTCTTGTTTTGGAGTGGTTTGGAGTTATCTCGTGTTTTGGAGTGTTTTGGAGTTATCTCGTGTTTTGAGTGGTTTGGAGTTATCTCGTGTTTTGGAGTGGTTTGGAGTTATCTCGTGTTTTGGAGTGGTTTGAAGTTATCTCGTGTTTTGGAGTGGTTTGGAGTTATCTCGTGTTTTGGAGTTATCTCGTGTTTTGGAGTGCTTTGGAGCTATCTCGTGTTTTGGAGTGGTTTGGAGTTATCTCGTGCTTTGGAGTGATTTGGAGTTATCTCTTGTTTTGGAGTGGTTAGGAGTTATCTCGTGTTTTGGAGTGGTTTAGAGTTATCTCGTGTTTTGGAGTGGTTTGGAGTTATCTCGTGTTTTGGAGTGGTTTGGAGTTATCTCGCGTTCTGGAGTGGTTTGGAGTTATCTCGTGTTTTGGAGTGGTTTGGAGTTATCTCGTGCTTTGGAGTGATTTGGAGTTATCTCTTGTTTTGGAGTGGTTAGGAGTTATCTCGTGTTTTGGAGTGGTTTGGAGTTATCTCGCGTTTTGGAGCGGTTTGGATTTATCTCGTGTTTTGGAGTGATTTGGAGTTATCTCTTGTTTTGGAGTGGTTAGGAGTTATCTCGTGTTTTGGAGTGGTTTGGAGTTCTCTCGTGTTTTGGAGTGGTTTGGAGTTATCTCGTGTTTTGGAGTGGTTTGGAGTTATCTCGTGTTTTGGAGTGGTTTGGCGTTATCTCGTGTTTTGGAGTGGTTTGGAGTTATCTCGTGTTTTAGAGTGGTTTGGAGTTATCTCGTGTTTTGGAGTGATTTGGAGTTATCTCGTGTTTTGGAGTTATCTCGTGTTTTGGAGTGGTTTGGAGTTATCTCCTGTTTTGGAGTGGTTTGGAGTTATCTCGTGTTTTGGCGTTAGCTCGTGTTTTGGAGTTGTTTAGAGTTATCTCGTGTTTTGGAGTGGTTTGGAGTTATCTCGTGTTTTGAGTGGTTTGGAGTTATCTCGAGTTTTGGAGTGGTTTGGAGTTATCTGGTGTTTTGGAGTGGTTTGGAGTTATCTCGTGTTTTGGAGTGGTTTGGAGTTATCTCGTGTTTTGGAGTGGTTTGGAGTTATCTCGTGTTTTGGAGTGGTTTGGAGTTATCTCGTGTTTTGGAGTGGTTTGGAGTTATCTCGTGTTTTGGAGTTATCTCGTGTTTTGGAGTGGTTTGGAGCTATCTCGTGTTTTGGAGTGGTTTGGATTTATCTCGTGTTTTGGAGTGGTTTGGAGTTATCTCGTGTTTTGGAGTTATCTCGTGTTTTGGAGTGGTTTGGAGTTATCTCGTGTTTTGGAGTGGTTTGGAGTTGTCTCGTGTTTTGGAGTGGACTGGAGTTATCTCGTGTTTTGGAGTTTTATCGTGTTTTGCAATGGTTTGGAGTTATCTCCTGTTTTGGAGTGGTTTGGAGTTATCTCGTGTTTTAAAGTGGTTTGGAGTTATCTCGTGTTTTGGAGTGGTTTGGAGTTATCTCGTGTTTTGGAGTGGTTTGGAGTTATCTCGTGTTTTGGAGTGGTTTGCATTTATCTCATGTTTTGGAGTGGCTTGGAGTCATCTCGTGTTTTGGAGTGGTTTGGAGTTATCTCGTGTTTTGGAGTGGTTTGGAGTTATCTCGTGTTTTGGAGTGGTTTGGAGTTATCTCGTGTTTTGGAGTTATCTCGTGTTTTGGAGTGGTTTGGAGTTGTCTCGTGTTTTGGAGTGGTTTGGAGTTATCTCGTGTTTTGGAGTTTTCTCGTGTTTTGCAGTGGTTTGGAGTTATCTCCTGTTTTGGAGTGGTTTGGAGATATCTCGTGTTTTAAAGTGGTTTGGAGTTATCTCGTGTTTTGGAGTGGTTTAGAGTTATCTCGTGTTTTGGAGTGGTTTGGCGTTATCTCTTGTTTTGGAGTGGTTTGGAGTTATCTCGTGTTTTGGAGTGTTTTGGAGTTATCTCGTGTTTTGAGTGGTTTGGAGTTATCTCGTGTTTTGGAGTGGTTTGGAGTTATCTCGTGTTTTGGAGTGGTTTGAAGTTATCTCGTGTTTTGGAGTGGTTTGTAGTTATCTCGTGTTTTGGAGTTATCTCGTGTTTTGGAGTGCTTTGGAGCTATCTCGTGTTTTGGAGTGGTTTGGAGTTATCTCGTGTTTTGGAGTGGTTTGGAGTTATCTCGTGTTTTGGAGTGGTTTGGAGTTGTCTCGTGTTTTGGAGTGGTTTGGAGTTATCTCATGTTTTGGAGTAATCTCGTGTTTTGGAGTGGTTTGGAGTTATCTCGTGTTTTGGAGTGGTTTGGAGTTATCTCGCGTTTTGGAGTGGTTTGGAGTTATCTCGTGTTTTGGAGTGGTTTGGAGTTATCTCTTGTTTTGGAGTGGTTTGGAGTTATCTCGTGTTTTGGAGTGGTTTGGAGTTATCTCGTGTTTTGGCGTGGTTTGGAGCTATCTCGTGTTTTGGAGTGGTTTGGAGTTATCTCGTGTTTTGGAGTTATCTCGTGTTTTGGAGTGGTTTGGAGTTAACTCGTGTTTTGGAGTGGTTTGCAGTTATTCCGTATTTTGGAGTTATCTCGTGTTTTGGAGTGGTTTGGAGATATCTCGTGTTTTGGAGTGGTTTGGAGTTATCTCGTGTTTTGGAGTGGTTTGAAGTTATCTCGTGTTTTGGAGTGGTTTGGAGTTATCTCCTGTTTTGGAGTTATCTCGTGTTTTGGAGTGCTTTGGAGCTATCTCGTGTTTTGGAGTGCTTTGGAGCTATCTCGTGTTTTGGAGTGGTTTGGAGTTATCTCGTGTTTTGGAGTGGTTTGGAGTTATCTGGTGTTTTGGAGTTATCTCCTTTTTTGCAGTGGTTTGGAGTTATCTCGTGTTTTGGAGTAATCTCGTGTTTTGGAGTGGTTTGGAGTTTTCTCGTGTTTTGGAGTGGTTTGGAGTTATCTCGGGTTTTGGAGTGGTTTGGAGTTATCTCGTGTTTTGGAGTTATCTCGTGTTTTGGAGTGGTTTGGAGCTATCTCGTGTTTTGGAGTGGTTTGGAGTTATCTCGTGTTTTGGAGTGGGTTGGAGTTATCTCGTGTTTTGGAGTTATCTCGTGTTTTGGAGTGGTTTGGAGTTATCTCGTGTTTTGCAATGGTTTGGAGTTATCTCCTGTTTTGGAGTGGTTTGGAGTTATCTCGTGTTTTAAAGTGGTTTGGAGTTATCTCGTGTTTTGGAGTGGTTTGGAGTTTTCTCGTGTTTTGGAGTGGTTTGGAGTTATCTCGTGTTTTGGAGTGGTTTGCATTTATCTCATGTTTTGGAGTGGCTTGGAGTCATCTCGTGTTTTGGAGTGGTTTGGAGTTATCTCGTGTTTTGGAGTGGTTTGGAGTTATCTCGTGTTTTGGAGTGGTTTGGAGTTATCTCGTGTTTGGAGTTATCTCGTGTTTTGGAGTGGTTTGGAGTTGTCTCGTGTTTTGGAGTGGTTTGGAGTTATCTCGTGTTTTGGAGTTTTCTCGTGCTTTGCAGGGGTTTGGAGTAATCTCCTGTTTTGGAGTGGTTTGGAGATATCTCGTGTTTTAAAGTGGTTTGGAGTTATCTCGTGTTTTGGAGTGGTTTGGCGTTATCTCTTGTTTTGGAGTGGTTTGGAGTTATCTCGTGTTTTGGAGTGTTTTGGAGTTATCTCGTGTTTTGAGTGGTTTGGAGTTATCTCGTGTTTTGGAGTGGTTTGGAGTTATCTCGTGTTTTGGAGTGGTTTGAAGTTATCTCGTGTTTTGGAGTGGTTTGGAGTTATCTCGTGTTTTGGAGTTATCTCGTGTTTTGGAGTGCTTTGGAGCTATCTCGTGTTTTGGAGTGGTTTGGAGTTATCTCGTGTTTTGGAGTGGTTTGGAGTTATCTCGTAATTTGGAGTTATCTCCTGTTTTGCAGTGGTTTGGAGTTATCTCGTGTTTTGGAGTGGTTTGGAGTTGTCTCGTGTTTTGGAGTGGTTTGGAGTTATCTCATGTTTTGGAGTAATCTCGTGTTTTGGAGTGGTTTGGAGTTATCTCGTGTTTTGGAGTGGTTTGGAGTTATCTCGCGTTTTGGAGTGGTTTGGAGTTATCTCGTGTTTTGGAGTGGTTTGGAGTTATCTCTTGTTTTGGAGTGGTTTGGAGTTATCTCGTGTTTTGGAGTGGTTTGGAGTTATCTCGTGTTTTGGCGTGGTTTGGAGCTATCTCGTGTTTTGGAGTGGTTTGGAGTTATCTCGTGTTTTGGAGTTATCTCGTGTTTTGGAGTTATCTCGTGTTTTGGAGTGGTTTGCAGTTATTCCGTATTTTGGAGTTATCTCGTGTTTTGGAGTGGTTTGGAGATATCTCGTGTTTTGGAGTGGTTTGGAGTTATCTCGTGTTTTGGAGTGGTTTGAAGTTATCTCGTGTTTTGGAGTGGTTTGGAGTTATCTCGTGTTTTGGAGTTATCTCGTGTTTTGGAGTGCTTTGGAGCTATCTCGTGTTTTGGAGTGATTTGGAGTTATCCCTTGTTTTGGAGTGATTAGGAGTTCTCTCGTGTTTTGGAGTGGTTTGGAGTTATCTCGTGTTTTGGAGCGGTTTGGATTTATCTCGTGTTTTGGAGTGATTTGGAGTTATCTCTTGTTTTGGAGTGGTTAGGAGTTATCTCGTGTTTTGGAGTGGTTTGGAGTTCTCTCGTGTTTTGGAGTGGTTTGGAGTTATCTCGTGTTTTGGAGTGGTTTGGAGTTATCTCGTGTTTTGGAGTGGTTTGGCGTTATCTCGTGTTTTGGAGTGGTTTGGAGTTATCTCGTGTTTTAGAGTGGTTTGGAGTTATCTCGTGTTTTGGAGTGATTTGGAGTTATCTCGTGTTTTGGAGTTATCTCGTGTTTTGGAGTGGTTTGGAGCTATCTCGTGTTTTGGAGTGGTTTGGAGTTATCTCGTGTTTTGGAGTGGTTTGGAGTTATCTCGTGTTTTGGAGTTATCTCGTGTTTTGGAGTGGTTTGGAGTTATCTCCTGTTTTGGAGTGTTTTGGAGTTATCTCGTGTTTTAAAGTGGTTTGGAGTTATCTCGTGTTTTGGAGTGGTTTGGAGTTATCTCGTGTTTTGGAGTGGTTTGGAGTCATCTCCTGTTTTGGAGTGGTTTGGAGTTATCTCGTGTTTTGGAGTGGTTTGGAGTTATCTCGTGTTTTGGCGTTATCTCGTGTTTTGGAGTGGTTTAGAGTTATCTCGTGTTTTGGAGTGGTTTGGAGTTATCTCGTGTTTTGAGTGGTTTGGAGTTATCTCGAGTTTTGGAGTGGTTTGGAGTTATCTGGTGTTTTGGAGTGGTTTGGAGTTATCTCGTGTTTTGGAGTGGTTTGGAGTTATCTCGTGTTTTGGAGTGGTTTGGAGTTATCTCGTGTTTTGGAGTGGTTTGGAGTTATCTCGTGTTTTGGAGTGGTTTGGAGTTATCTCGTGTTTTGGAGTTATCTCGTGTTTTGGAGTGGTTTGGAGCTATCTCGTGTTTTGGAGTGGTTTGGATTTATCTCGTGTTTTGGAGTGGTTTGGAGTTATCTCGTGTTTTGGAGTTATCTCGTGTTTTGGAGTGGTTTGGAGTTATCTCGTGTTTTGGAGTGGTTTGGAGTTGTCTCGTGTTTTGGAGTGGTCTGGAGTTATCTCGTGTTTTGGAGTTTTATCGTGTTTTGCAATGGTTTGGAGTTATCTCCTGTTTTGGAGTGGTTTGGAGTTATCTCGTGTTTTAAAGTGGTTTGGAGTTATCTCGTGTTTTGGAGTGGTTTGGAGTTATCTCGTGTTTTGGAGTGGTTTGGAGTTATCTCGTGTTTTGGAGTGGTTTGCATTTATCTCATGTTTTGGAGTGGCTTGGAGTCATCTCGTGTTTTGGAGTGGTTTGGAGTTATCTCGTGTTTTGGAGTGGTTTGGAGTTATCTCGTGTTTTGGAGTGGTTTGGAGTTATCTCGTGTTTTGGAGTTATCTCGTGTTTTGGAGTGGTTTGGAGTTGTCTCGTATTTTGGAGTGGTTTGGAGTTATCTCGTGTTTTGGAGTTTTCTCGTGTTTTGCAGTGGTTTGGAGTTATCTCCTGTTTTGGAGTGGTTTGGAGATATCTCGTGTTTTAAAGTGGTTTGGAGTTATCTCGTGTTTTGGAGTGGTTTAGAGTTATCTCGTGTTTTGGAGTGGTTTGGCGTTATCTCTTGTTTTGGAGTGGTTTGGAGTTATCTCGTGTTTTGGAGTGTTTTGGAGTTATCTCGTGTTTTGAGTGGTTTGGAGTTATCTCGTGTTTTGGAGTTATCTCGTGTTTTGGAGTGCTTTGGAGCTATCTCGTGTTTTGGAGTGATTTGGAGTTATCTCTTGTTTTGGAGTGGTTAGGAGTTCTCTCGTGTTTTGGAGTGGTTTGGAGTTATCTCGTGTTTTGGAGCGGTTTGGATTTATCTCGTGTTTTGGAGTGATTTGGAGTTATCTCTTGTTTTGGAGTGGTTAGGAGTTATCTGGTGTTTTGGAGTGGTTTGGAGTTCTCTCGTGTTTTGGAGTGGTTTGGAGTTATCTCGTGTTTTGGAGTGGTTTGGAGTTATCTCGTGTTTTGGAGTGGTTTGGCGTTATCTCGTGTTTTGGAGTGGTTTGGAGTTATCTCGTGTTTTAGAGTGGTTTGGAGTTATCTCGTGTTTTGGAGTGATTTGGAGTTATCTCGTGTTTTGGAGTTATCTCGTGTTTTGGAGTGGTTTGGAGCTATCTCGTGTTTTGGAGTGGTTTGGAGTTATCTCGTGTTTTGGAGTGGTTTGGAGTTATCTCGTGTTTTGGAGTTATCTCGTGTTTTGGAGTGGTTTGGAGTTATCTCCTGTTTTGGAGTGGTTTGGAGTTATCTCGTGTTTTAAAGTGGTTTGGAGTTAGCTCGTGTTTTGGAGTGGTTTGGAGTTATCTCGTGTTTTGGAGTGGTTTGGAGTCATCTCCTGTTTTGGAGTGGTTTGGAGTTATCTCGTGTTTTGGAGTGGTTTGGAGTTATCTCGTGTTTTGGCGTTATCTCGTGTTTTGGAGTGGTTTAGAGTTATCTCGTGTTTTGGAGTGGTTTGGAGTTATCTCGTGTTTTGAGTGGTTTGGAGTTATCTCGAGTTTTGGAGTGGTTTGGAGTTATCTGGTGTTTTGGAGTGGTTTGGAGTTATCTCGTGTTTTGGAGTGGTTTGGAGTTATCTCGTGTTTTGGAGTGGTTTGGAGTTATCTCGTGTTTTGGAGTGGTTTGGAGTTATCTCGTGTTTTGGAGTGGTTTGGAGTTATCTCGTGTTTTGGAGTTATCTCGTGTTTTGGAGTGGTTTGGAGCTATCTCGTGTTTTGGAGTGGTTTGGATTTATCTCGTGTTTTGGAGTGGTTTGGAGTTATCTCGTGTTTTGGAGTTATCTCGTGTTTCGGAGTGGTTTGGAGTTATCTCGTGTTTTGGAGTGGTTTGGAGTTGTCTCGTGTTTTGGAGTGGTCTGGAGTTATCTCGTGTTTTGGAGTTTTATCGTGTTTTGCAATGGTTTGGAGTTATCTCCTGTTTTGGAGTGGTTTGGAGTTATCTCGTGTTTTAAAGTGGTTTGAAGTTATCTCGTGTTTTGGAGTGGTTTGGAGTTATCTCCTGTTTTGGAGTTATCTCGTGTTTTGGAGTGCTTTGGAGCTATCTCGTGTTTTGGAGTGCTTTGGAGCTATCTCGTGTTTTGGAGTGGTTTGGAGTTATCTCGTGTTTTGGAGTGGTTTGGAGTTATCTGGTGTTTTGGAGTTATCTCCTTTTTTGCAGTGGTTTGGAGTTATCTCGTGTTTTGGAGTAATCTCGTGTTTTGGAGTGGTTTGGAGTTTTCTCGTGTTTTGGAGTGGTTTGGAGTTATCTCGTGTTTTGGAGTGGTTTGGAGTTATCTCGTGTTTTGGAGTTATCTCGTGTTTTGGAGTGGTTTGGAGCTATCTCGTGTTTTGGAGTGGTTTGGAGTTATCTCGTGTTTTGGAGTGGGTTGGAGTTATCTCGTGTTTTGGAGTTATCTCGTGTTTTGGAGTGGTTTGGAGTTATCTCGTGTTTTGCAATGGTTTGGAGTTATCTCCTGTTTTGGAGTGGTTTGGAGTTATCTCGTGTTTTAAAGTGGTTTGGAGTTATCTCGTGTTTTGGAGTGGTTTGGAGTTTTCTCGTGTTTTGGAGTGGTTTGGAGTTATCTCGTGTTTTGGAGTGGTTTGCATTTATCTCATGTTTTGGAGTGGCTTGGAGTCATCTCGTGTTTTGGAGTGGTTTGGAGTTATCTCGTGTTTTGGAGTGGTTTGGAGTTATCTCGTGTTTTGGAGAGGTTTGGAGTTATCTCGTGTTTTGGAGTTATCTCGTGTTTTGGAGTGGTTTGGAGTTGTCTCGTGTTTTGGAGTGGTTTGGAGTTATCTCGTGTTTTGGAGTGGTTTGGAGTTATCTCGTGTTTTGGAGTAATCTCCTGTTTTGGAGTGGTTTGGAGATATCTCGTGTTTTAAA
Organism: Somniosus microcephalus; assembly: GCF_052327205.1. Lineage (NCBI taxonomy): Eukaryota > Metazoa > Chordata > Chondrichthyes > Squaliformes > Somniosidae > Somniosus > Somniosus microcephalus. Next base: position 46,749,467 of record NW_028225184.1, on the reverse strand, counting down.
GTGGTTTGGAGTTATCTCGTGTTTTGGAGTGGTTTGGCGTTATCTCTTGTTTTGGAGTGGTTTGGAGTTATCTCGTGTTTTGGAGTGTTTTGGAGTTATCTCGTGTTTTGAGTGGTTTGGAGTTATCTCGTGTTTTGGAGTGGTTTGGAGTTATCTCGTGTTTTGGAGTGGTTTGAAGTTATCTCGTGTTTTGGAGTGGTTTGGAGTTATCTCGTGTTTTGGAGTTATCTCGTGTTTTGGAGTGCTTTGGAGCTATCTCGTGTTTTGGAGTGGTTTGGAGTTATCTCGTGTTTTGGAGTGGTTTGGAGTTATCTCGTAATTTGGAGTTATCTCCTGTTTTGCAGTGGTTTGGAGTTATCTCGTGTTTTGGAGTGGTTTGGAGTTGTCTCGTGTTTTGGAGTGGTTTGGAGTTATCTCATGTTTTGGAGTAATCTCGTGTTTTGGAGTGGTTTGGAGTTATCTCGTGTTTTGGAGTGGTTTGGAGTTATCTCGCGTTTTGGAGTGGTTTGGAGTTATCTCGTGTTTTGGAGTGGTTTGGAGTTATCTCTTGTTTTGGAGTGGTTTGGAGTTATCTCGTGTTTTGGAGTGGTTTGGAGTTATCTCGTGTTTTGGCGTGGTTTGGAGCTATCTCGTGTTTTGGAGTGGTTTGGAGTTATCTCGTGTTTTGGAGTTATCTCGTGTTTTGGAGTTATCTCGTGTTTTGGAGTGGTTTGCAGTTATTCCGTATTTTGGAGTTATCTCGTGTTTTGGAGTGGTTTGGAGATATCTCGTGTTTTGGAGTGGTTTGGAGTTATCTCGTGTTTTGGAGTGGTTTGAAGTTATCTCGTGTTTTGGAGTGGTTTGGAGTTATCTCGTGTTTTGGAGTTATCTCGTGTTTTGGAGTGCTTTGGAGCTATCTCGTGTTTTGGAGTGATTTGGAGTTATCTCTTGTTTTGGAGTGGTTAGGAGTTCTCTCGTGTTTTGGAGTGGTTTGGAGTTCTCTCGTGTTTTGGAGTGGTTTGGAGTTATCTCGTGTTTTGGAGTGGTTTGGAGTTATCTCGTGTTTTGGAGTGGTTTGGCGTTATCTCGTGTTTTGGAGTGGTTTGGAGTTATCTCGTGTTTTAGAGTGGTTTGGAGTTATCTCGTGTTTTGGAGTGATTTGGAGTTATCTCGTGTTTTGGAGTTATCTCGTGTTTTGGAGTGGTTTGGAGCTATCTCGTGTTTTGGAGTGGTTTGGAGTTATCTCGTGTTTTGGAGTGGTTTGGAGTTATCTCGTGTTTTGGAGTTATCTCGTGTTTTGGAGTGGTTTGGAGTTATCTCCTGTTTTGGAGTGTTTTGGAGTTATCTCGTGTTTTAAAGTGGTTTGGAGTTATCTCGTGTTTTGGAGTGGTTTGGAGTTATCTCGTGTTTTGGAGTGGTTTGGAGTCATCTCCTGTTTTGGAGTGGTTTGGAGTTATCTCGTGTTTTGGAGTGGTTTGGAGTTATCTCGTGTTTTGGCGTTATCTCGTGTTTTGGAGTGGTTTAGAGTTATCTCGTGTTTTGGAGTGGTTTGGAGTTATCTCGTGTTTTGAGTGGTTTGGAGTTATCTCGAGTTTTGGAGTGGTTTGGAGTTATCTGGTGTTTTGGAGTGGTTTGGAGTTATCTGGTGTTTTGGAGTGGTTTGGAGTTATCTCGTGTTTTGGAGTGGTTTGGAGTTATCTCGTGTTTTGGAGTGGTTTGGAGTTATCTCGTGTTTTGGAGTGGTTTGGAGTTATCTCGTGTTTTGGAGTTATCTCGTGTTTTGGAGTGGTTTGGAGCTATCTCGTGTTTTGGAGTGGTTTGGATTTATCTCGTGTTTTGGAGTGGTTTGGAGTTATCTCGTGTTTTGGAGTTATCTCGTGTTTTGGAGTGGTTTGGAGTTATCTCGTGTTTTGGAGTGGTTTGGAGTTGTCTCGTGTTTTGGAGTGGTCTGGAGTTATCTCGTGTTTTGGAGTTTTATCGTGTTTTGCAATGGTTTGGAGTTATCTCCTGTTTTGGAGTGGTTTGGAGTTATCTCGTGTTTTAAAGTGGTTTGGAGTTATCTCGTGTTTTGGAGTGGTTTGGAGTTATCTCGTGTTTTGGAGTGGTTTGGAGTTATCTCGTGTTTTGGAGTGGTTTGCATTTATCTCATGTTTTGGAGTGGCTTGGAGTCATCTCGTGTTTTGGAGTGGTTTGGAGTTATCTCGTGTTTTGGAGTGGTTTGGAGTTATCTCGTGTTTTGGAGTGGTTTGGAGTTATCTCGTGTTTTGGAGTTATCTCGTGTTTTGGAGTGGTTTGGAGTTGTCTCGTATTTTGGAGTGGTTTGGAGTTATCTCGTGTTTTGGAGTTTTCTCGTGTTTTGCAGTGGTTTGGAGTTATCTCCTGTTTTGGAGTGGTTTGGAGATATCTCGTGTTTTAAAGTGGTTTGGAGTTATCTCGTGTTTTGGAGTGGTTTAGAGTTATCTCGTGTTTTGGAGTGGTTTGGCGTTATCTCTTGTTTTGGAGTGGTTTGGAGTTATCTCGTGTTTTGGAGTGTTTTGGAGTTATCTCGTGTTTTGAGTGGTTTGGAGTTATCTCGTGTTTTGGAGTTATCTCGTGTTTTGGAGTGCTTTGGAGCTATCTCGTGTTTTGGAGTGATTTGGAGTTATCTCTTGTTTTGGAGTGGTTAGGAGTTCTCTCGTGTTTTGGAGTGGTTTGGAGTTATCTCGTGTTTTGGAGCGGTTTGGATTTATCTCGTGTTTTGGAGTGATTTGGAGTTATCTCTTGTTTTGGAGTGGTTAGGAGTTATCTGGTGTTTTGGAGTGGTTTGGAGTTCTCTCGTGTTTTGGAGTGGTTTGGAGTTATCTCGTGTTTTGGAGTGGTTTGGAGTTATCTCGTGTTTTGGAGTGGTTTGGCGTTATCTCGTGTTTTGGAGTGGTTTGGAGTTATCTCGTGTTTTAGAGTGGTTTGGAGTTATCTCGTGTTTTGGAGTGATTTGGAGTTATCTCGTGTTTTGGAGTTATCTCGTGTTTTGGAGTGGTTTGGAGCTATCTCGTGTTTTGGAGTGGTTTGGAGTTATCTCGTGTTTTGGAGTGGTTTGGAGTTATCTCGTGTTTTGGAGTTATCTCGTGTTTTGGAGTGGTTTGGAGTTATCTCCTGTTTTGGAGTGGTTTGGAGTTATCTCGTGTTTTAAAGTGGTTTGGAGTTAGCTCGTGTTTTGGAGTGGTTTGGAGTTATCTCGTGTTTTGGAGTGGTTTGGAGTCATCTCCTGTTTTGGAGTGGTTTGGAGTTATCTCGTGTTTTGGAGTGGTTTGGAGTTATCTCGTGTTTTGGCGTTATCTCGTGTTTTGGAGTGGTTTAGAGTTATCTCGTGTTTTGGAGTGGTTTGGAGTTATCTCGTGTTTTGAGTGGTTTGGAGTTATCTCGAGTTTTGGAGTGGTTTGGAGTTATCTGGTGTTTTGGAGTGGTTTGGAGTTATCTCGTGTTTTGGAGTGGTTTGGAGTTATCTCGTGTTTTGGAGTGGTTTGGAGTTATCTCGTGTTTTGGAGTGGTTTGGAGTTATCTCGTGTTTTGGAGTGGTTTGGAGTTATCTCGTGTTTTGGAGTTATCTCGTGTTTTGGAGTGGTTTGGAGCTATCTCGTGTTTTGGAGTGGTTTGGATTTATCTCGTGTTTTGGAGTGGTTTGGAGTTATCTCGTGTTTTGGAGTTATCTCGTGTTTCGGAGTGGTTTGGAGTTATCTCGTGTTTTGGAGTGGTTTGGAGTTGTCTCGTGTTTTGGAGTGGTCTGGAGTTATCTCGTGTTTTGGAGTTTTATCGTGTTTTGCAATGGTTTGGAGTTATCTCCTGTTTTGGAGTGGTTTGGAGTTATCTCGTGTTTTAAAGTGGTTTGGAGTTATCTCGTGTTTTGGAGTGGTTTGGAGTTATCTCGTGTTTTGGAGTGGTTTGGAGTTATCTCGTGTTTTGGAGTGGTTTGCATTTATCTCATGTTTTGGAGTGGCTTGGAGTCATCTCGTGTTTTGGAGTGGTTTGGAGTTATCTCGTGTTTTGGAGTGGTTTGGTGTTATCTCGTGTTTTGGAGTGGTTTGGAGTTATCTCGTGTTTTGGAGTTTTCTCGTGTTTTGCAGTGGTTTGGAGTTATCTCCTGTTTTGGAGTGGTTTGGAGATATCTCGTGTTTTAAAGTGGTTTGGAGTTATCTCGTGTTTTGGAGTGGTTTAGAGTTATCTCGTGTTTTGGAGTGGTTTGGCGTTATCTCTTGTTTTGGGGTGGTTTGGAGTTATCTCGTGTTTTGGAGTGTTTTGGAGTTATCTCGTGTTTTGAGTGGTTTGGAGTTATCTCGTGTTTTGGAGTGGTTTGGAGTTATCTCGTGTTTTGGAGTGGTTTGGAGTTATCTCGTGTTTTGGAGTGGTTTGGAGTTATCTCGTGTTTTGGAGTGGTTTGCATTTATCTCATGTTTTGGAGTGGCTTGGAGTCATCTCGTGTTTTGGAGTTATCTCGTGTTTTGGAGTGGTTTGGAGTTATCTCGTGCTTTGGAGTGGTTTGGAGTTATCTCGTGTTTTGGAGTTATCTCGTGTTTTGGAGTGGTTTGGAGTTGTCTCGTGTTTTGGAGTGGTTTGGAGTTATCTCGTGTTTTGGAGTTTTCTCGTGTTTTGCAGTGGTTTGGAGTTATCTCCTGTTTTGGAGTGGTTTGGAGATATCTCGTGTTTTAAAGTGGTTTGGAGTTATCTCGTGTTTTGGAGTGGTTTAGAGTTATCTCGTGTTTTGGAGTGGTTTGGCGTTATCTCTTGTTTTGGAGTGGTTTGGAGTTATCTCGTGTTTTGGAGTGTTTTGGAGTTATCTCGTGTTTTGAGTGGTTTGGAGTTATCTCGTGTTTTGGAGTGGTTTGGAGTTATCTCGTGTTTTGGAGTGGTTTGAAGTTATCTCGTGTTTTGGAGTGGTTTGGAGTTATCTCGTGTTTTGGAGTGGTTTGGAGTTATCTCGCGTTCTGGAGTGGTTTGGAGTTATCTCGTGTTTTGGAGTGGTTTGGAGTTATCTCGTGCTTTGGAGTGATTTGGAGTTATCTCTTGTTTTGGAGTGGTTAGGAGTTATCTCGTGTTTTGGAGTGGTTTAGAGTTATCTCGTGTTTTGGAGTGGTTTGGAGTTATCTCGTGTTTTGGAGTGGTTTGGAGTTATCTCGCGTTCTGGAGTGGTTTGGAGTTATCTCGTGTTTTGGAGTGGTTTGGAGTTATCTCGTGCTTTGGAGTGATTTGGAGTTATCTCTTGTTTTGGAGTGGTTAGGAGTTATCTCGTGTTTTGGAGTGGTTTGGAGTTATCTCGCGTTTTGGAGCGGTTTGGATTTATCTCGTGTTTTGGAGTGATTTGGAGTTATCTCTTGTTTTGGAGTGGTTAGGAGTTATCTCGTGTTTTGGAGTGGTTTGGAGTTATCTCGTGTTTTGGAGTGGTTTGGAGTTATCTCCTGTTTTGGAGTGGTTTGGAGTTATCTCGTGTTTTAAAGTGGTTTGGAGTTATCTCGTGTTTTGGAGTGGTTTGGAGTTATCTCGTGTTTTGGAGTGGTTTGGAGTTATCTCGTGTTTTGGAGTGGTTTGCAGTTATCTCGTGTTTTGGCGTTATCTCGTGTTTTGGAGTGGTTTAGAGTTATCTCGTGTTTTGGAGTGGTTTGGAGTTATCTCGTGTTTTGAGTGGTTTGGAGTTATCTCGAGTTTTGGAGTGGTTTGGAGTTATCTGGTGTTTTGGAGTGGTTTGGAGTTATCTCGTGTTTTGGAGTGGTTTGGAGTTATCTCGTGTTTTGGAGTGGTTTGGAGTTATCTCGTGTTTTGGAGTGGTTTGGAGTTATCTCGTGTTTTGGAGTGGTTTGGAGTTATCTCGTGTTTTGGAGTTATCTCGTGTTTTGGAGTGGTTTGGAGTTATCTCGTGTTTTGGAGTGGTTTGGAGTTATCTCGTGTTTTAAAGTGGTTTGGAGTTATCTCGTGTTTTGGAGTGGTTTGGAGTTATCTCGTGTTTTGGAGTGGTTTGGAGTTATCTCGTGTTTTGGAGTGGTTTGCATTTATCTCATGTTTTGGAGTGGCTTGGAGTCATCTCGTGTTTTGGAGTGGTTTGGAGTTATCTCGTGTTTTGGAGTGGTTTGGAGTTATCTCGTGTTTTGGAGTGGTTTGGAGTTATCTCGTGTTTTGGAGTTTTCTCGTGTTTTGCAGTGGTTTGGAGTTATCTCCTGTTTTGGAGTGGTTTGGAGATATCTCGTGTTTTAAAGTGGTTTGGAGTTATCTCGTGTTTTGGAGTGGTTTAGAGTTATCTCGTGTTTTGGAGTGGTTTGGCGTTATCTCTTGTTTTGGAGTGGTTTGGAGTTATCTCGTGTTTTGGAGTGTTTTGGAGTTATCTCGTGTTTTGAGTGGTTTGGAGTTATCTCGTGTTTTGGAGTGGTTTGGAGTTATCTCGTGTTTTGGCGTGGTTTGGAGCTATCTCGTGTTTTGGAGTGGTTTGGAGTTATCTCTTGTTTTGGAGTGGTTTGGAGTTATCTCGTGTTTTGGAGTGGTTTGGAGTTATCTCGTGTTTTGGCGTGGTTTGGAGCTATCTCGTGTTTTGGAGTGGTTTGGAGTTATCTCGTGTTTTGGAGTTATCTCGTGTTTTGGAGTGGTTTGGAGTTATCTCGTGTTTTGGAGTGGTTTGCAGTTATTCCGTATTTTGGAGTTATCTCGTGTTTTGGAGTGGTTTGGAGATATCTCGTGTTTTGGAGTGGTTTGGAGTTATCTCGTGTTTTGGAGTGGTTTGAAGTTATCTCGTGTTTTGGAGTGGTTTGGAGTTATCTCGTGTTTTGGAGTTATCTCGTGTTTTGGAGTGCTTTGGAGCTATCTCGTGTTTTGGAGTGCTTTGGAGCTATCTCGTGTTTTGGAGTGGTTTGGAGTTATCTCGTGTTTTGGAGTGGTTTGGAGTTATCTGGTGTTTTGGAGTTATCTCCTTTTTTGCAGTGGTTTGGAGTTATCTCGTGTTTTGGAGTAATCTCGTGTTTTGGAGTGGTTTGGAGTTATCTCGTGTTTTGGAGTGGTTTGGAGTTATCTCGTGTTTTGGAGTGGTTTGGAGTTATCTCGTGTTTTGGAGTTATCTCGTGTTTTGGAGTGGTTTGGAGCTATCTCGTGTTTTGGAGTGGTTTGGAGTTATCTCGTGTTTTGGAGTGGTTTGGAGTTATCTCGTGTTTTGGAGTTATCTCGTGTTTTGGAGTGGTTTGGAGTTATCTCGTGTTTTGCAATGGTTTGGAGTTATCTCCTGTTTTGGAGTGGTTTGGAGTTATCTCGTGTTTTAAAGTGGTTTGGAGTTATCTCGTGTTTTGGAGTGGTTTGGAGTTTTCTCGTGTTTTGGAGTGGTTTGGAGTTATCTCGTGTTTTGGAGTGGTTTGCATTTATCTCATGTTTTGGAGTGGCTTGGAGTCATCTCGTGTTTTGGAGTGGTTTGGAGTTATCTCGTGTTTTGGAGTGGTTTGGAGTTATCTCGTGTTTTGGAGTGGTTTGGAGTTATCTCGTGTTTTGGAGTTATCTCGTGTTTTGGAGTGGTTTGGAGTTGTCTCGTGTTTTGGAGTGGTTTGGAGTTATCTCGTGTTTTGGAGTTTTCTCGTGCTTTGCAGGGGTTTGGCGTAATCTCCTGTTTTGGAGTGGTTTGGAGATATCTCGTGTTTTAAAGTGGTTTGGAGTTATCTCGTGTTTTGGAGTGGTTTGGCGTTATCTCTTGTTTTGGAGTGGTTTGGAGTTATCTCGTGTTTTGGAGTGTTTTGGAGTTATCTCGTGTTTTGAGTGGTTTGGAGTTATCTCGTGTTTTGGAGTGGTTTGGAGTTATCTCGTGTTTTGGAGTGGTTTGAAGTTATCTCGTGTTTTGGAGTTGTTTGGAGTTATCTCGTGTTTTGGAGTTATCTCGTGTTTTGGAGTGCTTTGGAGCTATCTCGTGTTTTGGAGTGGTTTGGAGTTATCTCGTGTTTTGGAGTGGTTTGGAGTTATCTCGTAATTTGGAGTTATCTCCTGTTTTGCAGTGGTTTGGAGTTATCTCGTGTTTTGGAGTGGTTTGGAGTTGTCTCGTGTTTTGGAGTGGTTTGGAGTTAGCTCATGTTTTGGAGTAATCTCGTGTTTTGGAGTGGTTTGGAGTTATCTCGCGTTTTGGAGTGGTTTGGAGTTATCTCGTGTTTTGGAGTGGTTTGGAGTTATCTCTTGTTTTGGCGTGGTTTGGAGCTATCTCGTGTTTTGGAGTGGTTTGGAGTTATCTCGTGTTTTGGAGTTATCTCGTGTTTTGGAGTGGTTTGGAGTTATCTCGTGTTTTGGAGTGGTTTGCAGTTATTCCGTATTTTGGAGTTATCTCGTGTTTTGGAGTGGTTTGGAGATATCTCGTGTTTTGGAGTGGTTTGGAGTTATCTCGTGTTTTGGAGTTATCTCGTGTTTTGTAGTGCTTTGGAGCTATCTCGTGTTTTGGAGTGCTTTGGAGCTATCTCGTGTTTTGGAGTGGTTTGGAGTTATCTCGTGTTTTGGAGTGGTTTGGAGTTATCTCGTGTTTTGGAGTGGTTTGGAGTTATCTCGTGTTTTGGAGTGGTTTGGAGTTATCTCGTGTTTTGGAGTGGTTTGAAATTATCTCGTGTTTTGGAGTGGTTTGGAGTTATCTCGTGTTTTGGAGTTATCTCGTGTTTTGTAGTGCTTTGGAGCTATCTCGTGTTTTGGAGTGGTTTGGAGTTATCTCGTGTTTTGGAGTGGTTTGAAATTATCTCGTGTTTTGGAGTGGTTTGGAGTTATCTCGTGTTTTGGAGTTATCTCGTGTTTTGTAGTGCTTTGGAGCTATCTCGTGTTTTGGAGTGCTTTGGAGCTATCTCGTGCTTTGGAGTGGTTTGGAGTTATCTCGTGTTTTGGAGTGGTTTGGAGTTATCTCGTGTTTTGGAGTGGTTTGGAGTTATCTCGTGTTTTGGAGTGGTTTGGAGTTATCTCGTGTTTTGGAGTTATCTCGTGTTTTGGAGTGGTTTGGAGCTATCTCGTGTTTTGGAGTGGTTTGGAGTTATCTCGTGTTTTGGAGTTATCTCGTGTTTTGGAGTGGTTTGGAGTTATCTCGTGTTTTGGAGTGGTTTGGAGTTGTCTCGTGTTTTGGAGTGGTTTGGAGTTATCTCGTGTTTTGAAGTCATCTCGTGTTTTGGAGTGGTTTGGAGTTATCTCCTGTTTTGGAGTGGTTTGGAGTTATCTCGTGTTTTAAAGTGGTTTGGAGTCATCTCGTGTTTTGGAGTGGTTTGGAGTTATCTCGTGTTTTGGAGTGGTTTGGAGTTATCTCGTGTTTTGGCGTTATCTCGTGTTTTGGAGTGGTTTAGAGTTATCTCGTGTTTTGGAGTGGTTTGGAGTTATCTCGTGTTTTGGAGTGGTTTGGAGTTAGCTCATGTTTTGGAGTAATCTCGTGTTTTGGAGTGGTTTGGAGTTATCTCGCGTTTTGGAGTGGTTTGGAGTTATCTCGTGTTTTGGAGTGGTTTGGAGTTATCTCTTGTTTTGGCGTGGTTTGGAGCTATCTCGTGTTTTGGAGTGGTTTGGAGTTATCTCGTGTTTTGGAGTTATCTCGTGTTTTGGAGTGGTTTGGAGTTATCTCGTGTTTTGGAGTGGTTTGCAGTTATTCCGTATTTTGGAGTTATCTCGTGTTTTGGAGTGGTTTGGAGATATCTCGTGTTTTGGAGTGGTTTGGAGTTATCTCGTGTTTTGGAGTTATCTCGTGTTTTGTAGTGCTTTGGAGCTATCTCGTGTTTTGGAGTGCTTTGGAGCTATCTCGTGTTTTGGAGTGGTTTGGAGTTATCTCGTGTTTTGGAGTGGTTTGGAGTTATCTCGTGTTTTGGAGTGGTTTGGAGTTATCTCGTGTTTTGGAGTGGTTTGGAGTTATCTCGTGTTTTGGAGTGGTTTGAAATTATCTCGTGTTTTGGAGTGGTTTGGAGTTATCTCGTGTTTTGGAGTTATCTCGTGTTTTGTAGTGCTTTGGAGCTATCTCGTGTTTTGGAGTGGTTTGGAGTTATCTCGTGTTTTGGAGTGGTTTGAAATTATCTCGTGTTTTGGAGTGGTTTGGAGTTATCTCGTGTTTTGGAGTTATCTCGTGTTTTGTAGTGCTTTGGAGCTATCTCGTGTTTTGGAGTGCTTTGGAGCTATCTCGTGCTTTGGAGTGGTTTGGAGTTATCTCGTGTTTTGGAGTGGTTTGGAGTTATCTCGTGTTTTGGAGTGGTTTGGAGTTATCTCGTGTTTTGGAGTGGTTTGGAGTTATCTCGTGTTTTGGAGTTATCTCGTGTTTTGGAGTGGTTTGGAGCTATCTCGTGTTTTGGAGTGGTTTGGAGTTATCTCGTGTTTTGGAGTTATCTCGTGTTTTGGAGTGGTTTGGAGTTATCTCGTGTTTTGGAGTGGTTTGGAGATGTCTCGTGTTTTGGAGTGGTTTGGAGTTATCTCGTGTTTTGAAGTCATCTCGTGTTTTGGAGTGGTTTGGAGTTATCTCCTGTTTTGGAGTGGTTTGGAGTTATCTCGTGTTTTAAAGTGGTTTGGAGTCATCTCGTGTTTTGGAGTGGTTTGGAGTTATCTCGTGTTTTGGAGTGGTTTGGAGTTATCTCGTGTTTTGGCGTTATCTCGTGTTTTGGAGTGGTTTAGAGTTATCTCGTGTTTTGGAGTGGTTTGGAGTTATCTCGTGTTTTGGACTGGTTTGGAGTTATCTCGTGTTTTGGAGTGGTTTGGAGTAATCTCGTGTTTTGGAGTGGTTTGGAGTTATCTCGTGTTTTGGAGTGGTTTGGAGTTATCTCGTGTTTTGGAGTGGTTTGGAGTTGTCTCGTGTTTTGGAGTGGTTTGGAGTTATCTCGTGTTTTGGAGTTTTCTCGTGTTTTGCAGTGGTTTGGAGTTATCTCCTGTTTTGGAGTGGTTTGGAGTTATCTCGTGTTTTAAAATGGTTTGGAGTTATCTCGTGTTTTGGAGTGGTTTGGAGTCATCTCGTGTTTTGGAGTGGTTTGGAGTAATCTCGTGTTTTGGAGTTGTTTGGAGTTATCTCGTGCTTTGGTGTGGTTTGGAGTTATCTCTTGTTTTGGAGTGGTTTGGAGTTACCTCGTGTTTTGGAGTGGTTTGGAGTTACCTCGTGTTATAGGAGTGTTTTGGAGAGTTATCTCGTGTTTTGGAGTGGTTTGGAGTTATCTCGTGTTTTGGAGTGGTTTGGAGAGTTATCTCGTGTTTTGGAGTGGATTGGTGTTATCTCGTGCTTTGGAGTGGTTTGGAGTTATCTCGTGTTTTGTAGTGGTTTGGAGTTATCTCGTGTTTTGGAGTGGTTTGGAGTTATCTCATGTTTTGGAGTGGTTTGGAGTTATCTCGTGTTTTAAAGTGGTTTGGAGTTATCTCGTGTTTTGGAGTGGTTTGGTGTTATCTCGTGGTTTGGAGTTATTTCGTGTTTTGGAGTGGTTTGGAGTTATCTCGTGTTTTGGAGTGGTTTGGAGTTATCTCGTGTTTTGGAGTGGTTTGGAGTTATCTCGTGTTTTGGAGTTATCTCGTGTTTTGGAGTGAGTTGGAGTTATCTCGTGTTTTGGAGTGGTTTGGAGAGTTATCTCGTGTTTTGGAGTGGATTGGAGTTATCTCGTGCTTTGGAGTGGTTTGGAGTTATCTCGTGTTTTGGAGTGGTTTGGAGTTATCTCGTGTTTTGGAGTGTTTTGGAGAGTTATCTCGTGTTTTGGAGTGTTTTGGAGAGTTATCTCGTGTTTTGGAGTGGTTTAGAGTTATCTCGTGTTTTGGGGTGGTTTGGAGTTATCTCGTGTTTTGGAGTGGTTTGGAGTTATCTCGTGCTTTGGAGTAGTCTCGTGTTTTGGAGTGGATTGGAGTTATCTCGTGTTTTGGAGTGGTTTGGAGTTATCTCGCGTTTTGGAGTGGTTTGGAGTTATCTCGTGTTTTGGAGTGGATTGGAGTTATCTCTTGTTTTGGAGTTATCTCGTGTTTTGGAGTGGTTTGGAGTTCTCTCGTGTTTTGAGTGGTTTGGAGTTATCTCGTGTTTTGGAGTGGTTTGGAGTTATCTCGTGTTTTGGAGTGGTTTGGAGTTATCTCGTGTTTTGGAGTGGTTTGGAGTTATCTCGTGTTTTGGAGTGGTTTGGAGTTATCTCGTGTTTTGGAGTGGTTTGGAGTTATCTCGTGTTTTGGAGAGGTTTGGAGTTATCTCGTGTTTTGGAGTTATCTCGTGTTTTGGAATGGTTTGAAGCTATCTCGTGTTTTGGAGTGGTTTGGAGTTATCTCGTGTTTTGGAGTGGTTTGGAGTCATCTCGTGTTTTGGAGTGGTTTGGAGTTATCTCGTGTTTTGGAGTGGTTTGGAGTAATCTCGTGTTTTGGAGTTGTTTGGAGTTATCTCGTGCTTTGGTGTGGTTTGGAGTTATCTCGTGTTTTGGAGTGGTTTGGAGTTACCTCGTGTTTTGGAGTGGTTTGGAGTTACCTCGTGTTTTGGAGTGTTTTGGAGAGTTATCTCGTGTTTTGGAGTGGTTTGGAGTTATCTCGTGTTTTGTAGTGGTTTGGAGTTATCTCGTGTTTTGGAGTGGTTTGGAGTTATCTCATGTTTTGGAGTAGTTTGGAGTTATCTCGTGTTTTAAAGTGGTTTGGAGTTATCTCGTGTTTTGGAGTGGTTTGGTGTTATCTCGTGTTTTGGAGTGGTTTGGAGTTATTTCGTGTTTTGGAGTGGTTTGGAGTTATTTCGTGTTTTGGAGTGGTTTGGAGTTATCTCGTGTTTTGGAGTGGTTTGGAGTTATCCCGTGTTTTGGCGTTATCTCGTGTTTTGGAGTGGTTTAGAGTTATCTCGTGTTTTGGAGTGGTTTGGAGTTATCTCGTGTTTTGAGTGGTTTGGAGTTATCTCGAGTTTTGGAGTGGTTTGGAGTTATCTGGTGTTTTGGAGTGGTTTGGAGTTATCTCGTGTTTTGGAGTGATTTGGAGTTATCTCGTGTTTTGGAGTGGTTTGGAGTTATCTCGTGTTTTGGAGTGGTTTGGAGTTATCTCGTGTTTTGGAGTGGTTTGGAGTTATCTCGTGTTTTGGAGTTATCTCGTGTTTTGGAGTGGTTTGGAGCTATCTCGTGTTTTGGAGTGGTTTGGATTTATCTCGTGTTTTGGAGTGGTTTGGAGTTATCTTGTGTTTTGGAGTTATCTCGTGTTTTGGAGTGGTTTGGAGTTATCTCGTGTTTTGGAGTGGTTTGGAGTTGTCTCGTGTTTTGGATTGGTCTGGAGTTATCTCGTGTTTTGGAGTTTTATCGTGTTTTGCAATGGTTTGGAGTTATCTCCTGTTTTGGAGTGGTTTGGAGTTATCTCGTGTTTTAAAGTGGTTTGGAGTTATCTCGTGTTTTGGAGTGGTTTGGAGTTATCTCGTGTTTTGGAGTGGTTTGGAGTTATCTCGTATTTTGGAGTGGTTTGCATTTATCTCATGTTTTGGAGTGGCTTGGAGTCATCTCGTGTTTTGGAGTGGTTTGGAGTTATCTCTTGTTTTGGAGTGGTTTGGAGTTATCTCGTGTTTTGGAGTTATCTCGTGTTTTGGAGTGGTTTGGAGTTGTCTCGTGTTTTGGAGTGGTTTGGAGTTATCTCGTGTTTTGGAGTTTTCTCGTGTTTTGCAGTGGTTTGGAGTTATCTCCTGTTTTGGAGTGGTTTGGAGATATCTCGTGTTTTAAAGTGGTTTGGAGTTATCTCGTGTTTTGGAGTGGTTTAGAGTTATCTCGTGTTTTGGAGTGGTTTGGCGTTATCTCTTGTTTTGGAGTGGTTTGGAGTTATCTCGTGTTTTGGAGTTATCTCGTGTTTTGGAGTGCTTTGGAGTTATCTCGTGTTTTGGAGTGGTTTGAAGTTATCTCGTGTTTTGGAGTGGTTTGGAGTTATCTCGTGTTTTGGAGTTATCTCGTGTTTTGGAGTGCTTTGGAGCTATCTCGTGTTTTGGAGTGGTTTGGAGTTATCTCGTGTTTTGGAGTGGTTTGGAGTTATCTCGTATTTTGGAGTTATCTCCTGTTTTGCAGTGGTTTGGAGTTATCTCGTGTTTTGGAGTGGTTTGGAGTTGTCTCGTGTTTTGGAGTGGTTTGGAGTTATCTCATGTTTTGGAGTAATCTCGTGTTTTGGAGTGGTTTGGAGTTATCTCGTGTTTTGGAGTGGTTTGGAGTTATCTCTTGTTTTGGAGTGGTTTGGAGTTATCTCGTGTTTTGGAGTGGTTTGGAGTTATCTCGTGTTTTGGCGTGGTTTGGAGCTATCTCGTGTTTTGGAGTGGTTTGGAGTTATCTCGTGTTTTGGAGTTATCTCGTGTTTTGGAGTGGTTTGGAGTTATCTCGTGTTTTGGAGTGGTTTGCAGTTATTCCGTATTTTGGAGTTATCTCGTGTTTTGGAGTGGTTTGGAGATATCTCGTGTTTTGGAGTGGTTTGGAGTTATCTCGTGTTTTGGAGTGGTTTGAAGTTATCTCGTGTTTTGGAGTGGTTTGGAGTTATCTCGTGTTTTGGAGTTATCTCGTGTTTTGGAGTTCTTTGGAGCTATCTCGTGTTTTGGAGTGCTTTGGAGCTATCTCGTGTTTTGGAGTGGTTTGGAGTTATCTCGTGTTTTGGAGTGGTTTGGAGTTATCTGGTGTTTTGGAGTTATCTCCTGTTTTGCAGTGGTTTGGAGTTATCTCGTGTTTTGGAGTAATCTCGTGTTTTGGAGTGGTTTGGAGTTATCTCGTGTTTTGGAGTGGTTTGGAGTTATCTCGTGTTTTGGAGTGGTTTGGAGTTATCTCGTGTTTTGGAGTTATCTCGTGTTTTGGAGTGGTTTGGAGCTATCTCATGTTTTGGAGTGGTTTGGAGTTATCTCGTGTTTTGGAGTGGTTTGGAGTTATCTCGTGTTTTGGAGTTATCTCGTGTTTTGGAGTGGTTTGGAGTTATCTCGTGTTTTGCAATGGTTTGTAGTTATCTCCTGTTTTGGAGTGGTTTGGAGTTATCTCGTGTTTTAAAGTGGTTTGGAGTTATCTCGTGTTTTGGAGTGGTTTGGAGTTTTCTCGTGTTTTGGAGTGGTTTGGAGTTATCTCGTGTTTTGGAGTGGTTTGCATTTATCTCATGTTTTGGAGTGGCTTGGAGTCATCTCGTGTTTTGGAGTGGTTTGGAGTTATCTCGTGTTTTGGAGTGGTTTGGAGTTATCTCGTGTTTTGGAGTGGTTTGGAGTTATCTCGTGTTTTGGAGTTATCTCGTGTTTTGGAGTGGTTTGGAGTTGTCTCGTGTTTTGGAGTGGTTTGGAGTTATCTCGTGTTTTGGAGTTTTCTCGTGCTTTGCAGGGGTTTGGAGTAATCTCCTGTTTTGGAGTGGTTTGGAGATATCTCGTGTTTTAAAGTGGTTTGGAGTTATCTCGTGTTTTGGAGTGGTTTGGCGTTATCTCTTGTTTTGGAGTGGTTTGGAGTTATCTCGTGTTTTGGAGTGTTTTGGAGTTATCTCGTGTTTTGAGTGGTTTGGAGTTATCTCGTGTTTTGGAGTGGTTTGGAGTTATCTCGTGTTTTGGAGTGGTTTGAAGTTATCTCGTAATTTGGAGTTATCTCCTGTTTTGCAGTGGTTTGGAGTTATCTCGTGTTTTGGAGTGGTTTGGAGTTGTCTCGTGTTTTGGAGTGGTTTGGAGTTATCTCATGTTTTGGAGTAATCTCGTGTTTTGGAGTGGTTTGGAGTTATCTCGTGTTTTGGAGTGGTTTGGAGTTATCTCGCGTTTTGGAGTGGTTTGGAGTTATCTCGTGTTTTGGAGTGGTTTGGAGTTATCTCTTGTTTTGGAGTGGTTTGGAGTTATCTCGTGTTTTGGAGTGGTTTGGAGTTATCTCGTGTTTTGGCGTGGTTTGGAGCTATCTCGTGTTTTGGAGTGGTTTGGAGTTATCTCGTGTTTTGGAGTTATCTCGTGTTTTGGAGTGGTTTGGAGTTATCTCGTGTTTTGGAGTGGTTTGCAGTTATTCCGTATTTTGGAGTTATCTCGTGTTTTGGAGTGGTTTGGAGATATCTCGTGTTTTGGAGTGGTTTGGAGTTATCTCGTGTTTTGGAGTGGTTTGGAGTTATCTCTTGTTTTGGAGTGGTTTGGAGTTATCTCGTGTTTTGGAGTGGTTTGGAGTTATCTCGTGTTTTGGCGTGGTTTGGAGCTATCTCGTGTTTTGGAGTGGTTTGGAGTTATCTCGTGTTTTGGAGTTATCTCGTGTTTTGGAGTGGTTTGGAGTTATCTCGTGTTTTGGAGTGGTTTGCAGTTATTCCGTATTTTGGAGTTATCTCGTGTTTTGGAGTTATCTCGTGTTTTGGAGTGCTTTGGAGCTATCTCGTGTTTTGGAGTGCTTTGGAGCTATCTCGTGTTTTGGAGTGGTTTGGAGTTATCTCGTGTTTTGGAGTGGTTTGGAGTTATCTGGTGTTTTGGAGTTATCTCCTTTTTTGCAGTGGTTTGGAGTTATCTCGTGTTTTGGAGTAATCTCGTGTTTTGGAGTGGTTTGGAGTTATCTCGTGTTTTGGAGTGGTTTGGAGTTATCTCGTGTTTTGGAGTGGTTTGGAGTTATCTCGTGTTTTGGAGTTATCTCGTGCTTTGGAGTGGTTTGGAGCTATCTCGTGTTTTGGAGTGGTTTGGAGTTATCTCGTGTTTTGGAGTGGTTTGGAGTTATCTCGTGTTTTGGAGTTATCTCGTGTTTTGGAGTGGTTTGGAGTTATCTCGTGTTTTGCAATGGTTTGGAGTTATCTCCTGTTTTGGAGTGGTTTGGAGTTATCTCGTGTTTTAAAGTGGTTTGGAGTTATCTCGTGTTTTGGAGTGGTTTGGAGTTTTCTCGTGTTTTGGAGTGGTTTGGAGTTATCTCGTGTTTTGGAGTGGTTTGCATTTATCTCATGTTTTGGAGTGGCTTGGAGTCATCTCGTGTTTTGGAGTGGTTTGGAGTTATCTCGTGTTTTGGAGTGGTTTGGAGTTATCTCGTGTTTTGGAGTGGTTTGGAGTTATCTCGTGTTTTGGAGTTATCTCGTGTTTTGGAGTGGTTTGGAGTTGTCTCGTGTTTTGGAGTAATCTCGTGTTTTGGAGTGGTTTGGAGTTATCTCGTGTTTTGGAGTGGTTTGGAGTTTTCTCGTGTTTTGGAGTGGTTTGGAGTTATCTCGTGTTTTGGAGTGGTTTGCATTTATCTCATGTTTTGGAGTGGCTTGGAGTCATCTCGTGTTTTGGAGTGGTTTGGAGTTATCTCGTGTTTTGGAGTGGTTTGGAGTTATCTCGTGTTTTGGAGTGGTTTGGAGTTATCTCGTGTTTTGGAGTTATCTCGTGTTTTGGAGTGGTTTGGAGTTGTCTCGTGTTTTGGAGTGGTTTGGAGTTATCTCGTGTTTTGGAGTTTTCTCGTGCTTTGCAGGGGTTTGGAGTAATCTCCTGTTTTGGAGTGGTTTGGAGATATCTCGTGTTTTAAAGTGGTTTGGAGTTATCTCGTGTTTTGGAGTGGTTTGGCGTTATCTCTTGTTTTGGAGTGGTTTGGAGTTATCTCGTGTTTTGGAGTGTTTTGGAGTTATCTCGTGTTTTGAGTGGTTTGGAGTTATCTCGTGTTTTGGAGTGGTTTGGAGTTATCTCGTGTTTTGGAGTGGTTTGAAGTTATCTCGTAATTTGGAGTTATCTCCTGTTTTGCAGTGGTTTGGAGTTATCTCGTGTTTTGGAGTGGTTTGGAGTTGTCTCGTGTTTTGGAGTGGTTTGGAGTTATCTCATGTTTTGGAGTAATCTCGTGTTTTGGAGTGGTTTGGAGTTATCTCGTGTTTTGGAGTGGTTTGGAGTTATCTCGCGTTTTGGAGTGGTTTGGAGTTATCTCGTGTTTTGGAGTGGTTTGGAGTTATCTCTTGTTTTGGAGTGGTTTGGAGTTATCTCGTGTTTTGGAGTGGTTTGGAGTTATCTCGTGTTTTGGCGTGGTTTGGAGCTATCTCGTGTTTTGGAGTGGTTTGGAGTTATCTCGTGTTTTGGAGTTATCTCGTGTTTTGGAGTGGTTTGGAGTTATCTCGTGTTTTGGAGTGGTTTGCAGTTATTCCGTATTTTGGAGTTATCTCGTGTTTTGGAGTGGTTTGGAGATATCTCGTGTTTTGGAGTGGTTTGGAGTTATCTCGCGTTTTGGAGTGGTTTGGAGTTATCTCGTGTTTTGGAGTGGTTTGGAGTTATCTCTTGTTTTGGAGTGGTTTGGAGTTATCTCGTGTTTTGGAGTGGTTTGGAGTTATCTCGTGTTTTGGCGTGGTTTGGAGCTATCTCGTGTTTTGGAGTGGTTTGGAGTTATCTCGTGTTTTGGAGTTATCTCGTGTTTTGGAGTGGTTTGGAGTTATCTCGTGTTTTGGAGTGGTTTGCAGTTATTCCGTATTTTGGAGTTATCTCGTGTTTTGGAGTTATCTCGTGTTTTGGAGTGCTTTGGAGCTATCTCGTGTTTTGGAGTGCTTTGGAGCTATCTCGTGTTTTGGAGTGGTTTGGAGTTATCTCGTGTTTTGGAGTGGTTTGGAGTTATCTGGTGTTTTGGAGTTATCTCCTTTTTTGCAGTGGTTTGGAGTTATCTCGTGTTTTGGAGTAATCTCGTGTTTTGGAGTGGTTTGGAGTTATCTCGTGTTTTGGAGTGGTTTGGAGTTATCTCGTGTTTTGGAGTGGTTTGGAGTTATCTCGTGTTTTGGAGTTATCTCGTGCTTTGGAGTGGTTTGGAGCTATCTCGTGTTTTGGAGTGGTTTGGAGTTATCTCGTGTTTTGGAGTGGTTTGGAGTTATCTCGTGTTTTGGAGTTATCTCGTGTTTTGGAGTGGTTTGGAGTTATCTCGTGTTTTGCAATGGTTTGGAGTTATCTCCTGTTTTGGAGTGGTTTGGAGTTATCTCGTGTTTTAAAGTGGTTTGGAGTTATCTCGTGTTTTGGAGTGGTTTGGAGTTTTCTCGTGTTTTGGAGTGGCTTGGAGTCATCTCGTGTTTTGGAGTGGTTTGGAGTTATCTCGTGTTTTGGAGTGGTTTGGAGTTATCTCGTGTTTTGGAGTGGTTTGGAGTTATCTCGTGTTTTGGAGTTATCTCGTGTTTTGGAGTGGTTTGGAGTTGTCTCGTGTTTTGGAGTGGTTTGGAGTTATCTCGTGTTTTGGAGTTTTCTCGTGCTTTCCAGGGGTTTGGAGTAATCTCCTGTTTTGGAGTGGTTTGGAGATATCTCGTGTTTTGGAGTGGTTTGGCGTTATCTCTTGTTTTGGAGTGGTTTGGAGTTATCTCGTGTTTTGGAGTGTTTTGGAGTTATCTCGTGTTTTGAGTGGTTTGGAGTTATCTCGTGTTTTGGAGTGGTTTGGAGTTATCTCGTGTTTTGGAGTGGTTTGAAGTTATCTCGTGTTTTGGAGTGGTTTGGAGTTATCTCGTGTTTTGGAGTTATCTCGTGTTTTGGAGTGCTTTGGAGCTATCTCGTGTTTTGGAGTGGTTTGGAGTTATCTCGTGTTTTGGAGTGGTTTGGAGTTATCTCGTAATTTGGAGTTATCTCCTGTTTTGCAGTGGTTTGGAGTTATCTCGTGTTTTGGAGTGGTTTGGAGTTGTCTCGTGTTTTGGAGTGGTTTGGAGTTATCTCATGTTTTGGAGTAATCTCGTGTTTTGGAGTGGTTTGGAGTTATCTCGTGTTTTGGAGTGGTTTGGAGTTATCTCGCGTTTTGGAGTGGTTTGGAGTTATCTCGTGTTTTGGAGTGGTTTGGAGTTATCTCTTGTTTTGGAGTGGTTTGGAGTTATCTCGTGTTTTGGAGTGGTTTGGAGTTATCTCGTGTTTTGGCGTGGTTTGGAGCTATCTCGTGTTTTGGAGTGGTTTGGAGTTATCTCGTGTTTTGGAGTTATCTCGTGTTTTGGAGTGGTTTGGAGTTATCTCGTGTTTTGGAGTGGTTTAGAGTTATCTCGTGTTTTGGAGTGGTTTGGAGTTATCTCGTGTTTTGGAGTGGTTTGGAGTTATCTCGTGTTTTGGAGTGGTTTGGAGTTGTCTCGTGTTTTGGAGTGGTTTGGAGTTATCTCGTGTTTTGGAGTTTTCTCGTGTTTTGCAGTGGTTTGGAGTTATCTCCTGTTTTGGAGTGGTTTGGAGTTATCTCGTGTTTTAAAATGGTTTGGAGTTATCTCGTGTTTTGGAGTGGTTTGGAGCTATCTCGTGTTTTGGAGTGGTTTGGCGTTATCTCGTGTTTTGGAGTGGTTTGCAGTTATCTCATGTTTTGGAGTGGTTTGGAGTCATCTCGTGTTTTGGAGTGGTTTGGAGTTATCTCGTGTTTAGGAGTGGTTTGGAGTAATCTCGTGTTTTGGAGTTGTTTGGAGTTATCTCGTGCGTTGGTGTGGTTTGGAGTTATCTCTTGTTTTGGAGTGGTTTGGAGTTACCTCGTGTTTTGGAGTGGTTTGGAGTTACCTCGTGTTTTGGAGTGTTTTGGAGAGTTATCTCGTGTTTTGGAGTGGTTTGGAGTTATCTCGTGTTTTGGAGTGGTTTGGAGAGTTATCTCGTGTTTTGGAGTGGATTGGTGTTATCTCGTGCTTTGGAGAGGTTTGGAGTTATCTCGTGTTTTGTAGTGGTTTGGAGTTATCTCGTGTTTTGGAGTGGTTTGGAGTTATCTCATGTTTTGGAGTGGTTTGGAGTTATCTCGTGTTTTAAAGTGGTTTGGAGTTATCTCGTGTTTTGGAGTGGTTTGGTGTTATCTCGTGTTTTGGAGTGGTTTGGAGTTATTTCGTGTTTTGGAGTGGTTTGGAGTTATCTCGTGTTTTGGAGTGGTTTGGAGTTATCTCGTGTTTTGGAGTGGTTTGGAGTTATCTCGTGTTTTGGAGTTATCTCGTGTTTTGGAGTGAGTTGGAGTTATCTCGTGTTTTGGAGTGGTTTGGAGAGTTATCTCGTGTTTTGGAGTGGATTGGAGTTATCTCGTGCTTTGGAGTGGTTTGGAGTTATCTCGTGTTTTGGAGTGGTTTGGAGTTATCTCGTGTTTTGGAGTGTTTTGGAGAGTTATCTCGTGTTTTGGAGAGTTATCTCGTGTTTTGGAGTGGTTTAGAGTTATCTCGTGTTTTGGGGTGGTTTGGAGTTATCTCGTGTTTTGGAGTGGTTTGGAGTTATCTCGTGCTTTGGAGTAGTCTCGTGTTTTGGAGTGGATTGGAGTTATCTCGTGTTTTGGAGTGGTTTGGAGTTATCTCGCGTTTTGGAGTGGTTTGGAGTTATCTCGTGTTTTGGAGTGGATTGGAGTTATCTCTTGTTTTGGAGTGGTTTGGAGTTATCTCGTGTTTTGGAGTGGTTTGGAGTTCTCTCGTGTTTTGAGTGGTTTGGAGTTATCTCGTGTTTTGGAGTGGTTTGGAGTTATCTCGTGTTTTGGAGTGGTTTGGAGTTATCTCGTGTTTTGGAGTGGTTTGGAGTTATCTCGTGTTTTGGAGTGGTTTGGAGTTATCTCGTGTTTTGGAGTGGTTTGGAGTTATCTCGTGTTTTGGAGAGGTTTGGAGTTATCTCGTGTTTTGGAGTTATCTCGTGTTTTGGAATGGTTTGAAGCTATCTCGTGTTTTGGAGTGGTTTGGAGTTATCTCGTGTTTTGGAGTGGTTTGGAGTTATCTCGTGTTTTGGAGTTATCTCGTGTTTTGGAGTGGTTTGGAGTCATCTCGTGTTTTGGAGTGGTTTGGAGTTATCTCGTGTTTTGGAGTGGTTTGGAGTAATCTCGTGTTTTGGAGTTGTTTGGAGTTATCTCGTGCTTTGGTGTGGTTTGGAGTTATCTCGTGTTTTGGAGTGGTTTGGAGTTACCTCGTGTTTTGGAGTGGTTTGGAGTTACCTCGTGTTTTGGAGTGTTTTGGAGAGTTATCTCGTGTTTTGGAGTGGTTTGGAGTTATCTCGTGTTTTGTAGTGGTTTGGAGTTATCTCGTGTTTTGGAGTGGTTTGGAGTTATCTCATGTTTTGGAGTGGTTTGGAGTTATCTCGTGTTTTAAAGTGGTTTGGAGTTATCTCGTGTTTTGGAGTGGTTTGGTGTTATCTCGTGTTTTGGAGTGGTTTGGAGTTATTTCGTGTTTTGGAGTGGTTTGGAGTTATTTCGTGTTTTGGAGTGGTTTGGAGTTATCTCGTGTTTTGGAGTGGTTTGGAGTTATCTCGTGTTTTGGCGTTATCTCGTGTTTTGGAGTGGTTTAGAGTTATCTCGTGTTTTGGAGTGGTTTGGAGTTATCTCGTGTTTTGAGTGGTTTGGAGTTATCTCGAGTTTTGGAGTGGTTTGGAGTTATCTGGTGTTTTGGAGTGGTTTGGAGTTATCTCGTGTTTTGGAGTGGTTTGGAGTTATCTCGTGTTTTGGAGTGGTTTGGAGTTATCTCGTGTTTTGGAGTGGTTTGGAGTTATCTCGTGTTTTGGAGTGGTTTGGAGTTATCTCGTGTTTTGGAGTTATCTCGTGTTTTGGAGTGGTTTGGAGCTATCTCGTGTTTTGGAGTGGTTTGGATTTATCTCGTGTTTTGGAGTGGTTTGGAGTTATCTCGTGTTTTGGAGTTATCTCGTGTTTTGGAGTGGTTTGGAGTTATCTCGTGTTTTGGAGTGGTTTGGAGTTGTCTCGTGTTTTGGAGTGGTCTGGAGTTATCTCGTGTTTTGGAGTTTTATCGTGTTTTGCAATGGTTTGGAGTTATCTCCTGTTTTGGAGTGGTTTGGAGTTATCTCGTGTTTTAAAGTGGTTTGGAGTTATCTCGTGTTTTGGAGTGGTTTGGAGTTATCTCGTGTTTTGGAGTGGTTTGGAGTTATCTCGTATTTTGGAGTGGTTTGCATTTATCTCATGTTTTGGAGTGGCTTGGAGTCATCTCGTGTTTTGGAGTGGTTTGGAGTTATCTCGTGTTTTGGAGTGGTTTGGAGTTATCTCGTGTTTTGGAGTTATCTCGTGTTTTGGAGTGGTTTGGAGTTGTCTCGTGTTTTGGAGTGGTTTGGAGTTATCTCGTGTTTTGGAGTTTTCTCGTGTTTTGCAGTGGTTTGGAGTTATCTCCTGTTTTGGAGTGGTTTGGAGATATCTCGTGTTTTAAAGTGGTTTGGAGTTATCTCGTGTTTTGGAGTGGTTTAGAGTTATCTCGTGTTTTGGAGTGGTTTGGCGTTATCTCTTGTTTTGGAGTGGTTTGGAGTTATCTCGTGTTTTGGAGTGTTTTGGAGTTATCTCGTGTTTTGAGTGGTTTGGAGTTATCTCGTGTTTTGGAGTGGTTTGGAGTTATCTCGTGTTTTGGAGTGGTTTGAAGTTATCTCGTGTTTTGGAGTGGTTTGGAGTTATCTCGTGTTTTGGAGTTATCTCGTGTTTTGGAGTGCTTTGGAGCTATCTCGTGTTTTGGAGTGGTTTGGAGTTATCTCGTGTTTTGGAGTGGTTTGGAGTTATCTCGTATTTTGGAGTTATCTCCTGTTTTGCAGTGGTTTGGAGTTATCTCGTGTTTTGGAGTGGTTTGGAGTTTTCTCGTGTTTTGGAGTGGTTTGGAGTTATCTCATGTTTTGGAGTAATCTCGTGTTTTGGAGTGGTTTGGAGTTATCTCGTGTTTTGGAGTGGTTTGGAGTTATCTCGCGTTTTGGAGTGGTTTGGAGTTATCTCGTGTTTTGGAGTGGTTTGGAGTTATCTCTTGTTTTGGAGTGGTTTGGAGTTATCTCGTGTTTTGGAGTGGTTTGGAGTTATCTCGTGTTTTGGCGTGGTTTGGAGCTATCTCGTGTTTTGGAGTGGTTTGGAGTTATCTCGTGTTTTGGAGTTATCTCGTGTTTTGGAGTGGTTTGGAGTTATCTCGTGTTTTGGAGTGGTTTGCAGTTATTCCGTATTTTGGAGTTATCTCGTGTTTTGGAGTGGTTTGGAGATATCTCGTGTTTTGGAGTGGTTTGGAGTTATCTCGTGTTTTGGAGTGGTTTGAAGTTATCTCGTGTTTTGGAGTGGTTTGGAGTTATCTCGTGTTTTGGAGTTATCTCGTGTTTTGGAGTTCTTTGGAGCTATCTCGTGTTTTGGAGTGCTTTGGAGCTATCTCGTGTTTTGGAGTGGTTTGGAGTTATCTCGTGTTTTGGAGTGGTTTGGAGTTATCTGGTGTTTTGGAGTTATCTCCTGTTTTGCAGTGGTTTGGAGTTATCTCGTGTTTTGGAGTAATCTCGTGTTTTGGAGTGGTTTGGAGTTATCTCGTGTTTTGGAGTGGTTTGGAGTTATCTCGTGTTTTGGAGTGGTTTGGAGTTATCTCGTGTTTTGGAGTTATCTCGTGTTTTGGAGTGGTTTGGAGCTATCTCATGTTTTGGAGTGGTTTGGAGTTATCTCGTGTTTTGGAGTGGTTTGGAGTTATCTCGTGTTTTGGAGTTATCTCGTGTTTTGGAGTGGTTTGGAGTTATCTCGTGTTTTGCAATGGTTTGTAGTTATCTCCTGTTTTAGAGTGGTTTGGAGTTATCTCGTGTTTTAAAGTGGTTTGGAGTTCTCTCGTGTTTTGGAGTGGTTTGGAGTTTTCTCGTGTTTTGGAGTGGTTTGGAGTTATCTCGTGTTTTGGAGTGGTTTGCATTTATCTCATGTTTTGGAGTGGCTTGGAGTCATCTCGTGTTTTGGAGTGGTTTGGAGTTATCTCGTGTTTTGGAGTGGTTTGGAGTTATCTCGTGTTTTGGAGTGGTTTGGAGTTATCTCGTGTTTTGGAGTTATCTCGTGTTTTGGAGTGGTTTGGAGTTGTCTCGTGTTTTGGAGTGGTTTGGAGTTATCTCGTGTTTTGGAGTTTTCTCGTGCTTTGCAGGGGTTTGGAGTAATCTCCTGTTTTGGAGTGGTTTGGAGATATCTCGTGTTTTAAAGTGGTTTGGAGTTATCTCGTGTTTTGGAGTGGTTTGGCGTTATCTCTTGTTTTGGAGTGGTTTGGAGTTATCTCGTGTTTTGGAGTGTTTTGGAGTTATCTCGTGTTTTGAGTGGTTTGGAGTTATCTCGTGTTTTGGAGTGGTTTGGAGTTATCTCGTGTTTTGGAGTGGTTTGAAGTTATCTCATGTTTTGGAGTGGTTTGGAGTTATCTCGTGTTTTGGAGTTATCTCGTGTTTTGGAGTGCTTTGGAGCTATCTCGTGTTTTGGAGTGGTTTGGAGTTATCTCGTGTTTTGGACTGGTTTGGAGTTATCTCGTAATTTGGAGTTATCTCCTGTTTTGCAGTGGTTTGGAGTTATCTCGTGTTTTGGAGTGGTTTGGAGTTGTCTCGTGTTTTGGAGTGGTTTGGAGTTATCTCATGTTTTGGAGTAATCTCGTGTTTTGGAGTGGTTTGGAGTTATCTCGTGTTTTGGAGTGGTTTGGAGTTATCTCGCGTTTTGGAGTGGTTTGGAGTTATCTCGTGTTTTGGAGTGGTTTGGAGTTATCTCTTGTTTTGGAGTGGTTTGGAGTTATCTCGTGTTTTGGAGTGGTTTGGAGTTATCTCGTGTTTTGGCGTGGTTTGGAGCTATCTCGTGTTTTGGAGTGGTTTGGAGTTATCTCGTGTTTTGGAGTTATCTCGTGTTTTGGAGTGGTTTGGAGTTATCTCGTGTTTTGGAGTGGTTTGCAGTTATTCCGTATTTTGGAGTTATCTCGTGTTTTGGAGTGGTTTGGAGATATCTCGTGTTTTGGAGTGGTTTGGAGTTATCTCGTGTTTTGGAGTGGTTTGAAGTTATCTCGTGTTTTGGAGTGGTTTGGAGTTATCTCGTGTTTTGGAGTTATCTCGTGTTTTGGAGTGCTTTGGAGCTATCTCGTGTTTTGGAGTGCTTTGGAGCTATCTCGTGTTTTGGAGTGGTTTGGAGTTATCTCGTGTTTTGGAGTGGTTTGGAGTTATCTGGTGTTTTGGAGTTATCTCCTGTTTTGCAGTGGTTTGGAGTTATCTCGTGTTTTGGAGTAATCTCGTGTTTTGGAGTGGTTTGGAGTTATCTCGTGTTTTGGAGTGGTTTGGAGTTATCTCGTGTTTTGGAGTGGTTTGGAGTTATCTCGTGTTTTGGAGTTATCTCGTGTTTTGGAGTGGTTTGGAGCTATCTCGTGTTTTGGAGTGGTTTGGAGTTATCTCGTGTTTTGAAGTCATCTCGTGTTTTGGAGTGGTTTGGAGTTATCTCCTGTTTTGGAGTGGTTTGGAGTTATCTCGTGTTTTAAAGTGGTTTGGAGTTATCTCGTGTTTTGGAGTGGTTTGGAGTTATCTCGTGTTTTGGAGTGGTTTGGAATCATCTCGTGTTTTGGAGTGGTTTGGAGTTATCTCGTGTTTTGGAGTGGTTTGGAGTTATCTCGTGTTTTGGCGTTATCTCGTGTTTTGGAGTGGTTTAGAGTTATCTCGTGTTTTGGAGTGGTTTGGAGTTATCTCGTGTTTTGGAGTGGTTTGGAGTTATCTCGTGTTTTGGAGTGGTTTGGAGTTATCTCGTGTTTTGGAGTGGTTTGAAGTTATCTCATGTTTTGGAGTGGTTTGGAGTTATCTCGTGTTTTGGAGTTATCTCGTGTTTTGGAGTGCTTTGGAGCTATCTCGTGTTTTGGAGTGGTTTGGAGTTATCTCGTGTTTTGGACTGGTTTGG
The DNA here is from genome assembly GCF_052327205.1 of Somniosus microcephalus. Lineage (NCBI taxonomy): Eukaryota > Metazoa > Chordata > Chondrichthyes > Squaliformes > Somniosidae > Somniosus > Somniosus microcephalus. Next base: position 46,723,149 of record NW_028225184.1, on the reverse strand, counting down.
AGTTATCTCGTAATTTGGAGTTATCTCCTGTTTTGCAGTGGTTTGGAGTTATCTCGTGTTTTGGAGTGGTTTGGAGTTGTCTCGTGTTTTGGAGTGGTTTGGAGTTATCTCATGTTTTGGAGTAATCTCGTGTTTTGGAGTGGTTTGGAGTTATCTCGTGTTTTGGAGTGGTTTGGAGTTATCTTGCGTTTTGGAGTGGTTTGGAGTTATCTCGTGTTTTGGAGTGGTTTGGAGTTATCTCTTGTTTTGGAGTGGTTTGGAGTTATCTCGTGTTTTGGAGTGGTTTGGAGTTATCTCGTGTTTTGGCGTGGTTTGGAGCTATCTCGTGTTTTGGAGTGGTTTGGAGTTATCTCGTGTTTTGGAGTTATCTCGTGTTTTGGAGTGGTTTGGAGTTATCTCGTGTTTTGGAGTGGTTTGCAGTTATTCCGTATTTTGGAGTTATCTCGTGTTTTGGAGTGGTTTGGAGATATCTCGTGTTTTGGAGTGGTTTGGAGTTATCTCGTGTTTTGGAGTGGTTTGAAGTTATCTCGTGTTTTGGAGTGGTTTGGAGTTATCTCGTGTTTTGGAGTTATCTCGTGTTTTGGAGTGCTTTGGAGCTATCTCGTGTTTTGGAGTGCTTTGGAGCTATCTCGTGTTTTGGAGTGGTTTGGAGTTATCTCGTGTTTTGGAGTGGTTTGGAGTTATCTGGTGTTTTGGAGTTATCTCCTGTTTTGCAGTGGTTTGGAGTTATCTCGTGTTTTGGAGTAATCTCGTGTTTTGGAGTGGTTTGGAGTTATCTCGTGTTTTGGAGTGGTTTGGAGTTATCTCGTGTTTTGGAGTGGTTTGGAGTTATCTCGTGTTTTGGAGTTATCTCGTGTTTTGGAGTGGTTTGGAGCTATCTCGTGTTTTGGAGTGGTTTGGAGTTATCTCGTGTTTTGAAGTCATCTCGTGTTTTGGAGTGGTTTGGGGTTATCTCCTGTTTTGGAGTGGTTTGGAGTTATCTCGTGTTTTAAAGTGGTTTGGAGTTATCTCGTGTTTTGGAGTGGTTTGGAGTTATCTCGTGTTTTGGAGTGGTTTGGAATCATCTCGTGTTTTGGAGTGGTTTGGAGTTATCTCGTGTTTTGGAGTGGTTTGGAGTTATCTCGTGTTTTGGCGTTATCTCGTGTTTTGGAGTGGTTTAGAGTTATCTCGTGTTTTGGAGTGGTTTGGAGTTATCTCGTGTTTTGGAGTGGTTTGGAGTTATCTCGTGTTTTGGAGTGGTTTGGAGTAATCTCGTGTTTTGGAGTGGTTTGGAGTTATCTCGTGTTTTGGAGTGGTTTGGAGTTATCTCGTGTTTTGGAGTGGTTTGGAGTTGTCTCGTGTTTTGGAGTGGTTTGGAGTTATCTCGTGTTTTGGAGTTTTCTCGTGTTTTGCAGTGGTTTGGAGTTATCTCCTGTTTTGGAGTGGTTTGGAGTTATCTCGTGTTTTAAAGTGGTTTGGAGTTATCTCGTGTTTTGGAGTGGTTTGGAGCTATCTCGTGTTTTGGAGTGGTTTGGCGTTTTCTCGTGTTTTGGAGTGGTTTGCAGTTATCTCATGTTTTGGAGTGGTTTGGAGTCATCTCGTGTTTTGGAGTGGTTTGGAGTTATCTCGTGTTTTGGAGTGGTTTGGAGTAATCTCGTGTTTTGGAGTTCTTTGGAGTTATCTCGTGCTTTGGTGTGGTTTGGAGTTATCTCGTGTTTTGGAGTGGTTTGGAGTTACCTCGTGTTTTGGAGTGGTTTGGAGTTACCTCGTGTTTTGGAGTGTTTTGGAGAGTTATCTCGTGTTTTGGAGTGGTTTGGAGTTATCTCGTGTTTTGGAGTGGTTTGGAGAGTTATCTCGTGTTTTGGAGTGGATTGGTGTTATCTCGTGCTTTGGAGTGGTTTGGAGTTATCTCGTGTTTTGTAGTGGTTTGGAGTTATCTCGTGTTTTGGAGTGGTTTGGAGTTATCTCATGTTTTGGAGTGGTTTGGAGTTATCTCGTGTTTTAAAGTGGTTTGGAGTTATCTCGTGTTTTGGAGTGGTTTGGTGTTATCTCGTGCTTTGGAGTAATCTCGTGTTTTGGAGTGGATTGGAGTTATCTCGTGTTTTGGAGTGGTTTGGAGTTATCTCGCGTTTTGGAGTGGTTTGGAGTTATCTCGTGTTTTGGAGTGGTTTGGAGTTATCTCGCGTTTTGGAGTGGTTTGGAGTTATCTCGTGTTTTGGAGTGGTTTGGAGTTATCTCGTGCTTTGGAGTGGTTTGGAGTTATCTCGTGTTTTGGAGTGGTTTGGAGTTCTCTCGTGTTTTGAGTGGTTTGGAGTTATCTCGTGTTTTGGAGTGGTTTGGAGTTATCTCGTGTTTTGGAGTGGTTTGGAGTTATCTCGTGTTTTGGAGTGGTTTGGAGTTATCTCGTGTTTTGGAGTGGTTTGGAGTTATCTCGTGTTTTGGAGTGGTTTGGAGTTATCTCGTGTTTTGGAGAGGTTTGGAGTTATCTCGTGTTTTTGAGTATCTCGTGTTTTGGAATGGTTTGAAGCTATCTCGTGTTTTGGAGTGGTTTGGAGTTATCTCGTGTTTTGGAGTGGTTTGGAGTTATCTCGTGTTTTGGAGTTATCTCGTGTTTTGGAGTGGTTTGGAGTTATCTCGTGTTTTGGAGTGGTTTGGAGTTTTCTCGTGTTTTGCAGGGGTTTGGAGTAATCTCCTGTTTTGGAGTGGTTTGGAGATATCTCGTGTTTTAAAGTGGTTTGGAGTTATCTCGTGTTTTGGAGTGGTTTGGCGTTATCTCTTGTTTTGGAGTGGTTTGGAGTTATCTCGTGTTTTGGAGTGTTTTGGAGTTATCTCGTGTTTTGAGTGGTTTGGAGTTATCTCGTGTTTTGGAGTGGTTTGGAGTTATCTCGTGTTTTGGAGTGGTTTGGAGTTATCTCGTGTTTTGGAGTTATCTCGTGTTTTGGAGTTATCTCGTGTTTTGGAGTGCTTTGGAGCTATCTCGTGTTTTGGAGTGGAATGGAGTTATCTCGTGTTTTGGACTGGTTTGGAGTTATCTCGTAATTTGGAGTTATCTCCTGTTTTGCAGTGGTTTGGAGTTATCTCGTGTTTTGGAGTGGTTTGGAGTTGTCTCGTGTTTTGGAGTGGTTTGGAGTTATCTCATGTTTTGGAGTAATCTCGTGTTTTGGAGTGGTTTGGAGTTATCTCGTGTTTTGGAGTGGTTTGGAGTTATCTCGCGTTTTGGAGTGGTTTGGAGTTATCTCGTGTTTTGGAGTGGTTTGGAGTTATCTCTTGTTTTGGAGTGGTTTGGAGTTATCTCGTGTTTTGGAGTGGTTTGGAGTTATCTCGTGTTTTGGCGTGGTTTGGAGCTATCTCGTGTTTTGGAGTGGTTTGGAGTTATCTCGTGTTTTGGAGTTATCTCGTGTTTTGGAGTGGTTTGGAGTTATCTCGTGTTTTGGAGTGGTTTGCAGTTATTCCGTATTTTGGAGTTATCTCGTGTTTTGGAGTGGTTTGGAGATATCTCGTGTTTTGGAGTGGTTTGGAGTTATCTCGTGTTTTGGAGTGGTTTGAAGTTATCTCGTGTTTTGGAGTGGTTTGGAGTTATCTCGTGTTTTGGAGTTATCTCGTGTTTTGGAGTGCTTTGGAGCTATCTCGTGTTTTGGAGTGCTTTGGAGCTATCTCGTGTTTTGGAGTGGTTTGGAGTTATCTCGTGTTTTGGAGTGGTTTGGAGTTATCTGGTGTTTTGGAGTTATCTCCTGTTTTGCAGTGGTTTGGAGTTATCTCGTGTTTTGGAGTAATCTCGTGTTTTGGAGTGGTTTGGAGTTATCTCGTGTTTTGGAGTGGTTTGGAGTTATCTCGTGTTTTGGAGTGGTTTGGAGTTATCTCGTGTTTTGGAGTTATCTCGTGTTTTGGAGTGGTTTGGAGCTATCTCGTGTTTTGGAGTGGTTTGGAGTTATCTCGTGTTTTGAAGTCATCTCGTGTTTTGGAGTGGTTTGGAGTTATCTCCTGTTTTGGAGTGGTTTGGAGTTATCTCGTGTTTTAAAGTGGTTTGGAGTTATCTCGTGTTTTGGAGTGGTTTGGAGTTATCTCGTGTTTTGGAGTGGTTTGGAATCATCTCGTGTTTTGGAGTGGTTTGGAGTTATCTCGTGTTTTGGAGTGGTTTGGAGTTATCTCGTGTTTTGGCGTTATCTCGTGTTTTGGAGTGGTTTAGAGTTATCTCGTGTTTTGGAGTGGTTTGGAGTTATCTCGTGTTTTGGAGTGGTTTGGAGTTATCTCGTGTTTTGGAGTGGTTTGGAGTAATCTCGTGTTTTGGAGTGGTTTGGAGTTATCTCGTGTTTTGGAGTGGTTTGGAGTTATCTCGTGTTTTGGAGTGGTTTGGAGTTGTCTCGTGTTTTGGAGTGGTTTGGAGTTATCTCGTGTTTTGGAGTTTTCTCGTGTTTTGCAGTGGTTTGGAGTTATCTCCTGTTTTGGAGTGGTTTGGAGTTATCTCGTGTTTTAAAGTGGTTTGGAGTTATCTCGTGTTTTGGAGTGGTTTGGAGCTATCTCGTGTTTTGGAGTGGTTTGGCGTTTTCTCGTGTTTTGGAGTGGTTTGCAGTTATCTCATGTTTTGGAGTGGTTTGGAGTCATCTCGTGTTTTGGAGTGGTTTGGAGTTATCTCGTGTTTTGGAGTGGTTTGGAGTAATCTCGTGTTTTGGAGTTCTTTGGAGTTATCTCGTGCTTTGGTGTGGTTTGGAGTTATCTCGTGTTTTGGAGTGGTTTGGAGTTACCTCGTGTTTTGGAGTGGTTTGGAGTTACCTCGTGTTTTGGAGTGTTTTGGAGAGTTATCTCGTGTTTTGGAGTGGTTTGGAGTTATCTCGTGTTTTGGAGTGGTTTGGAGAGTTATCTCGTGTTTTGGAGTGGATTGGTGTTATCTCGTGCTTTGGAGTGGTTTGGAGTTATCTCGTGTTTTGTAGTGGTTTGGAGTTATCTCGTGTTTTGGAGTGGTTTGGAGTTATCTCATGTTTTGGAGTGGTTTGGAGTTATCTCGTGTTTTAAAGTGGTTTGGAGTTATCTCGTGTTTTGGAGTGGTTTGGTGTTATCTCGTGTTTTGGAGTGGTTTGGAGTTATTTCGTGTTTTGGAGTGGTTTGGAGTTATCTCGTGTTTTGGAGTGGTTTGGAGTTATCTCGTGTTTTGGAGTGGTTTGGAGTTATCTCGTGTTTTGGAGTTATCTCGTGTTTTGGAGTGAGTTGGAGTTATCTCGTGTTTTGGAGTGGTTTGGATAGTTATCTCGTGTTTTGGAGTGGATTGGAGTTATCTCGTGCTTTGGAGTGGTTTGGAGTTATCTCGTGTTTTGGAGTGGTTTGAAGTTATCTCGTGTTTTGGAGAGTTATCTCGTGTTTTGGAGTGTTTTGGAGAGTTATCTCGTGTTTTGGAGTGGTTTAGAGTTATCTCGTGTTTTGTGGTGGTTTGGAGTTATCTCGTGTTTTGGAGTGGTTTGGAGTTATCTCGCGTTTTGGAGTGGTTTGGAGTTATCTCGTGTTTTGGAGTGGTTTGGAGTTATCTCGTGCTTTGGAGTAATCTCGTGTTTTGGAGTGGATTGGAGTTATCTCGTGTTTTGGAGTGGTTTGGAGTTATCTCGCGTTTTGGAGTGGTTTGGAGTTATCTCGTGTTTTGGAGTGGATTGGAGTTATCTCTTGTTTTGGAGTGGTTTGGAGTTATCTCGTGTTTTGGAGTGGTTTGGAGTTCTCTCGTGTTTTGAGTGGTTTGGAGTTATCTCGTGTTTTGGAGTGGTTTGGAGTTATCTCGTGTTTTGGAGTGGTTTGGAGTTATCTCGTGTTTTGGAGTGGTTTGGAGTTATCTCGTGTTTTGGAGTGGTTTGGAGTTATCTCGTGTTTTGGAGTGGTTTGGAGTTATCTCGTGTTTTGGAGAGGTTTGGAGTTATCTCGTGTTTTGGAGTTATCTCGTGTTTTGGAATGGTTTGAAGCTATCTCGTGTTTTGGAGTGGTTTGGAGTTATCTCGTGTTTTGGAGTGGTTTGGAGTTATCTCGTGTTTTGGAGTTATCTCGTGTTTTGGAGTGGTTTGGAGTCATCTCGTGTTTTGGAGTGGTTTGGAGTTATCTCGTGTTTTGGAGTGGTTTGGAGTAATCTCGTGTTTTGGAGTTGTTTGGAGTTATCTCGTGCTTTGGTGTGGTTTGGAGTTATCTCGTGTTTTGGAGTGGTTTGGAGTTACCTCGTGTTTTGGAGTGGTTTGGAGTTACCTCGTGTTTTGGAGTGTTTTGGAGAGTTATCTCGTGTTTTGGAGTGGTTTGGAGTTATCTCGTGTTTTGGAGTGGTTTGGAGAGTTATCTCGTGTTTTGGAGTGGATTGGTGTTATCTCGTGCTTTGGAGTGGTTTGGAGTTATCTCGTGTTTTGTAGTGGTTTGGAGTTATCTCGTGTTTTGGAGTGGTTTGGAGTTATCTCATGTTTTGGAGTGGTTTGGAGTTATCTCGTGTTTTAAAGTGGTTTGGAGTTATCTCGTGTTTTGGAGTGGTTTGGTGTTATCTCGTGTTTTGGAGTGGTTTGGAGTTATTTCGTGTTTTGGAGTGGTTTGGAGTTATCTCGTGTTTTGGAGTGGTTTGGAGTTATCTCGTGTTTTGGAGTGGTTTGGAGTTATCTCGTGTTTTGGAGTTATCTCGTGTTTTGGAGTGAGTTGGAGTTATCTCGTGTTTTGGAGTGGTTTGGAGAGTTATCTCGTGTTTTGGAGTGGTTTGGAGTTATCTCGTGTTTTGGAGTGTTTTGGAGAGTTATCTCGTGTTTTGGAGTGTTTTGGAGAGTTATCTCGTGTTTTGGAGTGGTTTAGAGTTATCTCGTGTTTTGGGGTGGTTTGGAGTTATCTCGTGTTTTGGAGTGGTTTGGAGTTATCTCGCGTTTTGGAGTGGTTTGGAGTTATCTCGTGTTTTGGAGTGGTTTGGAGTTATCTCGTGCTTTGGAGTAATCTCGTGTTTTGGAGTGGATTGGAGTTATCTCGTGTTTTGGAGTGGTTTGGAGTTATCTCGCGTTTTGGAGTGGTTTGGAGTTATCTCGTGTTTTGGAGTGGTTTGGAGTTATCTCGCGTTTTGGAGTGGTTTGGAGTTATCTCGTGTTTTGGAGTGGTTTGGAGTTATCTCGTGCTTTGGAGTGGTTTGGAGTTATCTCGTGTTTTGGAGTGGTTTGGAGTTCTCTCGTGTTTTGAGTGGTTTGGAGTTATCTCGTGTTTTGGAGTGGTTTGGAGTTATCTCGTGTTTTGGAGTGGTTTGGAGTTATCTCGTGTTTTGGAGTGGTTTGGAGTTATCTCGTGTTTTGGAGTGGTTTGGAGTTATCTCGTGTTTTGGAGTGGTTTGGAGTTATCTCGTGTTTTGGAGAGGTTTGGAGTTATCTCGTGTTTTTGAGTATCTCGTGTTTTGGAATGGTTTGAAGCTATCTCGTGTTTTGGAGTGGTTTGGAGTTATCTCGTGTTTTGGAGTGGTTTGGAGTTATCTCGTGTTTTGGAGTTATCTCGTGTTTTGGAGTGGTTTGGAGTTATCTCGTGTTTTGGAGTGGTTTGGAGTTTTCTCGTGTTTTAAAGTGGTTTGGAGTTATCTCGTGTTTTGGAGTGGTTTGGAGTTATCTCGTGTTTTGGAGGGATTTGGAGTCATCTCGTGTTTTGGAGTGGTTTGGAGTTATCTCGTGTTTTGGAGTGGTTTGGAGTTATCTCGTGTTTTGGCGTTATCTCCTGTTTTGGAGTGGTTTGGAGTTGTCTCGTGTTTTGGAGTGGTTTGGAGTTTTCTCGTGTTTTGCAGTGGTTTGGAGTTATCTCCTGTTTTGGAGTGGTTTGGAGTTATCTCGTGTTTTAAAGTGGTTTGGAGTTATCTCGTGTTTTGGAGTGGTTTGGAGTTATCTCGTGTTTTGGAGTGGTTTGGCGTTATCTCTTGTTTTGGAGTGGTTTGCAGTTATCTCATGTTTTGGAGTGGTTTGGAGTCATCTCGTGTTTTGGAGTGGTTTGGAGTTATCTCGTGTTTTGGAGTGGTTTGGAGTAATCTCGTGTTTTGGCGTTATCTCGTCTTTTGGAGTGGTTTAGAGTTATCTCGTGTTTTGGAGTGGTTTGGAGTTATCTTGTGTTTTGGAGTGGTTTGGAGTTATCTCGTGTTTTGGAGTGGTTTGGAGTTATCTCGTGTTTTGGAGTGGTTTGGAGTTATCTCGTGTTTTGGAGTGGTTTGGAGTTATCTCGTGTTTTGTAGTGGTTTGGAGTTATCTCGTGTTTTGGAGTGGTTTGGAGAGTTATCTCGTGTTTTGGAGTGGTTTGGAGTTATCTCATGTTTTGGAGTGGTTTGGAGTTATCTCGTGTTTTAAAGTGGTTTGGAGTTATCTCGTGTTTTGGAGTGGTTTGGTGTTATCTCGTGTTTTGTAGTGGTTTGGAGTTATCTCGTGTTTTGGAGTGGTTTGGAGTTATCTCATGTTTTGGAGTGGTTTGGAGTTATCTCGTGTTTTGCAATGGTTTGTAGTTATCTCCTGTTTTAGAGTGGTTTGGAGTTATCTCGTGTTTTAAAGTGGTTTGGAGTTATCTCGTGTTTTGGAGTGGTTTGGAGTTTTCTCGTGTTTTGGAGTGGTTTGGAGTTATCTCGTGTTTTGGAGTGGTTTGCATTTATCTCATGTTTTGGAGTGGCTTGGAGTCATCTCGTGTTTTGGAGTGGTTTGGAGTTATCTCGTATTTTGGAGTGGTTTGCATTTATCTCATGTTTTGGAGTGGCTTGGAGTCATCTCGTGTTTTGGAGTGGTTTGGAGTTATCTCGTGTTTTGGAGTGGTTTGGAGTTATCTCGTGTTTTGGAGTTATCTCGTGTTTTGGAGTGGTTTGGAGTTGTCTCGTGTTTTGGAGTGGTTTGGAGTTATCTCGTGTTTTGGAGTTTTCTCGTGTTTTGCAGTGGTTTGGAGTTATCTCCTGTTTTGGAGTGGTTTGGAGATATCTCGTGTTTTAAAGTGGTTTGGAGTTATCTCGTGTTTTGGAGTGGTTTAGAGTTATCTCGTGTTTTGGAGTGGTTTGGCGTTATCTCTTGTTTTGGAGTGGTTTGGAGTTATCTCGTGTTTTGGAGTGTTTTGGAGTTATCTCGTGTTTTGAGTGGTTTGGAGTTATCTCGTGTTTTGGAGTGGTTTGGAGTTATCTCGTGTTTTGGAGTGGTTTGAAGTTATCTCGTGTTTTGGAGTGGTTTGGAGTTATCTCGTGTTTTGGAGTTATCTCGTGTTTTGGAGTGCTTTGGAGCTATCTCGTGTTTTGGAGTGGTTTGGAGTTATCTCGTGTTTTGGAGTGGTTTGGAGTTATCTCGTATTTTGGAGTTATCTCCTGTTTTGCAGTGGTTTGGAGTTATCTCGTGTTTTGGAGTGGTTTGGAGTTTTCTCGTGTTTTGGAGTGGTTTGGAGTTATCTCATGTTTTGGAGTAATCTCGTGTTTTGGAGTGGTTTGGAGTTATCTCGTGTTTTGGAGTGGTTTGGAGTTATCTCGCGTTTTGGAGTGGTTTGGAGTTATCTCGTGTTTTGGAGTTGTTTGGAGTTATCTCTTGTTTTGGAGTGGTTTGGAGTTATCTCGTGTTTTGGAGTGGTTTGGAGTTATCTCGTGTTTTGGCGTGGTTTGGAGCTATCTCGTGTTTTGGAGTGGTTTGGAGTTATCTCGTGTTTTGGAGTTATCTCGTGTTTTGGAGTGGTTTGGAGTTATCTCGTGTTTTGGAGTGGTTTGCAGTTATTCCGTATTTTGGAGTTATCTCGTGTTTTGGAGTGGTTTGGAGATATCTCGTGTTTTGGAGTGGTTTGGAGTTATCTCGTGTTTTGGAGTGGTTTGAAGTTATCTCGTGTTTTGGAGTGGTTTGGAGTTATCTCGTGTTTTGGAGTTATCTCGTGTTTTGGAGTTCTTTGGAGCTATCTCGTGTTTTGGAGTGCTTTGGAGCTATCTCGTGTTTTGGAGTGGTTTGGAGTTATCTCGTGTTTTGGAGTGGTTTGGAGTTATCTGGTGTTTTGGAGTTATCTCCTGTTTTGCAGTGGTTTGGAGTTATCTCGTGTTTTGGAGTAATCTCGTGTTTTGGAGTGGTTTGGAGTTATCTCGTGTTTTGGAGTGGTTTGGAGTTATCTCGTGTTTTGGAGTGGTTTGGAGTTATCTCGTGTTTTGGAGTTATCTCGTGTTTTGGAGTGGTTTGGAGCTATCTCATGTTTTGGAGTGGTTTGGATTTATCTCGTGTTTTGGAGTGGTTTGGAGTTATCTCGTGTTTTGGAGTTATCTCGTGTTTTGGAGTGGTTTGGAGTTATCTCGTGTTTTGCAATGGTTTGTAGTTATCTCCTGTTTTAGAGTGGTTTGGAGTTATCTCGTGTTTTAAAGTGGTTTGGAGTTATCTCGTGTTTTGGAGTGGTTTGGAGTTTTCTCATGTTTTGGAGTGGTTTGGAGTTATCTCGTGTTTTGGAGTGGTTTGCATTTATCTCATGTTTTGGAGTGGCTTGGAGTCATCTCGTGTTTTGGAGTGGTTTGGAGTTATCTCGTGTTTTGGAGTGGTTTGGAGTTATCTCGTGTTTTGGAGTGGTTTGGAGTTATCTCGTGTTTTGGAGTTATCTCGTGTTTTGGAGTGGTTTGGAGTTGTCTCGTGTTTTGGAGTGGTTTGGAATTATCTCGTGTTTTGGAGTTTTCTCGTGCTTTGCAGGGGTTTGGAGTAATCTCCTGTTTTGGAGTGGTTTGGAGATATCTCGTGTTTTAAAGTGGTTTGGAGTTATCTCGTGTTTTGGAGTGGTTTGGCGTTATCTCTTGTTTTGGAGTGGTTTGGAGTTATCTCGTGTTTTGGAGTGTTTTGGAGTTATCTCGTGTTTTGAGTGGTTTGGAGTTATCTCGTGTTTTGGAGTGGTTTGGAGTTATCTCGTGTTTTGGAGTGGTTTGAAGTTATCTCATGTTTTGGAGTGGTTTGGAGTTATCTCGTGTTTTGGAGTTATCTCGTGTTTTGCAGTGCTTTGGAGCTATCTCGTGTTTTGGAGTGGTTTGGAGTTATCTCGTGTTTTGGACTGGTTTGGAGTTATCTCGTAATTTGGAGTTATCTCCTGTTTTGCAGTGGTTTGGAGTTATCTCGTGTTTTGGAGTGGTTTGGAGTTGTCTCGTGTTTTGGAGTGGTTTGGAGTTATCTCATGTTTTGGAGTAATCTCGTGTTTTGGAGTGGTTTGGAGTTATCTCGTGTTTTGGAGTGGTTTGGAGTTATCTCGCGTTTTGGAGTGGTTTGGAGTTATCTCGTGTTTTGGAGTGGTTTGGAGTTATCTCTTGTTTTGGAGTGGTTTGGAGTTATCTCGTGTTTTGGAGTGGTTTGGAGTTATCTCGTGTTTTGGCGTGGTTTGGAGCTATCTCGTGTTTTGGAGTGGTTTGGAGTTATCTCGTGTTTTGGAGTTATCTCGTGTTTTGGAGTGGTTTGGAGTTATCTCGTGTTTTGGAGTGGTTTGCAGTTATTCCGTATTTTGGAGTTATCTCGTGTTTTGGAGTGGTTTGGAGATATCTCGTGTTTTGGAGTGGTTTGGAGTTATCTCGTGTTTTGGAGTGGTTTGAAGTTATCTCGTGTTTTGGAGTGGTTTGGAGTTATCTCGTGTTTTGGAGTTATCTCGTGTTTTGGAGTGCTTTGGAGCTATCTCGTGTTTTGGAGTGCTTTGGAGCTATCTCGTGTTTTGGAGTGGTTTGGAGTTATCTCGTGTTTTGGAGTGGTTTGGAGTTATCTGGTGTTTTGGAGTTATCTGCTGTTTTGCAGTGGTTTGGAGATATCTCGTGTTTTGGAGTAATCTCGTGTTTTGGAGTGGTTTGGAGTTATCTCGTGTTTTGGAGTGGTTTGGAGTTATCTCGTGTTTTGGAGTGGTTTGGAGTTATCTCGTGTTTTGGAGTTATCTCGTGTTTTGGAGTGGTTTGGAGCTATCTCGTGTTTTGGAGTGGTTTGGAGTTATCTCGTGTTTTGGAGGTATCTCGTGTTTTGGAGTGGTTTGGAGTTATCTCGTGTTTTGGAGTGGTTTGGAGTTGTCTCGTGTTTTGGAGTGGTTTGGAGTTATCTCGTGTTTTGGAGTGGTTTGGAGTTATCTCGTGTTTTGGAGTTATCTCGTGTTTTGGAGTGGTTTGAAGTTATCTCGTGTTTTGGAGTGGTTTGGAGTTATCTCGTGTTTTGGAGTTATCTCGTGTTTTGGAGTGGTTTGGAGTTATCTCGTGTTTTGGAGAGGTTTGGAGTTATCTCGTGTTTTTGAGTATCTCGTGTTTTGGAATGGTTTGAAGCTATCTCGTGTTTTGGAGTGGTTTGGAGTTATCTCGTGTTTTGGAGTGGTTTGGAGTTATCTCGTGTTTTGGAGTTATCTCGTGTTTTGGAGTGGTTTGGAGTTATCTCGTGTTTTGGAGTGGTTTGGAGTTGTCTCGTGTTTTAAAGTGGTTTGGAGTTATCTCGTGTTTTGGAGTGGTTTGGAGTTATCTCGTGTTTTGGAGGGATTTGGAGTCATCTCGTGTTTTGGAGTGGTTTGGAGTTATCTCGTGTTTTGGAGTGGTTTGGAGTTATCTCGTGTTTTGGCGTTATCTCCTGTTTTGGAGTGGTTTGGAGTTGTCTCGTGTTTTGGAGTGGTTTGGAGTTTTCTCGTGTTTTGCAGTGGTTTGGAGTTATCTCCTGTTTTGGAGTGGTTTGGAGTTATCTCGTGTTTTAAAGTGGTTTGGAGTTATCTCGTGTTTTGGAGTGGTTTGGAGTTATCTCGTGTTTTGGAGTGGTTTGGCGTTATCTCTTGTTTTGGAGTGGTTTGCAGTTATCTCATGTTTTGGAGTGGTTTGGAGTCATCTCGTGTTTTGGAGTGGTTTGGAGTTATCTCGTGTTTTGGAGTGGTTTGGAGTAATCTCGTGTTTTGGCGTTATCTCGTCTTTTGGAGTGGTTTAGAGTTATCTCGTGTTTTGGAGTGGTTTGGAGTTATCTTGTGTTTTGGAGTGGTTTGGAGTTATCTCGTGTTTTGGAGTGGTTTGGAGTTATCTCGTGTTTTGGAGTGGTTTGGAGTTATCTCGTGTTTTGGAGTGGTTTGGAGTTATCTCGTGTTTTGTAGTGGTTTGGAGTTATCTCGTGTTTTGGAGTGGTTTGGAGTTATCTCATGTTTTGGAGTGGTTTGGAGTTATCTCGTGTTTTAAAGTGGTTTGGAGTTATCTCGTGTTTTGGAGTGGTTTGGTGTTATCTCGTGTTTTGTAGTGGTTTGGAGTTATCTCGTGTTTTGGAGTGGTTTGGAGTTATCTCATGTTTTGGAGTGGTTTGGAGTTATCTCGTGTTTTAAAGTGGTTTGGAGTTATCTCGTGTTTTGGAGTGGTTTGGAGAGTTATCTCGTGTTTTGGAGTGGATTGGAGTTATCTCGTGCTTTGGAGTGGTTTGGAGTTATCTCGTGTTTTGGAGTGGTTTGGAGTTATCTCGTGTTTTGGAGTGTTTTGGAGAGTTATCTCGTGTTTTGGAGTGTTTTGGAGAGTTATCTCGTGTTTTGGAGTGGTTTAGAGTTATCTCGTGTTTTGGGGTGGTTTGGAGTTATCTCGTGTTTTGGAGTGGTTTGGAGTTATCTCGTGCTTTGGAGTAATCTCGTGTTTTGGAGTGGATTGGAGTTATCTCGTGTTTTGGAGTGGTATGGAGTTATCTCGCGTTTTGGAGTGGTTAGGAGTTATCTCGTGTTTTGGAGTGGATTGGAGTTATCTCTTGTTTTTGAGTGGTTTGGAGTTATCTCGTGTTTTGGAGTGGTTTGGAGTTCTCTCGTGTTTTGAGTGGTTTGGAGTTATCTCGTGTTTTGGAGTGGTTTGGAGTTATCTCGTGTTTTGGAGTGGTTTGGAGTTATCTCGTGTTTTGGAGTGGTTTGGAGTTATCTCGTGTTTTGGAGTGGTTTGGATTTATCTCGTGTTTTGGAGTGGTTTGGAGTTATCTCGTGTTTTGGAGTGGTTTGGAGCTATCTCGTGCTTTGGAGTTATCTCGTGTTTTGGAGTGGTTTGGAGTTATCTCGTGTTTTGGAGTGGTTTGGAGTTGTCTCGTGTTTTGGAGTGGTTTGGAGTTATCTCGTGTTTTGGAGTTATCTCGTGTTTTGGAGTGGTTTGGAGTTATCTCGTGTTTTGGAGTGGTTTGGAGTTATCTCGTGTTTTAAAGTGATTTGGAGTTATCTCGTGTTTTGGAGTGGTTTGGAGTTATCTCGTGTTTTGGAGTGGTTTGGAGTCATCTCGTGTTTTGGAGTGGTTTGGAGTTATCTCGTGTTTTGGAGTGGTTTGGAGTTATCTCGTGTTTTGGCGTTATCTCGTGTTTTGGAGTGGTTTAGAGTTATCTCGTGTTTTGGAGTGGTTTGGAGTTATCTCGTGTTTTGGAGTGGTTTGGAGTTATCTCGTGTTTTGGAGTGGTTTGGAGTTATCTCGTGTTTTGGAGTGGTTTGGAGTTATCTCGTGTTTTGGAATGGTTTGGAGTTATCACGTGTTTTGGAGTGGTTTGGAGTTATCTCGTGTTTTGGAATGGTTTGGAGTTATCTCGTGTTTTGGAGTGGTTTGGTGTTATCTCATGTTTTGGAGTGGTTTGGAGTTATCTCGTGTTTTGGAGTGGTTTGGAGTTATCTCGTGTTTTGGAGTGGTTTGGAGAGTTATCTCGTGTTTTAGTGTGGATTGGAGTTACCTCGTGCTTTGGAGTGGTTTGGAGTCATCGCGTGTTTTGGAGTGGTTTTGAGTTATCTCGTGTTTTGTAGTGGTTTGGAGTTATCGTGTTTTGGAGTGGTTTGGAGTTATCTCGTGCTTTGGAGTGGTTTGGAGTTATCTCGTGTTTTGGAGTGGTTTGGTGCTTTCTCGTGTTTTGGAGTGGTTTGGAGTTATCTCGTGTTTTGGAGTGGTTTGGAGTTATCTCGTGTTTTGAAGTTATCTCTTGTTGTGGAGTGGTTTGGAGTTATCTCGTGTTTTGGAGTGGTTTGGAGAGTTATCTCGTGTTTTGGAGTGGATTGGAGTTATCTCGTGCTTTGGAGTGTTTTGGAGTTATCTCGTGTTTTGGAGTGGTTTGGAGTTCTCTCGTGTTTTGGAGTGGTTTGGAGTTATCTCGTGTTTTGGAGTTATCTCGTGTTTTGGAGTGGTTTGGAGTTATCTCGTGTTTTGGAGTGGTTTGGAATTATCTCGTGTTTTGGAGTGGTTTGGAGTTATCTCGTGTTTTGGGGTTATCTCGTGTTGTGGAGTGGTTTGGAGTTATCTCGTGTTTTGGAGTGGTTTGGAGAGTTATCTCGTGTTTTGGAGTGGATTGGAGTTATCTCGTGCTTTGGAGTGTTTTGGAGTTATCTCGTGTTTTGGAGTGGTTTGGAGTTATCTCGTGTTTTGGAGTGGTTTGGAGTTACCTCGTGTTTTGGAGTGGTTTGGAGTTATCTCGTGTTTTGGAGTGGTTTGCAGTTATTCAGTATTTTGGAGTTATCTCGTGTTTTGGAGTGGTTTGGAGATATCTCGTGTTTTGGAGTGGTTTGGAGTTATCTCGTGTTCTGGAGTGGTTTGGAGTTATCTCGTGTTTTGGAGTGGTTTGGAGTTATCTCGTGTTTTGGAGTTATCTCGTGTTTTGGAGTGCTTTGGAGCTATCTCGTGTTTTGGAGTGGTTTGGAGTTATCTCGTGTTTTGGACTGGTTTGGAGTTGTCTCGTGTTTTGGAGTTATCTCGAGTTTTGCAGTGGTTTGGAGTTATCTCGTGTTTTGGAGTGGTTTGGAGTTGTCTCGTGTTTTGGAGTGGTTTGGAGTTATCTCGTGTTTTGGAGTAATCTCGTGTTTTGGAGTAGTTTGGAGTTATCTCGTGTTTTGGAGTGGTTTGGAGTTATCTCGCGTTTTGGAGTGGTTTGGAGTAATCTCTTGTTTTGGAGTGGTTTGGAGTTATCTCTTGTTTTGGAGTGGTTTGGAGTTATCTCGCGTTTTGGAGTGGTTTGGAGTTATCTCGTGTTTTGAGTGGTTTGGAGTTATCTCGTGTTTTGGAGTGGTTTGAGTTATCTCGTGTTTTGGAGTGGTTTGGAGTTATCTCGTGTTTTGGAGTGGTTTGGAGTTATCTCGTGTTTTGGAGTGGTTTGGAGTTGTCTCGTGTTTTGGAGTTATCTCGAGTTTTGCAGTGGTTTGGAGTTATCTCGTGTTTTGGAGTGGTTTGGAGTTGTCTCGTGTTTTGGAGTGGTTTGGAGTTATCTCGTGTTTTGGAGTAATCTCGTGTTTTGGAGTGGTTTGGAGTTATCTCGTGTTTTGGAGTGGTTTGGAGTTATCTCGCGTTTTGGAGTGGTTTGGAGTAATCTCGTGTTTTGGAGTGGTTTGGAGTTATCTCTTGTTTTGGAGTGGTTTGGAGTTATCTCGCGTTTTGGAGTGGTTTGGAGTTATCTCGTGTTTTGAGTGGTTTGGAGTTATCTCGTGTTTTGGAGTGGTTTGAGTTATCTCGTGTTTTGGAGTGGTTTGGAGTTATCTCGTGTTTTGGAGTGGTTTGGAGATATCTCGTGTTTTGGAGTGGTTTGGAGTTGTCTCGTGTTTTGGAGTGGTTTGGAGTTATCTCGTGTTTTGGAGTTATCTCGTGTTTTGGAGTGGTTTGGAGTCATCTCGTGTTTTGGAGTGGTTTGGAGTTATCTCGTGTTTTGGAGTGGTTTGGAGTTATCTCGTGTTTTGGCGTTATCTCGTGTTTTGGAGTGGTTTAGAGTTATCTCGTGTTTTGGAGTGGTTTGGAGTTATCTCGTGTTTTGGAGTGGTTTGGAGTTATCTCGTGTTTTGGAGTGGTTTGGAGTTATCTCGTGTTTTGGAGTGGTTTGGAGTTATCTCGTGTTTTGGAATGGTTTGGAGTTATCACGTGTTTTGGAGTGGTTTGGAGTTATCTCGTGTTTTGGAATGGTTTGGAGTTATCTCGTGTTTTGGAGTGGTTTGGAGTTATCTCGTGTTTTGGAGTGGTTTGGAGTTATCTCGTGTTTTGGAGTGGTTTGGAGTTATCTCGTGCTTTGGAGTGGTTTGGAGAGTTATCTCGTGTTTTAGAGTGGATTGGAGTTACCTCGTGCTTTGGAGTGGTTTGGAGTTATCGCGTGTTTTGGAGTGGTTTTGAGTTATCTCGTGTTTTGTAGTGGTTTGGAGTTATCGTGTTTTGGAGTGGTTTGGAGTTATCTCGTGCTTTGGAGTGGTTTGGAGTTATCTCGTGTTTTGGAGTGGTTTGGTGCTTTCTCGTGTTTTGGAGTTATCTCTTGTTGTGGAGTGGTTTGGAGTTATCTCGTGTTTTGGAGTGGTTTGGAGAGTTATCTCGTGTTTTGGAGTGGTTTGGAGTTATCTCGTGTTTTGGAGTGGTTTGGAGTTATCTCGTGTTTTGGAGTGGTTTGGAGTTATCTCGTGTTTTGCAGTGGTTTGGAGTTATCTCGTGTTTTGGAGTTATCTCGTGTTGTGGAGTGGTTTGGAGTTATCTCGTGTTTTGGAGTGGTTTGGAGAGTTATCTCGTGTTTTGGAGTGGATTGGAGTTATCTCGTGCTTTGGAGTATTTTAGAGTTATCTCGTGTTTTGGAGTGGTTTGGAGTTATCTCGTGTTTTGGAGTGGTTTGGAGTTATCTCGTGTTTTGGAGTGGTTTGGAGTTATCTCGTGTTTTGGAGTGGTTTGCAATTATTCCGTATTTTGGAGTTATCTCGTGTTTTGGAGTGGTTTGGAGATATCTCGTGTTTTGGAGTGGTTTGGAGTTATCTCGTGTTTTGGAGTGGTTTGGAGTTATCTCGTGTTTTGGAGTGGTTTGGAGTTATCTCGTGTTTTGGAGTTATCTCGTGTTTTGGAGTGCTTTGGAGCTATCTCGTGTTTTGGAGTGGTTTGGAGTTATCTCGTGTTTTGGAGTGGTTTGGAGTTGTCTCGTGTTTTGGAGTTATCTCGAGTTTTGCAGTGTTTTGGAGTTATCTCGTGTTTTGGAGTGGTTTGGAGTTGTCTCGTGTTTTGGAGAGGTTTGGAGTTATCTCGTGTTTTGGAGTAATCTCGTGTTTTGGAGTGGTTTGGAGTTATCTCGTGTTTTGGAGTGGTTTGGAGTTATCACGCGTTTTGGAGTGGTTTGGAGTAATCTCGTGTTTTGGAGTGGTTTGGAGTTATCTCTTGTTTTGGAGTGGTTTGGAGTTATCTCGCGTTTTGGAGTGGTTTGGAGTTATCTCGTGTTTTGAGTGGTTTGGAGTTATCTCGTGTTTTGGAGTGGTTTGAGTTATCTCGTGTTTTGGAGTGGTTTGGAGTTATCTCGTGTTTTGGAGTGGTTTGGAGTTATCTCGTGTTTTGGAGTGGTTTGGAGTTGTCTCGTGTTTTGGAGTTATCACGTGTTTTGGAGTGGTTTGGAGTTATCTCGTGTTTTGAGTGGTTTGGAGTTATCTCGTGTTTTGGAGTGGTTTGAGTTATCTCGTGTTTTGGAGTGGTTTGGAGTTATCTCGTGTTTTGGAGTGGTTTGGAGTTATCTCGCGTTTTGGAGTGGTTTGGAGTTATCTCGTGTTTTGAGTGGTTTGGAGTTATCTCGTGTTTTGGAGTGGTTTGAGTTATCTCGTGTTTTGGAGTGGTTTGGAGTTATCTCGTGTTTTGGAGTGGTTTGGAGTTATCTCGTGTTTTGGAGTTATCTCGTGTTTTGGAGTGGTTTGGAGTTATCTCGTGTTTTGGAGTGGTTTGGAGTTATCTCGTGTTTTGGAGTGGTTTGGAGTTATCTCGTGTTTTGGAGTGGTTTGGAGTTATCTCGTGTTTTGGAGTTATCTCGTGTTTTGGAGTGGTTTGGAGAGTTATCTCGTGTTTTGGAGTGGATTGGAGTTATCTCGTGCTTTGGAGTGTTTTGGAGTTAACTCGTGTTTTGGAGTGGTTTGGAGTTATCTCCTGTTTTGGAGTGGTTTGGAGTTATCTCGTGTTTTGGAGTGTTTTGGAGAGTTATCTCGTGTTTTGGAGTGGTTTGGAGTTATCTCGTGTTTTGGAGTTATCTCGTGTTTTGGAGTGGTTTGGAGTTATCTCCTGTTTTGGAGTGGTTTGGAGTTATCTCGTGTTTTAAAGTGGTTTGGAGTTATCTCGTGTTTTGGAGTGGTTTGGAGTTATCTCGTGTTTTGGAGTGGTTTGGAGTCATCTCGTGTTTTGGAGTGGTTTGGAGTTATCTCGTGTTTTGGAGTGGTTTGGAGTTATCTCGTGTTTTGGCGTTATCTCGTGTTTTGGAGTGGTTTAGAGTTATCTCGTGTTTTGGAGTGGTTTGGAGTTATCTCGTGTTTTGGAGTGGTTTGGAGTTATCTCGTGTTTTGGAGTGGTTTGGAGTTATCTCGTGTTTTGGAGTGGTTTGGAGTTATCTCGTGTTCTGGAATGGTTTGGAGTTCTCACGTGTTTTGGAGTGGTTTGGAGTTATCTCGTGTTTTGGAATGGTTTGGAGATATCTCGTGTTTTGGAGTGGTTTGGAGTTATCTCGTGTTTTGGAGTGGTTTGGAGTTATCTCGTGTTTTGGAGTGGTTTGGAGTTATCTCGTGTTTTGGAGTGGTTTGGAGAGTTATCTCGTTTTTTAGAGTGGATTGAAGTTACCTCGTGCTTTGGAGTGGTTTGGAGCTATCGCGTGTTTTGGAGTGGTTTTGAGTTATCTCGTGTTTTGTAGTGGTTTGGAGTTATCTCGTGTTTTGGAGTGGTTTGGAGTTATCTCGTGCTTTGGAGTGGATTGGAGTTATCTCGTGTTTTGGAGTGGTTTGGTGCTTTCTCGTGTTTTGGAGTGGTTTGGAGTTATTTCGTGTTTTGGAGTGGTTTGGCGTTATCCCGTGTTTTGGAGTGGTTTGGAGTTATCTCGTGTTTTGGAGTCGTTTGGAGTTATCTCGTGTTTTGAAGTTATCTCTTGTTGTGGAGTGGTTTGGAGTTATCTCGTGTTTTGGAGTGGTTTGGAGAGTTATCTCGTGTTTTGGAGTGGATTGGAGTTATCTCGTGCTTTGGAGTGTTTTGGAGTTATCTCGTGTTTTGGAGTGGTTTGGAGTTCTCTCGTGTTTTGGAGTGGTTTGGAGTTATCTCGTGTTTTGGAGTTATCTCGTGTTTTGGAGTGGTTTGGAGTTATCTCGTGTTTTGGAGTTATCTCGTGTTTTGGAGTGGTTTGGAGTTATCTCGTGTTTTGGAGTGGTTTGGAGTTATCTCGTGTTTTGGAGTGGTTTGGAGTTATCTCGTGTTTTGGAGTGGTTTGGAGTTATCTCGTGTTTTGGAGTGGTTTGGAGTTATCTCGTGTTTTGGAGTGGTTTGGAGTTATCTCGTGTTTTGGAGTTATCTCGTGTTGTGGAGTGGTTTGGAGTTATCTCGTGTTTTGGAGTGGTTTGGAGAGTTATCTCGTGTTTTGGAGTGGATTGGAGTTATCTCGTGCTTTGGAGTGTTTTGGAGTTATCTCGTGTTTTGGAGTGGTTTGGAGTTATCTCGTGTTTTGGAGTGGTTTGGAGTTATCTCGTGTTTTGGAGTGGTTTGGACCTCTCCTGAGGACATTAACAATAGCCATAATTCAGATAATGTTGATGTCGTCACAGATACTACGAACATTTCCAATCCTATTGCAGACACTTACAATTCTCTTAGTCTGCCCCCGATGGATGTTCATAACCCTCCCAGTCTACCTTCTAATGTGACTTCCAATCCGGAAACCGTTGATAATCGGGATATTGATAGCTTCCCTGCAGAAGATATTTCTGTGTCTCCTGGTGTGGGAGGGCAACGAACTCCACCAAGGCTAAGAAGGTCGATACGAACAAGATATCCGGTCGACCGATTAAAAATGGACTTTTAAAATAATTAATAATTTAATAGTAAAATTTTAAAATTGTTGAAGGCATTATACATGTATTGCTCAAGTCACAAATAACTAATTGTAAACTGTAAAGGCTACCTAGGCTGAAGTATATTTTAAAAGGAGGGGTGGATGTGGTGATTATTCTTGTTTTATAAGAAGCATTGTAATTGGTTGCCTGTTTTCCTGCCTTGAGATATATGCTGTAAATATATAAATTAGTTGATTCCATGTGGCCTGTGGTGGCCATCTTAAATTCAGTTTTCTACAGTTTGGTTGAGACTGGTTGCTCAACATGTACTTGCTGGTTTTTTAAGGTTAATAAAGCCTAGCTTTTGAAAGCCAATCTACTCTTCATTTCAGTAATTAATTATATTTATTGATATTATTTTTAAATACCCTCTGCCCCGATTCTAGATGAATATCGCACCTTACAAACTATAAACCATAGATTTTAAGCAGAAAAAAGAGAGAAATACTTACCAACCAATCACTTAGCCGCTTTCTGGTGACGTCACACTTGGATTAGTTTTTACCTCTCTCCTTCCCTCCAAGTTCCGAAACTGGAGAGGCCTTACCTGGTCTCTGGGACTTTTATAGCCCCGCTGCTGCCGCTGAGTTCCCGCCGGCGCTGTGAGGCCTTACCTGGTCTCTGGGACTTTTATAGCCCCGCTGCTGCCGCTGAGTTCCCGCCGGCGCTGTGAGGCCTTACCTGGTCTCTGGGACTTTTATAGCCCCGCTGCTGCCGCTGAGTCCCCGCCGACGCTGTGAGGCCTTAGCTGGTCTCTGGGACTTTTATAGCCCCGCTGCTGCCGCTGAGTTCCCGCCGGCGCTGTGAGGCCTCACCTGGTCTCTGGGGCTTTTATAGCCCCGCTGCTGCCGCTGAGTTCCCGCCGACGCTGTAAGGCCTTACCTGGTCTCTGGGGCTTTTATAGCCCCGCTGCTGCCGCTGAGTTCCCGCCGACGCTGTGAGGCCTCACCTGGTCTCTGGGGCTTTTATAGACCCGCTGCTGCCGCTGAGTTCCCGCCGACGTTGTGAGGCCTCACCTGGTCTCTGGGGCTTTTATAGCCCCGCTGCTGCCGCTGAGTTCCCGCCGACGCTGTGAGGCCTTACCTGGTCTCTGGGACTTTTATAGCCCCGCTGCTGCCGCTGAGTTCCCGCCGACGCTGTGAGGCCTTACCTGATCTCTGGGACTTTTATAGCCCCGCTGCTGCCGCTGAGTTCCCGCCGACGCTGTGAGGCCTTACCTGGTCTCTGGGACTTTTATAGCCCCGCTGCTGCCGTGCGAGTTTCCCGCCGACGCTCTGAGGCCTTACCTGGTCTCTGGACCCTTTTATAGCTCCACTGCTGCCGGTCGAGTTTCCCGCCGGCGCTGTGAGGCCTTACCTGGTCTCTGGGACTTTAATAGCCCCACTGCTGCCGCTGAGTTCCCGCCGACGCTGTGAGGCCTTACCTGGTCTCTGGGACTTTTATAGCCCCGCTGCTGCCGGTCGAGTTTCCCACTGGCGCTGTGAGGCCTTACCTGGTCTCTGGGACTTTAATAGCCCCACTGCTGCCGCTGAGTTCCCGCCGACGCTGTGAGGCCTTACCTGGTCTCTGGGGCTTTTATAGCCCCGCTGCTGCCGCTGAGTTCCCGCCGACGCTGTGAGTCCTTACCTGGTCTCTGGGGCTTTTATAGCCCCGCTGCTGCCGCTGAGTTCCCGCCGACGCTGTGAGGCCTTACCTGGTCTCTGGGGCTTTTATAGCCCCGCTGCTGCCGCTGAGTTCCCGCCGAAGCTGTGAGGCCTTACCTGGTCTCTGGGACTTTTATAGCCCCGCTGCTGCCGCTGAGTTCCCGCCGACGCTCTGAGGCCTTACCTGGTCCCTGGAACTTTTATAGCCCCGCTGCTTCCGCTGAGTTCCCGCCGACGCTGTGAGGACTTACCTGGTCTCTGGGACTTTTATAGCTCCGCTGCTGCCGCTGAGTTCCCGCCGACGCTGTGAGGCCTTACCTGGTCTCTGGGGCGTTATAGCCCCGCTGCTGCCGCTGAGTTCCCGCCAGTGCTGTGAGGCCTTTCCTGGTCTCTGGGACTTTTATAGCCCCGCTGCTGCCGCTGAGTCCCCGCCGACGCTGTGAGGCCTTACCTGGTCTCTGGGACTTTTATAGCCCCGCTGCTGCCGCTCGAGTTTCCCGCCGACGCTCTGAGGCCTTACCTGGTCTCTGGGGCTTTTATAGCCCCGCTGCTGCCGGTCGAGTTTCCTGCCGGCGCTGTGAGGTCTTACCTGGTCTTTGGGACTTTTATAGCCCCGCTGCTGCCGCTGAGTTCCCGCCGGTGCTGTGAGGCCTTTCCTGGTCTCTGGGACTTTTATAGCTCCGCTGCTGCCGCTGAGTTCCCGCCGACGCTGTGAGGCCTTACCTGGTCTCTGGGACTTTTATAGCCCCGCTGCTGCCGCTCTTGTTTACCGCCGACGCTCTGAGGCCTTACCTGGTCTCTGGACCCTTTTATAGCCCCACTGCTGCCGGTCGAGTTTCTCGCCGGCGCTGTGAGGCCTTACCTGGTCTCTGGGACTTTTATAGCCCAGCTGCTGCCGCTGAGTTCCCGCCGACGCTGTGAGGCCTTACCTGGTCTCTGGACCCTTTTATAGCTCCACTGCTGCCGGTCGAGTTTCCCGCCGGCGCTGTGAGGACTTACCTGGTCTCTGGGACTTTTATAGCTCCGCTGCTGCCGCTGAGTTCCCGCCGACGCTGTGAGGCCTTACCTGGTCTCTGGGGCTTTTATAGCCCCGCTGCTGCCGCTGAGTTCCCGCCGATGCTGTGAGGCCTTACCTGGTCTCTGGGGCTTTTATAGTCCCGCTGCTGCCGCTGAGTTCCCGCCGACGCTGTGAGGCCTTACCTGGTCTCTGGGACTTTTGTAGCCCCGCTGCTGCCGCTGAGTTCCCGCCGACGCTGTGAGGCCTTACCTGGTCTCTGGAACTTTTATAGCCCCGCTGCTTCCGCTGAGTTCCCGCCGACGCTGTGAGGACTTACCTGGTCTCTGGGACTTTTATAGCTCCGCTGCTGCCGCTGAGTTCCCGCCGACGCTGTGAGGCCTTACCTGGTCTCTGGGGCTTTTATAGCTCCGCTGCTGCCGCTGAGTTCCCGCCGATGCTGTGAGGCCTTACCTGGTCTCTGGGACTTTTATAGCTCCGCTGCTGCCGCTGAGTTCCCGCCGATGCTGTGAGGCCTTACCTGGTCTCTGGGACTTTTATAGCTCCGCTGCTGCCGCTGAGTTCCCGCCGACGCTGTGAGGCCTTACCTGGTCTCTGGGGCGTTATAGCCCCGCTGCTGCCGCTGAGTTCCCGCCAGTGCTGTGAGGCCTTTCCTGGTCTCTGGGACTTTTATAGCCCCGCTGCTGCCGCTGAGTCCCCGCCGACGCTGTGAGGCCTTACCTGGTCTCTGGGACTTTTATAGCCCCGCTGCTGCCGCTCGAGTTTCCCGCCGACGCTCTGAGGCCTTACCTGGTCTCTGGGGCTTTTATAGCCCCGCTGCTGCCGGTCGAGTTTCCTGCCGGCGCTGTGAGGCCTTACCTGGTCTCTGGGACTTTTATAGCCCCGCTGCTGCCGCTGAGTTCCCGCCGGTGCTGTGAGGCCTTTCCTGGTCTCTGGGACTTTTATAGCCCCGCTGCTGCCGCTGAGTTCCCGCCGACGCTGTGAGGCCTTACCTGGTCTCTGGGCCTTTTATAGCCCCGCTGCTGCCGCTCTTGTTTACCGCCGACGCTCTGAGGCCTTACCTGGTCTCTGGACCCTTTTATAGCCCCACTGCTGCCGGTCGAGTTTCCCGCCGGCGCTGTGAGGCCTTACCTGGTCTCTGGGACTTTTATAGCCCAGCTGCTGCCGCTGAGTTCCCGCCGACGCTGTGAGGCCTTACCTGGTCTCTGGGGCTTTTATAGCCCCGCTGCTGCCGCTGAGTTCCCGCCGACGCTGTGAGGCCTTACCTGGTCTCTGGGACTTTTATAGCCCCGCTGCTGCCGCTGAGTTCCCGCCGACGCTGTGAGCCCTTACCTGGTCTCTGTGGCTTTTATAGCCCCGCTGCTGCCGCTGAGTTCCCGCCGACGCTGTGAGCCCTTACCTGGTCTCTGGGACTTTTATAGCCCCGCTGCTGCCGCTCGAGTTTCCTGCCGACGCTCTGAGGCCTTACCTGGTCCCTGGACCCTTTTATAGCCCCACTGCTGCCGGTCGAGTTTCCCGCCGGCGCTGTGAGGCCTTACCTGGTCTCTGCGACGTTTATAGCCCCGCTGCTGCCGCTGAATTCCCGCCGACGCTGTGAGGCCTTACCTAGACTCTGGAACTTTTGTAGCCCCGCTGCTGCCGCTCGAGATTCCCGCCGACGCTGTGAGGCCTTACCTGGGTTTCTGGTACTTTTATAGCCCCGCTGCTGCTGCTCGAGTTCCCGCTGACGCTCTGAGGCCTTACCTGGTCTCTGGACCCTTTTACAGCCCCGCTGCTGCCGGCCGAGATTCCCGCCGACGCTGTGAGGCCTTACCTGGTCTCTGGGACCTTTATAGCCCCGCTGCTGCCGCTGAATTCCCGCCGATGCTGTGAGGCATTACCTGGGTCTCTGGGACCTTTATAGCCCCGCTGCTGCCGCTGAATTCCCGCCGACGCTCTGAGGCCTTACCTGGGTCTCTGGGAATTTTATAGCCCCGCTGCTGCGCTGAATTCCTGCCCTCGTCCAGATCATTAATATATATTGTGAATAGCTAGGGTCCAAGGACCGATCCCTGCGGTACACCACTAGTGACTGCCTGCCGCTCGGAAAAAAAGCCGTTTATTACAACACTTTGCTTTCTGTCTGCCAATCAGTTCCCTATCCAAGTCAATACCTTGCCACCAATCCCATGTCTTTATACGCTAATCTATTATGTGGGCCCTTATCAAAAGCCTTTTGAAAGTCCGAATACACCACATCCACTGGTTCTCCCTTATCTGCTTTACCAGTTACATCCTCAAAAATTTTGAGTAGATTAATCAAGCACGATTTACCTTTTGTAAATCCATGTTTACTTTATCCGATCCATTCACTGTTTGCCAAGTGCTGTGCTATTACATCTTTTAAAATGGACTCTAGAATTTTCCCAACTACCGTTGTCAGGCTTACCTTACTGTAATTCCCCCGTTTTCTCTCTACCACCTTTTTTGAACAGTGGGGTAACATTAGATGCCTGCCAATCCTTAGGTACTCATCCAGATTCTATCGAATTTTGGAAGATGACCAGCAATGCATCTATTATTTCTAAGGCCACTTCCTTAAGTACCCTAGGATGTAGATTATCAGGCCCTGGGGATTTATCGGCCTTCAATCCCGTCAATTTCTCTAACACCATTTCCCAACAAAAACTGATTTCTATCAGTTCCTCCCTGTCATTATACCGTACGTTCCCCGACATCTCTGGGAGGTTATTTGTGTCCTTCTTTGTGAAGACAGAACCAAAGTATGTATTTAATTCGTCTTCCGTTTCTTTGTTCCCCAATTAAAAATTCCCCTGTTTCTGACTGCAAGGGACCAACGCTTGACTTCACCAATCTTTTTCTCTGCACATACCTAGAAAAGATTTTACAGTCAGTTTTTATGTTCCCTGAAGCTTACTCTCATACTCGATTTTCCCTTTCTTAATTAATCCCTTTATACTTTTAAATTTGAGAGTCTTTTCAGTTAGGATCACAGCACATGGTGAGGTGAGCCCTGTATGTGGTAGGAGGAGCCATCCACATATTCTTCAGAGGCTCCTTCTATTGGTGATGGCAAAACAGGATGGTACTCAAAGTCTATTATAGGCAGTGAGGGTGCCCCTCATACACAAGCATCTGTGGTAAAAGAGTAGTCTGTTTGGAGGTGATATCAATGCCCCGTTGTAATAGTTCTAAAGTCCATTTACTTGTGCGTTGGAATTAGATCAAAGAATTGCCTATTTTTTTAAGTAGGTTCAGTGGGATGTGAGGGGAATGCAAGATGATCCTCTGGAAGCCCGTAATGTAGATAAAGTGTTGGCTGGCCCAGAACGTCGCCAGTAGTTGGTGCTCACATGCTGAATATGTCTGTTCTGCCCCCTGCAAAACCCATGAGGCATATGCGATCGGCTGTAACCTGTCCAGTCATTCTTGACATAGCATTGCAGTCAGACGATGCTCGGTGGATGTGACCTCGAGATGGAATGGCTGTGTCGAGTTGGTTGATAGCAAACAGGTAGCCTGCATAACAGCCTGTTTCAATTGCTTCACTGCAGCAGTGTGATCTGACACCCACAAGGAGGAAATTTGATCCCCTTTTCCTTTTAGCAGTACATAGAGGGGTTTTGCAAATTCTGCAAATCCAGGAATAAAACTACGCTGGTATGCCACTAGTCACAAAAACGATCGGAGTGCTGTCCTGGATACAGGAAGTGGGAGTCATTGAATGACCTCTATCTTGTGCTCCTCAGGACTTAGTCCCTGCAGTGAGATTGTCACTCACAAATAGGTGACCTGGTCCTGCAAAAGCTGAGCTTTTCAAGGGTTAATTTTCAAGCCTGCATTGCTTAACAGTGTTAAAAGTTCATCTAACAGTTCAAGGTGTTCCTCGATTGTACTAGTATACTAGTAGCCAGCAGCAAGTGGTCGACATACTGAAGCAGACACTGGGGCTTAGAAAAAGCTTTCAGGATCTGTACCATTCTGGTTTGGAAAATGGTCAGTGCATTGTGGAAGCCTTGGGGTAGGCATGTCTACGTGTAACTCAGGTCCTCAAAGCTGATGGCCAATTTATATTGATCCTCTGTTCTGATGGGAATACTCCAAAAGCCTTTCGCAATCTCTGGGGTGATATAGTATTTAGAGTCTATTGGGAGTTCTGAAAATAAGGTTGGTGCATCGTTAACAATAGGGGCGCTCTTGGGCGTAACCTTGTTAAGACTTCGGTAATCAATCGTGAGCCTTCAGCTATTGTCCGGCTTCCAAACCGGCCAAGCTGATGACTTGGTCATGAAAGTGCCTGTTCTCAGAATGCCCTGTTTTAAGAGGGAGTCCATGACATCTCTTATACAGGGATGACTTTCTTTGGGAATTGGGTCATTAATCGTCTCCTCACCCTCCATTCAAAGGCAGTCATGCTTACTGGTGGCGAATGCGGCTGAGTGCATTTTAATTAATACTTTGTCTCACTCATCTGTGTGATCTAGCACTTCGTACAAGCAAGTTCAATTAATCGCAAATACGGAGTGGGCATCCGAGATTTCGACCAATTCACTACCTCCTGTCCCGATCCAAATACACCTCTGGTTGTAATCAATAATTGTCCCGAAACTTTCCAAAATATCCTTCGCAATGTGCCCCTTCCATCAGGAGTCGTCATCAAGACAGGGTCATCAACATTCAAATCGATCCCATTTTACACGTAATTATCATTTCTCCCTTAAAAGCAAAGGTTGACCTTTTTCAAAGCCTTGTAACGTCAAGCAGCCCTTGCCTGCCACAGCATGGCGTTCAGGGTGTGGGATATGGATGATGGTAACGGATGAACTAATGACAATAAACATGATTTATTGTCGGTCCCCCGGTACAACAACCAACATTTCCGGTCGTGCATTAACATCACATTGGAACCCCACTTCTGACCAAGAGAGGCCCGTCCCCTTCATTGGGCCGATGTCTGGGATCCCTGTGGCTATCGTCCAGCTGGACCCGAGATGGCCGCCACCTGATTAGCTCTTGTAGCAATGTGGGTGTTCAGTGTGGCTGTTATTTTACTCATTTCTCCGGCCAATTGATATAACTTGGTCTCCAGTTGATCAGCGGATATTATTGGTGGTGGTTGGGGTAGATTTCCCTGAAGGAGATGGTACCATTGACCCTGTCTTTGGGGTTTCTCACAAAATTTAGAATAGTGCCCAGGTCTCCCACAGTTGTAACAATTTCCTTCTAATCGACGTGTGTAGGGGGAATCAGTGGGCATAACTGGCACCTCTACCACACTAACAGGTTTTTCTTCCACATTGACAGTTTTTTCTATCAAAGTAACAGTTTTTTTTTTGGTTTACACTCCTCCCTTGGAAATGTCCATGCCTGATTGGTGGTCTCGAGTAGTTCAGTCCACTCAGTCACAGGTGAGACCATGTATCCCAGAGCGTGCCTCAATCAGCTTTGTAAGCCATTCAAGTATTGTGTCTTGAATGGTACCCAGGCCTTCCCTTCATCACCGGAATCAGGAGCAAGCCCTTGGTTTCCACCATAAACTGTGTAGAGCCTCTCACTGTATAGAGTGTGTGATTCTATTGGTCCCTGTGTTGTTTGATAAAATGTCTTAGCCATATCCATGCTGTTAATACCTAACTATTCCTGAATGGACTCCATGCACACTGTCGACGTAGTGCCAATATTAAAAACCAGGAACGGAAGATTTTGCCGTATCTTGGGGTTGGTGGAAGCGAGGAGGATGCGTTTCAAATCAGCATCCTCCAATTCACTGTGTCCCCGCTTCAAGCAGTCCATCGAACTTTAACGTCGATGCGGCACCTGGATGGTGTTATGGGGCCCAGCTCATTAACACAATCTTGTACTTTGGCAGCATTGAGGGGAATGGAGCACTTCTCGGAGGAGGTTTCCTCCCCCTTGTCATCATACACCAGGGTTCTAACTATGACACTCACAGTGGCCAAACGCCTCTCCTCATGGATGGGGGACACCCCGGGGTCTCCCCAACCATCATGTCAGCCGTGCTGATATGTCTTGCCTTCTAGTGCATCACAGTCTATCATTTCTCCTCCTCCTGCTGCTCCCACAGCTGAATCATATGATCTGGCAGTACCAGCAGCCACAACAGCCTGTCGTTTTCCCAGCTTTCCCTCTGGTTGGTATA
This sequence comes from Somniosus microcephalus, assembly GCF_052327205.1. NCBI lineage: Eukaryota > Metazoa > Chordata > Chondrichthyes > Squaliformes > Somniosidae > Somniosus > Somniosus microcephalus. The sequence continues at coordinate 46,693,655 of NW_028225184.1, read as the reverse complement.
TCTTCAACCTGCACTGAGTGTGATCCATCTCTCTATGAGGGCGCTGGAGAGATTCCCTCAAGGCGTCTCCGGCATCTTGTAAATCTAATGCAAGATTCTCCCTCTCTATCTCACAAGATTGTAACGCTTGTTTGGTTTCTTCAAGTTCACATATAGCGCTTCCTGCCTGGACTGCACACACGCTTTGTTGTTGCAGAACTACTGCAGCTTGAGAGGTCAGGCTCTCTAAATCAGTAATTCGCTTTTTCAAATTTTCCCACTTCCTGAAGCTGCTTTCTTTTTAGGTCTTCCATCTCCAGCTCTTGCTAATTCCTTAAGGCTTCTATCTCTTGTCTATGTTTTTCCTCTTACTCATTGTGTTGTGCTCTTAGCTCTTCTACCTCTTTACTTTGCTACTTATAGTACTCATCATCTCTCTGAGCGCAGTAAAATATTGCATAGGCAACTAGCCTAGTTGCCTTATCAATTTTAATCTTTTTTAGATCCACACTTTCCTGAATAAAGTTTATCACTTCGTCAAATGGGACTCGGTCTCCATTGCATTAACATTCTGTCAGTAGCACCTGTTCTTCCTCCTCACAGGCACCTCTGCCTAACGTATTCTTGTAAGAAGTCACACAACACCAGGTTATAGTCCAACAGTTTTATTTGAAATCACAAGCTTTCGGAGCGCTGCTCCTTCGTCAGGTGAAGTGAAGAGATGCCTAAAGACACAGCATATAAAGTCAGAGAATAATGCCAGATGATTACAGGTAATCCTCCTAACTGCCCTTTATCACACCTCGGCAGAGAGATAATCACTGCAATCAAAGGTGTGAATGGTGTTCAAATAGGTCACTCAGGAAAACATTACATCAAGGAACAATGAGGTGAAACCCAAAATGTCAGCAGTGAACCCAATGAGACAACCAATGATCCGGAACAGTAGACAGAGGAATCCGCAGTGCAGCAACCAAAGAAGAAAGAATCTAATTGGAACCCTCCGGAGGGTCGCTGCCCTAAGCTTGACATGTATGCTCAAGCTGTCAAGAGATGCATCAATGCCAGATTCATCAGCCGCACTCACTAGACAGTCCAGAATGTCACCCGAGCAGAACACAATGCCATCCACGCTCTCAAAACTAACCACAACATCGTGAATCAAACCAGCAGACATAGGAGGAGCCATCGTCATACAGAACAGAATGGACTATTGCAAAGAAGTATACCGACAACTGGACAACCAGGAACACTACAGACAGTTACCTACAGATCCAACCAAAGGACACACCCGCCAACTCAACAGACTGATCAAACCTTCAATCCAGACCTTTAAAGCATTCTACGCTCTCTCACCCCACGTACTCCCCGCGTGGGAGACTTCTACTGCCTCCCAAAGATACAAAAAGCCAACACACCCGGACGTCCCATCGTATCAGGCAATGGAAACCTGTGTGAGGACCTCTCTGGATACGTCGAGGGCATCCTGAAACCCATCGTGCAGGGAACACCCAGCTTCTGTTGCGACACTACAGACATCTTACAGAAACTCAGCACCCACTGATCAGTTGAACCAGGAACACTCCTCGCCCCGATGGACGTCTCCGCACTCTACACCAGTATCCCCCAAGATGACGGCATCGCTGCGACAGCCTCAGTACTCAACACTAACAACAGCCAATCTCCAGACACCATCCTACAACTCATCCGTTACATCCTTGAGCACAATGTCTTCACCTTCAACAACCAGTTCTTTACCGAAACACACAGAACAACCATGGGGACCAAATTCGCACCCCAATATGCCAACATCTTCATGCACAAATTCAATCAAGACTTCTGCACAGGCACAGGACCTCCAGCCAAAGCTATACGACAGATACATCGATGACATTTTCTTCCTATGGACCCATGGCAAAGAATCACTGAAAAGACTACACGATAACATCAACAAGTTCCATCCCACCATCGAACTCCCCATGGACTACTCCTCAGAATTAGGTTCATTCTTGGACACACGAATCTCCATCAAAGACGGACACCTCAGTGCTTCACTCTACCGCAAGCCCATGGACAACCTCAGGATGGTCCACTTCTCCAGCTTCCACCCTAACCACGTTAAAGAAGCCATCCCCTATGGAGAAGCCCTGCGAATACACAGCATCTGCTCAGACGAGGAGGAACATGATGGACACCTACAGACGCTGAAAGACGACCTTGAATGAATGGGATATGAGGCTCAACTCATCGATCGACAGTTCCGATGGGCCACAGCGAAAAATCACATAGACCTCCTCAGAAGAAAAACACGGGACAAATCAGGACACTAGTTGAAACTAACTAGTGGGGGGGGGGGGGAGGTTCCTAGACAGCAAATAATAAAAATGACAACAGAGAAGGTCATAGACTTAGGTAGCAGTGGGGAAATTAAAAACCAGAGCGTGTCAGGAAGGGGCAGAAGGTATGGAGTAAAAGGTAAAGTAATAAAAAGTGCAAAAGCAAGAACTAAGTGTCACAAAACATATCTGAATGCACGTAGCATTCGTAACAAAATAGACGAGTTAATGGCACAAATAACTACATATGGGTATGATCTTGTGACCATTACAGAAACATGGCTGCAGGGTGACAATGCCTGGGAATTAAACATACCAGGTTATTTAACGACCAGCAAGGACAGGCAGGAAGCAAGGGGAGGTGGGGTTGCTATGTTAATAAAGGAAGGAATCACTGTAATACAGAGAAATGATATTGGGTCAAAAGATCAGGATAATGAAACAGTTTGGGTGGAGGTAAGCAATAATAAGGGGAAATAACACTAGTGGGCGTGGTCTATAAGCCTCCGAACAGTTGCAACTTTGTTGGACGGAGTATCAATCAGGAAATAGTTGAGGTTTGTAATAAGGGAACATCTATAATTATGGGGGATTTTAACTATCATATTAATTGGACAAATCAAATTGGGCAGGGCTGCCTTGAGAATGAGTTCATTGAGTGGATTAGGGATGGCTTTCTTGAGCAGTATGTAACTGAACCGACCAGGGAGCAAGCAACCTTATATCTGGTCCTGTGTAACGAGAGAGGATTAATTCAAAATATCCTAGTAAAGGATCCCCTTGGAATGAGTGACCATAACATGGTTGAATTCCATATTCAATTAGAGAGTGAGAAGGTTGGATCTCAAACAAGCGTGCTAAGCTTGAATAAAGGAGACTATGAAGGTATGAGAGTGGAATTGTGTAGAGTGGATTGGGAAAATAGATTAAAGGGTAAGACGATACATGATCGGTGTTGTACATTTAAGGAGTTACTTTACAACTTCCAAAAAATATATATTCCACTGAGAAGAAAAGGGTGTAAAAGAAAAGACAGCCATCCGTGTCTAAGTAAAGAAATTAAGGATAGTATTCGACTAAAAACAAGGTCATATAAGGTACCCAAAACTAGTGGGAGGATAGAGGATTGGGAAAACTTTAAAAGACAGCAAAAAATAACTAAAAGATTGATTAAGAAAGGGAAGATAGATTATGAAAGTAAATTAGCAACAAATATAAAAACAGATTGTAAGAGTTTTTATCGTTATATGAAAAGAGAAAGGGTGGTTAAAGTAAATGTTGGTCCCTTAGAGGATGAGACCGGGAAATTAATGGTGGGAAATATGGAGATGACAGTAACACTGAATGAATATTTAGTATCAGTCTTTACAGTAGAATACACTAAGAATATCCCAACACTGGACAAACAGGGGGCTATAGTGGGGGAGGAGATAAACACGATCAAAATCACTAAGGAAGCGGTACTCGGTAAAATAATGGGACTCAAGGCGAATAAATCACCTGGACCTGTTGGCTTACATCCTAGGGTCTTGAGGGAAGTGACAGAAGGGATTGTGGATGCATTGGTAATAATTTTCCAAATCTCCCCGGAATCAGCAAAGGTCCCAGCAGACTGGAAAACTGCTCATGTAACACCCTAATTTCAAAAAGGGCAGTAGACAGAAGGCTGGAAATTATAGACCGGTTAGCCTAACATCTGTGGTAGGTAAAATTTTGGAGTCCATTATTAAGGAGACAGTAACAGGACATTTGGATAAACATAATTTAATAGGAGAAAGTCAGCATGGTTTTATGAAGGGGAAGTCATGTTTGACAAATTTGCTGGAGTTCTTTGAGGAAGTAACATATAGGGTCGATAAAGGGGAGCCAGTGGACGTAGTGTATTTAGACTTCCAACAGGGATTTGACAAGGTGCCACACAAAAGATTACTGCTTAAGATAAAAAAAATCACGGGATTGGGGGTAATATTCTGGCATGGATAGAGGATTGGCTATCTAACAGAAGGCAGAGAGTTGGGATAAATGGTTCATTCTCAGACTGGCAATCAGTAACTAGTGGTGTTCCACAGGGGTCAGTGCTGGGTTCCCAACCCTTTACAATCTTTATTAACGATTTGGAGGAGGGGTCCGAGTGTAACATATCAAAATTTGCAGATGATACTTAGATGGGAGGGAAAGTACTGAGTGAGGAGGACATAAAAAACCTGCAAGGGGACATAGACAGGCTAAGTAAGTGGGCAGAGATTTGGCAGATGGAATACAATACTGGAAAGTGAGAGGTTATGCACTTTGGCAGGAAAAATCGTAGAGCAACTTATTATCTTAATGGTAAGAAACTGGAAAGTATTGAAATACAAAGGGATCTGGGGGTCCTGGCGCACGAAATTCAAAAGGTTAGTATGTAGGTGCAGCAAGTGATTAAGAAGGCCAATGGAATGTTGGCTTTCATTGCTAGGGGGATAGAATATAAAAATAGGGAGGTATTGCTTCAATTGTACAAGGTATTGGTGAGACCGCACCTGGAATACTGCATACAGTTTTGGTGTCCATACTTGATAAAAGACATACTTGCTCTCGAGTCAGTACAAGGAAGGTTCACTCGGTTAATCCCGGGGATGAGGGGATGGGCATATGAGAAGAGGTTGAGTAGATTGGGACTCTACTCATTGGAGTTCAGAAGAATGAGGGGCGATCTTATTGAAACATATAAGATTGTGAAGGGGTTGGATCGGGTGGATGCGGGGAGGATGTTCCCGATGATGGGTGAAATTAGAACTAGGGGGCATAGTCTTACAATAAGGGGCTGCTCTTTCAAAACTGAGATGAGCAGGAACTACTTCACTCAGAGGGTGGCAGGTCCATGGAATATGCTGCCCCAAAAAGCTGTAGAAGCTACATCATTACATAAATTTAAAACAGAAATAGACAGTTTCCTAGAAGTAAAGGGAATAAAGGGTTATGGGGAGCGGGCAGGAATTTGGACTTGAGTCTAGGTTCGGATTGTTCATGGCCCTGTGGGTAGCGGAGCAGGCCCATGGGCCGTGTAGCCTAATCCTGCTCCTATTTCGTGTGTCTAATTCTGTTAGATTCAGGAGATGGTTCTGTGATAGTAGATTGGCGGTTAGGATCAGATCAGCCATGATCTTATTGAATGGCGGAGCAGGCTCGAGGGGCCGATTGGCCTACTCCTGCTCCTGTTTCTTATGTTCTTATGTTAGGGAGAGTGGCAGACTCTGGAGAGAGATGGAGAAAGCAAGGCTTTGGAGATAGAGGGAGAATTAATGACTTTGCAGAAAGAGGGAGAGAGACAGAGTGAGGAGTGACAGGGGGAGACAGACTGTGGATAGAGTGAGCTGGCCACATTGTGGAGACTGCAGAGTGATAGACTGTGGAGAAAGAGGGTGAGAGACAGACGGTTGAGAGAGAGAGAGACAGACATACTCTGTGGGGAAAGGGAGAGAGATGGACTGTGGAGACAGAGGGAGAGAGAGAGTCTGAGGAGATAGAGAGAGAGACAAACTGCGCAGAGAGAGGGATAGAGGCAGACTGGGGAGAGATGGACAGAGACAGACGCTGCAGAGTGAGGGAGAGAGATAGGCTGTGGAGGGAAAGGGAGAGAGACAGACTGGAGACAGAGGGAGAGGGAATGGCTGAGGAGAGTTGGGGAGAGCTAGGCAGTGGAGAAAGAGAGAGAGGAAGCTGTATCGAACCCGTGCTGTTCCTGCCCTGGGAGTGCTTAATGATACAATTTAGAGGGAGTTTTACTCTGTATCTAACCCGTGCTGTACCTGCCCTGGGAATGTTTGAGGGGACAGTGTAGCGGGTGTTTAACTCTGTATCTAACGCGATCTGTCCATGCCCTGGGAGTGTTTGATGGCATAGTGTAGAAGTAGCTTTACTCTGTATCTAAAACGTGCTGTGCCTGCCCTGGGAGTGTTTGATGGGACAGTGTAGAGGGAGCTTTTCTCTGTATCTAATCCGTGCTGTACCTGCCCTGAGATTGTCTGATTGGCAGTGCAAAGGGAGCTTTACTCTGTATCTAACACGACCTGTACCTGTCTTGGTAGTTTTTAATGTGCCAGTGTATAGGGAGTGTGTGGTAAACCACTGTTTGTATTCCACTGTGTAAATGCCTGGACATGCCTCGGCTGACTCCTCCCACAAGTCCTAGTATAAAGGTGACTGCTCCCCAGCCCTTTGTATTTCTGGACCGGTCGACCACTCGAGGCAGACCTTCATTCTTTTGTTAATAAAAGCCTTTAGTTATTCTCTTAACTCTCAGTCTTTTATGAGTAATTGATAGCGCATCAATTTTATTAACAAAATTTTTATAATGCAGAAGCTCCTTACACCAGCATGCCTGGACTTAAATCATCGGGAGGCGGACTCATCCACCAAGTTTACTCACTGGCTTAAGTGTTTCGAAAAATTCCTGACCGCCTCCGCAGCAAACAAATCGAACGAGGACAAACTGGATGTCCTGACCTCCAAAGTGAACCACCGAGTGTACTCGGTCATCCAAGACGCGACCTCGTACATGTACGCTATCAAGCTCCTCAAGGACCAGTACATGCGCCCAGTGAACAAAGTGTACGCCAGGCACCTTCTGGGGAGTCGTAAACAACAACCTGGGGAATCGACCGTGGAATACCTTCAGGCACTGTCTGTGCTTGGCCGGGCCTGTGGTTGTAAGGATGAAAAGGCCGCCGTGTACAAAGAGGAACTTATCCGGGACGCTTTGGTAGCGGGCCACAGATCCCCTTACACCCGACAGCGACTGTTGGAGCAGAGTGACCTCGACCTCAACAAGGCCTCTGAACTCGCACTATCATTGGATGCAGCCTACCGGGGCATGGATGCCTACTCCTCTGCACCGTGGACGCCGCGGGGATTGACAGCCTGGGACACGGTAGGACCGCCTCATAGCGCCGTGCCACACCAGCCACACCCCAGCAACGGCCCAACTACCGCAGCAGTGTCCCAAGGCCAGACAGCAGTGCCCCAAGGCCAGAGATGCTACTTCTGTGGCCAGGCAAAACACCCCAGAGCACGCTGCCCGGCGAAAAACGCGATCTGCTCAGGCTGCGGGAAGAAGGGACACTACGCTAACGTCTGCAGGGCCAAAGCCACCCTGAACCCCAACAGCGCCGAGTGTGGGCCATGCGGGCCGCCATCTTGGGCCTCCCCGGCCATGTGCGAATCACCGGTACAGCAGCCATTTTGGACGCCTCCAGCCACAAGGGGATCATGGACGCCGCCATCTTGGATGACAGCTGGAATGCAGCAGTCCCCCAACACCGCCTCATCTGATACCCGCAGCGACACACCGACCCCTACGCTGGCATCCGTTACACTGGACCAAGCGAGACCGCACCAGCTGGCCAGTTCCACAATGGACATTAAGGTAAATGGCCACGATACAATCTGCCTTTTTGACTCTGGGAGCATGGAGAGCTTCATCCACCCCGACACGGTGCGGCGTTGCTCTCTCCCAGTCCTGCCTGCGCACCAGCGGATTTCTATGGACTCCGAGTCCCAGTCGGCGGACATCGGCGGCTATTGCGTAGTGACACTCGTAGTAGACGGGACCGTGTACGATCATTTTAAACTTCTGGTCCTGCCCGACCTCTGCGCTGCCGTCCTGCTGGGGTTAGATTTACAGTGCCACCTTAAAAGTGTTACGATGGCGTACGGTGGACCCCTACCCCCACTCACAGTCCGCAGCCAGCAGCTCCCAAATTGCCCGCCGCGCACCAGGTGCAACCTCTCCACACTCAGAGTCACCACCCCCCCACTCTTTGCTAACCTCACCCCCGACTGTAAGCCCATCACCACAAAGAGCAGGCGATACAGTGCCGGGAACAGGGTTTTCATTAAAACCGAAGTGGGGCGCCTCCTGAAGAAAGGGATTATTGAGGGCAGCAGAAGCCCCTGGCGAGCCCAGGTTGTGGTTGTTAAGAGTGGCGAGAAGCAGCGCCTGGTCATCGATTACAGCCAGATAATAAATCGCTACACCCTGCTGGACGCCTACCCACTCCCCCGCATAGCTGATATGGTCAACCAGATTGCGCAGTACCGCGTCTTCTGGACCATTGACCTGAAATCAGCGTACCACCAGCTCCCTATCCACCCTGAGGACCGCCAGTATACTGCTGTTGAGGCAAGTCCGCCTCTACCACTTCCTTAGGGTTCCCTTTGGCGTCTCCGTCTTCCAAAGGGAGATGGACCGGATGGTAGAGCAAAATGCGTCGCAGGCCACTTTCCCATATCTGGACAATGTGACCATCTGCGGCCGTGACTTGCAGGACCATGACGCAAACCTCGAAAAATTCCTCCGCACCGCCCAACTCCTGAACCTGAAATATAACAAGGAGAAGTGCATATTCCGCACAAACTGCCTCGCCATCCTTGGCTGTGTTGTGGAACACGGAGTCATCGGCCCCGACCCCGACCGGATGCGTCCCCTTATGGAACTCCCACTGCCCCACTGCCTCAAGGCCCTGAAGAGGTGCCTAGGGTTTTTCTCCTATTATGCCCAGTGGGTCCCCTACTATGCGGACAAGGCCCATCCGCTGATCAAGTCCACCTCTTTTCCCTTGACGGCAGAGGCCCGCTTAGCCTTCCACCGTATCAAGGAAGACATTGCCAAAGCCATCATGCACGCAGTGGATGAATCCATCCCCTTCCAGTTGGAAAGCGACGCGTCCGACTTTGCCCTGGCCGCTACCCTCAATCAGGCGGGGAGACCCGTGGCCTTCTTTTCACGAACCCTCCAAGGCCCGGAGACCAGACACTCCACTGTTGAGAAGGAGGCCCAGGCGATTGTGGAGGCTGTGCGTCATTGGAGGCACTACCTGGCCGGAAAACGATTTACCCTGCTCACTGACCAACGTTCAGTTGCTTTCATGTTTAACAGCAAGCAGAGGGGCAAAATCAAAAATGACAAGATCTTGAGGTGGAGAATCGAACTTTCCACCTACAATTACGAGATCTTGTACCGGCCCGGGAAGCTCAAGGAACCCCCGGATGCGCTATCGCGTGGCACCTGCGCCAGCGCGCAGATCGATAGACTGCGGGCCTTCCACAATGACCTCTGCCACCCGGGGGTCACCAGGTTCTTCCACTTCATCAAGGCCCGCAACCTGCCTTACTCTATTGAGGAAGTCAGGACCATGACCAGGAACTGCCAAGTCTGCGCTGAGTGCAAACCACACTTTTATAGACCAGACAGGGCCGACCTGATAAAAGCCACTCGCCCCTTCGAGCGCCTGAGCGTTGATTTTAAAGGGCCTCTCCCCTCCTCTGACCGCAATGTGTACTTCCTCAATATTATTGATGAGTACTCCCGTTTCCCGTTCGCCATCCCCTGCCCGGACATGACCAGTGCCACGGTCATTAAATGTCTGAACGACCTCTTCACCCTGTACGGTTTCCCCAGCTAAATCCATAGCGACCGGGGCTCATCGTTTATGAGCGACGAACTCCGTCAGTACCTGCTAACTAGGGGTATTGCCACAAGCAGGACCTCCAGTTACAACCCCCGGGGGAACGGACAGGTGGAAAGAGAAAATGCGACAGTTTGGAGGGCCGCCCTGCTAGCCTTAAAGTCTAGGGGCCTTCCAACCTCCCGCTGGCAGGATGTGCTCCCCGATGCGCTCCACTCTATTCGGTCACTGCTCTGCACTGCCACTAACGCCACCCCTCATGTGAAAATGTTTGTCTTCCCAAGGAAGTCCACATCAAGGACATCGCTACCACCATGGCTGACGTCCCCAGTGCCGGTCCTACTGAGAAGGCACGTGCGGACCCATAAAACGAACCCCCTGGTCGAGAGGGTCGACCTCCTCCACGCCAACCCCCAGTATGCTTACATTGCATACCCGGACGGGCGGGAGGACACACTCTCCATAAGAGACATTGCACCCTCGGGTGCCGCAGTAACCCACTACTCACTACCACCCCCCCCCACGATCCGATATCCAGCCCCAGCAGGCGGCAGGCCTGGGCCCCGCGACCCGCTCGACATCTACGAGGACGACACGCCTGTGCCACAGCCCACGCAGGACTCAACGCCGGAAGTTCCACTACCCCTGCCGTCACCACGCCGATCACAGCGGCAGACAAGACCTCCGGAGAGACTCCAATACACTAACTTTTAATACACTTCACCCCGCCGGACTCAATTTTAAACAAGGGGTGAATGTGGTAAACCACTGTTTGTATTCCACTGTGTACATGCCTGGACATGCCTCGGCTGACTCCTCCCACAAGTCCTAGTATAAAGGTGACTGCTCCCCAGCCCTTTGTATTTCTGGACCGGTCGACCACTCGAGGCAGACCTTCATTCTTTTGTTAATAAAAGCCTTTAGTTACTCTCTTAACTCTCAGTCTTTTATGAGTAATTGATAGCGCATCAGAGTGTTACTCTTTATCTTTCCCGTTATGACCCTGCCCTGGGAGTGTTTGTTGGGACAGTGTAGATAGAGTTTTACTCTGTATCAAACCCGTGCTGTGCCTCCCCTGGGAGTGTTTGAAGGGCCAGTGTAGATGGAGCATTACTCTGTATCTAACATTCGCAGTACTTGCCCCTGGAGCATTTGATGGGACAGTGTAGAGGGAGATTTACTCGGTATCTAACCCGTGCTGTACCTGCCCTAGGAGACTACGACGCCATCCTGCAGAGGGAGATTTATGCTGTATCAAACCCATGCTGTTCCTGCCCTGGGAGTGTATGATGATACAAGTTAGAGGGAGCTTTACTCTGTATCTAACCCTTGCTGTACCTGCCCTGGGAATGTTTGAGGGGACAATGTAGCGGGTGTTTCACTCTGTATCTAACCCGTGCTGTGCATTCCCTGGCAGTTTTTGATGGAACAGTTTCGAGGGAGCTTTACTCTGTATCTAATCCGTGCTGTACCTGCCATGTGATTGTCCGATTGGACAGTGTAGAGGGAGGTTCAAACTGTACCTAACACGTGCTGTACATGTCTTGGAAGTTTTTAATGTGTCAGTGTAGAGGGACATTTAACATGTATCTATTCCGTTCTGACCCTGCCCTGGGACTGTTTGATGGGGCAGTGTAGAGGGTGCTTTACTCTGTACCTAAGCCGTGCTGTACCTGCCCTGGGTGTGTTTGATTGGTCAGAGTAGCGGGAGATTTACTCTGTATCTAACCAGTGCTGTACCTGCCCTAGGAGAATTTGACGTGATCCTGTAGAGGGAGATTTACGCTGTATCAACCCGTGCTGTTCCTGCCCTGGGAGTATTAGATGATACAATTCAGAGGGAGCTTTTCTCTGTATCTAACCCGTGCTGTACCTGCCCTGGGAATGTTTGAGGGGACAATGTAGCGGGTGTTTCACTCTGTATCTAACCCGTGCTGTACCTGCCCTGGTAGTGTTGAATATGACAGTGTAGAGGGAGGTTTACTCTGTATCTAACCCTTTCTGAACCTGCCGTGGGAGTGATTGATGGGAGAGTGCAGAGGGAGCTTTATTCTGTATCTAACCCGTGCTGTACCTGCTCAAGATGAGTTTGACGCGATCGTGTATGGGAATTGTAGTCTGTATCATATCCGTGCTGCTCCTGCCCTGCGAGTGTTTAATGGGACAGTGTAGAGGGAGCTTTACACTGTATCTAAGCCTTGCATACCTGACCCTGGAATTTTTGATGGGACAGTGTTGAGGGAGCTTTACTCTGTTTGTAACCCGTGCTGTACTTGCCCTGGGAATGTTAGATGGGAAAGTGCAGAGGGATTTTTGCTCTGTATCTACCCTGTGCTCAACCGGCCATTGGAGTCTCTAATGCGACAGTGTAGACGGAGCTTTACTCTGTCTGTAACATATGCTTTACCCGTTTAATGGGACAGTGTAGAGGGAGATTTACTCGTTATTCGACCTGTGCTTCAACTGTCTTTTGAGAGTTTAATGGGACAGTGCAGAGCGAGATTTCCTCTGCATCTAACCTGTGCTGAACCGGCAATGGGTGTGTTTGATGGGACAGTGTAGAGGGAGCTTTACTTCTGTAGCTGACTTGTGCTGTACCTGCCCTGGTAGTGTTTGATGGGACAGTGTAGTGGAATCTTTACTCTGTATCTAACCCCATGCTTTACCTGTCCTGGGAGTGTTTGATGGGAACAGTGTAGTGGGAGCTTTACTCTGTAGCTGACCTGTGCTGTGCCTGTCCTGGTAGTGGTTGATGGGACAGTGTAGTGGGAGATTTACTCTGTATCTAACCCGTGCTGTACCTGCCCCATTTGTGTTAGATAGTACAGTGTAGAGGGAGCTTTACTCTGTATCTGACCCGTGCTGTACCTGCACTGGGAGTTTTTGATGGGTCGCTGTAGAGGGAGATTTACTCTGTATCTAACCCGTGCTGTTTCTGCCCTGGGTGTGATTGATGGTGCAGTCTAGAATGAGATTAACTCTGTATCTAATCCGTGCTGTACCTGCCCTAGAATTGTTTCATCGGGCAGTTTAAAGGGAGCTTTACTCTGTATCGATGCCATGCTGTACATGTCCTTGGATTGTTTGCGGGAAAAGTGCAGAGGGAGCCTTAATCTGTATCTAATCCCTATTGTACATGGCCTGCGATTGTTTGATGGGACAGTGTTGAGTGAGCTTTAATCCCTATCTAACCCGTGCTGTACCTGCCCTTGGAATTTTAGATGGGCCAATGTTGTGGTAGCTGTACTCTATATCTAACACTTCTGTTCCTGCCCTGGGAGTGTTTAATGGGACAGTGTAGAAGGAGCTTTACTCCATATCTAACCCGTGCTGTTCCTGCCCTGTGAGTGTTTGATAGGACAGTGGAGATGGAGATTTACTCTGCATCTAACATTTGCAGTACTTGCCCCGGGATTATTTGATGGGCCAGTGCAGAGGGAGATTTAATCGGTATGTAACCCGTGCTATACCTGCCTTAGGAGAATTTGATGTGACCCTTTAGGGGGAGATTTACGCTGTATCAAACCCGTGCTGTTCCTGCCTTGGGAGTGTTTGATGATACAATTTAGAGGGAGCTTTACTCTGTATCATGCCCTGGGAATGTTGAGGGGACAGTGTAGCGGGCGTTTCACTTTGTATCTAACCCGTGCAGCACCTGCCCTGGTAGTGTTTAATATGAGAGTGTATAGGGAGGTTTACTCTGTATTTAACCCTTTCTGTACCTGCCGTGGGAGTGATTGATGGGAGAATGCAGAGGGAGCTTTATTCTGTATCTAATCCGTGCTGTACCTGCTCAAGGTGAGTTTGACGCGATCGTGTATAGGAGCAGTACTCTGTATCATACCCGTGCTGCTCCGGCCCTGCGACTGTTTAATGGGACAGTGTAGAAGGAGCTTTACTCCATATCTAACCCGTGCTGTTCCTGCCCTGTGAGTGTTTGATGGGGCAGTTTAGATGGAGATTTGCTCTGTATCTAACCCGGGCTGATCAAGCCCTGGTAGTGTTTGATGGGAGAGTGTAAATGGAGCTTTACTCTCTATCTAACCCGTGCTGCACCTGCCCTGGAAGTGTTTGGTGGGACAATGTAGAGGGGACTTTACTCTGTATCTAACCCATGCTGTACCTGCCCTGTGAGTGTGAGATGGGAGAGTGCAGAGGGATCGTTAGTCTGTTTCGAAACCATGCTGTTCCTTGCCTGTGAGTGTTTGATGGGACAGTGTAGAGGGAGTTTTACTCTGTATCTAACCAGAGCTGTACCTGCCCTGTGAGTGTTTGATGGGACAGTGTAGACGGAGCTTTACTGTGTATCTAACCCGTGCTGTACCTGCCCTGGGAATGTTTGAAGGGACAGTGTAGAGGGACCTTTACTCAGTATCTAACCCGTTCTTGAACTGCCCTGGGAGTGTTTGATGGGAAAACGCTGAGGGATTTTTACTCTCTAAATAACCTGTGCTTGACCAGCCATTGGAGTGTCTAATGCAACAGTGTAGTCTGATCTTTACTCTGTCTCTAACATATGCTTTTCCGCCCATGGTTTTTTTTTGAAGGGACAGTGCACAGGGAGCTTTACTCTGTATCCAACCTGTGCTTCACTGCCCTAGGATTGTTTGATGGGACACTGCAGAGCGAGATTTACTCTGGATCTAACCTGTGCTGTACCGGCCATGGCAGTGTTTGATGGGAGAGTGCAGAGGGAGCTTTACACTGTATCTAGTCCGTTCTGTACATGCAGCATATGTATGATGGGCAAGTGTAGAGGGATCGTTAACCTTTATCGAACCCCGTGCTGTAACTGCCCTGAGAGTGTTTGATGGGACTGTGTACAGGGAGCTATATTCTGTACCTAACCCGTGCTGTACCTGGCGTCGGATTGTTTGATGGGACAGTGTAGAGGGAGCTTTACTCTGTTTGTAACCCCGTGCTGTACCTGCCCTGAGAGTGTTTGCTGGGACTGTGTAGAGGGAGCTTTACTCTGTATCTAACCCGTGCTGCACCTGCCCTGGGAGTGTTTGATGGGAAAGTGCAGAGGGCGCATTACCCTTTATCGAACCCCGTGCTGTATCTGCCCTGGTTGTGTTTGACGGGTCTGTGTATAGGGAGTTGTACACTGTATCTAGCCGGTGCTGTACCTGCCCTGGTTGTGTTTGATGGATCTGTGTACAGGGAGTTGTACACTGTATCTTGCCCGTGCTGTACCTGCCCTGGTTGTGTTAGACGGGTCTGTGCATAGGGAGTTGTATACCATATCTAACCCTTGCTGTATCTGCCCTGGTTGTGTTTGATGGGTCTGGGTATTGGGAGTTGTACACTGTATCTAGCCCGTGCTGTATCTGCCCTGGTTGTGTTTGACGGGTCTGTGTATTGGGAGTTGTACACTGTATCTAGCACGTGCTGTATCTGCCCTGGTTGTGTTTGATGGGCCTGTGTATAGGAAGTTGTACACTGTATCTAGCCCGTGCTGTACCTGCCCTGGTTGTGTTTGACGGGTCTGTGTAGAGGGAGTTGTACACTGTATCTAATCCGTGCTGTATCTGCCCTGGTTGCGTTTGATGGGTCTGTGAAAAGTGAGTTGTACACTGTATCTATCCCGTGCTGTATGTGCCCTGGTTGTGTTTGATGGGTCTGTGTATAGGGAGTTGTACACTCTATCTAACCCGTGCTGTATCTACCCTGGTTGTGTTTGACGGGTCTGTGTATAGGGAGTTGTACACTGTATCTAGCCTGTGCTGTATTTGCCCTGGTTGTGTTTGACGGGTCTGTGTATAGGGAGTTGTATACTGTATCTAGCCCGTGCTGTATCTGCCCTGGTTGTGTTTGACGGGTCTGTGTAAAGGGGGTTGTACACTGTATCTAGCCCGTGCTGTATCTGCCCTGGTTGTGTTTGACGGGTCTGTTTACAGGCAGTTGTACACTGTATCTAGCCCGTGCTGTATCTGCCCTGGTTGTGTTTGACGGGTCTGTTTACAGGCAGTTGTACACTGTATCTAGCCCGTGCTTTATCTGCCCTGGTTGTGTTTGACGGGTCTGTGTATAGGGAGTTGTACACTGTATCTAGCCCGTGCTGTGCCTGCCAGAGGAGCAATTTAAACTCCGATGCTTTCTATTCCCCATGCCTCAAATTCCTGAGCATTAAACTCAGAGACTGTGTTTCTATTGTTCAATGCTGTTACTAAAAAACTCCTTCTGTGCACCCCACAATATTTTTTCTCTGTCTTCATCCCATTGTAATTGCATTTATTTACGTTTAGGCTTCTCAAATTTCTAAATTCTATTCTACACAGGGTTCTGGTGGACCTTGTACATGAATCACAAGAAGTTAGCATGCAGGTACAGCAAGTGATTAGGACGACAATGGGAATGTCGGCCTTTATTGAAAGGGGGTTGGAGTATAAACTTGGGAACTTTTGCTAAAATTGTACAGGGCACTGGTGAGGCCGCACCTTGAGAACTGCGTACAGTTTTGGCCTCCTAATTTAAGGAGTGATAGACATTTATCAGAGGCAGATCAAAGAAGGTTAATTCCTGAGATGAAGCGGTTGTCTTATGAAGAAATGTTGAGCAGGCTTGGCCTATACTCATTGGCGTTCAGAAGAATGAGAGGTGATCTTATTGAAACATAAAAGATTCTGATGGGGCTGGAAAGCGTAGATGCAGGGCGGATGTTTCCCCATGTGTGGAAATCTAGTACTAGGGGGCATAGTTTCAGGATAGGGGGTCGCCCATTTAAAACTGAGATGAGGAGGAATTTCTTCTCTCAGAGGGTCGTGAATCTTTGGAATTCTTCACCCAAAGAGCTCATTAGTTGGAATCATTGAATATATTCACGGTGGAGATAGACATAAATTTTAGCTATAGGGTAGTCAAGGGTTATGGGAAGCGTGTGGGAAATTGAAGTTGAGGCCAAGATCAGATCAGCCATGATCTTATTGAATGGTCAGGCAGGCTCGAGGGGCCAAATGGCCGACTCCTGCTCCTATTTCTTTTGTTCTTATGTTCCTATGTATGAAAGGGGTTAACTGAAGCTGTTTGTTCATTGACTGTAATTAATGTCAGTCCCCACGGGTTAACTGAAGCTGTTTGTTCATTGACTGTAATTAATGTCAGTCTCCAAGGGTTAACCGTAGCTGTTTGTTCAGTGCCTGTAATTAATGTCAGTCTCCAAGGGTTAACCGTAGCTGTTTGCTCAGTGACTTTAATTAATGTCAGTGTCCACGGGTTAACTGAAGCTGTTTGTTCGGTGTCTGTAACTAATGTCAGTCTCCATGGGTTAACTGAAGTTGTTTGTTCAGTGACTAATTAATGTCAGTCGCCACTGGTTAATTGAGGCTGCTTGTTCATTGACTGTAATTAATGTCAGTGTTAATGGACATTATTGTATCAGTCCAGGGTTTCCCTCTTCTATTAATAAGGGACTCCTTTCAATGTGTTATCCCATAGTGTCAGGGAGAGCATCACCTCTGGCACTGACAGGGATCAGTACGCAGAGTGGGAGTCAGAATCTGAGAATAGTAGATTTAATGTTGCAACAATGGATCGGAAGCTAACAACAGTGGATTGGAATGTTACAATAATGGACAGGAGTTTCTCCTTGGTGGTTGATTATCTTTCTGAATATTTTGATTATCTCACATTGGATGAGCAGATCTATTCCGCACTTTTGACTATTCAATGGATTTACTATCCCTTCCTTGCTGCTGTTGGCCTTCCTGGTAAGTGTCTCTATCCAGCTATTCTATTAACGATGTTTTACAGTATTACTGTTCTTATCATTTACTCGCCCCTCCTTGCTACTGTTGTTGATCCTGGCAAATCTACGTATCCAACTATTAACGCTGCAAACTTATCCTAACTTTATTACTGTTCTTGTCATTTACTCTCCCCTCTTTGCTGGTATTGGTATCCCTGTTATATTTCTATATTCAGCAATTAGATTTGTAAACCACGTTTCACTGTATTACTGTGGTTGACATTTAAATCTTGGGATGACCAAAGCCATTGCCTCTGTTCCTCGTCACAAACTCCATTATCTATCGATTCAGTCATCCACCCTGGCCAATGTCTGAGGCTGAACCAGACTGTTCACAACCTCGTCATTCTCTTTGAATGTGAGCTGAGCTCCGACCTGATTTCCTGTGAATCACCAGGACTGCCTACTACCCCCTCCATAACGTCTCCCATCTCCACCCCGCCTCAGCCATTCTGCTGCATAAACTCCCATCTGTGCCTTTGTTAAATCCAGACTCGACAATTCCAATGCTCCCCTGGCCGCCCTCCCCGTTACAAGCCTCCATAAACTAGACCGCATCAAAAACTCTGCTGCCCATATCCTAACTCGCACAAGACCCGTTCACCCATCAACCCTGTGAGCACTCACATACATTGGCTCCCGATCCAGCAACATCTCGATCTTAATATTCTCATCCTTGTGTTCAAATCCCTCCATGTCCTCACCCGTCCAATTAGTCCCATTCCCCTGCTCTTTCCCATAGTCCTGCAAATTGCTCCCCTCAATTATTTATCCAATTCCCCTTTTCAAGTTAATTTATTGCCCTCTGTACCTCTCCCAGTATTTCTGTCTCTATTTTTCTTTCCATTTTTCTCTCTCTCTCTATCCCTCTTCTCTCTCTGTGTCTTGCTCATAGAATCATACAGTGATATAGCACAGATGGAGCCCATTCAGGTCACTGTGTCTGTGCCATCTCTTTGAAAGTGCTATCTAATTAGGCCTACTGTTTAGCCAGAGCCCTGTAAAAATTTCCACTTCAACCTATCGTCCAATTCCCTGTCTAAATTTGCTATTGAATCTGCTTCCACCACGTTCTCAGACAGAGCATTCCAGAACACAACAACCCACTGCATAAAAAAAATTCTCCATCTCCTCTCTGGTTCTTTTGCCAATTACCTTAAATCTGTGTCCTCTGCTTACCCACCATTCTGCCACTAGAAACAGTCTTACTTACTTTATCGAAACCCATATTGATTTCAAACATCCATGTTAAATATCCCCTTATGGAAAAGGACAAAGATAAAGTAAAAGGTCTCAATGTGGGAAAGACCAATTGTACTAAGATGAGATAAGATTTAGCAAACATGGACTGGGAACAGCTGCTTGAAGGGAAATCGGTGTCAGAGCAGTGAGAAGCTTTCAAGGAGGAGATAGTGAGGGTTCAGTGCAAATATGTTCCCACAAATAAAAAGGGGGAACACCCAAACCTTAAACCCCTTGGATGTCAAGGAACACACAGTGTAGGATAAGGGAAAAAAGGTAAGCTTTTGTCAGATACTGAGAGCTCAAAACTTCAGAAAACCTAGAGGAATATAGAAAGTGCCAGGGTGAAGTTAAAAAGTAAATTGGGAAAGCAAAGAGAGGGCATACAAAATATTGGCATGTAAAATCAAGGGAATCCAAAATATATTTTATAAATACATAAAGAGTAAGAGGATAACTAAGGAAAGAATAGGGATTATTAGAGACCACAATGGTAAGCTGTGTGTGGAGGTGGATGACGTGGATATGACTCTTAATACATACTTTGTGCCTGTCTTCACAGGAGAGAGGGATGATGCAGAAAATTGTAGTTAAGGAGGCGTGTGAAATATTAGCTTAGATAAATATAGAGAGAGAGGAAATGTTTAGGTGCTTACCAACTTTGAAGGTAGATAAATCATGAAGCCCAGAAGAAGAGTATCCCAGATGATAAGAGAGGCAAGGGGGTAAATGTGTACAGTTTTGGTCTCCTTTCCTAAGGAAGGATACACTTGCCATCGATGGAGTGCAAAGAAGGTGCGCCAGAGTGGTTCCTGGAATGGGGGGATTGTCCTATGAGGGGAAATTGAGTGGACTAGGCCCACATTATCAAGAGTTTAGAAAAATGAAAGGTGATCTCATTGAAACATAGAAAATATTGACAGGAATTGACAGTGTAGATGTAAGGAGGATGTTCCCCCTGACTGGGGAGTCTAGAACCAGGGGTCATAGTCTAAGAATAACAGGTCGGCCATTTAGGGCTGAAATGAGGAGACATTTCTTCACTCGGAGGGTGGTGAATCTGTGGAATTCTCTACACCAGAGGGGTGTGGAGGTTCAGTCATTGAGTATACTCAAGACAAAGATCGATAGGTTTTTGAATATTAAGGGAATCTAGGGATATGGGGATAGTGCAGGAAAGTGGAGGTGAGTTAGAAGATCAGCTATGATCTTATTTAATGGTGGAGCATGCTCGAACGGCCAAATAGCCTACTCCTGCCCCTATTTATTTTTTCTTATTTTCTTGAGACACAAAGGGGTTAAGTGTTTAGCAGGCAATGAACACCTGATCAAGAGCGCTGAACCACAGCCATTGACACAGAATCAGTCACACAGGCTTTTAATAGACGACAGGACAAGTCACACAGGCTCTTTAAAGAAACAGAACCAGACACACGGGCTTTTTAAGGAGACAGAACCAGTTAAAACGTCTTTTTAAAGAGACACGTCCATTAAGACAGGGTTTTTAAAAGATAAACGACAAGACACACAGGCTTATTAAAGAGACAGAACCAGTCATGCGGGCTCTTTCGCCTGACAGGCACAGTCACACAGTCTATTGAAAGAGACAGGACCAGACAAACAGGCTTATTAAAGAGACAGAGCCATACACACCGGCTTATTAAAGTGACAGGACCAGTCACACAGGCTTATTAAAGTGACAGGACAAGATACACGGACTTATTAAAGAGACAGTACCAGTCACACAGGCCTTTTCATCTGACAGGCACAGTTACACTGGCTTATTAAAGAGACAGGACCAGTCACACAGTCCATTGAAAGACACAGGAGCAGTCACACAGGCTTATTAAAGAGACAGGACAAAACACACAGGCTTATTAAAGTGACAGGACCAAACACACAGGCTTGTTAAAGAGACAGGACCAGTCACACAGGCTTATTAAAGAGACAGACCAGTCACACAGCTTATTAAAGTTACAGGACCAAACTCACAGGCTTCTTAAAGAGACAGGACCAGTCACACATGCTTATTAATGAGACAGGACCAAACACAAAGGCTTTTAAAGTGACAGGACCAAACACACAGGCTTTTTAAAGAGACACGAACAATCACACAGGCATATTAAAGAGACAGAACCAATCACACAGGATTATTAAAGAGACAGGACTAGTCACATCGGCTTATTAAAGGGACAGGACCAGTCACACAGGCTTTTTAAAGAGACAGGACCAGCCACACAAGCTTTTGAAGGCGACAGGACCAGTCACACAGGCTTATTAAAGAGACAGGACCAGTCACACAGGCTTAGTAATGAGACAGGACCAGTCACACAGGCTTTATAAAGAGACAGGACCAGTCACACAGGCTTTATAAAGAGACAGGACCAGTCACACCGGCTTTATAATGAGACAGGACCCGTCACACAGGCTTTATAAAGAGACAGGACCAGTCACTCAGGCTTTATAAAGAGACAGGACCAGTGACACAGGCTTTATAAAGAGCCAGGATCAGTCACACAGACTTTGTAAAGCGACAGGACCAGTCACACAGGCTTTATAATCACAGAATCACAGAATCACAGAAACCCCACAGTGCAGATAGAGGCCATTTCGGCCCATCGAGCCTGCACCGACACATATTCCACCCGATCCCCGTAACCCCACGTATTTAATCCCCCTAACACTAAGGGTCAATTTATCATAGCCAATCAACCTAACCCGCACATCTTTGGACTGTGGGAGGAAACCGGAGCACCCGGAGGAAACCCACGCAAACACGGGGAGAATGTGCAAACTCCACACAGACAGTCGCCCGAGGCCGGATTCGAATCCGGGTCCCTGGCGCTGTGAGGCAACAGTGCTAACCACTATGCCACCGTGCTGCCCGTCACACAGGCTTTATAAAGAGATAGGACCAGTCACTCAGGCTTTATAACGAGACAGGACCAGTGACACAGGCTTTATAAAGAGCCAGGACCAGTCACACAGACTTTGTAAAGCAACAGGACCAGTCACACAGGCTTTGTAAAGAGACAGGACCAGTCACGCAGGTTATATAAAGAGACAGGACTAGTCACACAGGCTTTATAAAGAGACAGGACCAGTCACACATGCTTTATAAAGAGACAGGACCCGTCACACAGGCTTTATAAAGAGACAGGACCCGTCACACAGGCTTTGTAAAGGGACAGGACCCGTCACACAGGCTTTATAAAGAGACAGGACCAGTCACACAGGCTTTATAAAGGGACAGGACCAGTCACACAGGCTTTACAAAGAGACAGGACTAGTCACTCAGGCTTTATAAAGAGACAGGATCAGTCACACAGGCTTTTTAACGAGTCAGGACTAGTCACACAGGCTTTGTGAAGAGACAGGACCAGTCACACAGACTTTGTAAAGCGACAGGACCAGTCACACAGGCTTTGTGAAGAGACAGGACCAGTCACACAGACTTTGTAAAGCGACAGGACCAGTCACACAGGCTTTGTAAAGAGGCAGGACCAGTTACTCAGGCTTTTTAAAGAGAAACAACAGGTTACACAGGACCAGGGACACAGTCTTTTGAAGGAGAAAAAAAGCTGAAAACCCAAGTGCGTAGAAAATCCTCTTGGGCAGAGGCTCGAAACACACGATTTCGGATCCGAAATTCTTGGACCCCATATATCTCCTTACAGATTATTAGATCATTAACGTTCGTTGACAAATTCTAATCTTGTACTGTTTAAGACCCTTACAACTTGCTTATTTTGGAAAGTCTTAGTTTTGATGTGTTTTATTGTGAAATGTTGAATAAAAATTTCGAATACCTTGTTAAACATTTCTCAGTATTAAGGACAATTAGATTCTTACCCACATGTCTTGCCTATCTCTTTTTTTATTTATGCACGGAATGTTGGCACTGCTGGCCAGGCAAGCCAATACCTAATTCTTGGGATCCCTAATCCTGGAGAAGGTGGTGCGGAACAGCCTTCTGGAACTGCTGCAGTCCTTGTGGTGAATGTATTCCCACAGTGCTGACTTTACTACAACTGAATGGCTTGCTTGGACATTTCAGAGGGCAGTTAAGAGTGAACGACATGTGGGCAGCCCAGGAAAGGATGGCAGGCTTCCTTTCCTAGGTTTTTCCAAAAATCTTCCATTATTGATTCTATATTTTATTTCAAATGTACTATGTGAAATTAAATTCCCCAGCTGGTGTGGTGGGATTATCAGCCCTGTCCTCTGGATTACCGGTCCAGTAACAAACACTAAGCTAATTTACGCAATGTCTACAGAGAGTAATCTACCACACCTTTGATTTGTGCCTTGTAGGTGTTGGAGATGTTTGCAGGATGCAGGAGGTGAGTTAATCACCTCAGAATACCCGATTCTGACCTCGTGTAGTAACCACGGCATTTATGTGGCTGGTCCAGATGATTTTATGATCGATCGCGACCCCTACAATTTTGATGGTGGAGGATTGGGTGATGGAAATGCCATTGACTGGCAAGTGGAGGAGGTTAGATGATCTCTGGTTGGAAGTGGTCATCGTCTGCTGCTTCATTGGAGAGAATTTACCGTAATAACACCAGAGTTGAGGGATTTCAGTAATATGGAGAGACTGGGATTGTTTTTCTTAGAGCAGCGAAGGTTAGGGGGAGATTGAATTGAAGTGCTCAAAATGATATGGGTATGGATACCCTCTGCCCGGAACACCAACACAGCAAGAGAGCCCGAGGTAGGCAGAGGAAACGCTTCAAGGACACGCTCAAAGCCTCCTTGAAAAAGTGCAACATCCCCACCGACACCTGGGAAATCCCGGCTCAAGGCCGCACAAAGTGGATGAGACGAACAGTGGAAGGCAGCAAACACCTCGAGTCTCTTTGCAGAGAGCAAGTGGAAGCCACGCACAAAGAGCGGAAGGAGCGCACATCAACCCAAGCTTCCCACCCACCCGCCCTTTAAAACACCATCTGCCCCACCAGTGACAGAGACTGTAGGTCCCACATTGGACTCATCAGTCACCTGAGAACTAATTTTTAGTGTGGAAGCAAGTCATCCTCGGTTCCAAGGCACTGCCTAAGATGAAGATTGATACCGGAAATAAAGAGACACAGATATCACTGGCTTACTTGTCTGCACCAAAAGGAGGAGCTTTGGTCACGCAGTGAGTTTTTATGATCTGGAATTAACTCTCAGCAAGGCTGCTGGAAGCAGATTCAATAGGATCAGGTCGTAGCACACTCGCCTCTAAGTGAGGAGGACCTGTGTTCACGTCCCACTCCAGTGACGTGAGTACAAAAACCTAGGCTAACACTTCAGTGCAGTATTTAGAGAGTGGAGGGGCAGTACTGAGGGAGCACTGCACTGTTGGAGGGTCAGTACCAAGTGAACGCTGCACTGTCGGAGGGGCAGTACTGATGGAGCGCCGCATTGTCGGAATGTCAGTTCGGAAGGAGGGCTGCACTGTCGGATGGGCAGTACTGAGGGAATGCTGCACTTTCCGAGGGGCAGTACTGAGGTAGCACTGCACTGTTGTAGTTTCAGTACTGAGGGAGGGCTGCACTGTCCGAGGGGCAGCAGTGAGGGAGCTCTGCACTGTTGGAGGGGAAGTACTGAGCGGGCGCTGCACTGTCAAATCAAATCAAATCAAATCAAATCAAATCAACTTTTATTGTCATTGTTAGTGCACAAGTGCAGTACAACGAAATGTAGGCTTGCGGCTCCCGAGAGTGTACAATTTGGATTAGGACACTTTAACATTTCAACCTACATTTGTACATATATATTAGCATAAATATGACCATAATAAAGTGCATCGGCAGATGTGCAGGCTTTAGTGTTTATTTGTGGAGTTCAGTAGGATGACAGCCCTGGGAAAGAAGCTGTTCCTAAATCTGGCCGTATGGGTGCGAATGCATCTGTAGCGTCTTCCAGATGGTAGGAGGGCGAACAGACTGTGGCTGGGGGTACTGGGGGAGCCCTACATTGTCGGAGATGCAGTACTGGGGGAGCGCTATACTGTCAGATGTGCAGTACTGGGGAGTGCTACATTGTCGGAGGTGCAGTACTGGGGGATCGCTAATTTGTCAGAGGTGCAGTACTGAGGGAGCGCTGCATTGTCGGAGGGTGCAGTACTGAGGGAGCTCTACATTGTCAGAGGGTCAGTACTAGGGGAGCTCTACATTGTCGGTGCGTCAGTACTGAGGGAGCATTACATTGTCGGAGGTGCAGTACTGGGTGAGCGCTACATTGTCGGAGTGTCAGTACTGATGGAGTGCTACATTGTCGGAGTGTCAGTACCGGTGGAGCACTACATTGTTGGCGGTGCATTACTGGGGGAGCGCTGCATTGTCGGAGGTGCAGTACTGGTGGAAAGCTATATTGTCGGTGGTGCAGTACTGGGATAGCGCTGTGTTGGCCGTGGTGCCATTGTTCTGATGCGATGTTAAACAGAGGCACAATCTGCTGTCTCTCAGGTGGATGTTCGAAGAAGTGCAGTGGAGTTATCCTCAGTGTTCTGCCCGATATTTATCTCAATCAACATCACTCAAACAGATGATCTGGTCATTTTCACATTGCTGTTTATGGGATCTTGACGTGCACAAACTAACTGCCGTGTTTCCTACAGTATAACACTGACTGCACTTCGAAATAACTTCATTGACTTTAAAGTGGTTTGGGACATCCCAAGGTTTTGAAAGGCACTCTATAAATGCAAGTCTTTCTTTGTTAATAGAAACTTTCAACAGGGATTTGAATATAGATTTGAAAAGGAGAGATTTTCATTACCATTCACGACTGGATATGACAGATTTGAAATAATTTGATCTGTTGTTTGTGTGATCGATTGTCTCTGTCCAATTTCATCCCACTGAGCACGATGGTAGTGACACATGATATGATGGAGTGTGTCCTCTGGGTGAAGGCGAGACATAATCTCCACAAATATTGTGCAGTGGTCAGTCCTACCAATATCGTCATGGACAGATACATATGCGATAGGTAGTTTGGTGAGGACGAGGTCAATCAGGCTGTTATATCAAGTTGGTTATATCCCAGTCTGCTAGCTGTGTTCTTCAGTGCTCAGTTAATGAGAGCCACTCTCGGTGATGAACATTAAAGTTTACCCCACCTCCAAACCAAAGTATATTTTGTGTCCTTCCATTAGAAACGAGAAACAAGGTGCACAAATGATTGGGAGAGACAGGCAGTAGTAGAGTATGCAATAGTACGGTATTAAGTGGGGTCAGACTAAATGAGAATCCAGGAAGGTGTAAGAGTGAAACAGAAAATGATTCTGCCATCCCCATTTCCAACATTTAACCACTCCCGCCTCCCACCCTATCTCAGGCCGTCCAGTTTGTCCATTCCTCCCCTCCCCCTTTCCATGCCCCTGCACCAGCTTTAAAACTGTTACATCAATAAATGTTGCCAGTTCTGACGAAGGGTCACAGCCCTGAAACGCTGACTCTGTCTCTTTCTCCACGGATGCAGCCTGACCTGCTGAGTGTTTCCAGCATTTTCTGTTGTTATTTTAAATTTCCAGCAGCCACAGTATTGTAAGGTCTAAGAGAAAATTTTGAAAACTTACATTTATACAGCGCCTTTCACAACCAGCGGAAGCCTCAAAGCACATTACAGCCAATGAAGTACTTTTGAAGTGCAGTCACTGTTATAATGTGGGAAACGCGGCAGCCAATTTATGCACAGCAAGCCCCCACAAACAACAATATGATAATAACCAGATAAATTGTTTCTGTTATATTGATTGTAGGATAAATATTGGCCCCAGGATATCAAGTATGGCTCCCATCTCTTCGAACTAGTGCAATAGGATCTTTTACGTCCACCTGAAAGAGCAGATGGGTCCTCAGTTTAATGTCTCATCCAAAAGACGGCACCTCCAGAGATATATGAAAACGAAAACATGCGATAACAGAGACCTGGTTCTAAAAAGGGCAGGATTTGGTACGAAATATTCCTGGATAAAAGATGTTCGAGAAAGATAGTGAAGGAAAGAAAGGAGTTGGGGTAGCAGTGTCGATTAAGAAGAATATTAGTGCTGGAGAGAGAGGAATTCCTGGAGGGGTCAAGAACAGAATGTATTTGGTTAGAGTTAAGAAACAGTAGAGGTACCATTTCACTGCTGGGTGTATTCTATAGGCCACCAACTAGTGGGAAGAATACAGAGAGGCAAATTTGCAGGGAAATTACAGAGAGATGGAAGAAATATAGAGCAGTAATAATGGGAGACTTCAATTATCCTAATATAGACTGGGATAGTAAAAGTATAAAGGGCAGACAGTTGGAAAAAATTCTGAAGTGATTTCAAGAGAACTTTCTTCATTGTTGCATCTCTGGCCAAAACACGATGGAGGCATTGGTGGATCTGGTTCTGGGACATGGGATAGGTGAAGTGGAGCAAATGTCAGTAAGGGAACATTTAAGGAACGGTGATCATAGTATTATAAGGTTTAGATTCGTTATGGAAAAAGTCTGGGAGCAATCTAGAGTAAATTACTTAATTGTGGGAGGGCCAATTTCAATGGGTTGAGAAAAGAGCTGGCTAGGGTAAACTGGACACAAAAATTGGCAGGCAATACTATAGTTTAACAATGGGCTGCCTTTAAAGTAGGGATCATTCAGGTACAATAGAGGTACATTCCCACGAGGGGGAACGTTAGGGCAACCAAAACCAGAGCTCCATGGATGACGAAAGAGATAGAGAGTGAGATTTAGCAGAAAAAGGGGCGTATGACAGATGTCAAGTTGAGAATATACGTTAAGAACCAGGCTGAATATAGAAAGTTCAGAGAGGAAGTGAAAAGGGAAATACGAGGGGCAAAGAGAGAATATGAGAATAGATTGGTAGCGAACATAAAATGTAAGCCAAAATTCTTCTCTAGGCATATAACTAGTAAACGGGTAGTGGGAAAATGGGTGGGGCCGATTAAGGAACAATTAGGAGACCTACGAATGGAGGCAGAGGTCATGGCTGAGGTACTAAATGAATACATTGCATCTGTCTTTACCAAGGAAGAAGCTGCTGCCAAAGTCATAGTGAAAGATGAGGTAGTGGAGAAACTGGATGGGATAAAATTGATAAAGACGAGGTACTAGAAAGACTGGCTGTACTTAAAGTATATGCGTTACCAGGAGCGGATGGGATGCATCCTAGGATGCTGAGGGAGGTAAGGGTGTAAATTTCGGAGCAACGGGCCATAATCTTCCCATCCTCCTTAGATATGGTGTGATGCCAGAGGAAGGAATAATTGCAAATATTACACCCTTGTTCAAAGATGGGCGTAAGGATAAACCCAGCAACTATGAGCCAGTCGGTTTAACCTTGGTGGTGGGGAAGCTATTAGAAATGACAATCCGGGACAAAATTAAGTCACTTGGACAAGTGTGGATTAGTTAAAGAAAGCTGCACGGATTTTTCAAAGGCAATTTCATGTTAATGAACTTGATTGAGTTTTTTGATAAACTAAGTGAGAAGGTTGATGAGCGCAATGTCTTTGAACGGATGTACATGGTCTTTCAAAAAGGCTTTGATAAAATTCCGCATAATAGGCTTGCCTGTAAAGTAGAAGCCCATGGAATAAAAGGGACAGTGGCAACATACGGAATTGACTAATTTACACGAAACAGAATGGTGGGTGAACGGTTGTGTCAGACTGAAGGAGTGGTGTTACCAGGTGTTGGGACTAGGACATTGCTTTTCGTGATATATATTAATAACTTCGACTTGGGCGTACAAGGCACGATTTCGAAATTAGCAGATGACAAAAAAATTGGAAGTATAGTGAACAGTGAGGAATATATTGATAGACTTCAAGGTGCCACTTACAGCCTCTTGGAATGGGCGGACACGTGGCAGATGTAATTTAACACAGAAAAGTGTGATGTGATACATTTTGATAGGGAGAATGAGGTGAGGCAATATAAAATCAAGGGTACAATACTAAAGTGGTTGCATGAATAGGGAGACCTGTGTGTATATGTGCAGAAATCGTTGAAGGTGGCAGGGCAGGTTGAGAAATCGGTGAAAATAGATTATGGGCTCCTGGGCTTCATAAATAGAGGCACAGATTAAAAGGACGTTATGATGAACCTTTGTAAAACACTGGTCTGCCCACAACTGGAATACAGTGTCCAATTCTGGGCACCGCACTTTAGGAAGTATTTGAAGGTCTTAGAGAGGGTGCAGGAAGGATTTACAAGAATGGGTCCTGGCATGAAGGACTTTAGTTATGTGGATAGACTGGAGAAGCTGGGGTTGTTATCCTTTGAGCATCTTTTGATCTCAGCTTTCGATCAATACAGCTAGTGACACTCCGTTCCCTCTGTTCTTTCCTCTGTATTTCTGGACTCGACAGGTATCAATGGATATTGGGATGGGGATGGCTGGGGGAATGTCGATTTGTGGTCGAAGATCAACCATCATCTTATTCAATGGCGTAGCAGTCTCGAAGGGCTATATGGCCTGAACTTGCAACTAATTATTATATTATTATGCTTATGGGCGGGTGAAATATTGTGCATTCGCTAACTTTTAATTTAAAACTGTGTACAATAAGGTGAACTAGATTGTGGTGCAGCAAAGCGTTCTGGTGGCAATACTTCAATGAGTCTGTTGGCTCAATTACTGTAATTAATGCCCGTTACAGTGAGGCCTAATGATGTCACTCAGGGATCTCCCACTGCTCTAAATGAGGAACTCTCTTCACTGTGTCACCTCACACTGTCAGCACGCTGCCTCCAGCACAAACACCAACCGACACTCACAGAAGGGAAGGCATGGATTGGGGTGAATTGTTTTGGATATTAGGAATATGTTATGATATACAAAAGATATACTATCCCCTCCACGCTGCTGTTGGTCTTCCCAGTAAGTATCTATGTCCAGTTATTAATTCTACAAACCGTGTTACACTGTAATATTATCCTTGCTATTTACCGTGGGATGTTCAGTTATTAATGGTATTCTGTGCTTCAAGTTGTTGCATCTTTGTTAACGCATGGGTTGCTGTATAAACATACTGGCACATGCTCACTACTGTTGGTGTTCCTGGTAAGTCTCTCTATCCAGCTATTAATGCTATAAACCATGTTTAACTGCATTACTGTTCTTGTCATTTACTCCAACAACCCCCACCCTGGCTGCTGTTGGTGTCCCTGGTAATCTCTGTATCCAGCTATTAATTCTGTAGTCCAAGTTTAACTGTATGTCTCTCTTTGTCATTCCCCATGATATCCACGCTGCTGTCGGCGATTGATTCTGAAGGTGATATCGTGTTGCCAAGATTCAAATGTTGCGTTTTCAACTCAGCCAAATTTATTGGACGTGACTCTTTATTGAACGAATTCCAGTCTGTCATCTACACTGAACATTTGTAACAGATCAGAAGAATGCTCTCTTGGTCTTGGAGACATTTCACCTAATGACGAAAGGCCATCTTGCTGAAACGTTAATTCTGTTTCTCTCTCTCTCTCCACAGATGCTGCCTGACCTGTTGAGTATTTCCTCCATTTTCTGTTTTAATTTCAGATTTCCAGTCAGAGCAGTATTTTGCTTTTGTTTTCATTTAATGCTCTGTATAGTTACTTACAGTGTCACAGGCACAAATCCTGGCAGATCATATACACATCATTTAATATCTGAAATATCATTCCTTCATCTCCCATCATCTGCAGTTCTGAACTAGCGGCACTGCTTCTGCTGTTAAAGTAGAATTACAAGGATAATTTATATACTCAGAAAGTGTTTATTCAGCCAGATTTCAATACTATTATTTCCCATCATTGTTTTGAATGTACTATTGGCTCCCATGCCCGTCTATCACAGTTCAGTGGATCTATCAGTGAGTCCCAGAGTGATTCTCTATTGCCTCCTGTTGTACTTCAGCATAAAGAATCCCAGCTGATTGTAACTAAAGTACTGAGGATAAGAACATTCTCTGATATTTTCTCGTCTAATTTTCTTCACATATGTTGGAAACCAACAGGTGTAAAAGTACAATCTCTTCCATTTGTGTTTAGATATTTTGCAAAAGCTTTTGGCGGCCCTTTGCCTGTGGTTTAAGGCTTCTAATTTTGATGCTGATAAATGCATTTAGTGGGGCATTACCTGGTCAATGATTCCTCTTACTGTTATTTGGAAAATATTCATTTCAATGAGCAACA
The DNA here is from genome assembly GCF_052327205.1 of Somniosus microcephalus. Taxonomy (NCBI): domain Eukaryota; kingdom Metazoa; phylum Chordata; class Chondrichthyes; order Squaliformes; family Somniosidae; genus Somniosus; species Somniosus microcephalus. Next base: position 46,662,735 of record NW_028225184.1, on the reverse strand, counting down.
ACTTGTGTATTTCAACAAATATGTAAACGTTCAATCTTATAAAACTTCTGACAGCCCAGTGATCTGTATAACTGCAGTCAACCTGTATTTATTACCTAAGCATTGTGAAATTGTATCCGTACATTTTACATTGCCTGTAATTATTGCACGCCAAGTTAGCAGTTTCTGTATTTTGCCATTGCATTCATTTTCAGTTATTAATATAATGGATATTCGAACCAGGAGCAGGAATCAAAGTGGGATTTCCCCCTTCCTAACACAGGGTCAAGAGAAGCGAATTGCACCGCTCCAAATTGTGACTGATCACGGGACCAAGGGCTTTCTGAGAGACTCTGGTCCTTTGTGTCCCTGGTACCTCAGCTGGTTCTTTTATCTGCTGGGCTAAATGTAGATCTATCATTTAATCTCTCATCGAACAGACATATGTTACATTAATTTATTAATTGCACTATGTATTATCGATTATTGTTACAATAAACCCTATAGTCAGCTGCACAGATAATAGAATGAGATTATATAATCGAATGTCGCTAATGCTTTGCAGATTTCACCCCGAATTCCATCAAACTGCTCTTCTTGCTCCCAGCCTGATGTATAATTTCCCTTGTTTATTTGCCTTCCTCACAGTGAACTTAGTGACGATTGTGATACTGTCTCGGGGAAAGTGCGGTCTCTCCAAATGTGTCACTCACTACCTGGTGGCCATGGCAGCGGCGGATCTACTCGTCGTAATTCTCGACCTGATATTGAGGCACATTCCGATTGTTTACGTGGATCACTTTGATTTCCTGGCGTCCATCCCCGTGTGTAATATCCATGCCGTCCTGCTTTATGCAGCCACAGATTGTTCTGTCTGGTTCACCGTCACTTTCACCTTTGATCGATGTGTGGCCATTTGTTGCCAGAAGCTGAAAATTAAATATTGCACCGAGAAAACGGCAGCTGTGGTTCTGGGAACAGTGACTGTGCTGAGCGCTTTAAAGAACATGTTCTGGTATTTTATGTTCACAAATGAGTATTACCTTTCGAACGACCCCTGGTTTTGTGATGTAACAATGGATATTTTGTTTTCACGGGTCTGGGGAGCAATCGAGTTCCTTCATTATATTCTCACCCCGTGTGTCCCATTTGTTCTGATTCTGCTACTCAATGCTGTCACCGTCAGACACATTTTACTGGCCAGCAGAGCCCGCAGGAGACTCCGGGGTTCCAGCAGTGGGGACAATCCAAGAGACCCAGAGATGGAGAGCCGCAGGAAATCCATAATTTTACTGCTTGTTATCTCGAGCAATTTCATCCTGTTATGGGCAGTGTTTATGGTGTATTTTATATGGAGCCGAATGTACTTTATGGGCTATGAGTCTGTATATCTACCTGATTATGTAATGGAAATTGGATTGATGCTGCAGCTGCTGAGTTGCTGCACAAACACTGGGATTTATGCCGTTACCCAGACTATGTTCAGAGAGCAGTTGAAGAATGTGGGGAAATATCCCTTTACTCTAATTGTAAAATTAATTAAAGGGTGAGAAGAAGCGAAGATATTGCAGCCTGAGAGGTCCCTGTGCTTGATATTGTTGCGAGCGCTCACCCCCGGGCAGCCCAAGGGCTGGTGATCGGGGACATTCACACGCTCACTCACACACTGTCTGCACTGGTCATTCTGCAAGGTGCACGGCCATCTGCCAAGCCCCTCTGGAAAGGCACCAATGCCCTAGAAAAAGATGGCCGCCCAGAAAGTGCCGCCGGAAGCAGCGTATATCCTGCCTGCACTAAGATTGCGGTCGCTGTGACCCAGACAAAGATAGCAGCGCCACTCAAAGACCAACGCAGAGGGAAAAGCTGGGGAAAGGCCCCTCAGAAAGACGGCAGCACTGTATCGCTCGGGATCTTTCCCTAGCGCATGGGTTGCCGCCATTGAGGTTTTGTTTTTCCCAGCAGCTAGGCCGGGGAGTGGCAGCGGCAGATAAAAGTCCGGAGGTCAGCAGCTAAAGGCCCGATTACTGTGTGAACGGACGGCGAGTGGAGAAGCCCTGCCCGGGGAAGAGGAGGCCCGACACCTGGCCAAGGGCACGCCCGCCCCCTGCTCACTGCTTACCAGCCTCGCTCCGCATGAGCGCTGCTCTGCTCTGAATGGGATGGCCAACAGCCTGTCCCTGTTTCAGTCCTGCAAATGTTTAAGAATATAAGAAATAGGTGCAGGAGTCGGCCATTTGGCATTCTACGCCTGCTCCGCCATTGATTGAGATCATGGCTGATCTTTGACCTCATCTCCAATTTCCTGCTCTGTCTCCATATCCCTTGATTCCCTTAATATTCGGAATGTATCGATCTCTGTCTGGAACATACCCTGTCACTGAGCCTCCACAGCCCTCTGGGCTACAGAATTCGTAAGAGTTCAGGCTTGGTCTGGTAAGTGGCAGGTAACATTCACGTCACACAAGTGCCAGCCAATGACTAACTCCAATAAGCGACAGTGTAACCACCGCCCTTTAACATTCAAGGGCATTACCTTCGACGAATCCCGCACCATCAACTTCTAGGCGCATTAAGGACCCAAACGAAATCTACATGTAATGCCTGTGACATTGAACGGTATTACTGTCACAGAATCCAGCTCGTTCAAAATCCTGGGCATCACCATTGACCAGAAACTGGACCGGCCACATAAATACTGTGGCAATAAGAGCAGGTCAGAGTCTGGGTATTCTGCGGCATGTGTCTCACCTCTTGACTCCCGGAAGACTTTCCACCATCTACAAGGCATGAGTAAGGAGTGTGATGGAAAAATCTCCACTTGCCTGGATGAGTGCAGCTCCAACAACACTGAAAAAGCTCGACTCCATCCAGGACGAAGCAGTCCACTTGATTTGCACCGCATTCTGCACCTTAAACATTCACACCCTCCACCACTGGCGTACCGTGGCTGCAGTGTATACCATCTACAAGATGCACTGCAGCTACTCAGCAATGCTTCTTCAGCCGCACCTGCCAAACCCACGACATCTTCCACCTAGAAGGACAAGGGCAGCAGGTGCATGGGAACACCACCACCTCCAAGTTCCCCTCCAAGTCATGCACCATCCTGACTTAGAAATATATTGCAGATTATTCATTGTCATCCTGGAACTCCAAACGCCACACAGAATGCAACGGTTCAAGAATCTACGTCAACTTCACTTTCCTGCATGAATGCCATATCCCTTGATTTAATTAATATTCAATTATTCTGTCTGACACCGTATCTCTCTCTCTCTCTCTGTTCTCCTGTTGCTCTCTCTCTCACACTATCTCGGACCATATGTCTCTCTCTCTCTCTCTCTATGTGCTCCTGTTGGTCTCTCTCTCTCTCTATCTCGCACCGTATGTCTCTCTCTCTGTCCCCTGTTGGTCTATCTCTCTCTTCCTCCCACCGTATTTCTCTCTCACACTCTGTCCACGGTCAGTCTCTCTCTCTCTGTCTCCCACCATATGTCTCTATCTCTGTTCCCCTATTGGTCTCTCTATCTCTATCTCCCACCGGATTTCTCTTTCTCTATCCCCCTTGTTGATCTCTCTCTCTCCATCTCCCACCGCATCTCATGAAACATATAAATTCTTACAGGGCTTGACTGTGTAGATGCAGTGAGGATGAATTCCCGGGCTGGGGAATCTGGAACTAGGGGTCACAATCTCAGAATAAGGGGTCGGCCATTTAGGACTGAGGTGAGTAGAACATTATTCACTGAGAGGTTGGTGAATCTTTGGAATTCTCTACCCCAGAGGGCTGTGGAGGCTCAATCTTTGAGTATTTTTAAGACAGAGCTCGATAGGTTTTTGAATATTAAGAGTTTCAAGGGATATGGTGATAGTGCAGGAAATAGGAGTTGTGGTACACGATCAGCCTGATCTTATCGAATGGCGGAGTGGGCTCGGGGGCCGAATTGCTCCTATATCTTACGTTCTTTTTCCTTCTTATCTGGAATGGAAACGTCTGCTGTATAGGTACCTTGACAAGTGGTAATTCTGAGCTGTGAGCCTATACTGAAGGAACTGTGTGACGATGGATTTCAGACCCAGTCACTGTTTTCACTCCAATGCCTTGCCAAGTGGTAATTCTGAGCTGTGAGCTCATACAGCGATCTGCCAGTACTTCGATCACGGGGAGCAGCACAGCCTTTCTGGAAGTGCATTCCAGGGCATAGCAGCAGGATGGGTACAAAAGTTCCCCTCATGTCACCTCTGGCTCTGTCACCAATTACCTTAAATCTGTGTGCACTGGTTACCGACCCTCCTGACACTGGAAACAGTTTCTCCTTATTAAGATAGTTGTAGGGCTGGAGGTAGAGAGTTGACAGGCCATGAAGGGATTTGAACAAGACGATGAGAATTTTAAATGCTGAAGTCACCAGCCCTCTCCCTCAGTACATAATGTGATTCACTATGAACAGGAAGGATGTTACTTTAACTGCTAAAGATGCAGAAAGGTGAGACATTGTCCCTCTAAATATCACAACTAGATGCATAATGAGGGGAAATCTGCACCTTCAACTAACAGCTACAATAAAGAGGGAAATGAATGGCCTTCAAACACCTGTTCGATAATCAGAGACAAGATCAAAAGTCACTTGGACAACTTTGGATTAATTAAGGAAAACCAGCACGGATTTGTTAAAAGCAAATCGTATTTAACTAACTTGATTGAGTTTTTCATGAGGTCACAGAAAGGGTTGATGAGAGCATTGTGGTTGATGTGGCGTATATTGATTTCCAACGCGCGTTTGATAATTTGCAGCATAATAGACTTGCCAGCAATGTTGAATCACATGGAATAAAAGGGACAGTGGCAGCATGGATACGGAATTGGCTAAGAGATAGGCAACAGAGTGTAATGATGAACGGTTGTTTTTCGGCCAGGAGGAAGGTATACAGTGGTGTTCCCCAGGTGTTATTTCTAGGACCCCTGTTTTTCTTGATAGATATTAATGAATTGGACTTGGGTACAGAGTGGAAAATTTAAAATTTTTCATCTAACACACAACTTGTAATTATAGTGAACAGTGAGGAGGATAGGGATTGACTTCAGGGAGCATAGACAGGCTGGTGAAATGGTGGACACATGGCAGATGAAATTTCACGCAGAAAACAGCGATGCAATACATTTTGGTAGGAAGAACGAGGAGAGGCAATATAAACTAAAGTGTACAATTCTAAACGGGGTGCATGGACAGGGAGACCTGGGGGTATATGTGCACAGATCGTTGAAGGTGGCAGGGCAGGATGAGAAAGCGGTTAAATAAGCAAAGGGGGTCCTGGGCTTCATAAATAGCGGCATAGATTACAGAAACACGGAAGTTATGATGAACCTTTATAAATCACTGGTTCGGCCTCAACTGGAGTATTGTGTCCAATTCTGGGCACCACACTTTAGGAAGGATATGAAGGCCTCAGAGAGGGTGCAGAAAAGAAATACGAGAATGATTCCAGGGATCAGGGACTTCAGTTACGTGGATAGACTGGAGAAGCTGGGATTGTTCTTCTTGGAGCAGAGAATGTTAAGAGTTGATTTGAAAGAGTTATTCAAAATCATGAAGCGTCTAGACAGAGTAGATAGAGAGAAAATGTTCCCATTGGCTGAAGTGTCGAGAGCCAGAGGACACAGATTTAATATGATTGGCAGAAGGTTCATAGGCGACATGAGAAAAAACCTTTTTATGCAGCGATTGTTTATGATCTGGAATGCACTGCCTAAAAGGATAATGGAGGCAGATGTATTCCTGGCTTTCAAAAGGGAATTGGATAAGTATCCGAAGGGGAAAAATGCAGGGGTCTCGGGAAACCGTGGGGGACTGGGACTATCTTAAGTGCTCTAGTGGAGAACCAGCACGGGCTCGACGGGCCGAATGGTCTCGTTCTGTGCTGTAACCATTCTATGATTATATGGTCCGCTTGGCACTGAAGTGTCTGAAACTCATAATCGGAACTCCAGGAAAACCCAATACTGACACATTTAAAACTGTTCCCTTGACAAATAAATCTCGGTTTACATTTTAGAAGATAAATAGTTTAACAGGGGTTCTCACTGATTCACCTGACTGGTCGACTCAAGCATCGCGATGGTTAGCAGAACCCGCTGCTCCCTTGGCCCTCCGGCCTCTGAACTCTCTTCCTGTTGGTTCCCAGGGCAATCGATCACCACTAGCCAGCATTACACTGCCAGATGAGGTTCAGGGGCCCAGAGGAAGAAAGGAAGTGAGGCCTTGATTCTGAGTTGTGAAATACAATTAGAGAAGCATGATTCAATTCATAAACTAAACCATTTCAAATCAATTCTAATGAATTGTTGCAATTAATATATGCATTTTGTGCCAAGTAGGAAATAGTGATGTCTCGGCTTTGCAGGAGTGCTTGTGCCTGCTTACACTGCGTGTCTCTGGCTCTCTGCTCCAACTGCATTTATTTCAGCTCAAGCTCTCAGTCACACATACAACTGACTGGGTTAAACTCGCCCTTCTAAACCCCATCACTGAAAAAGCAGTATTTGGTGTTGAGCTGTGCTAAACCTTTTAAAAAACTGGTTAATCTTCAGCTGCAAAATTGTGTCCAGTCCTGGTCGCCAAACTTTAGGAAGGATGTAAATGCATTAGACACGGTGCAGAGGTGATTAGAATGGTAACGGGGTGATGGACTTTGGTGGTGAGGATAGACTGGAGAAGCTGGGTGTGTGCTCCTTAGAGCAGAGAAGGTTAAGAGGAGATTCAATGGATGAGTAAATAAGGAGACACAGTTTCCATGGAAGAAGGGTTTGTAACCAGAGGACACTGACTTAAGGTGATTGGCAAAAGAACCAGAGTGGAAGTTAAATTCGGCAGGGCTTGTGGGAACCCGTTCTCCCGGGTATCCTGACCGCTTCTGGCCGCCCCCACAATGCCCCACCGCTCCAACCTGCCAACGTATTAAAATTCAGGCTGTTAACTCTGTTTCTCTCTTCACCGATAATGTATCAGCTGCTCAGTATTGCCAGCAGTTTCTCATTTTATTTCAGATTTCCAGAATCCACAGTATTTTGCTGTGATTTTATTGTAGGCGTTGCTCACAGAACCGAGTCTGGAATCACAGGCGAACCAATTAGGAGCCGGTTTGCATCAGGGTGGGCATTGGGTGCAGAAGCCAGTCACTGGCCTCCTGTGTAGGTCTTTTTTGTTGCGTCAGTTTGTGTTGGAATGGAGATGGGGGACGGGCTGCTGGGTTAAACCCCGAGTACTTTTGAGGCCAGTAGGGGACTGTCAAGGGAGGTGGATTCTAGGGGAGATTAGGTTGCTAAACAGACACTGTCCGTACAGTGTAAAAGAGTATTGTTTCAGGAACAAGTACTTCTGTAAATGCTTTCAATCCACATTTAATTTATTCTTGTGATATGGGCAGCACTGGCAAACCGGTCATTTATTGCCCATCTCTGATTGCCCTGAAGAAGGTGGTGGTGAGTCGCCTTCTGGTAACGCTGCAGGCCGTGTGGTGAAGGTACTCCCAAAATACTGTTAGAGTGGGAATTTCAGGATTTTGTCCCATCGACAATGAAGGAACAGCGAAATCTTTCAAAGTCAGGATGGCGTGTCGCTTCGAGGAGAGCTTGGAGGTGAAGGTGTTCCCATGTAACTATGTCACTTGACCTTCTAGCTGGTGGAGGTCGCTGGTTAGGGAGGTGCTGTCAAATTCTTCGTCCAGTTGCAGATATAAAAGTAACTATCCTTCGCCCCTTCCAACTCTCTCTTTCTCACCTGCCATAGAGGTCAGAGTCTTCTGTAGGCCCAGAAAGGGTGCCGGATTCACTTCCCTGAAGGACAGTAGTGAACCAGTTGGGTTTTATGACAATTGGCAGCTTTCAATGGTCAATTTTTTCTAGTGTCGGACCCACAAATTCCCAGACTCATTATGCTTAATTTCACAACCTGCATTGATGTTTTTGTGAGTTCTCTCTCACGCTCCTGTTTCCTGTTTTAGCTTCACTTTACAGGGTATCAGAGGGGGAGCAGTTGTAAACAGGAAGCTCAACCTAAACATGAGGTCAAGATCTGACAGTCACTCGATTCATTGGGACCTGAATATCACCAGCCTTTGAACAGGGAAGCAAAAAGGAGCGTTCAGTCATAGAGTCCTGCTGTCATAACTTCCACCACTTCCATCGGCAGCGAGTTCCAGGTTCTCACCACTCGCTGTGCAAAAAGGGTTTTCCTCACACACCCCTGTATCTATTGCCGAAAACTACTAGTCGAGATGTGTGGAGACCCAGGATGGAGTGATGCTGGAGCCTCGAACCTGGACCTTGTCCAACAGGCACGAGGTATTTTCTACCTGTATTGATGAGGAAAAGCACTGCAGGAAGGATGACCAAACTGACCACGGCACTGTGGGACAGGGACCGTCCAAATGGGGGGAGACAGTAGGAATGTGGTAGTAATAGGGGACACTATAGTCAGGGGGAAAGATACTGTTCTCTGCTGCCTGAAAGAGAGTCCAGAAGGCTGTGTTGCCTGCCCAGTGCCAAGGTTAAGGATGTAGCCTCATGGCTGGAGAAGAACGTGGAGTGGAACGGAGAGGATCCAGTTGTCATGGTCCATGACAGAACCAGTGATATAGGGAGAACTAAGAATGAGGATCTGCTGAGGAAGTTTGAGGAGCTGGGTTCTAAATTAATAAGCAGAAGCACAAGGGTAATGAACTCTGGATTAATACCTGTGCCACGCACAAGTTGGAATAGGGTCAAGCAGATCAGAGCTTTCAATGCGTGGCTCAAAGTGTGGTGTGGAAAAAAGGAGTTTCACGTCATGGGACACAGGCACCAGTACTGGGGAAAGAGGGAGCTGTTCCATCTGGACGGGTTACACTTAAACTGGGCTGGGACCAGCGTCCTGTCGAATCGAATATCTAGGGCTGTAGATAGGGCTTTAAAGTAAAAAAGGGGGGGGTCAGGTGAGGGGAAATTTAGAATTCTAAAGGAAGAGGTCAAGTCAATAGAGCAGTGTAGCGACTTGGGTAAAAATAAGCAGAGTATGACTGGAAGGGACAAAGAGTTGACTGGTAGCAGTGCACCGAGAATAAGGTCAAAGCAGGGAATAATGGTAAAACAATTAAAATAAAGTCCCTTTATCTGAATGCATGAAGCATTCGTAACAAGAGAAACAAACAAATGCTACAAATAGAGATAAATGGGTTTGATCTAATAGCCATTACAGGGACATGGTTGCAAGGTGGCCAAGGTTCCTGGAACATTTAGTGACCAAGGCACTAAATATTACAGGGAACTGGACGTTTCGAAAATGCAGGAAGAATGGAAAAGCAGGGGGAGTAGCGCTGATAATCACGGATGAAATAAGGATAGTAGCAAGAAAGGATCTTGGCACAGAAGATCAGGAAGTAGAATCAGTCTGGGCGCAGTGTCATATGGGGAGAAATTCGGTTGTTAGCGCCAGCGATTAGCACCTAAAGAGGCCGAGAATTGGGGCGCCAGCCAATTTCTGGCAGGCACATGCGCAAGGAGATTAGCGCCTCGCCCCATATTGATCATGCATTTAGCGCCGGCGCAATATCTTAGCGCCAGCACACGGGCGCAGGCAGATTATGATGTCATTTGAGTGTGCAACGCCTTTTGGACGCCCCAGACCGGAAATTCAGTGGCGTCCCGTCTGTAGCACCTGGCGCAAATAGTGACAGCTTGTTGGAACCTTCCCAAGTTCTTCTCGGCCAGGGGGTGGGCGTTATTTAAAGGGGACTGGTGTGGTTTAAAAGCAGCAGCCATTTCAGGAGCAAAACTTCTTCGACAGTTACAAAGAGTTGCTGAGCTGCACACAGAGAGCCTTCTGACCACTGAGCCCGCGCAGCCAGAGGAACTTCAGCCTTCTGACCATCGCCTTGCTGTTGGTGAGATTTTACAACGGGAAAATTTGCTGTGCGCACTTATTATGGGGGCTGCATTAGAGGGGAACATCCTGCTGCTGAATCATTTGAAAGGGCACTGAGATGCAGGGACAGGGGGGCAGGCATGGCCAGACGGAGGAGGGGCAACAGACATCGCCACTCCAGACCTTACACTGGCAGGGATTTCCGAAAGCAGTTTTCCTACATGAACATGTCAGAGGAGCCGTGTGTCAGAAGGCTGCAATTTAGAAAGGAGGTGGTGACTGAGCTGTGCCACCTGTTTCGGCAGGATCTGCATCCTCAGATAAGGTGCAGGACATCTCTGTCGGTGGCTGTGAGTATGATTGTTGCCCTGAAATTCTACGCGAGCGGCTCTTTTCATGCTGCATCTGGGGACATAGCCAACATCTCGCAGTTTGCGGAGCATTGCTGCAGCCGTCAACTCACTGATGCCCTGTTTTATGGAGGCGGCAGTACATCTCCTTTACAATGACCCTGGACAAGCAGCGGGAGCGCGCAGAGGGCTTTGCTGCAATGGTGGACTTCCCCGTGGTGCAGGGTGCCATTGACTGCAAGAACGTGGCTTTGCAGCCGCCTGTACGCAATCAGGAGGAGGTCCGCAACTGCAAGGGGTTCCATTCCTTGATTGTGCAGCCGGTCTGTGACCACCGACAGCTGATCCTTGCAGTGAATGTACAGTTCCCAGGCAGCAGCCACAAAACCTTCATCGTTCGCAGGACTTCTGGAACAGACCTTTTCGAGGCCCCGACTCACGCAGGAGGCTGGCTTCTCGGGGACAAGGGCTATCATCTGTGCCCATGGCTGATGACACACCCCTATAAGAGCTGGCCGGCGCCAGTGTGTGTTGGGGCACGTGATTATTGACAGCAACTTCACTGCACCCCGCCACCAGAAAATTGTGTTGCGCCACTGGATTAGCGCTTTAAGAGTCCCGTGTAATGCCTGATTTAGCGCCGCAATCACCTTAGGGGCGCTACAACCCAATATCGCGGTAGGTGGCGCTAAATTGTGCCTGGCGCTAAACTTTCCGCATCACCAGGACTAACGCCCCAAATGGGGCTATAACCAATTTCCAGAGTTATACAGCAGAGAAAGAGGCACTTTGGCCCACCGCGTCTGCGCCGGCCATCAGGCCCTGTCTAATCTAATCCCATTTTCCAGCTTTTGGTCCGTAGCCTTGTATGCTATGGCATTTCAAGTGCTCATCCAAATGCGTCTTCAATGTTATGAGGGTTCCTGCCTCTACCACCCTTTCAGGCAGTGAGTTCCAGATTGCAACCAACCTCTGGGTGAAAAAGTTCTTCCAGAAATCCCCTCTAAACCTCCTGCCCCATACCTAGAATCTATGCCCCCTTGTTATTGACCCCTCTACTAAGGGAAAAATTTCCTTTCTATCTACCCTATCTATGCCCCTCATAATTTTGTACACCTCAATCAGGTCCCCCCTCAGCCTTCTCTGCTCCAAGGAAAACAACCCCAACCTGTCCAGACTTTAATCATAGCTGAAGCGCTCCAGCCCAGGTAGCATCCTGGTGAATCTCCTCTGCACCCTCTCCAAAGCAATCACATACTTCCTATAGTGTGGCGAGCAGAACTGCAGAGTGTATTCCAGCTGTGGCCTAACCAGCGTTTTGTACAGCTCCATCATAACTTCCCTGCTCTTATATTCTATGCCTTGGCTAATGAAGGCAAGTATCCCATATGCATTTTAACCACCTTATCCACCTGTTCTGCTGCCTTCTGGGATCTATGTACATGCACACCAAGGTCCTTCTGATCCTCTGTCTTTCCTAGGGTCTTACCATTCATTGTGTATTCCCTTGTCTTGTTAGTCCCTCCAAAATGCAACACCGCACACTTTTCAGGGTTAAATTCCATTTGCCACTGTTCCACCCATCTGACCAACCATCTATATCATCCTGCAGACTGAGACTACCCTCCTCGCTATTTACCACCACACCAATTTTCGTGTCTTCTGCGACCTTACTGATCATGCCTTTTACATTCGCATCCTAATCATTGATGTAGCCCACAAACAGCAAGGGACCCAACACCGATCCCTGCGGTACCACACTGGACACAGGCTTCCAGTCACAAAAACAACCTTTGATCATCACCCTCTGCCTTCTGCCACTAAGCCAGTTTTGGATTCAATATGCCAAGGCACCCTGGATCCCATGGGCTCTTACCTTCTTGGCCAGTCTCCTATGCAGGACTTTATCGAAAGATAAGGAATAACAAGGGTCAGAAAACACTGGTAGGAGTAGCTGCAGTATAATGTGGATAAATGCGAGGTTATCCACTTTGGTGGCAAAAACAGGAAGGCAGATTATTATCTGAACAGCTATAGATTGGGAAAAGGGGAAGTGCAAGGAGTCCTGGGTGTCGTTGTGCACCAGTCGTTGAAGTTAAGCATGCAGGTGCAGCAGACGGTTAAGAAGGCAAATGGCATATTGGCCTTCATAGCGAGAGGATTCGAGTACAGGAGCAAGGATGTCTTGCTGCAGTTATACAGGGCCTTGGCGAGAACGCACCTTGAGTAATGTGTGCAGTTTTGGTCGCCTTATCTGAGGAAGGATGTTCTTGCCATGGAGGGAGTGCAGTGAAGATTCACCAGGCTGATACCTGGGATGGCAGGAATGATGTAAGAAGAGAGAGTGGGTTCGATTAGGCTTATAGTCGCTAGAGTTTAGAAGAATGAGAGGGGATCTCATTGAAACGTATAAAATTCCAGCAGGACTAGACAGACTAGATGCAGGAAGGCTGTTCCGATGGCGGTGGAGTCCAGGACCAGGGGGTCACAGTCTAAGGATAAGTGGTAAGCCATTTAGGACTGAGATGAGGAAGAATTTCTTCACCCAGAGAGTGGTGAACCTGTGGAATTCCCTATCAAAGAAAGCAGTAGAGGCCAATTCATTAAATATATTCAGGAGGGAGTTAGATATATTTCTTAAGGCTAAGGGGATCAAGGGATATGGGGAGAATGCAGGGACAGGGTACAGAATTTGGATGATCAGCCATGATCGTATTGAATGGTGGAGCAGGCTCGAGGGTCCGAATGGTCTACTCCTGCTCCTATCTTCTACGTTTCTACGTGTCTATGTTATATAATACCCCTAACAATAGCTATACCGTTGTACAGAATATTGATAAAGAAATAGGGAGCTTGCAACAAAGGTAATGCCATAATTTAGGGGACTTGAATCTTCATATGGACTGGAAAAATCAAATTGGCAAATGCAGTCTGGAGGGTGAGTTCATGGAATGCATTCGGGACAGTTTCCTGGAACAGTGTATTATGGAACCAACCAGGGAGCAGGTTATTTTAGATATTGTATTGTGTAATAAGACAGGGTTAATTAGTAATCTCATAGTAAAGGATCCTCTGGGGCAGAGTGATCATAAATGATAGATTTTTACATTAACTTTGAGAGTGATTTGCCCATGTCCGAAACTAGAGTTTGAAACTTAAATAAAGCCAATTACATGGGTATTAGGGCGAGTTAGCTAAAGTAGGTTGGAAAAATAGATTAAAATGTATGGTGGTAGATCAGCAGTGGCTAGCATTTAAAGAAATATTTCTAATTTCTCAACAAAAATACATTCCATTGTGGAAGAAAAAATGCATGTGAAAAGTTATCCATCCATGGCTAACTCAAGAAATTAAGTATGGCATTAGATTGATAGAAGACACTTATAATGGAGCAAAGAATAATAGTAAGCCTAAGGATTGGGAGAGTTTCAGACACCAGCAAAGTTTGACCAAAAAATTGAAAATACGGTTAAAATAGAATATGGGGGAATACTAGCAAGAAATACAAAAGCAGATTGTAAGAGCCTATACAAGTATGGAAAAAGGAAAAGAGATGCAAATGTAATCCTTGGTTCCTTAGAGGCTGAAACAGGAGAAATAATTATGCGGAATAAAGAAATAGCATAAATTATAAACAAATATTTCGTATCTGTTTTCACAGAAGACATCTAAAGCATATCAAAAATTGTGGTGTATGTGCCTTTAAGAGCAATTATGGTGTATATACCTTTAAGAGCCCCAGGTGTGCGTAATGCCAGTAATTGCCACTTGGGCTATATAATCCTGTGTATTGTGTATATCCTTTAGAAATCCCCCCCCGCAGACTTGCTTAGTAAATACCTATGAACCAACTCCTGTCTTCAGTGTCTTTATCTACACACGGACACTACAGTGGCGACGAAGTGGAAACGGACTTAACTGCAATTCGGCAGCACCTCAAGGACATCGATTCCTCCAGAGTCCAGAAGACTCAAGGAAGTAAGAGAAACTGTGGTTTCACCAGCTGGCCAAGCTGGTGACAGGTACTGCACTAATCCTTCCTGGGCGTCAGGCTGGAGCTCCAGCGGCGGGCTCTACAGCTGAGACAGGCAGTGAAATCGGAGGCAAGCAATAACGGACTGGGAGGGTGCACTAGAGAGACGGCCGGCACGGCAAGCAGGTCAGCGTTTAGACCTCCGTCGGGAACGAGTCTCCAACAGTGAATAAACGGAAACCACAGTAAAACAGCATTGTTATCGGTAGCAGCGGCGGGAAAGCGCGGGAAGCACCATATCGTTGCTACAGAAGAAAAAAAAAGCACGGGAAGCGCCATATCTTTTCTGAAATGCCTAAATCTGGTAATATTGAGGCTTTTGATGGCGAAATAGAAGATTGGACCACATACGTGGAAAGAGTAGAGGTTTATTGCACTGCAAATGGAATAACAGAAGAAACAAAAGCTTCAATACTTCTGAACTTAAAGGGCGTGAAGACATACGGGCTGTTACGAAATTTAATCACTCCAGCCAAACCAAAGGACAAGACTTTTAAAGAAATTGTTGGTATCCTGCAGGAGCATTTAAACCCAACACCGCTGCTGATAGCAGAACGATTCAAGTTCTTCAAGAGAAATCAACACAAGAATGAAAGTAACGCTGATTACCTAACCGAATGAAGAAAGCTATCAAAGTACTGCCAATTCGGAGCAGGACTATCGGATTATCTTCGAGACAAATTTGTTGCGGTCTCTTAAGTGAAGGAACACAAAAAAGACTGCTTTTTGAAAAAGATTTAACATTGGACAAAGCTTTCAGTATGGCTGTATCATACGAAGCAGCAGCAAAAGGAGCTGCAGAGATACAACAAGAGACACAGGACTTCGGCACCCATAAAATGACACAGGAGTTCGGAAGATGTTATCGCTGCGGCAGATCCACCCATAACCAGAGGGACTGCTGGTTCAAGGGCAAAGCATGCAGGCAATGTGGTAAGATTGGACACATTGCACGGATATGCCAATCTGGACAAAATAAATTCACTGACAGAAAACAAAAAATCAATAAAGAAAAGTACAGGAAGGTACAAATGATGACGGACAATAGCTCCGAAGACCAGAATAGCGATAGCGACTCCGGAAACAAGAGACTAAGCTGTCTCAAATTACATAATGTACTTGCCAAAGAGGATTAGCAAACCATTTGGGTTACCCTCACAATAGTAGGGTCCCCAGTTAAAATGGAGCTAGATACAGGATCAGCTCTAACCATAATAAATTGATGAGATTATGAGAGGCTATTTTCGCATATACCTCTAAAAGACACATCCATTATCATAAAAACATATACGGGGCAGAAAGTCTACCCCAAAGGAAAAATAAGGGTGCCGGTGGTATACAACGGCAAATAAATACAAAAGATGTATTTATACATTCTACAAGATGGTGGTCCACCGTTGTTGGGACGTGAATGGATAAGGAAGATACGTTTAGACTGTCACTCCATTCAGGCACTGACGGTGACCAGTAAGGAAAAAAACAGTGATGACATCATACCTGAACGATTAAAAGACATCTTGGCCAACGCCAAAGAAGTGTTTCAAGAGAAACTAGGAACCTTGAAAGGCATCACCGCCTCAATAAAAGTGGAAGATACAGCAATTCCAAAAAATTTTAAGGCAAGACCGGTGCCATACGCAATACGTCCGGCAGTCGAGGCAGAGCTGAAGAATTTGGAAAAGGCAGGCGTATTATCCAAAATAGATTGGAGCGAATGGGCAACACCCATCGTTCCAGTCATGAAAAAAACATTGAAAAATAACCCTGAGGAACAGATAAAAATTCGCATCTGTGGGGACTTTAAGGTGACTGTAAACCCGGTCCTTCACAGGGTATAGTATCCTCTTCCGAGGATAGAAGATATTTTCGCCTCACTATCCGGAGGGAAACGTTTCACAAAAATTGACTTGGCACAGGCATATCTACAGATGGAGGTTGAGGAGACCTCTAAAAAGTATCTCACAATAAACACACACAAAGGCCTGTACCAGTAAAATCGACTGGTTTTTGGAATAGCATCAGCTCCAGCTATCTGGCAAAGAGCTATGGAGCAAGTCCTGCAAGGAATTCCGGGGACTCAATGCTACCTAGACGACATCCTTATAACAGGAGAAAACGACAACGAGCACCTTGCCAATTTGGAGCAGGTGCTCACTAGGCTGAAAGAACGGGGCCTACGAGCAAATCGCCCCAAGTGCGAATTTTTCAAAAATCAGATATTATATTGTGGCCACATAATTAATAAGGAAGGGTTGCATAAGTCACCTGAAAACATTGAAGCAGTTATAAAAGCCCCAGCACATGAAAATGTTTCACAATTAAGGTCATTCCTGGGATTAATAAATTACTATCATAAATTTTTACCGAACTTATCAACTATTCTACACCCTCTTAATGATCTTCTACAGACAGGAGTGATTTGGTAATGGAACGAAGACTGTAAACGTGCCTTCCATAAATGTAAAGACTTAATCACATCCGAGAAAATTTTGGCTCATTACAACCCATCACTACCAATCAGACTGGCGTGCGATGCATCCCCTTACGGCACGGGAGTGGTATTGTCCCATAGATTCCCTGATGGCTCGGAACGGCCGATAGCTTTTGCGTCATGCTCATTGAACTCAGCTGAGAGTAACTATGCCCAGATAGACAGGGAAGCACTCAGCCAGGTATGGGGAGTGAAGAAATTCAACCATTACCTACATGGACAAAAATTTACCTTGCTGACTGACCATCAACCCCTCATCTCCATATTCAACCCTAAAAAAAGTGTCCCCATTATGACGGCACAAAGACTACAGAGGTGGTCCCTTTTTCTAGGGGCACACCAATACAACATTGAATACAAAGTGTCAAAACAGCATGGGAATACTTACGGTTTATCACGCCTACCGTTGCCAACGATAGAAGATGCACCTACAGTACACCCAGTAGAGATATTCCACTCTACCATAGTGGAATGTCTACTGGTGACAAATTCTGCCATTGAAAGGGAGACAAGAAATGACCCTACTCTCTCACGGGTCTACGATTTAACAGTGAAGGGATGGCCAGCACATGGCGAAGCACTGTTGCCAGCATTCTCGCAAAGAAGAGAACAGCTGTCAGTGTGCCGAGGAATCTTGATGTGTGGATCCAGAGTGGTGATTCCACCCAAACTCCAGGATAAAGTGTTAAAGGAGCTTCACGAGGGGCATCTGGGTGGAGTGAAAATGAAGAACCTAGCTAGGGCGTTTGTATGGTGGCCAGGTATCGATGGAGACATCGAAGACATGACCAAGATCTGCCTAGGATGCCAGAAGGTCCAAAATGCTCCGCCACAGGCCCCTCTACATCCATGGGAGTGGCCCTCATCTCCCTGGCAAAGGGTGCACATCGACTTTGCTGGTCCATTTATGGACTCAATGTTCTTAATCGCAGTTGATGCACACTCCAAGTGGCCGGAGGTAATAAAGATGTCCTCCACCACCACGGAAAAAACCATCACAGTATTAAGGACCATATTTGCCAGGAATGGGCTGCCGGAGCAGATATGTTCTGATAATGTACCGCAATTTGTGTCCGAAGAATTCAGAAAGTTCTTAAAGAACAATGCGGTAAAGCACTACACGTCCGCCCCATACCATCACGCCACCAATGGATTGGCTGAAAGGTTTGTCCAGGCCTTCAAGAAGGCCATCAAGGCCATGGGTAATGAAGACATATAACTTCAGCACAAGGTGGATAACTTCTTATTTGCATATAGGAATGCAACGCATATGGTTACTTACCAAACTCCCGCCATGATGTTCTACAATAGAAACCTAAGATGCCGGCTGGATTTGGTCAAGCCCAACATCCGAAGGGACGTGGAGAACCGGCAGTTTCAGGGCATGAATGAAAGGCCAACTAGGGCCTCCCAGATAGGCCAACCGGTTTTGGCCCAGGACTACCGTACCGAGAAATGGCAGCCTGGAACTATCTGCACACGATTAGGACCACTGATGTATACCGTGGATATCGGCGACAGCATAATAAGGCGCCATGCTGAACAAATCATCAAGTCATCCGAAAAGGGACAACCTACACCACCACTCTATACATCTAACGATGAAGTAGAGATACCCATATCTATCTCCGATCCAGTGATACTGGAGCCCGATGAACCCGACACTGGCCTTCAAGCCGAATCAGCCTTGCCAGAAGAACCTACTACACCACCAGAAACTACTACACCCCCGAGGCGTTATCCGGACCGAGTCAGGAAGCCTCCTGAGAGACTAACTTATAATTAATTAATACAGCAATGTATATTATTTTGCATGTAACATGTAATTAATAATTACTTAAAATATGATGTACTAGTTAGCTAGAAGGGGAGGAATTGTGGTGTATGTGCCTTTAAGAGCAATTATGGTGTATGTGCCTTTAAGAGCCCCAGGTGTGCGTAATGCCGGTAATTGCCACTTGGGCTATATAAGCCTGTGTTTTGTGTGTATCCTTTAGAAACGCCCCCCCCAGACTTGCTTCGTAAATACCTATGAACCAATTCCTGTCTTCAGTGTCTTTATCTACACAAGGACACTACAAAAATGATGGGGAACCAACGGTCTAATACGGATGATGAACTTAATGTAATTAATGTAAGTAGAGGAAACATACTAGCGAAACTAATGGGACTAAATCCGACAATTCTCCTGGAACTTGAGTTGTTCAAAATTATGAGGGGCATCGATAGTGTAGATAGAAAGGGACTTATCCCCTTAGTATAGGTGCCAGTAACCAGGGGGCATAGATTAAATGTAAGGGTAGGAGGTTTATTGGGGTTTTGAGGAAATAAAAATTCACTCAGAGGGTGGTTGGAATCTGGAACTCACTTCCTGAAAGGGTGGTAGAGGCAGGAAGCCTCCCAACATTCAAGAAGCATTTAGATGAGCACCTGAAACGTCATAGCATACAAGGCTATGGACCAAGTGCTGCAAAATGGGATTAGATTAGACAGGGTTTGATGGCCGGCACAGACACGATGGGCTGAAGTGTCGCTTTCTGTGCTGTATAACTCTATGACCCTAGGATTCTAAATCAAAGTGTGTGATAAACGGATCTTTTTCAGGTTGGCAGGCTGTTGCTAGTAGGATGCCGCAAGGATCAGTGTTGGGCCTTAGCTATTTACAACCTATTTAATATCAGAGATGAAGGGACCGAGTGTAATGTATCCAAGTTTACTAATGATACAAAGCTAGGTGGGACAGTAAGCTGTAAGGAGAACACAAAGGGATTGCAAAGGGATATAGATAGACTAAGTGAGTGGGCAGTAAGGTGGCAGATGGAGTTTAATGTAGGGAAATGTGAGGTTATTCAGTTTGATAGGAAGAATAGAAATACAGAATAGTTTTTAAACCGTGAGAAACTTTCAAGTGTTGGTATTCAGAAAGATTTGGGTGTCCTCGTGCAAGGAACAGAGAAAGCTAGCATGCAGGGGCAGCAAGCAGTAAGGAAGGCAAATGGCCTGTTGGCCTTATTGCAAGGGGGTTGGAGTGTAAGAGTAATGAAGTCTTGCTACAATTTTACAGTGCCAAGGTGAGACCAAACCTGGAGTACTGAGCACCATTATGGCCCCCTTATCTATGGAAGGATATACTTGCCTTCGAGGCAGTGCAACGAAGGTTCACGAGACTGATTCCTGTGAGGAGATGGCTGTCCTATGATGAGAGATTGTGTAGAATGGGCGTATACACGCTGGAGCTTAGAAGAATGAAAGGTGATCTCGTTGAAACATACAAGTTCCTGAAGGAGATTGGCGGAGTAGATGCTGAGAGGTTGCTTCCCCTGGGTGCAATATCTTGAAGTAGGGGGCATAGTCTCAGGATATGGGGTAAGCCTATTAAGACTCAGATGAGGAGGAATTTCTTCACTCACAGAGTTGTGAATCTTTGTAATTCTCTGCCCCAGAGAGCTGCGAATGCTGAGTCTTTGATTATTTTCGAGGCGGAGATAGAGAGATTGTTGGGCTCTTGGGGAGACAACGGACATGGGGATCGGCGGGAAATTGGACTTGAGGTCGATGATCAGCCATGATCTTATTGAATGGTGGAACGGGCTCTAGGAGCTGTGTGGCCTACCCTGCTCTGAATTCTTATGTTCTTATAATGGGAACAATGATCGTGGAGTAAAACTTCAACTTGGCACCCAGGAATTAACCGGGCATCGTAATCGACCATCCATTATAGAAACCGTTTGATTTATGTTGCCATCGATTTCATAAGCAATGACAATCAGGCCGTTTCTATAATGGGCGTTGTCGTGGGCAGTTGTGGATCATTCTGTGTCTGTTTAAACTGGGAGCGCTCAGAGTCCCGGATGATTTTTTATCTGTTTAAACGGGGAGTGCTCACAGTCCTGGATCATTCTGTGTCTGTTTAAACTGGGAGTGCTCACAGTCCTGGATCATTCTGTGTCTGTTTAAACCGGGAGTGCTCACAGTCCTGGATCATTCTGTGTCTGTTTAAACCGGGAGTGCTCACAGTCCTGGATCATTCTGTGTCTGTTTAAACCGGGAGTGCTCACAGTCCTGGATCATTCTGTATCTGTTTAAACGGGGAGTGCTCACAGTCCTGTATCATTCTGTATCTGTTTAAACGGGGAGTGCTCACAGTCCTGGATCATTCTGTGTCTGCTTAAATCGGGAGTGCTCACAGTCCCGGATCAGTCTTTATCTGTTTAAACCGGGTGTGCTCACAGTCCCGGATCATTGCTTGTATGTTTAAATCGGGATTGCTCACAGTCCCGGATCATTCTTTATCTGTTTAAAACGGGAGTGCTCGCAGTCCCGGATCATTGCTTGTCTGTTTAAACTGGGAGTGCTCACAGTCCCGGATCATTCTTTGTCTGTTTAAACTGGGAGTGCTCACAGTCCCGGATCATTCTTTGTCTGTTTAAACTGGGAGTGCTCACAGTCCCGGATCATTCTTTGTCTGTTTAAACGGGGAGTGCTCACAGTCCCGGATCATTCTTTGTCTGTTTAAAACGGGAGTGCTCGCAGTCCCGGATCATTGCTTGTCTGTTTAAACTGGGAGTGCTCACAGTCCCGGATCATTCTTTATCTGTTTAAAACGGGAGTGCTCGCAGTCCCGGATCATTGCTTGTCTGTTTAAACTGGGAGTGCTCAGAGTCCCGGATCATTCTTTATCTGTTTAAAACGGGAGTGCTCGCAGTCCCGGATCATTGCTTGTCTGTTTAAACTGGGAGTGCTCACAGTCCCGGATCATTCTTTATCTGTTTAAAACGGGAGTGCTCACAGTCCCGGATCATTGCTTGTCTGTTTAAACTGGGAGTGCTCACAGTCCCGGATCATTCTTTGTCTGTTTAAACTGGGAGTGCTCACAGTCCCGGATCATTGCTTGTCTGTTTAAACTGGGAGTGCTCACAGTCCCGGATCATTCTTTGTCTGTTTAAAC
Source organism: Somniosus microcephalus (assembly GCF_052327205.1). Classification (NCBI taxonomy): domain Eukaryota; kingdom Metazoa; phylum Chordata; class Chondrichthyes; order Squaliformes; family Somniosidae; genus Somniosus; species Somniosus microcephalus. The sequence goes on along the minus strand of NW_028225184.1, from coordinate 46,641,035 downwards.
CGGAATCCACTTTTTAGAAGAGCTATTGCCCTGAATCTTCTCGCAGTTCTCCCACAACAAGAGGCACAGCGGAAGAATTGGCCATGTGGCCTAATGGAGAAGGCGTTTGAGTTCGGTGTGAATCGTTAAGTTATTAAAACATTGCAGATTCGAGTGCAGTTGTCCCAGTCACAGAGCGGCACTCACTCTTCTCTGTTCTGAATCTGTTTTCAAACCGACCATTTCTGACAATCCCTCATCTGAAGTAACAGAAGGCCTTTTGCATAGAGAAGCTGATTGTAAATTTTCAACATTGTAGATCTAGGTGCACGGGCAGGACAAGCGGTGAAGGTGACTCATTAAAACCACACTGTGGATACTGGACTGTACCCTTGCATTGTTCATATCTTGTTAAAATTAAAAAAGACCACTGGAATTCTTCAACTCCTTGAATAAACGTGGAACAGCGATCGCGAGTCGGAGATAGAAATCTCCCTTTATTCCTCTGACATAGGCACCGAAATAAAGACGAGCGAGAAAACAAATAATTATGGATCAAAAACATAACTTTGTCATTTAGGAAGAAATATAGGCCTAGAAAATGGGTATAGCCCCGCTTGGGGCGTTTGTATTGGCGCAGCGCAATGTTTATTGCCAGACGCAACTTATCACCACATGGCGCGATATTGGGTTGCATCACCCCTAAAGTTGATTGAGGCGCGAATTCAGGCGTTACACGGGACTCCTAAGGAGCTAAACTTCCGGTGCAACCCAATATCAGAGCGGACGGGCGCAGCGCAGGTGCTCTCAATTACTGATGACCACGATACTTCCAGGCGCCGGCCAGCTCTTAAAGTCAGCTTCAGCATCCACACTCTGCACCTTGAAGGCCTCAGAATCGGCGCAGGCCCTTCTCTGGCGCTAAAAACTTGGACCAGATGGGGAAGGTGAGACAGAGAGCAGAGCGCTTCACCAATGAGGCTCTGGAGCAATTGGTGGCCGCAGTGTAGTGCCAGGGAGATGTTCTCTACCCAGACAATGGCAGGAGGCCGAATCATTAGGACTACCGACGAGCTTGGAGGGATGTATGCCAGAGGGTCAACTCCAGCAGCATGGTGACAAGGAGCCCTGTCCAATGCACAAAGAAATTCAACGACCTCACTCGGGTCATGAGGGTGAGTTTTGTTTCTGCAAACCTCTGCATCCCTTCATTTGCACCTGACTTTATGGCTAAAGGGTGGGCTGTGCCCATTGGCCGTCTGCCAGCAAACACCCATCGCCATTTCTGGGCACACACATGCACATTTGACTCACCGCGTCATGTAAGGGCTCTTGCACCATTGGGGGCATGAGATGTTCACTCAGGGCATCATGTAAGGGCTCGTCCACCATGGAGGGCATGAGATGATCACTCATGGCTTCAGGTAACATAACTTCCTCTCCTTTCCCCTGCAGTCCCAGCTGGCGAGGATTGGCAAAGACCAGCTTCGCACCGGTGGAGGACCTCCAAAAGTGGTCACTCTCATGGATCTCGAGGAGAGAGTCCACCAGATTCTTGGAGGATGTCTAAGTGGTCCTGTAACCGCTGCAGCTGCCGACCCCATTGTCGACAGCGATGGTAAGGTTCTCACCTTTTACAACTGTCTCCTTCCACTTGTTCCCCCCGCCAGCATGCTTTCTCACTGTGGACCCATGTCATAGCCTTGCCGCAATCTGGCAGCCCTTGCTGCCAAGCTGTCCAAATGCTAAAGCCACTCTTCCACCTCCCTGCTTTCAGATGCTGCAGCACCAGCTTGAGAGCCGGGCCATCAAGCTGCCAGTGCCAGTGCCTCCGAAAGCTCAATGAGAAAATTACTGTCCAACAGAAGGTCAGCAACTCTCTCCAGCAACGATCAGAATGGCCAGCCCAAATGGCTGCAGCTTTTATACTAGTGCTGTCCACTTTAAATAGCGCCCCCCGAGTCCGAGAAGGGCCTGGGAATGCTCACTAATAGCGGCAGGCGGAAAAGTTGCAGGCGCCACCGAATATCCAGTCTGGGGCGCCAAAAAGCCATTGCACACTGAAATGACGTCATGATCTACCTGCGCCCGCGGGCGAGTGCAAAGTGTTAGCGTCAGCGCTAAAACGATACTCAATATGGGAGGTGGCACTATATTCACTTGCCCACCCGAAAATTGGGTAACGCCCCAATTCTCGGGCTCCTTAGGCGCTAATCACTGGCGCTACTAACCAAATTTCTAGGCCTCTCAAAAATATTTATCAACATTAATGACGTGATTAATTAGGCCTAGAAATTCGGTATAGCCCCGTTTGGGGCGTTAGATCTGGCAAAGCGCTAAGAGTATAGCCAGCTGCGACTTAGCACCACCTGGCACGATATTGGGTCATTGCACCCCTGATGGTGTTTGCGGTGGTAAATCAGGCGCTGCACGTGGCTCTTAAGGCATTAACGCAGAGGCGCTGCCCAATATCGCTGCGTCGGGGCACAGCGCAGGTGCTTTCAATAATCACTTTCCCTGAGACACACTGGCGCCGGCCAGCTCTTAAAGGGGCAGGTCATTTGGCATCACCAGACACACTCACTGCCTTGTAGGCCTTCAAAGCGGTGGCAGCCTACCTGTGGTGCACCAGCCTAGCAAGAAATGGAAAGGGTGAGGCAGAGGGCGGAATGCCTCACTGATGGGGCATTGGATGCTTTGGTTGGCGCAGTGGAATCAAGGCCAAGGAAGATTGTCAGAATGTGATTTATGTTTTGGACAGTCTCCCAGGTGTGAGTGCCAGTTATGTGTCAATGTATTAGTTTTGCTTTCTGTTGCCATAGCTTTCTCATGTTTGAAGGAATCACATTTTGTGTAATGAAACACTTTCTTCATTTACAATGGCCATGCCTACTATTTACATGCATCTTGCCCTTCACAGGCTTCGGGGTGTCAGGCCGGCTGGAGATCTGGCTGAAGCAGCTGGTACAGCTCAGTCACCACATCCTTTCTGAATCACAGCCTTCTGACACAGTGCTCCTCCAGCAGGTTCATGTAGGAAAACTGCTGTCGGAAAACCCTGCCAGCGTAAGGTCTGCTGTGGCGACGTCTGTTGGCCCTCCTCCGTCTAGCCATGCCCGCCCCCCTCTCCCAGCATCTCAGTGCCCTTTCCAGGTGATTCAGCAGCAGGACGTTCCCCTCCAATGCAGGACCCATAATAAGTGCCCACAGGAAGGTTCCCCGTTGTCAAAGCTCACCAACAGCAAGGCGATGGTCAGAAGGCTGCTGTTCCTCTGCCAGCGTGGGCCCAGTGGTCAAATGGCTCTCAGTGTGCAGGTGAGCAACTCTTTGTAGCTCTCGAGGAAGTTGTGCACCAGAAATGTGTGCCGTTTTTAAACCACACCAGTCCCCTTTAAATAACGCTCCTCCAGCCCGAAAGTGACTTGGTAAGGCCCAGGAAAATTGTCACTAATAGCGCCAGGCGCTACGGAGGGGGGCGCCACTGAATTTCCCGTCTGGGGCGCCGAAAAGGCATTACACACTCAGTTGACATCATAAGTAGCCTGCTCCCATGAGCGGGCGCTAAGCGTTAGCGCCGGCGCTAAATGCATACTCAATATGGGGCGAGGTGCTAAACGCCTTGTGCCCCACCGGAATTTGGCTATCGCCCCAGATATTGCCATCTTTAGGCACTAATCCCTGGTGCAACAAACTGCATTTCTTGGCCTTGGTTGATTGCTAAATAATGAGCAGTGCAATGGGGAGAAATCCTTGCTCTTTTTGACTTACTCTCATGGCATCTGACACGTCAGTTTAATGTCTTGTCAGAAAGGCAGCACTGCCAACAGTGCAGCTCTCCCCCAGTGCTGCTCTGGAGTGTCAGGCCGAGAAATTCAGTTTGGACACTTTTGTGGCGCTAAAGTCGGGCGCTCGCTAAAGTTAGCGCCCGCCGGAAAGTGTAGGCCACATCGCCGAAATTCAGTAGAGTTGGCCCTAAGTTTGGCCGAGCGCTGAAACTGGCGTTGAAATGCTGTGTTCTGGCGCTAAGCCGGCGATCGGCCTAATAATGCCAAAGCCGGGCGCAGCGCAGGTGCGGTCATGTTTTTATTGAGAGCAGACACCCTGACGCCGGCCAGCTCTTAAAGGGGGAAGGGTCAACTTTGACTGCTGCCACGCCCTGCATACTGGAGCCCTGCAGCTAGGCCTCAGCGCTACTGGTGTGTCAAAATAGCGCCTGGAGCAATGGAGAGTGCCCGTGATCGAGCGCAACGCTTTTCAGAGCATGCTCTGAGTGTGCTCATTCATGGTGTGGAGAAGAGAAGAGAGATCCTGTGCCTGGACAGTGGCAGGAAGGCTCCCAGGAGCCAGTACAGGAGAGCCTGGGGCAAAATCGCCCGCAGGGTGTCATCCACCTGTGATGTCCCCAGGAGTGCGGACCAATTGCGCAAGAAGTTCAACGACCTCACTCGGATGGTGAAGGTGAGTACCCTTTCCAGTGTCCCCCTCATCCTTGCATGTGCACCTCACATTATGGGCAAAGGGACCTCAAAGGCCTAATGGGCAGCCCTCCTCCCGCAGCAATGGCACTTGCATGTTCATCAATAGCACTTTCTGCACTTAACACACTGGCCAAGCTATTCGACCATGGGAGGCAGTGCACCCAGCAACAGGGCACCGCACTGGCCAAGCTATTCCACCATGGGAGGCAGTGCACCCAGCAACAGGGCACCACACTGGCCAAGCTATTCGACCATGGGAGGCAGTGCACCCAGCAACAGGGCACCACACTGGCCAAGCTATTCGACCATGGGAGGCAGTGCACCCAGCAACAGGGCACCACCCTGGCCAAGCTATTCCACCATGGGAGGCAGTGCACCCAGCACCAGGGCACCACACTGGCCAAGCTATTCCACATTGGGAGCCAGTGCACACAGCGACAGGGCACCACACTGTACTTAGAGGCCGTCCTTTCCCTTGCAGGCCATGCTGGCGAGCAATGTAAGGAGCCAGGCTGTCACTGGTGGAGGCCGTCCCTAGTACCAGGCGCTCACTGACATGGAGGACAGCGTGGCACGACTCATGCGTGGCCGGGTGACTGGCCCTGTCGTGATCGGTGAGGCGGACCCTGTACTGGTACCCACTGGTAAGGACATGACTGGTTGCACCTCTCTCGTTGCCCTCGCGCTTCAGATCTACATCCTTTCCCACTGACCGACAAATGCACATAATGCACCACTCAGGCCTCCCTCGCTGACGGCCTGTCCTCACTCTAAAGCTACTCTTGTGCCTTCCTGCTTTCAGCTGGTGAGGAGGAGGTGGTCCCTGAAGCGCAGAGAGCCAGGCCCTTGGAGGAGGAGGACGTCGAGGACCAGGAGGAAGGCGGCACATCGGGGGAACCCTCCTCCGTGCCAGGGGATGGCAATGGAGTGGAGATGTCTGGCCTGCAGGAGAGCCAGGGGGAGGTGTTGGAGGGGAGGGCCGAAGCTGGTCCCAGTAGGGTAGACGCACGCGGGAAGGGTCCGGCAGCACGCCAGCCTTCTCCCCAGAGGGGGGAGGTGTTGGAGTGGAGGGCCGAAGCTGGTCCCAGTAGGGTGGACGCACATGGGAAGGGTCGGCCAGCTCGGCGGCCTTCTCCCCGGAGGGAGAGCCCGCCCTCCAGTCCGGACACGGTCCTCGCCCAGGAGGTGCGCGTCCTCGATGAGATGTCGGCGGCGTATGAGCGGCGCCACCAAGAGTTCATGGGGGTGGTCAAACAGATGCCTCACACCATTGAGTCCCTGGCTCAGAGTGTGGTGGCTTTCGGGGAATCACAGGCCAGGGGGTTCGAACAACTCACGGCAGCGCATGACAGGGGTGTCCAGCAACTTGCCACAGCGCACGACAGGGGTGTGCAGCAACTCGCGGCAGTGCAGGACGCGGGTGTGCAGCAACTGGCGGCAGCGCAGGACGCGACTCGCGAGATAAGTGGTGCCGTCCAGACACTGGCAGAGCTGATGCGGGCACATACCAGGGCAGTTCGGGCACGCACTTCTGCCACACTCGCTGTGGCATGGAGGCATCGCCATGGCACCCGCCGCCCTGCTGCAGCACAGCGGTCTGGCCTTCCCCCAGATTGCTGCACTTGCTACACTGCCAGCCCGGCCCAGTGCCAGTGTCTCTGGCGAGCAGCGCGCACCTGCCATCAGCCAGCTTGCCCCCAATGGTGCTGCCGACACTGCCACTCCCCCAGCCAAGGTGCGACGAGCTGCTGCTAAGACTGATGCTGCCCAGCCACAGCTGCAGCAGTCAGCAGCCGGCCCCTCCCGGGCCAGGCCTCGTCTAGGCCGACCCCCAAGGGCATCTGCCGGCACGCTTTGTGGACCCCATGAGCCTTCCCCCAGCCTCGCCACACCCGCAGGGTCCAGGTTGAGGTGGAGCAGCAGGTCGGCCAGGGGCCGGAGAAGCCTGTCTAAGGACTCGCCCTCTCGGCACACCCATTAGAGTGTGGTGAGAGCGGTTTCTTTTATATTGGGGGGCTTGTGTTGTGGGGGGCATTATTTTGTTAAGGCCGAGGATCAAGGCATTTTTTGTTTTCATGGATGTGTCTCTGTTGTGGGGGGGGGCTTATTTTTGTAAGGCCGCTGTTGAAGGCCTTTTGGATGGGCAAGTTTTGTTAGTCCTCCCCAGGTTTTGGGAGTGACAGATGTTTTTGACTGTTTTTTGGGGGTCTTGTCTGTTTTTCTGTTTCATGTGGGAAGGGCCCTGAGTTTGAGAAATAAAGCTTTTGATTTATTCAGCATGTCCAGGTGTCATGTTTGAAGTGGTTGTTGCGTTAACCGGCTGAAGGCTTGCGGAGCAGCTGCCTCAGGTGCGTTCATTGCCACAGGCCATTCCCTGACAGGGGGCCTAGAAGTGTCGATCAATAAGCCCCCGGCGGACGGCCCTTGGCCCTTGTCGCTCCCTCCAGGGCTGGTGGTGCAATGCCAGGTGGCAGTGCCTGAGTCCTGCGGATAGCCAGGTTGTGCAGCATGCAGCACACGATGACGAACTGGGAGACTCTATCTGGCGAATACTGAAGAGATCCTCCAGAATGATCCAGGCAGCGGAACCGTTGCTTGAGGATGCCTATCATTTGCTCGATGATGTTCCTTGTGGCTTGATGGCTTTCGTTGTATGCCTCCTCCGCTGGGGTCCTGGGCGCGCGGAGCGGGGTCATGAGCCATGTACACAAAGGGTAGCACTTGTTCCCAATAAGCCATCCCCTTGGTGGAGGCTGTGCCTCGAACATGTCAGCCACAGTAGTCTGGCACAGGATAAATGCATCGTGGCTGCTTCCTGGGAAGCGGGCATTGACAGCTAGGATGCGCTGCCTGTGGTCACACACCAGCTGTACATTTAGGGAATGGTAGCCCTTCCGGTTGCGGTAATCCTCGGCATTGTGGATAGGTGCCCGCATAGCCACATGCGTGCAGTCAATGGCACCCTGCACCATGGGGAAGCCCGCGATCCTGCCAAATCCGACTGCACGCTGCTCCTGCCTCTGTCGGGTCATGGGGAAGGAGATGAATTGGTGTCTCCTCGCGTAAAGTGCATCGGTGACCTGCCGGATGCAGCGATGAGCGGCGAACTGGAAGATGTTCGCTATGTCCGCAGCAGCGGCTTGGAAGGAGCCGCTTGCATAAAAGTTCAGAGCCACCGTGACCTTCACTTCCACTGAGAGAGACGTCCTGCACATCAGCTGTGGACGCAGATCTGTGTGAAGCAGCTGGCAGATCTCTGCAACCACCTCCCTTCTGAAGCGCAGCCTCTTCACACAATGCGCCGCAGACATGGTGAGATAGGACACCTGTTGCCGGTATTGCCTGAGTGGGTAAGGCCTACGTTGCCGACGCCTGATGGCCCCTCTGCGTCTAGGCATGGCTGGCCCTCTCTCACAGCGTCTGCGAGCCCTTCGCACATAATGCTGCAACTGAGGGTTGGCTCCTCATACAGCCCCCATAATAAAGTTGAGAACAGATAAATCACAATGAATCAAATGTCAAAGCACTGGCCAGAAGCCAAAAATACCTCTCCTATGTTGTCCCAAATCAGTAACCTCTGTCCCTTGGTCTCTGTCCAGAAATCCAAAGCAGTAAAGTCATTGCAGCAAAATGGCTGGGCTTTATAGGTCAGTGTAAGTGCCCTTTAATTTGCGCTCCCTGAGGCCCACAGGGCCTCTTTTGCGTTCCACCTCACAGTTCTTAGCAGCGCCAGGCCCACATTGGGCGGGCGCCACTGAATTTCCGGTTTGGGGCGCACAAACAGCGTTGCGCGACGATATGACGTCATAAGCTGCGCGCGCACCTGAGCGGGCGCAAACACTTTGCGCCGGCGCTAAATGTCAACTGAATTTGGGCGTCGGCGCAGATCGGACTGCGTTGAGGCGCTAAGTGTCTAGCGCCGGAAATATAGCCCTTTTATGGCGTTAGCGGCTGGCGCAACCCACTGAATTTCTAGGCCCAAGTCTCTGGAGTGGGGCTTGAGTTTGCTGCCACTGGGCCACGGCTGACACCTGAACTCAATTCATTCAGCCGGCGTGAAATGACGGAAATAAAGGGAAAAATTATAGTGGAGTAAATCTTCGACTTGGCACCCAAGAATAAACCGGGCATCGTAATCGGCCGCCTGTTATAGGAACCGTCTGATTTATGCTGCCTTCGAATTCATAAGGAATGAAAATCAGACAGTTTCTAAAATGGGCGGTCGATTTAAAAAAGGGATGTGCTGTTCGACCCGGATTATTCTGTGTCTGTTTAAAAGGGATGTGCTGTCATTGGGTATTAATGTTCTTGTTTAACACGGGAATGTTGTCGCTCCTGGATCATTCTGTGTCTATTTAAATTGGGAACGCACATTCTCAGTCTGTGTCTGTTCCAAAGGAACGCGATTTAAAATTTGCTGGTTGAGCAGGGAGGCTCAAACTCGCCCTGAGTGACATTGAGTCGCATAGAGCATGAATGGTCCCGGCTGCATTGCAGGCCTGTGCTATGTTAGTTCATCTCATTCGGTAAGGGACTGAACCGCACAAAAAAGAGGTTGGGCCCAGGAGCCAACCGCATTCTGAGCTGATTTAACTGATACCTCGTGGTGTGGTACTGAGCCCCGCAGAACAGGAAATTCCCAAGTTTAATTCCTGCCCTGTGCTGAGATCCATTATCTCATCCAGTGGGCCTCACAAGGAGTAGGAGGAGCCGAGATTCCAAAACTGGCCGGTGCTGCATTAGCTGATCTCTCCTAGCATGTTATTGAGCCCACACAATGCAGGTTGGGACCAGGCTCCATCGCCGGCCTGTGGGATGTTACTTTACCTCACTCGTGTGTTACTGAGCCACACAGAGCAGGAAGGGCCCAGGCTTCATTGCCGGCCTGTGGGATGTTGGTTCAGCTCACTCGTGTGGTACTGAACCACACAGAGCAGGAAGGGCCCAGGATTTATTCCCGACCTGTAAAAGTTAATGTCTGTGTCCTTGTACCAACTCTCTGCATCTGTGTAGGAGCTGCCTGGTTCTATATAAGAGCTTTCATCATCATCATTAGCATGATGATGATGATGATTATGCTAATGATGATGATTATGATGCTGATGATGATGAATGCTCCTAAACGGAACTTCAGGGTAGCTTTCAGTGTAGGTGTTGTCTGTGGCGGATTCGGACATGTTTGGTTCTGTGTAGTTGATGCTGGAACTGTGAAAGTATCTGTCAGGTTCTCTGTATTTGCTGTTTGGGTCTGCGTAGGAGCTGTCTGGGGCTGGGTAGGTGATGCTTGAGCTATGAATGCAGCCATCTGGGTCTGTGTAGGATCACTCTGGGACACTGTAGGAGTTATGTTGTGGGAAAAAACACCACTCGAGTCACATATAGTCCACGATACGATAATTCTTTAATACAAGCATGCAGGGGAAAGCTTTCGGCATACCGACTCTCTCAACTTTATAGTAATTGTGGCAATGTATGTATACATAATCAAGCGAAACTCGACAGTTGACAAGGATGCTGACAGTTGCTCAATTGTTAATTATTGATCACGTAAGCATTAGAAGACGTATTCTGTATTCTTTGCCCATTGACACGGTTTCACTTTGCCCAATGTGTAACAAGGTTTCATTTTTGCCCATTGTTTCTGTAACAAGGTTTCACCTTTGCCCATTGTCTCTGTAACAAGGTTTGATCTTTGCCCATTTTCTCAGTAACGAGGTTTCATCTTTGCCCATTTTCTCAGTAACGAGGTTTCATCTTTGCCCATTGTCTCTGTAACAATGTTTAATCCTTGCCCATTATCTCTGTAACGAGGTTTCATCTTTGCCCATTGTCTCTGTAACTAGGTTTAATCCTTGCCCATTTTCTCTGTAACGAGGTTTCATCTTTGCCCATTGTCCCTGTAACAGTGTTTCATCCTTGCCTATTGCCCCTTAAACAAGGTTTCATCCTTGCCTATTGCCCCTTAAACAAGGTTTCATGAAACATATTCATACCAACTGTTACTTATTAACTGCTGACACTATGCTTCTGTCAGCATGGCCAAGCTTCCCATCATGCTTTGTAATTATGTTGGCAGTCTAATTCAAGGCTTCCATCATAGCTACAGCGTTTTTCAACAACATTCCCATTAACACTGCGCTACACACATCAAGGTGGCTACGTCTGCATAGGATTATTAGGGTTTATGCAGTAGTGCCTTTTTTCGTGCAGGAGCAGTATTCGTCTGTGCAGCAGTTGGCTGGGTCTGTGTAGCAGCCGTTGAGACTCAGCAGCAACTGTCCGGGTCTGTGTAGGAGCTGTATGGTTCTGTGCAAGGCCTGACTGTGTCTGTGTATGGGTCGGCCTTCCCAAGGTCCTAGTAAGCTCCCTTAATCTGAGTAGGCGCTGTCTGTGTCAGTGTAGGAGCTGTCTGAGTCTGTGCATGTGTCGGCCCTCCGTTGTTCTGATTAACCTTCCTTCGTCATTGTAGGAGCTGTCTGTGGCTGTGTAGGGCTGCCTGGACCACTGTAGGCGCTGTCTGTGTCTGCGTACTGCCTGTCAGTGCCTGTGTATGTGTTGGCCCTACCCTGTTACAGGTAATCTCCCTTGGTCTATGTAGAAGCAGTCTGGGTCTTTGTGGCAACTAATTTGATCTTTATAGAATGTCTATCATCCCTTATTAGCTGAGATTTGGTCAGAGTTCACAGCCTCCCCATCTGCTCCGGCGCTTTGTGAGGGCGTTTATCAGGTTTAAATTTACAGACTGGTTGAGTTGGTAATCAAGGGCAAGAGGAGCCTCAGAGACCTCGGGTGATACAGGAGTGAATCTGCCCGGGCCTGACCCTGAATGTGCGAATTTATCAGAAAACACGATGGACGGTGGAGAGTTGGTGGGCTTTGAACTGACGGTAAAGCTCTCCCCCAATCAAAACTGGCCACAGACATAGAATCGAATGATCACTTCCGGGGCGGTTGTTGCGTCATGTGCTGCTTCCATGTCCTCTCGCTGCCTTTGCTGTTGCGTTGCCCAAATCTGAGACCTCAGGCTAATCTAATGCAGAAATTCCGCTGTTGTACTAGTGATGGGCACCTGCTGCCTCGATACATTACGGTCCTCTCAGCACATTCACTGTCTGAGTTGAACAGTGCAGCATATTAGAAGATAGGTAGAGAAGGAATAGTCAGAGCTGGCTCGTTCGCAATTGCTCTGGGTGTCAAGAATGGCCAACACATGGTTTGATTCTGGAAATGTTTTGAGTGTCCTAGCTACCAGCAGCGGACTCGTTTGTCTAGGGGTACGATTCTCGCTTTGGTTCTAATTGCTGGACTATGCGAGAGGTCCTGGACATGCCTTCATTTTGCACTCGACTTTTGACCTTGAACTGCCGTTGAACTTTTTGGAAAGATGGAAGAGAAGTTTTCAAATCAATCCGCGTGAATCTCCAGCACTTTGACAAGAGGGTCAGTGAAAATGTTCCGGACGTCCCAAAGGGCTTTACAGCCACTGAAGTACTTTAGTACATCACTGTTATAATTTAGGAAACGCAGCAGCCAATCTGCTCACAGCAAGCTCCCACAGACAGCAGTGAGATCAGGACCAGATTATCTGTATTATGTGATGGTGATTGAAGGATAAATATTGCCCAGGATGATTGGCATCCAAATCATACTCCGTTTGCAGACAGTCAGCCTACAGGGAGGAGGTCCAGCATCTCGTGAAGTGGTGCGCCGATAACAAAATGGCCCTTAACACCAAGAAAACGAAAGAAATCATTGTGGACTTCAGGAAGTCCAAAGGCGGAAGTCACACCCCCATCCACATCAATGGGGCTGTGGTGGAAAGGGTGGACAGCTTTAAGTTCCTCGGAGTCCACATCAAGGAAGACCTCTCCTGGTCCCTCAGCACCTCCTCTCTGGTGAAGAAGGCCCAGCAGCGCCTATATTTTCTAAGGAGGCTGAAGGGATGTAATCTGTCACCCCTGATCCTCTCTAACTTTTACCGCTGCACTATAGAGTGCATCCTGACAAACTGTATCACAGTATGGTATGGCAGCTGTAGCTACTATGACCGGAAAGCCCTGCAGCGGGTAGTCAAAACTGCCCAACGCATTACCGGCACCCGGCTACCGACCATAGAGCACATATACCAGAAACGCTGTCTACGGAGATCACGGTCCATCATCAAAGACCCTACCCACCCCAGCCACAGTCTGTTCGCCCTCCTGCCATCTGGGAGACGCTACAGATGCATTTGCACCCATACGACCAGATTTAGAAACAGCTTCTTTCCCAGGGCTGTCATCCTACTGAACTCCACAAATACACTCTAAAGCCTGCACATCTGCCAATGCACTTTATTATGGTTATATTTATGTTAATATACTACAAGCCAAATGTTTGTTGAATGTTTAAATGTCTTAATCCAAATGTACTCTCTCGGGAGCCACAAGCCTACATTTCGTTGTACTGCACTTCTGCACTAACAATGACAATAAAAGTTGATTTGATTTGATTTGATTTGTCATTAAGGTAAATAATGGAGACTGGGGAGGACCCATTTTTCACACCTACCCGCACTGATCACAAGATCCTCCCCCGTGAGGAAGACCATTCAGCCCATTCTAATTCAGCCCTCCAGAACAACTGCAGTCTTCACACCATTGCTTAATCCAATTGTTTCCTAAATTATTCAAGGGCTGTCACCACCATCGCTCGGCCTGGAGTCCATTCTGAGTGTTGATCACTTTCCTGATATCAGTCTGAAAGAGTTAACTTTTACTTTGGAGCCTGTTCCACCTCGTTACTTCTCCCACAATGTAATTTAAACTTGCATTCCACACAAGTTACTAACTTGTATATATCTGTAATAACATGTCAGAGATGCCTCAATTTTAGGCTGAGATATCCAATGTGTCGATTTTAACTTCCATCGGGTAAAATCCCTCCCCGCGTGTGCGTTTGTTCTTAGTGATCGGAGTGGGTCTGGTACTGCTGCTCCCTCCTCTGGCCGCTGTGCTTTATTGCACCACCTGGAAGTGCTGCTCCCCCTTTGGCCGCTGCATGGTATTGCATCACCTGCTCCTTCTGCTGGCTGCAGCGCAGTACTGCTGTGAAATAACAACAGAAAATGCTGGAAAAACTCAGCAGGCCAGGCAACATCCATGGAGAGAAATTAGATTCGACGTTTCGGGTTTAACCCTTTTTCAAAACTGGGAAGGAAATGAAACAGATCGAAAGGCTGAGCTGCGATAGAACAAAAGATGTAAAGAGACATTAAGAGGTATTCAAAACCAGACGAGATGGTAATCGGACTAGTGGAGATAAAAGACGGCTCAGATTAGGTGTGAATGCTACAGTCCTGCTGTGTATGGTTGAGCCTGGTACAACTTCGAGCTCCTCTGCTATCAGCTGTGTCACAACTGGAAGAGGAGAATGAAGAGTGGAGTTGCTTCGTGAGGAGCGGTCCTCCCAGAATAGAAGGGGTGAAAAGACGATTGCTTGATCCAGTCTGCTGGCAGCTAATGTAGGGTAAATTTAAGTGAGAGGGCAGAGAACCGATTGCAGGAAAATAGTGATGGGAGTAGACCTTTCAGCATCAACTTGCACCGACTCTCAGTTAGATCATGGCTGATCTGCACTTCAGCTATATTTTTCTGCCTTTCCTCCATATAATTTGATCCGCTTACCAAACAGCAGCGTGTCGATCTCTGTCTTGGCAGCAACAATTGACCACAAGCATCCACAGCCTTTTCGGAGAGAGCATTCCAGATTTTTGCAAACCTTTTGTGAAAATATGGCTTCGGTTTTGACTTTTGAATGAGGCGGCTCTAATTTTGAGTTATTTCCCCCTTGTACGTGATTCACCAAGCAAAGGAAATAGTTTATCTCTATCTACCATGTTACACATTTAAACACTTTTACCACCATTTACAAAACATCCCCTAATCTTCTAAACTCAAGGGAGCAGCAGCCATGTTTATACAACCAATTCTCATAATTTAACCCTGTAAGCCTCCGTATTAATCTGGTAAATCTGCGCTGTACTGCTCCAAGGCCACTATATCCTCCCTGCGTGTGGTGCCCAGAGCAGAACGCAATACTCCAGATGTGGCCTAACTAGAACTTTATACAACTGGAGAATATATTCCTCCACATTTTTTTTCCCGCCCCTTGAGATAAAGGCCAACGTGTTTTGGAGAGGGTACAGAGGAGGGCCACTAGACGAATTCCTATTATTATGCCTCTTAGTTATCAAGATAGGCTAAATGATTTGAGACTCTATAGACTTAGGGCTGATCTGTTGGAGGTTTATAAGATGGTAAAGTGAATAGATTTTTTCGAATTGACATTTTGTTCCAGTTCAATAGTTGAGGGATGACCTGGGGTGACGATGTTAAGTTGTATAGGTCAAGATCTAGATCAGATGTCAGGAGGTGGTTCTTTCCCCAGAGAATAGTGGAGGTCTGGAACAATCTGCCACCTCAGGCAGTGGACATCGATTCGCAGAATTCCTTCCAGCGAGAGCGGCACCTGTTTAATCTGGGACCGAGTCCATCTTTTACAAACGGTAGGTACTGCAAGGAATACAGGGCCAGAGTGATTTACTGGACTATTTCTGATCGCCTAGTTAGGGCGGAGAGGAATGTTGTGGAAGAAAAACCGAGATTGGATGGAGAGAATTGGTGTCATAGATTGGCTGATAGGATGTGGGGGGCCGCTAAATTTTGCACTGGCTGAACAGTAATGTTGCCAGCGACTTGTTCTTCTAGCGGTGTGATTTTCGCTCCAGGGTTTCAGCTGACTGATATGTTAGAAATTTCAGGTTCAAATCCCAGACGAGCGCTGTATTTTCCCATTTTATTGAAAAAACTTAAGTTTATGGTGCAGCGAGACGCATTTTGCCTCGTGCTTGCTGCAGCATTGATGTAATAATAATGACGCACATCATTAATGCGTCATTATTATAGCAGGACCTGCCTGTACTGTCAGGCTCCACAAGCATAATTGGCCATAAGCTGCCATTCAGCGATTCTACTTTGTCATAATATGGACTCAAAATGAAAAAAATTCTCGTTCGCTCTGGTTTTCCATAGCTTCCCAGGTCCCTGTTCTAAGCGGGACATGGTGCGAGTTAGGACACGGGCAGCAGCGTTTTGCGTGACCTCAGATTTGCTGGGGATAGAATGTGGGATACCAGCCGGAAGTGCATTGTAATAGCCAAGTCTAGAGTTAACAAAGGCGTCAATGAGAGCTTCAGCAGCAGGTGAGCCGAGGCAGGCACGGAGTCGGGCGATGTTACGGAGGAGGAAATATGCGGTCTTGAGGAGGGAGCAGACATGTGCCCAGAAGCTCCCCTCGTGGTGGAGTGCGAATAGCCTGCTTCGACCTCAGAAAGTTGCCAGGGAGAGAGAGAGAGGGTCACTGACGCTGCAGTGCATCATTGCACCGCCTACAAATTCAATTTTCTTGTCAATAATCCAGCCTGTTCAGCACAATTCTACCACAAATCAAGACTGACTGCCTCAGACCTCCATCACTTCAGAAAGATTATCCCTCGCACAAACGACATGCTCGTTAGCAGCGGCATCAGACCTGACAAGTGTCGTCCCCCAGATATCTGTATTGGATCTTCAACTTTTCACTGTATTTATGATTGACTTGGATGGAGCAATAGAGCGCTGTAGATCGTATTTTGTAGATCGCACTAATTAAACAGTCCATTCGTAGTGCATTTGGGAAATGGAGGTAACCAAAGGGACAGAGAAAGACGAAGTAAGCTGGCAAAACAAAGGCAATCGAGTTAACTGTGCGTAAGTGTGACACAATCCACTTTGGAACAAAGTAAGATAGCTCAGAGTATTTTCTAAATAAGGGGAAGCTATTAACTGTTGAGAACAGAGAGGTTTATGAGTCCCTGGCCCCAAATCATTCTTAGCTATTAGACATGGAGCAAAATACATTTGAAAAAGTCACGAATATGGGACTCTCATGTAAGTGAAGGCAAACTATTGACCTGGTTGGAAATTGGTTTTGCGACAGGAGACGAATTTTATGGATATTGATCTTGTGCATTAATTGGCAGCACATGACTAGTGGAGTATCCGAGAGATCACTTTTGGGGCCTCAAATATTCACCGATTTCATTACCGACCAACTTGATGGGATTGAGAGCCACACATCCAAATTTGACGATGACAAAAAAGATTGGCAGCGTTATAAGAAGTTTAGATGGAAGCAAGACATTTGACCAGATATTCATACTTTATGGGCAAATCTTTGGCAAATTCATTGAAATATTAGCACGTGTGACATCATCCTTATGGATCTAAATAGGGGCGTTTAGAATACACTCCATATAATGTTATGCTGGAAACAGTCGAGATCCAAATAGACTTAAGGGTTCCTGTTCATATATCATTAAATGGGCATGGACAGGTACAGAAATGATTAAAGAAGGCGAATTGAAAAGTGATACTTATATCTGTAGGATTACAATGTAAGAGGGAGAAATTATGCCACAGCTATAGAAAGCACTGGTTAGACCACACCTGCGGTACTATGTTCAGTTCTTGGCATGACAGCTTAGGAAGGTAGTATTAGGTATAAAAAGTGAAGCGTAGATTTACCATAAGGATACATAGAGACCAAGGGGCAAATTACAATGGGAGATTGCAGAAAATCGGGCTATATTTCTGGGAACTTAACAGTTTAAGTGACGATTTGATTGAAGTATTCACGATATTAAGTGGAACTGATGGTGTCGATAAACAGATGCTATTTCTGATGATTGACCCATCTAGGCGTTGGGGACATAGTTTCAAAATTAGATCCAAACCTTCCAGGAGCGAAGTTTGTGTGGCAGAAGTTTGTAACACACTTCCGCAAACAGCAGTTATAGCTGTGTCAATTGTCAATCTTGAGATTAGAGATATGTTTGTCAACCAAAGGTATTAACGGATCTGGAGCAACGGGGTGCAAACGGATTTCGATCTTAGATTTATTTGAATGGCAGAAAGGCCTACAGACGTTGTTATTCTCTTTGTTAAAGGATCAAAGGACGAACGTAGAGACGAGTATTGCAATTTTAAAGCAGCGCCCAAACAGGGGTTTGAACGCTACAACCTCAAGATTAACAGACTGATGCTCTACCGACTGAGCTATCCAGGCACTTGCCAACCAAAGCTCACAAAAGTATTTTCATTGGCTGCATAGCATCAGCGCACCGCCTAGAAATTCAATTTTCTTGTCCATAATCCAGCCTGTTCAGCACAATTCTGCCACAAATCCAGACTGACTGCCTCAGGCCTCCATCACTTCAGAAAGATTATCCCTCGCACAAACGACATGCTCTTTAGCAGCGGCGTCAGACCTGACAAGTGCCATCCCCCAGATATCTGTATTGGATCGTCAACTTCTCACCGTATTTATGATTGACTTGGATGGAGCAAAAGAGCGCTGTAGATCATATTTTGAAGATCGCACTAAGTTAGACAGTCCGTTCATAGTGCAGTTGGGAAATGGCGGTAACCAAAGGGACAGAGAAAGACGAAGTAAGCTGCCAAAACAAAGGCAATCGAGTTCACTGTGTGCAAATTTGCGAGCATCCAATTTGGAACAAAGTAAGACAGTTCAGTGTATTTTCTAATTAATGGGAAGCTATTAACTGTTGAGGAGCAAAGAGTTTTCTGAGTCCCAGTTCATAAATCATGATTAGTTAGTAGACATGGAGCAAAATACATTTGCGAATGTCACGAATAAGGGACTTTTAGCTAAAGTTGAAACTCATGTAAGTGAAGGCAAATTATTGACCTGGTTGGAAATTGGTTGTGCGACAGGAGACAAAGTTTATGGATAATGAGCATTTCCATTAATTGGCAGCATATGTCGAGTGGTGTCTCTGAGGGTTCAGATTTGGGACCTTAACTTTTCACCGATTTTATTAACGACTTAATTGATGGGATTGAGAGCAACACATCCAAGTTTAACGATGACAAAAAAGATAGGCGTCATTATCATCAGTTGAGATGGAAGCAAGAAATTTGACCAGATGTTCATAGATTAAGTAAATGTGCACATTTTTGGCAATTTGATTTATATATGAACATGTTTTCTCAAACTATAAACTATGCCAACAACGGGGAAGAGATAACAGCAGGAATGTGTGATGTAGGATTAGACGACCAACATTGTGACTGGCATGGTCAGAGTGTACCCGAGTTCAAGGGGTGGGCCCGAAAGCTGAGCGACTAACCACGTAAAGCAATAAAGAGCAACAGTTGTGACACTGTTTGTACGTGTATGCCCCCATTCTATGGTACGTGGGCGTTGCTTATAGAATTGCATAACTGGAATGAACAACTGCTTGTCCCCTGACAGTGCACCCCTAGCTTGAGGAAGCTGAGTGGCTCTCCCTTGTGCACAATTTTCTCTTATTTGTTTTAATAAATTCTGTACTTGTCCTCAATTCCGTCTCCATCTGGAGCTTCTCCAAATTCGAATCTAACAGTTGGTGTCAGAATTGGGATACTGCAGGTAAGGACCATAGGAGTTAAACAACCCTGGAATTGACGACTGAGGCGAGAGCCGCATCGCGTCCTAAGGGAAGAAGTCATAGTAAGCTTTTTAGAAGTAACAAGGACACGCTCGATCACCAGTGGGGTTAAAACCGTGTATGGGCCAGTCAGTATTAAATTACCCACGTGGTAAATTATTCCTCATGGAGACCGTGGACTGACGGAGTTGATTAGACATAAATGTATATTTCTCACTTAGAGTATAAGGTGATACCTTTGTGCTGATAGTGTATAAGAATATACGTAACAATTAACACAGGTCACATGGGTGAAGATGGGAGACCTCCTTCACCAGACGTTCCTGCTATGCCCACCAGTGTCACTCTTGTTCAATGGGTCCGAGAGGCTAATTTGAAATTTCAAACTGAGATGACTAAAAAGGGGTGGAAATAAAAAAGCCCAGTAGTTGACCAGATAAAGTGGCGGGAGTAACAAAAGCAGGCCAAACAAGCCTATTACGGGGCGGTTTTGTGTGCTAGTTGGATGGATCAGATGGGAACCATAATTGTGGACAAGGTGGGGGGGCGGGGGAGACCGGATCTGTTACAAGAATTCTTGAGACCCGTGCAGGAGGCTAAAGTCCAATTCCGTAGTCTCCTGCACCTCAAGCCACCAGTGACGGAGAATCTAGACAACTTAAAATGCTGGGGTAACATTGTCGAGGCTCGACAAAAAGAGACTCGAGATACATCGACCTTAAATCCCAGGCCCCGGTCGGGGACTGTAGAAGTTCAACTAGTCGAGACCACCCAACCCACTTACCCGCCCGAACACACTCTTATCTACACCCACTTACCGCTTCAGTCAGGGGCCGAAAAATCCAATCCCGTGGCCCCCGTCAGAGTAAACCAGACGGTAGAGCCCAAAATCCAGATAGAGGTGGACGTTGTACGATGTGCGAGGCACAGCCTTTTACGCCCCAGGAGAGATCCAGCGTCATCCTTCTCATTCCCGACCTCAAAAGACACAATACCAACGTCGAGGTATGGGCAAAAACACGAAGTGCTGCTCGGCACTTTAGTTTGGCCACACAAGACATAAAAGATAATGGCCCAGAACTTGGTGTCGGGGGCTTGCCGCTCGTGCAAGCCCCCGATCTGCACTCACCCTGCGCACTGACATCTGAAGCCCAGGCATGCTTGCATTTCCTGTCACAGGCCCGGTTCAGATGTCAGCGCGCTGTGCTTACCTGATCCAGCAGCGTAGTTAGTGCGATGTGCCGGCTGGGATCAGGTGAGCAATGTACAACCAATCAGGGTAGGGGAAGGATCATTCATGAGTTTGAGAGTAAGATCTGTCAAACTCATGAAAAGTACGGGGGCCCAAAACACTATTTAAACATTAAATAAAAATTTATAAAACATCCCAATCATTAAATTAAGCACAAATAAGTTATAAAAAATTATTTAAACAATAATTTTTTTTTGTTGAAAAAAACTAATTTTTAATAAAAACGGTGTAAAACTAAACTTACCTTATTGTAGATTCTTTAAAATAACAAACCTGTGGGAAAAAAAATTCTAAATTACACTAAAACACATATTACCTGTAAAAATAAATACTTTTGTGGGCTTTTTACAAGCGTAAAGACCGGAGGCCTTTAGACATGCGCAAATCCCCCAAAACAGAGGAAATCCAAGACGCACGCGCTGCCCCCTACAGCGCACGTGCTAGCCTCTTCAACTCTTGGGTTAGAGGAGAGGAAAAGCCGGTTTACAGCGCATGCGCTGTGCATGCTGAAAACCGGCATTTCCTCCGGCCAGACGCGTGAGTACCCCTTCCGTACTCACGCGTTTGGGGAGGAATTACTGCCCCATTATCGAGGTGAAATATCCCTCTATAGTTTATTAGGATTATAGGGGAGCCCCAAGGGGGGAAAATTCCCTTCCAGGAATATAAAGTCCGACAATGCAGAGTACAAGCCCTCCAAGCGGTTATATGCACATGGGCGGAGGAAGGACCATGGGGGAGAGTTTGTGAGACTTACCCTCTCACATGGGCGGAGGAAGGACCATGGATAAGAGTTTGTGAGACTTACCCTCTCACAATTACGGAAGAAGGAACACGGGGGAGAGTTTGTGTGACTTACCCTCTCACATGGGCGGAGGAAGGACCATGGGGGAGAGTTTGTGAGACTTACCCTCTCACATGGGCGGAGGAAGGACCATGGGGGAGAGTTTGTGAGACTTACCCTCTCACATGGGTGGAGGAAGGACCATGGGGGAGAGTTTGTGAAACTTATCCTCTCACATGGACGGAGAAAGGACCATGGGGGAGAATTTGTGAGACTTACCCTCTCACATGGGCGGAGGAAGGACCATGGGGGAGAGTTTGTGAAACTTATCCTCTCACATGGGCGGAGGAAGGACCATGGGAGAGTTTGTGAGACTTACACTCTCACATGGGCGGAGGAAGGACCATGGGGGAGAGTTTGTGAAACTTACCCTCTCACATGGGCGGAGGAAGGACCATGGGGGAGAGTTTGTGAGACTTACCCTCTCACATGGGCGGAGGAAGGACCATGGGGGAGAGTTTGTGAGACTTACCCTCTCACATGGACAGAGAAAGGACCATGGGGGCGAGTTTGTGAGACTTACCCTCTCACATGGGTGGAGGAAGGACCATGGGGGAGAGTTTGTGAGACTTATCCTCTCACATGGGCGGAGGAAGGACCATGGGGGAGAGTTTGTGAGACTTACCCTCACACATGGGCGGAGGACGGACCAAGGGGGAGATTTTGTGAGACTTACACTCTCCCATGGGCGGAGGAAGGACCATAGGGGAGAGTTTGTGAAACTTATCCTCGCACATGGGCGGAGGAAGGACCATGGGGGAGAGTTTGTGGGACTTACCCTCTCACATGGGCGGATGAAGGACCATGGGGGAGAGTTTGTGAATCTTATCCTCTCACATGGGCGGAGGAATGACCATGGGGGGTGTTTGTGAGCATTACCCTCTCACATAGGCAGAGGAAGGACCATGGGGGAGAGTTTGTGAGACTTGCCCT
This sequence comes from Somniosus microcephalus, assembly GCF_052327205.1. Taxonomy (NCBI): domain Eukaryota; kingdom Metazoa; phylum Chordata; class Chondrichthyes; order Squaliformes; family Somniosidae; genus Somniosus; species Somniosus microcephalus. The sequence continues at coordinate 46,619,019 of NW_028225184.1, read as the reverse complement.
CTCACATAGGCGGAGGAAGGACCAAGGGGGAGAGTTTGTGAGAATTACCCTCTCACATGGGCCGAGGAAGGACCATGGGGGAGAGTTTGTGAGAATTACCCTCTCACATGGGCGGAGGAAGGACCATGGGGGAGAGTTTTTGAGAATTACCCTCTCACATGTGCGGAGAAAGGACCATGGGGGAGAGTTTGTGAGAATTACCCTCTCACATGGGCAGAGGAAGGACCATGGGAGAGAGTTTGTGAGACTTACCCTCTCACATTGGCGGAGGAAGGACCATGGGGGAGAGTTTGTGAGACTTATCCTCTCACATGGGCGGAGGAAGGGCCATGGGGGGTGTTTGTCAGACATACCCTCTCACATGTGCGGAGGAAGGACCATGGGCGAGCCTTTGTGAGAATAACCCTCTCACATGGGCGGAGGAAGGAACATTTTGGAGTGTTTGTGAGACTTATCCTCTAACATGGGCGAAGGAAATACCATGTGGGAGAGTTTGTGAGACTTACCCTCTCACATGGGCGGAGGAAGTACTATGGGGGAGACTTTGTGAGGCTTACCCTCTCACATGGGCAGAGGGAGGACCATGGGTGAGAGCTTGTGAGACTCACCCTGTCTCCTGGGCGGAGGAAGGTCCATGGGGGAGAGTTTGTGAGACTGACCATCTCACATGGGGAGTGGAAGAACCATGGGGGAGATTTTGTGAGGCTTACCCTCTCACATGGGCGGAGGAAGGACCATGGGGAGAATTTGTGAGGCTTACCCTCTCACATGGGCGGAGGAAGGAACATGGATGAGATTTTGTGAGACTTACACTCACACATGGGAAGAGGAACGACATTTCGTGAGAGTTTGTGAGACTTACCCTCACGCATTTGCGGAGGAAGGACCATGGGGGAGATTTTGTGAGATTTCCCTATAACAAGGGCGGAGGAAGGACCATGAGGGAGAATTTGTGAGGCTTACCCTCTCACATGTGCGGAGGGAGGACCACGGGGGAGAGTTTGTGAGCCACACCCACTATCATGTGTGGAGGAAGGACCATGGGGGAGAGTTTGTGAGACTTACACAATCACATGGGGGGAGGAAGGAACATGGGGGTGTTTTTGTGAGACTTACCCTTTCACTTGGGTGGAGGAACGACCATGCGGAGAGTTTGTGAGGCTTACCCTCTCACATGGGCGGTGGAAGGACCATGGAAGTATTTGTGAGATATACCCTCTCTCAAGGGCGGAGGCAGGACCATGGGGAGAATTTGTGAGACTTAGCCTCTCACAAGGGCGGAAGAAGGTCCATGGGGCAGAGTTTGTGAGACTTACCCTCTCACATGGGCGGAAAAAGTACCATGGGGTGAATTTGTGTGACATTTTCCTGTCATATGGGCGGAGGAAGGAACATGTGGGATAGTTTGCGAGACATACCCTCTCACATGGGCGGAGATAGGACCATGGGGGGAGATTTTGCGAGATTTACCCTCTCACATGGGCGGGGGAGGACCATGGGGGAGAGTTTGTGAGACTTACACTCTCACTTCGTCGGAGGAAGAACCATGGGCGAGAGTTTGTGAGACTTACCCTCTCACATGGGCGGAGGAAGGACCTTGGGAGAGAGTTTGCGAGACTTACCCTATCACATGGGCGGAGGGAGGACCATGGGAAGTGTTTGTGAGATTATCATTTCACATGGGCGGAGGAAGGACCATGGGGGAGAGTTTGTGAGGATTACCCTCTCACAAGAGTGGAGGAGGACCATGGGGGAGCGTTTGTGAGACTTAGTCTCTCACATGGACGGAGGAAGGACCACCGGGGAGAGTTTGTGAGACTTACTCTCACATGTGTGGAAGAAGATCCCTGGGGGAGTGCTTGTGATTCTTACCCTCTCACAAGGGAGGACGAAGGTCCATGGGGGTGAGTTTGTGAGATTTACCCTCTCACATGGGCGGAGGAAAGAACATGTTGGAGTGTTTGTGAGACTTACCCTCTCACATGGGCGGAGGAAGGACCTTGGGGAGAGATTGTGAGTCTTACCCTGATACATGGGCGGAGGAAGGACCATGGGGAGTGTTTGTGAGACTTACCCTCTCGCGTGGGGGGAGGAAGAACCATGGGGGTGGGTTTGTGAGACTTACCCTCTCACATTGGCAGAGAAAGGACTATGGGGGAGAATTTGTGAGGCTTACCCTCTCACATGGGTGGACGAAGGACCATGGCTGAGAATTTGTGAGACTTACACTCTCACATGGGCAGAGGTAGGACATTTGGTGAGAGATTGTGAGACTTACCCTCTCGCATGGGTGGAGGAAGGACCATGAGGGAGAGTTTGTGAGCCTTACCCTCTAACACAGTCGGAGGCAGGACCATGTGGGAGAGATTCTGAGACTTACCCTCTCCCATGGGCGGAGAAAGGACCATGGGGAGAGTGTGTGAGACTTCACCTCTCATATGGGCGGTGGAAGGGCCATGGGGGAGTGTTGGTGAGACTTACCCTCTCTATTTGGCCGGAGGAAGGACCATGGGGGAGAATTTTTGAGACTTACCCTATCACATGGGCGGAGGAAGGAACATGGGGGTGAGTTTGTGAAACTAAGTCTCTCACATGGGTGGAGGAAGGACCATGGGGGAGAGTTTGTGAGATTGACCCTCTCACATGGGCGGAGGAATGATCATGGGGGAGAGTTTGAGAGGCTTAACCTCTCACATGGGCGGAGGAAGGACCATGGGGTAGCGTTTGTGAGACTTACCCTCTCACATGGGCGGAGGAAGGAAGATGTTGGAGTGTTTGTGAGACTTACCATCTAACATGGGCGGAGGAAGGACCATGGTGGAGAGTTTGTGAGACTTTCCCTCACATATGGGAGGAGGAAGGACCATGGGGAGAGTTTGTGAGACCTACCCTCATACATGGGCGGAGAATGGACCATGGGTGAGAGTTAGTGAGGTTTAACCTCTCTCATGGGCAGAGGAAGGACCATGGGGGAGCTTTTGTGAGACTAAGTCTCTCACATGGGTGGAGGAAGGACCATGGGGGGAGTTTGTGAGACTGACCCTCTCACATGGCTGGAGGAAGAAACATGGGGAGGGTTTGTGAGGTTTACCCTCTCACATGGGCGGAGGAATGAACATGGGGAGAGTTTGTGAGACTTACCCTCTCACATGGGCGGAGGAGGGACCATGGGGGAGAGTTTGTGAGACTTACCCTCTCACATGGGCGGAGGAAGGACCATGGGGGAGATTTTGTGAGACTTACCCTCTCACATGGGCGGAGGAAGGACCATGGGGGAGAGTTTGCGTGTCTTACCCTCTCATATGGGGGGAGGAAGGAGCATTGGGGAGAGTTTGTGCGACTTACTCTCTCACATGGGCGGAGGAAGGACCATGGCAGCGAGATTGTGTGGCACACCCTCTCACATGGATGGAGGAAGGTCCTTGGGGATAGTTTGTGAGACTTACCCACTCACATGGGCAGAGCAAGGTCCGTGGGGCAGAGTTTGTGAGACTTACCCTCTAACATGGGTGGAGGAAGGACCATGGGGGAGAGTTTGTGAGGCTTACCCTCTCACATGGGCCGAGGAAGGTCATTTGGGGAGATCTTGTGTGATTCACCCTCTCACATGGGCGGACGAAGGACCATCGTGGAGAGTTTGTGAGAATTATCCTCTCAGATGGGCGGCGGAAGGACCTTGGGGGAGATTTTGTGGGACTTACGCTCTCAAATGGGTGGAGAAAGGACCATGGGGGGGATTTTGTGTGACTTATCCTCTCACATCGGCGGAGGAAGCGCCAGGGGGGAGTATTTGTGAGACTGATCCTCTCACATGTGCGGAGGAATGACCATGGGGGAGCGTTTTTGAGACTTACCCTCTCACATGGGCGGAGGAAGGAACATGTTGGAGTGTTTGTGAGACTTACCCTCTAACATGGGCGGAGGAAGGACCATGGTGGAGAGTTTGTGAGATTTTCTCTCTCATATGGGAGGAGGAAGGACCATGGGGAACACTTTGTGAAACTTACCCCCTCACATGGGCGGAGGAAGGACCATGGGGGAGAATTTGTGAGGCTTACCCTCTCACATGGGCGGAGGAAGGACCATGGGTGTGTTTGTGAGACTTACCCTCTCTCATGGGTGGAGGCAGGACCATGGGAAGAGTTTGTGAGACTTAGCCACTCACATCGGCGGAAGAAGGTCCATGGGGCAGAGTTTTTGAGACTTACCCTGTCAAATGGGCGGAGGAAGGAACATGGGGGAGAGCTTGTTAGACTAAGTCTTTCACATGGGTGGAGGAAGGACCATGGGGGAGAGTTTGTGAGACTGGCCCTCTCACGTGGCCGGAGGAAGAAACATGGGGAGGGTTTGTGAGGTTTAACCTCTCACATGGGCGGAGGAATGAGCATGGGGGAGATGTTGTGAGACTTACCCTCTCACATGGGCGGAGGAAGGAGCATTGGGGAGAGTTTGTGTCACTTACCCTCTCACATGGGTGGAGGAAGGACCATGGCGGGGAGTTTGTGTGGAGCACCCTCTCACATGGATGGAGGATGTTCCAAGGGGGATAGTTTGTGAGACTTACCCTCTAACATGGGCGGAGGAAGGACCATGGGGGAGAGTTTGTGAGGCTTACCCTCTCACATGGGCGGAGGAAGGACCATTGTGGAGAATTTGTGAGAATTACCCTCTCACATGGGCGGAGGAAGGACCATGGGGGAGAGTTAGTGAGAATTACCCTCTCACATGGGCGGCGGAAGGACCATGGGGGAGAGTTTGTGAGACTTACCCTCTCACATGGGCGGAGGAAGGACCATTGTGGAGAATTTGTGAGATTACCTTCTCACATGGGCGGAGGAATGACCATTGTGGAGAATTTGTGAGAGTTACCCTCTTACATGGGCGGAGGAAGGACCACGGGGGAGAATTTGTGAGACTTAGCCTCTCACAAGGGCGGAAGAAGGTCCATGGGCAGAGTTTGTGAGACTTACCCTCTCTCATGGGTGGAAGAAGGAACATGGGGTGAGTTTGTGAGACTTACCCTCTCACATGGGTGGAAGAAGGAACATGGGGTGAGTTTGTGAGACATTTTCCTGTCATATGGGCGGAGGAAGGAACATGTGGGATAGTTGGCGAGACATACCCTCTCACATGGGCGGAGATAGGACCAAGGGGGTGAGTTTGTGATACTTATCCTCTCACATGGGCGGAGGAAGGACCATGGGGGTGAGTTTGCGAGATTTACCCCCTCACATGGGCGGGGGAGGACCATGGGGGAGCGTTTGTGAGACTTACACTCTCACATGGTCGGAGGAAGAACCATGGGCGAGAATTTGTGAGACTTACCCTCTCACATGGGCGGAGGAAGGACCATAAGAACATAGAACATAAGAAATAGGAGCAGGAGTAGGCCAATCGGCCCCTCGAGCCTGCTCCACCATTCAATAAGATCATGGCTGATCTGACCCTAACCTCATATCTTCTATCACTCTGCATCCACCCGAACCCATGTGATCTCCCTGGAGAGGAGAAAAACCAAATAAAGACCCAATGGCCAATTTGGGAGAAAGAAATCTGGGAAATTCCTCTCCAACCCATCTAGGCGATCGAAATTCTACCAGGAGATCACTCTGTCCCTATATTTTCTACAGTACTTACCTTCTGTAAAGGCGATCTCCATACCAGCCAGGAACAGGAATAAAACCATCTCCTGAAATCTAACACAGAATTAGAACACAATAGGAGCAGAACAAGGCTACACGGCCCCTGGGCCACTCCACTACCCACAGGGCCATGACCATTCCGAACCCAGACTCATGTCCAATTTCCTGCCCGCTCCCCGCAACCCTTAATTCCCTTTACTTCTAGGAAACTATCTATTTCTGTTTTAAATTTATTTAATGATGTAGCTTCCACAGCTTTCTGGGGCAGCAAATTCCACAAACCTACCACCCTCTGAGTGAAGAAGTTTCTCCTCATCTCAGTTTTGAATGAGCAGCCCCTTATTTAAAGATTATGCCCCCTAGTTCTAGTTTCACCCATCATTGGGAACATCCTCACTGCATCCATCTGATCAAGCCCCTTCACAATCTTATATGTTTCAATAAGATCGCCTCTCATTCTTCTGACCTCCAATGAGTAGAGTCCCAATCTACTCAACCTCTCCTCATATGACCACCCCCTCATCCCCGGGATATACCGAGTGAACCTTCTTTGTACTGACTCAAGAGCAAGTATGTCTTTTCTTAAGTATGGACACCAAAACTGTATGCAGTATTCCAGGTGCGGTCTCACCAACACCTTGTACAACTGCAGCAATACCTCCCTGTTTTTATATTCCATCCCCCTAGCATTAAAAGCCAACATTCCATTGGCCTTCTTAATCACTTGCTGCACCTACATTCTAACTTTTTGAGTTTCATGCACCAGGACCCCCAGATCCCTTTGTACTACAGTACTTTCCAGTTTCTTGCCTTTAAGATAATAACTTGCTCTATGATTTTTCCTGCCAAAGTGCATAACCTCACACTTTCCAGTATTGTATTCCATCTGCCAAATCTCTGCCCACTTACTTAGCCTGTCTATGTCACTTTGCAGGTTTTTAATGTCCTCCTCACTCACTACTTTCCGTCCCATCTTTGTATCATCTGCAAACTTTGATATGTTGCACTCGGTCTCCTCCTCCAAATCGTTAATATAGATTGTAAAGAGTTGGGGACCCAGCACTGACCCCTGCGGAACACCACTAGTTACTGGTTGCCAATCTGAGCACGAACCATTTATCCCAACTCTCTGCTTTCTGTTAGAGAGCCAATCCTCCACCCACGCCAGAATATTACCCCCAATCCCGTGATTTTTTATCTTGAGCAATAATCTTTTGTGTGGCACCTTGTCAAATGCATTTTGGAAGTCTAAATACACTACGTCCACTGGTTCCCCTTTATCCACCCTGTATGTTACTTCCTCAAAGAACTGAAGCAAATTTGACAAACATGACTTCCCCTTCATGAAACCATGCTGAGTTTGTCCTATTAAATTATGTTTATCCAAATGTCCTGTTACTGTCTCCTTAATAATGGACTCTAACATTTTACCAACCACAGATATTAGGCTTACAGGTCTATAGATTCCAGCCTTCTGCCTACTACCCTCTTTAAATAACGGTGTTACATTAGCAGTTGTCCAATCTGCTGGGACCTTTGCTGAGTCCAGTGAGTTTTGGAAAATTATGACCAATGCATCCACAATCCCTACTGCTACTTCCCTCAAGACCCTAGGATGCAAACCATCAGGCCCAGGGGATTTATCCGCCTTGAGTCCCATTATTTTACCAAGTACCACTTCCTTAGTGATTTTAATCGTATTTAGTTCCTCCCCCCCCCCTAGAGCCCCCTGTTTGTCCAGTGTTGGGATATTCTTAGTGTCCTCTACTGTAAAGACTGATACAAAATAATTGTTCAGTGCTTTTGCCATCTCCATGTTTCCCACCATTAAATTCCCGGTCTCATCCTCTAAGGGACCAACATTTACTTTAGCCACCCTTTTTCTTTTTATATAACTATAGAAACTTTTACTGTCTGTTTTTATATTTTTTGCTAATTTACTTTCATAATCTATCTTCCCTTTCTTAATCAATCTTTTAGTTATTTTTTGCTTTCTTTTAAAGACTTCCCAATCTTCCATCCTCCCACTAGATTTGGCTACCTTATATGCCCTTGTTTTTAGTCTGATACTATCCTTAATTACTTTACTTAGCCACGGATGGCTATCTTTCCTTTTACACCCTTTTTTCCTCAGTGGAATATATATTTTTTTGGAAGTTTTTAAATAACTCCTTAAATGTACTCCACTGATCATGTACCGTCTTACCCTTTAATCTATTTTCCCAGTCCACTCTAATTAATTCCGCTCTCATACCTTCATAGTCTCCTTTATTCAAGCTCAGCACGCTTGTTTGAGATCCAACCTTCACACCCTACAATTGAATATGGAACTCAACCATGTTTTGGTCACTCATTCCAAGGGGATCCTTTACTAGGACATTTTTAATTAATCCTGTCTCATTACACAGGACCAAATCTAAGGTTGCTTGCCCCCTGGTCGGTTCAGTTACATACTGCTCAAGAAACCCATCCCTAATGCACTCAATGAACTCATCCTCTAGGCTGCTCTGCCCAATGTGATTTGTCCAGCTAATATGATAGTTAAAATCCCCCGTAATTATAGCTGTTCCCTTATTACAAGCCTCAACCATTTCCTGATTAATACTCCGTCCAACAGAGTTGCAACTGTTCGGAGGCCTATAGACTACACCCACTACTGTTTTTTCCCCTTATTATTCCTTATCTCCACCCAAACTGTTTCACTATCCTGCTCCTTTGACCCAAAATCATTTCTCTGTATTATAGTGATTCCTTCCTTTATTAACATAGCCACCCCACCTCCTCTCCCTTCCTGCCTGTCCTTCCTGAATGTTAAATAACCTGGTATGTTTAATTCCCAGTCATGGTCACCCTGCAGCCATGGTTCTGTAATGGCCACAAGATCGTACACATATGTCATTATTTGTGCAGTTAACTCATTCATTTTGTTACGAATGCTACGTGCATTCAGATAAAGAACTTTCAAATATGTTTTGTAACACTTAGTTCCTGTTCTTTCCCTTTTTAGTACTTTACTTTTTACTCCATACCTTCTGTCCCTTCCTGACACATTCTGTTTTTTAATTCCCCCACTGCTACCTAAGTCTATGTTGTCATTTCTATTTGCTCTCTAGAAACCTCCCCCCCCACTAATTAGTTTAAAGCACTCTCTACAGCCCTAGTTATATGATTCGCCAAGACTCTAGTCCCAGCACTGCCCAAGTGGAGTCCGTCCCAACAGAACAGCTCCCTCCTGTCCCAGTACTGGTGCCAGTGTCCCAAGAAGCAAAACCCATTTCTCCCACACCAGTCTTTGAGCCACGCATTTAACTCGTTAATTTTATTTATCCTAGGCAAATTCGCTCGTGGCTCAGGTAATAACCCAGAGATTATTACCCTTGAGGTTCTGGTTTTTAATTTGACCCCTAGCTGCTCATACTCCTTTAACAGAACCGTCTTCCTTGTCCTATCTACGCCGTTTGTACCAACATGGGCCACGACAACTGGATCATCCCCCTCCCACTCCAAGTTTCTTTCCAGCCCAGAAGAGATGTCCTTAACCCTGGCACCGGGCAGGCAACACAGCCTTCGGGTCTCCCGCTCTTGACTGCAGAGAACCCTATCTATCCCCCTAATGATACTATCCCCTACCACTACAACATTTCTTTTTACTCCCTCCACTTGAATGGGCCCCTGTACCACGTTGCTGTGGCCAGGTTGCTCATCCTCCCTGCAGTCCCCGCTCCCGCCCTCACAGTGAGAAAGAACCTCGATCCTGCAGGACAAGAACAAGGGCTGCGTCTCCTTCAACACTACATCCTGGATCCCTGTACCTTCCTCAATCGTAGTCACACAGTCCTGTCCTTGACCACGGACTACATCTGCAGTAATTAACTTCATAGGTGTGACCATCTCCTGAAGCATAGAGTCCAGGAACTTCTCCCCCTCCCTGATGTGTCGCAGTGTCTGAAGCTCGGTCTCAAGCTCCATAACATGGAACTTGAGTTCCTCTAGCAGCAAACACTTGTCGCAGATGTAATCACCGTGAGCCTCAATGGGGTTCACCGGCTCCCACATCTCGCAACAGTAACACATCACCTGCTCCATTCTATATAATTAATAAATTTCTTATTATTAGTTATGAAGACCCTGCCCGGATGTATATGATAATATCACACCACTATTCAATACGGCTTACCATCTTAAAGGTATAAAAGAGAAGAGAAGGAAGAAAACCAACCAACCAGATGATCACCAAACTCCTCCTTGAATACTGCCTGTGGGGCCTGTTTGGTAGACTCGCCTCGGTGCTCGATCTCCGCAGTGCTGTCTTAGCCTGGGAGTGGGGAACAAAACAGAGCAAAAAACACACCCTCACCTCCCACTTATCCGAAATCTCCCACTTAGCAAAACTCCAGCTGCACTCAATGCACAAGGCACTCCTTGCACTGCACTAGCCCCTCCCCTTTTATACCCGGAATCTACTACCGGTTTAAACTGCCCAAGAGTTAAAAAGCCCTTAAAAAATTAAAATATCTTCAAATAATTGACTTCTTAACACACTAAAATTCACAAAATATACTTAAATGATTTTTCTCCCACTTAGCAAAACTCCAGCTGCACTCAATGCACAAGGCATTGGGTCTTGGGTGTGTTTGTGAGACATACCCTCTCTCATGGGCGGAGGCAGGACCATGGGGAGAGTTTGTGAGATTTGCCCTCTCACATGGGCGGAGGAAGGATCATGGGGGAGAGTTTGTGAGACTTACCCTCTCACATGGGCAGAGGAAGGACAATTGGGGAGAGTTTGCGAGACTTATCCTCTCACATGGGCGGAGGAAGGATCTTGGGTGTGCTTGTGAGACATACCCTCTCTCATGAGCGGAGGAAGGACAATGGGGAGAATTTGTGAGACTGAGCCTCTCACATGCGTGTAAGAAGGTCCATGAGGCAGAGTTTGTGAGATTTACCCTCTCAGATGGGCGGAGGAAGGACCATGGTGGTGAGTTTGTGAGACATTCGCTATCACATGGGCGGAGGAAGGGCCAAGGGGGAGTGTTTGTGAGACCTATCCTCTCACATGGGCGGAGGAAGGCTATGGGGGAGAGTTTGCGAGATTTAACCTCTCACATGGGCGGGGGAGGACCATGGGGGAGCGTTTGTGAGAATTAGCCTCTCACATGGGCGGAAGAAGGATCATGGGGAGAGTTTGTGAGGATTACCCTCACACATGGGCGGAGGATGGACCATGGGTGTGTTTATGAGACTTACCCTCACACATGGGTGCTGGAAGGACCATGGGGAGATTTTGTGAGACTCCACCTCGCACATGGGCGGAAGAAGGTCCATGGGGCAGAGTTTGTGAGACTTACCCTCTCACATGGCCGGAGGAAGGAAAATGGTGTGAGTTTGTGAGACTTTCCCTCTCACATGGGCAGGGGAAAGAACATGTGGGAGAGTTTGCGAGACTTAACCTCTCACATGGGTGGAGGAAGGACCATGGCGGAGAGTTTGTGAGACTGACCCTCTCACATGGGCGGAGGAAGGACCATGGGGGCGAGTTTGTGAGATTTACCCTCTCACATTGGCAGAGGAAGGACCATGGGGGAGAGTTTGCGAGACTTACTCTCTCACATGGGCAGAGGAAGGACCATGGGAGAGAGTTTGTGAGACTTACCCTCTCAAGGGCGGAGGCAGGACCATGGGGGAGAATTTGTGAGACTTAGACTCTCACATGGGCGGAGGAAGGAACGTGTGGGTGAGATTGCGAGACAAACCCACTCACATGGGCGGAGATTGGACCATGGGGGGAGTTTGTGAGATTACCCTCTCAAATGGGCGGAGGAAGGACCAATGGGGAGAGTTTGTGAGACTTATCCTCTGACTTTGTCGGCGGAAGGTTCATGGGGGAGAGCTTGCGAGGTTTACCCTCTGACATGGGTGGAGGAAGGACCATGGGGGAGAGTTTGTTAGACATAACCTCTCTCATGGGCAGATGAAGGACTATCTGGAGTGTTTCTGAGACTTACCCTCTCACATGGGGGAGGAAGGACCATGGGTTAGAGTTTGTGAGACTTAACCTCTCACATGGGCGGAGGAAGGACCATGGGGGAGAGCTTGCGAGACTTAACCTCTCACATGGGCGGAGGAAGGACCATGGGGGAGATGTTGTGAGACCTAACTTCTCACATGGGCGGAGGAAGGAACATGGGGGAGAGTTTGTGAGAATTACCCTCTCACATGGGCGGAGGAAGGACCATGGGGGTGAGTTTGTGAGACTTACCCTCGCACATGGGCGGAGGAAGGACCATGGAGGAGAATTTGTGAGACTTACCCTCTCAGATGGGTGGAGGAAGGAACGTGTGGGTGAGTTTGCGAGACGAACCCTCTCACATGGGCGGAGATTGGACCATGGGGAGAGTTTGTGAGATTACCCTCTCAAATGGGCGGAGGAAGGACCACGGGGGTGAGTTTGTGAGACTTATCCTCTCACATGATCGGAGGAAGGACCATGGAGGAGAATTTGTGAGACTTACCCTCTCACATGGGGTGATCAAGGACCATGGGGGAGCGTTTGCGAGACATACCCTCTCACATGGGTGGAGGAAGGACCATGGGAGAGAGTTTGTGACACTTACCCTCTCACATGGGCGGAGGAAGGACCATGGGGGAGAGTTTGCGAGACTTATCCTCTCACATGGGCAGAGGAAGGACCATGGGTGAGAGTTTGTGAGACTTACCCTCTCACATGGGTGGAGGACGGACCATGGGGAGAGTTTGTGAGACTTACCCTCTCACATGGGCGGAGGAAGGACCATGGGGGAGAGTTAGTGAGACTTACCCTCTCACATGGGCAGAGGACCGACCATGGGGGAGAGTTTGTGAAACTTATCCTCTCACATGGGCGGAGGAACGACCATGGGGGTGAGTTAGTGAGACTTACATTCTCACATGGGCGGAGGAAGGACCATGGGGGAGAGACTGTGAGACTTACCCTTTAACATGGGCGAAGGAAGGGCCATGGTGGAGAGTTTGTGAGAGTTACCCTCTCACATGGGCGGAGGAAGAACCATGGGGGAGAGTTTTGAGACTAACCCTCTCACATGGGCGGAGGAAGGACCATGGGGTAGAGTTTGTGAGACATACCCTCTCACATGGGCGGAGAATGGACCATGGGGGAGAGTTTGTGAGACTTACCCTCTCACATGGGCGGAGGAATGACCAATGGGGAGAGTTTGTGAGACTTACCCTCTCACATTCCCGGAGGAAGGAACATGGGGGCGTGGTTGTGAGACTTACCGTCTCACATCGGCGGAGGAAGTTCATTTGTGGAGAGTTTATGACACTTACCCTCTCACATGGGTGGAGGAAGGACCATGGGAGAGTTTGTGGGACTTACCCTCTCACATGGGCGGAGGAAGGGCCATGGGGGGAGAGTTTGTGAGACTTACCCTCTCACATGGGCGGAGGAGGGACCATGGGGGAGAGATTGTGAGAATTACCCTCGCACATGGGCGGAGGAAGGAACATGTGGGAGAGTTTGTGAGACTTTCCCTCTCACATGGGCGGAGGAAGGACCATGGGGGAGAGTCTGTGAGACTTACCCTCTCACATGGGCGGAGGAAGGAACATGGGGGAGAGTTTGTGAGACTTACCCTCTCACATGGGTGGAGGAAGGACCATGTGGGAGAGTCTATGAGACTTACCCTCTCACATGGGCGGCGGAAGGACAATGGGAGAGAGTTTGTGAGACTTATCCTCTCACTTTGGCGGAGGGTGAACCATGGGGGAAAGTTTGTGAGGATTTACCTATCACATGGGCGGAGGAAGGACCATGGGGGAGAGTTTGTGCGACTTACCCTCTCACATGGGCGGAGAAAGGACCATGCGGGAGAGTTTGTGAGACTTACCCTCTCACATGGGCGGAGGAAGGACCATGGGGGAGAGTTTGTGAGACTTACCCTCTCACATGTGCAGAGGAAGGACCATGGGGGTGAGTTTATGAGACTTACCTTCTCACAGGGGTGGAGGAAGGACCATGGGGGAGAGTTTGTGAGACTTACCCTCTCACATGGGCGGACGAAGGACCATGGGGGAGAGTTTGTGAGACTTACCCTCTCACATGGGCGGAGGAAGTGCCATGGGGGAGAGTTTGTGAGACTTACCCTGTCACATGGGCGGAGGAAGGACCATGGGGGAGAGTTTGTGAGACTTACCCTCTCACATGTGCAGAGGAAGGACCATGGGGGTGAGTTTATGAGACTTACCTTCTCACAGGGGTGGAGAAAGACCATGGGGGAGAGTTTGTGAGACTTACCCTCTCACATGGGCGGAGGAAGGACCATGGGGATAGTTTGCCAGGCTTACACTCTCACATGGGCGGAGGAAGGACCATGGGGGAGAGTTTGTGAGAATTACCCTCTCACATTGGCGGAGAAAGGACCATGGGGGAGAGTTTGTGAGACTTACCCTCTCACATTGGCGGAGGAAGGAACATGGGGGAGAGTTTGTGAGACTTACCCTCTCACATTGGCGGAGGAAGGAACATGGGGGAGAGTTTGTGAGACTTACCCTCTCACATTGGCGGAGGAAGGACCATGGGGGAGAGTTTGTGAGACTTACCCATTTCACATGGGTGGAGCAAGGACCATGGGGGAGAGTTTGCGAGACTTACCCTCTCACGTGGGCCACCCACAAATTAGACTGTGTTAGAGCGGAGATGCACCTAGTGAGTGTCCACGGTCCCTAACACGAGGCCCACCGACCATACCCCCTCTGATCAGAAGCTCAAAGAGCCGTTGAGTCTATCGTAGTGGATTTATTAGAAACCAGTATACTGATAAAGACCCGCTCCTGTACCAACTCCCCAAAATGTCCAGTGCAGAAACCAGATGGATCGTGCAGAAAGACCATTGATTTTGCGGCTCTGAATCGGGTCACTCCCAAGCTCCCTGTCTTAGTGGCGATTCCCGCCACCATTTTAAAACACCTCCACCCATCCCTGTCCATATTCATGGCACTGGACTTCCAAAAAGTATTTTGGACATGTCCTTTGGATCCCGGGTCTGAAGACTGCTTCGCTTTCACTGTCCGGTCCAACCAGTATTCTTGGACCCAGTTGCCTCAGGGATTTCACAATGCCCTTACTATTTTTCACGAGAGCCTGGACAAGGCTCTCCAGCCAGCATTAGCAGATACCTGAATGCAAGATTCGGCCTGTCTTCAATATGTAGATGACATTCTCATTGTCAGTCCCTCTCCCTCAACTCATCTGAACGCCCTGACGTGTGTTCTGGTGACTTTGTTCCAGAGTGGTTCAAACTTGATCCGATCAAAGCTCAAATTGGGCTTCCTCGGGTTACCTACCTTGGTCAGTTCATCTCCCCAGAGGGTGGGACCCTGACCACCGAAAGGGTTCAAGCACTCTAGCAGATGCCGTGAACCTTCACTGTTTCTGGCATGCGAAGTGTGATGGGATTGTTTAACTATTGCCGTACCTACGTAGCCGACTTCACCGAATTGGCAAGCCCTCTAAATGACCTCCTAAAGGGAGGGCCCCCGGGGGAGACAAGGCTGAAAGGGGAATGGTCACAGGGGTCTCCTGCACTACCTGCCTGCTTCTATTGCTCTGCCTGGTGGTCACCCATTTCCTTTCTTCCTGTGCAGTATTAGATTGAAGTGCGGTATTAGATTGAAATGTTGTATTAGATTAAAGTGCTGTATTAGATTGAAGTGCTGTATTGGATGGAAGTGCTGTATTAGATTGAAGTGCTGAATTAGATTGAAGTGCTGTATTAGATTGAAATGTTCTATTAGATTAAAGTGCTGTATAAGATTGAAGTGCTGTATTAGATTGAAGTGCTGTATTAGATGGAATTGCTGTATTAGATGGAAGTGCTGTATTATGTTGAAGTGCTGTATTAGATTGAAGTGATGTATTAGAATGATTGCTGTATTAGATTGAAGTGCTGTATTAGATTGAAGTGCTGTATTAGATGAAGTGCTGTATTATGTTGAAGTGTTGAATTAGATTGAAGTGCTGAATTAGATTGAAGTGCTGTATTAGATTGAAGTGCTGTATTAGATTGAAGTGCTGTATTAGATGAAGTGCTGTATTAGATTGAAGTGCTGTATTAGATTGAAGTGCTGTATTAGATGAAGTGCTGTATTAGATTGAAGTGCTGTATTAGATTGAAGTGTTGTATTAGATTGAAGTGCTGAATTAGATTGAAGTGCTGAATTAGATTGAAGTGCTGAATTAGATTGAAGTGCTGTATTAGATTGACGTGCTGTATTAGATTGAAGTGATGTATTAGATTGAAGTGCTGTATTAGATTGAAGTGCTGTATTAGATTGAAGTGTTGTGTTTGATTGAAGTGCTGTATTAGATTGAAGTGCTGTATTAAATTGAAGTGTTGTGTTAGATTGAATTGCTGTATTAGATTGAAGTGCTGTATTAGATTGAAGTACTGTATTAGATTGAAGTCATAGTCATAGAGTCATAGAGTTATACAGCACAGAAAGAGGCCCTTCGGCCCATCGTGTCTGCGCCGTCCATCAATCCCTGTCCAGTCTAATCCCATTTTCCAGCATTTGGTCCATAGCCTTGTATGCAATGGCATTTCAAGTGCTCATCCAAATGCTTCTTGAATGTTATGAGGGTTCCTGCCTCTACCACTCTTTCAGGCAGTGAGTTCCAGATTCCAACCACACTCTGGGTGAAAAAGTTCCGCCTCAAATCCCCTCTAAACCTCCTTCCCCTTACCTTGAATCTATGCCCCCTTGTTATTGACCCCAGTACTAAGGGAGAAGTTCCTCTTTATCTACCCTATCAATGCCCCTCATCATTTTGTACACCTCAATCAGGTTCCCCCTCAGTCTTCTTTGCTCCAAGGAAAACAACTCCAGCCTGTTTAGTCTTTCTTCATAGCTGAGGCGCTCCATCCCAGGTAACATCCTGGTGAATCTTCTCTGCACCCTCTCCAAAGCAATCACATCCTCCCTATAGTGAGGCGAGCAGAACTGCACATAGTACTCCAGCTGTGGCCTCACCAGCGTTTTGTACAGCTCCATCATAACCTCCCTGCTCTTATATTCTATGCCTCGGCTAATGAAGGCAAGTATCCCATATGCCTTTTTAACAACCTTATCTAACTGTTCCGCTGCCTTCATGGATCTATGTACATGTACACCAAGGTGCCTCTGACCCTCTACTTCCTAGGGTCCTACCACTCATTGTGTATTCCCTTGCCTTATTTGTCCGTCCAAAATGCATCACCTCGCACTTTTCAGGGTTAAATTCCATTTGCCACTTTTCCGCCCATCTGACCAACACGTTTACATCATCCTGTAGCCTAAGGCTTTCCTCCTCACAATTTACCACACCACCAATTTTCGTGTCATCTGCGAACTTACTGATCATACCTTTTACATTCTCATCCAAATCATTTATGTAGATCACAAACAGCAAGGGACCCAGCACCTATCCCTGAGGTACCCCACTGGACACAGGCTGCCAATCACAAAAGCAACCTTCGACCATCACCCTCTGCCTCCTGCCACTCAGCCAGTTTAGGATCCAATGCGCCAAGGCACCCTGGATCCCATGGGCTCTTACCTTCTTGACCAGTCTCCTATGCGGGACTTTGTCAAAAGCTTTACTGATACCATGTAAACCACATCCACAGCATTTCCCTCATCCACACACCTAGTCACCCCCTCGAAAAATTCAATCAGATTGGTCAGACATGATTTACCCTTGACAAAGCCATGCTGACTATCCCCGATTAATCCTTGCCTCTCCAAGTGGAGACTAATTTTGTCCCTCAGAATTTTTTCCAATAATTTCCCTACCGCAGATGTTAGGCTCACTGGCCTGTAATCCCCTGGTTTATCCCTGCTACCCTTCTTGAATAATGGTACTACGTTAGCTTTTCTCCAGTCCTCTGGTACATCCCCTGTGGCCAGAGAGGTTCTGAAAATTTGTGTCAGAGCCCCTGCAATCTCCTCCTTTGCCTCACACAACAGCCTGGGATACATCTTGTCCGGGCCTGGGAATTTATCCACTTTTTGGCCTGCTAAAACCGCTAGTACCTCCTCCATCTCGATGCTAATATGTTCAAGTGTGTCACAGTCCCCTTGCCCGATTTCTATGTCTACATCATCTTTCTCCATAGTGAACACAAATGCAAAATATTCATTAAAAACCCCGCCTACATCATCTGGCTCGACACAGACTGCCACTTTGGTCCCTAATGGGCCCTACCCTTTCCCTGGTTATCCTCTTGCCCTTATATACTTATAAAACATCTTTGGATTTTCCTTTATTTTGCTCGCCAGTGTTATTTCATGGCCCCTGCTCGCCCTCCTAATTTCTTTTTTAAGTATGCCTCTGCACTATTTATACTCATCTAGGGCTTGCTCCGTCTTTAGTCTTTTGTAACTGCAAAAAGCCCCCCTTTTTTTCCTAATGCATTTTTGTATATCCCTTATCATCCAAGGTTCCCTTTGCTTGTTGGTCCCACCCTTGACCTTTACAGGAATATGTTGACGTTGTAGTCTCTCTATTTCCCGTCTGAAAGTCTCCCACTGCTTTGATGTGGATTTTCCTATAAGTAGCTGCTCCCAGTCCACTTTGGCCAGATCCTGCCATATCATATTAAAATCGGCCTCCCCCAATTTAGAACCCTTATTTCCGGGCCGTCTTTGTCTTTATCCATGACCACCTTAAATCTCACCG
Organism: Somniosus microcephalus; assembly: GCF_052327205.1. Taxonomy (NCBI): domain Eukaryota; kingdom Metazoa; phylum Chordata; class Chondrichthyes; order Squaliformes; family Somniosidae; genus Somniosus; species Somniosus microcephalus. Next base: position 46,600,659 of record NW_028225184.1, on the reverse strand, counting down.
AATTATGGTCACTGTCGCCAAAATGCTCTCCTACTGACACTTCCACCACTTGCCCGGCTACATTCCCTAGAATTAGGTCTAGTACCGCCCCCTCTCTTGTAGGACTTTCTACATGTTGGCTCAAAAAGCTCTCATGGATGCACTCTAAGAATACAGCACCCTCTAAGGCTTTCACACTCTGACTATCACAATTAATATTGGGGAAGTTGAAAACCCCCACTATTAATACCCTATTATTTTCGCACTTCTCTGAGATTTGCCTACATATCTGTTCCTCTATCTGCCCCTGACTGTTTGGGGGCCTATAGTACACTCCCAGCAAAGTGCTTGCCCCCTTTTTGTTTTTAAGTTCTACCATATGGCCTCATTAGAGGAACCCGCTAATATATCATCCGTCCTTAAAGCAGTAATTGATTCCTTAATTAATATTGCAACACCCCCTCCCCTTTTACACCCCCCTCTGTCTCGCCTGAAGATTCTATACCCCGGAATATTGAGTTGCCAGTCCTGACCCTCCCTCAACCATGTCTCCGTGAGAGCAACAATATCGTACTCCCATGTGTTCAACAACAACTTCAGTTCATCCACCTTATTTGCAAGACACCTTGCATTAAAATAAATGCCTTCCAGACTTGCCATATTCCCTTTTGCCTTTACATATTTGCTCTGCCTTCCCTGCTGACTTGTTTTATCCTGCGTATTTGGCTGTAAATCACCCCCTGCTATAGTTCCACTCTGTATCCCATCCCCCTGCCAAGTTAGTCTAACCCCACCCCCCGCCAGCAATGCTAGCAAACCTCCCCGCAAGGATATTGGTCCCCCTCTGGTTCAGGTGTAAACCGTCCGACTTGTACAAGTCCCACCTTTACCAGAAGCAGACCCAGTGATCCAGGAAACTAAAGCCTTCCCTCCTGCACCATCCCTTTAGACACGCATTCATCTGTTCTATCTTCCTATTCCTATACTCACTAGCACGTGGCACCAGGAGTAATCCAGAGATTAAACCTTTGAGGACCTGCTCTTTAATCTTCCACCTAGCTCCCTAAATTCTTGCTGCAGGACCTCATCCCTCTTTTTATCTATGTCGTTGGTACCAATGTGGACCACGACCTCTGGCTATTCACCCTCCCCCTCCAGAATGCCCTGCAGCCGCTCAGTAACATTTTTGACCCTGGCACCAGGGAGGCAACAAACCATCCTGGATTCACGTCTACGGCCACAGAAACGCCTATCTGTTACCCTTACTATAGAATCCCCTACCACTTTTGCTCTCCCACTCCTTTCCCACCCTTCCAGGGCAGCAGGAGCAACCCCAGTGCCAGGAAGTTGGCTGCTGCTGCCTTCCCCTGGTGAGTCATCCCCCTCAACAGTATCCAAATCGGTATACCTGTTTCAGAGGGGAATGGTCACAGGGGTCTACTGCACTACCTGCCTGCTTCTATTGCTCTGCCGAGTGGTCACCCATTTCCTTTCTTCCTGTGCAGTATTAGATTGAAATGCTGTATTAGATTGAAATTTTGTATTGTATTGAAGTGCTGTATTCGATTGAAGTGCGGTATTAGATTGAAATGTTGTATTAGATTAAAGTGCTGTATTAGATTGAAGTGCTGCATTAGTTTGAAGTATTGTATTAGATTGAAGTGCTGTATTAGTTTGAAATGTTATATTAGATTAAAGTGCCGTATAAGATTGAAGTGCTGTATTAGGCTGAAGTGCTGTATTAGATGGAATTGCTGCATTAGATGGAAGTGCTGTATTAGGTTGAAGTGCTGTATTAGATTGAAGTGATGTATTAGATTGATTGCTGTATTAGATTGAAGTGCTGTATTAGATTGAAGTGCTGTATTAGATGAAGTGCAGTATTAGATTGAAGTGCTGTATTAGATTTATGTGCTGTAAAAGATTAAAGTGCTGTATTAGATTGAAGTGCTGTATTAGATTGAAGTGCGGAATTTGATTGAAGTGCTGAATTAGATTGAAGTGCTGTATTAGATTGACGTGCTGTATTAGATTGAAGCGATTCATTAGATTGAAGTGCTGTATTAGATTGAAGTGCTGTATTAGATTGAAGTGTTGTGTTTGATTGAAGTGCTGTATTAGATTGAAGTGTTGTATTCGATTGAAGTGCTTTATTAGATTGAAATGCTGTTTTAGATTGAAGTGCTGTTTTAGATTGAAGTGCTGTTTTAGCTTGAAGTGTTGTATTTGATTGAAGTGCTGTATTAGATTGAAGTTCTGTATTAGATTTTAGTGCTGTATTAGATTCAAGTGCTGTATTCGATTGAAGTGCTGTTTTAGATTGAAGTGCTGTATTAGCTTGAAGTGCTGTATTTGATTGAAGTGCTGTATTTGATTGAAGTGTTGTATTTGATTGAAGTGCTGTATTAGATTGAAGTGCTGTATTAGATTGAAGTGCTGTATTAGATTAAAGTGCTGTATTAGATTGAAGTGCTGTGTTAGATTGAAGTGCTGTATTAGATTAAAGTTTTGTATTAGATTGAAGTGCTGTATTAGATTGAAGTGCTCTATTAGATTGAAGTGCTGTACTAGATTGAAGTGCTGTACTAGATTGAAGTGCTGTATTAGATTGAAGTGTTGTATTAGATTGAAGTGTTGTGTTAGATTGAAGTGCTGTATTAGATTGAAGTGCTGTATTCGACTGAAGTGCTGTATTAGATTGAAGTGCTGTATTAGACTGAAGTGCTGTATTAGACTGAAGAGCTGTATTAGATTGAAGTGCTGTATTAGATTGAGGTGCTGTATTAGATTGAAGTGCTGTATTAGATTGAAATGCTGTATTAGATTGAAGTGATGTATTAGTTTGAAGTGCTGTATTAGATTGAGGTGCTGCATTAAATTGAAGTGCTGTATTAGATTGAAGTGCTGTTTAGATTGAAGTGCTGTATTAGCTTGAAGTGCTGTATTAGATTGAAGTGCTATATTAGATTGATGTGCTGTATTAGATTGAAGTGCTGTATTAGATTGAAGTGCTATATTAGATAGATGTGCTGTATTAGATTGAAGAGCTGTATTAGATAGACGTGCTGTCTTAGATTGAAGTGTTGTATTAGATTGAAGTGCATTATTAGATTGAAGTGCATTATTAGATAGAAGTACTGTATTAGATTGAATTGCTGTATTAGAGTGAATTGCTGTATTAGATTGAAGTGTTGTATTAGATTGAAGTGCTTTATTTGATTGAAGTGCTGGATTAGATTGAAGTGATGTATTCGATTGAACTGCTCTATTAGATTGAAGTTCTCTATTAGATTAAAGTGCGGTATTAGATTGAAGTGCGGTATTAGATTGAAGTGCTGTATTAGATTGAAGTGCTGTATTAGACTGAAGTGCTGTATTAGATTGAAGTGCTGTATTAGATTGAAGTGTTGTATTAGATTGAAGTGTTGTGTTAGATTGAAGTGCTGTATTAGATTGAAGTGCTGTATTCGACTGAAGTGCTGTATTAGATTGAAGTGCTGTATTAGACTGAAGTGCTGTATTAGACTGAAGAGCTGTATTAGATTGAAGTGCTGTATTAGATTGAGGTGCTGTATTAGATTGAAGTGCTGTATTAGATTGAAATGCTGTATTAGATTGAAGTGATGTATTAGATTGAAGTGCTGTATTAGATTGAGGTGCTGCATTAAATTGAAGTGCTGTATTAGATTGAAGTGCTGTTTAGATTGAAGTGCTGTATTAGCTTGAAGTGCTGTATTAGATTGAAGTGCTATATTAGATTGATGTGCTGTATTAGATTGAAGTGCTGTATTAGATTGAAGTGCTAAATTAGATAGATGTGCTGTATTAGATTGAAGAGCTGTATTAGATAGACGTGCTGTCTTAGATTGAAGTGTTGTATTAGATTGAAGTGCATTATTAGATTGAAGTGCATTATTAGATAGAAGTACTGTATTAGATTGAATTGCTGTATTAGAGTGAAGTGCTGTATTAGATTGAAGTGTTGTATTAGATTGAAGTGCTTTATTTGATTGAAGTGCTGTATTAGATTGAAGTGATGTATTCGATTGAACTGCTCTATTAGATTGAAGTTCTCTATTAGATTAAAGTGCGGTATTAGATTGAAGTGCGGTATTAGATTGAAGTGCTGTATTAGATTGAAGTGCTGTATTAGACTGAAGTGCTGTATTAGATTGAAGTGCTGTATTAGATTGAAGTGCAGTATTAGATTGAAGTGCAGTACTAGATTGAAATGTTGTATTAAATTAACGTGCTGTATTAGATTGAAGTGCTGTATTAGACTTTATTCCTGCATTAGATTGAAGTGCTTTATAAGATTGAAGTGCTGTATTAGATTGAAGTGCTGTATCAGATTGAAGTCCTGTATCAGATTGAAGAGCTGTATTAGATTGAAGATCAAGATAAAAAATCACGGGATTGGGGGTAATATACTGGCATGTGTGGAAGATTGGCTATCTCACAGAAAACAAAGAGTTGGGATAAATGGTTCATTCTCGGGCTGTCAATCAGTAACTAGTGGTGTTCGCAGGGGTCAGTGCTGGGACCCCAACTCTTTACAATCTATATTAACGATTTGAGTAAGGGACCGAGTGCAACATATCCAAGCTTGCCGACGATACAAAGGTGGGAGGGAAAGCAGTGAGTGAGGAGGACAAAAAAAACCTGCAAAAGGACATAGACAGGCTCAGTGAGTGGGCAGAGATTTGGCAGATGCAACATAATGTTGGAAAGTGTGAGGTTATGCACTTTGGCAGAAAAAATCAAAGAGCAAGTTATTATCTAAATGGAGAGAAACTGCAAAGTGCTACAGTACAAAGGGATCTGGGGGTCCTGGTGCATGAAACACAAAAAGTTAATATGCAGGTGCAGCAGGTGATCAGGAAGGCCAATGGAATCTTGGCTTTTATTGCAAGGGGGATGGAGTATAAAAACAGGGAAGTCTTGCTGCAGTTATACAGGGTATTGGTGAGGCCACACCTGGAATACTGCGTGCAGTTTTGGTTTCCATATTTAAGAAAATATATACTTGCTCTCGAGGCGGTTCAGAGAAGGTGCACTCGGTTGATTCCGTAGATGAGTGTGTTGATGAATGAGGAAAGGTTGAGTAGGTTGGGACTCTACTCATTGGAGTTCAGAAGAATGAGTTGCGATCGGGTGGATGCGGGGAGGATATTTCCACTGATGGTGAGACTAGAACTAGGGGGCATAATCTAAGAATAAGGGGCTACCCTTTCAAAACAGAGATGAGGAGAAACTTCTTCACTCAGAGGGTAGTAAATCTATGGAATTTGCTACCCCAGGGAACTGTGGAAGCTGCAACATTAAATACATTTAAAATGGAGATAGGGAGTTTCCCAGCAGATACGGGAATTAGGGGTTATGGGGAGAGGGCAGTGAAGTGGATGTGAGTCTAGATTCGGATCAGCCATGATCCTATTGAATGGCGGAGTAGGCCCGAGGGGCCGTATGGCCTACTCCTGCTCCTACTTCTTATGTTCTTATGTTCTTATTAAGAAATATATCCAACTCCTTCTTGAATATATTTAATGAATTGTCCTCTACTGCATTCTGTGGTAAAGAATTCCACAGGAACAACACTCTCTGGGTGAAGAAATTCCTCCTCATCTCTGCCCTAAATGGCTTACCCGTTATCCTTAGAATGTGACACTTGTTTCTGGACTCCCCGGCCATCTGGAGCATTCTTCCTGCGTCTAGTCTGTCTAGTCCTGTTAGAATTTATAAGTTTAAATGAGATCCCCTCTCATTATTCTAAAGTCCAGCGAGTACAAGTCCAATCGACCCAATCTCTCCTCATACGTCATTCCTGCCTCCCAGGTATCAGTCTGGTGCATCTTCGCTGCACTCCCTCCATGGCAAGAATATCTTTCCGCAGATATGGCGACCAAAACAGCACACAATACTCAAGTTGTGGTCTCACCAAGGCCCTGTACAACTGCAGCAAGACTCCCTTGTGCCCGTACTTGAACACTCTCGCTACGAAGGCCAACATGCTATTTGCCTTCTTAACCACCTGCTGCACCTGCATGCTTACCTTCAGCGACTGCTGCACAAAGACATTCATGACTCGTTGCAGTTACCCTTCTCCCAATCTATTGCCGTTCAGATAATAATCTGCCTTCCTATTTTTGCCACCAAAGTGCATAACCTCGCATTTATCCATATTATACTTCATCTGCCATGCTTCTGTCCAATCACCCAGCCTGTCCAAATCATACTGTATTTTATCGGCTTTCTCGTCACAGCAAAAACGCCCACCCAGCATTATGTCGTATGCAAACTTGGAGATATTACATCTAGTTCCCTCGTCTAGATCATTTATATTTATTGTGAATAGCTGGGGTCCAAGGACCGATCCCTGCGATACCCTACTAGTCACTGCCTGCCACTCGGAAAAAGACCCATTTATTCCAGCTGTTTGCTTCCTGTTTGCCAACCAGTTCTCTAACCATGTCAGTACCTTGCCCACAATCCCATGTTCTTTAACTTTAGACGCTAATCTCCTATGCGGGTCCTCATATAAAGCCGTCTGAAAGTCCAAATACACCACATCCACTGGTTCTCCCTTCTTTATTCTACCAGTTATATCGCCAAAAGTTTCCAGTAGTTTAGTCAAGCACGATTTACCTTTTGTAAATCCGTGTTGACTTTGTCCGATCCTGTCACTGTTTTCCAAGTGCTCTGCTATTACACCTTTAATAATGGACTCTAACATTTCCCCCACTACCGATGTCCGTCTTACCGGTCTGTAATTCCCCGTTTTCTCTCTAACACCTTTTTTGAATAGTGTGTTACCGTTCGCTACCCTCCAATCCATGGGAACTGTTCCAGAGTATTTCAAATTTTGGAAGATGATGAGCAATGCATCTACTATTTCCAGGTCCACTTCCTTAAGTACCCTAGGATGTAGATTATCAGGCCCTCGGGATTTATCCGCCTTCAATCCCGTCAATTTCCCTAGCCCCATTTCTCTACAAATACTGATTTATTTCAGTTCCATCCTCTCATTAGTCCCTATATTCCCCGACATCTCTGGGAGGTTATTTGTGTCCTACTTTGTGCAGACTGAACCAAAGTATGTATTTAATTGGTGAGCCATTTCTTTGCTCCCCATTATAAATTCCCCTGATTCTGACTGCAAGGGACCTATGCTTGATTTCACCAATAATTTTCTCTTCACACATCTATAAAAGTTTTTACAGTCAGTTTTTATGTTCCATGCAAGCTTACTCTCATCCTCAAGTTTCCCCCTCTTAATTAATCCCTTTGTCCTCCTTTGCTGCATTCTAAACTGCTCCAAATCCTCAGGTTTACTACTTTTCCTTGCCAATTTTTATGTCCTCTCCTTGGGTCTTACACTATCCCTAGTTTCCCTTGATAGCCACGGTTGATTCACATTGTTTGTTTTAATTGTATGCCAAACCGGGAGGAACAAATTCTGTAGCTCATCCATGTGATCATTGAATGTTTGCCATTGCCTATCCAACGTCAACACTTTGCGTAACATTCCTCAATCAATCCTACCCAACTCGCACCTCATACCATTGTAATTTGCTTTATTTAAATTCATGACCCTAGTCTCTGAGTCAACTAATTCACTCTCCATCTTAATGACGAATTCTATCATATGATCGCTCCGATCCAAGGGGCCTTGCACAACAAGATTGCTAATTAATCCTTTCTCATTACATAATAACCAGTCTAAGATGGCCTGGTCTCAATTGGTTCCGCGACATATTAGTCCAGGAAACCATCCCGTATGCACTCCAGGAATTCCTCCTCCACAGTATTATTACTAATTTGATTAGCCCAATCTATATTTAGATTAAAGTCACCCATGATAACTCCTTTGCCCTTATTGCACGCGTCTCTAATTTCCCGTTTAATGCCATCCCCAACCTCTGCATTACTGTGTGGAGGTCTGTATTCCACTCCCACTAACGTTTTCTGCACCTTTGCATTTCTCAGTTTTACCCCTGCAGATTCCACATCATCAGAGCTAATATCCTTCCTTTCAATTGTGTTAATGATCTCTTTACCCAGCAATGCTACCCCATCACCTTTTCATTTTTGCCTATCATTCCTGAATATTGAATACCCCTGAATGTGGAGTTCCCAGCCTTGGTCTCCGTGGAGCCATGTTACCGCAATCCCAATCATATCATATCCATTTACCTCTATTTGCGCATCTAATTTTTCCACCTTATTACGAATGCTCCTCGGATTAAGACACAAGGCCTTCAGGCTTGTTTTTTTATCACTCTTACACGTTTTAGAATTATTATGTACTGTGGCCATGTTTGAGCGACACCCTTGATTTCCTGTCTTTTGCTTCTATAATTGTTTCCCTTTCCTCTGTCTCCCTGCTCAGGTTCCCAACCCTCCGCTATTTTAGTTAAACCCTCCCCGGAGCACTAGCAAACACTCTCCCTAGGAAATCGGTCCCGGCCCTGCCCAAGTGCAAACCGTCCGGTTTCTACTGGTCCCACCTTTCCCAGAAGCTGTTCCAATGTCCCACGAATTTGAATCCCTTCCCCTTGCACCATTCCTCTAGCCACATATTCAGCTGAAATATCCTAATATTTCTACTCGGACTATCACGTGGCACTGGTAGCAATCTTGAGATTACTACCTTTGAGGTCCTATTTTTTAATTCACCTCCAAACTCCCTATATTCAGCTTTGAGGAACTCATCCCGTTTTGTGCCTATAGCTTTGGTACCTATATGCACAACGACAACTGACTGTTCACCCTCCCCTTCCAAAATGTTCTGCAGCCGTTCTGAGACATCCTTGACCCTTGCACCAGGGAGGCAACACACCATCCTGGAGTCAGGTTTGCGGCCGCAGCAACGCCTATCTATTCCCCTTACAATAGAATCCCCTATTACTGTAGCTCTCCCACTCTATTTCCTCCCGTCCTGTGCAGCAGAACCACCCATGGTGCCAAGAAGTTGGCTGCTATTGCCTACTCCAGATAAGCCATCCTCCCCAACAATATCAAAAGCAGTATATCTGTTTGAGAGGTCGATGGTCACAGGGGACCCCTGAACTACTTGCCTGCGCCTACTAATCTGCCTGGTGGTCACCCATTTTCGTCCTGCCTGTGTAGCCTTTATCTGCGGTGTGACCAACTCTCTAAACATGCAATCCACGACATCTTCAGCATCGCAAATGCTCCAGTATGTATCCATTCGCAGCTCCAGCGCCGCAATGCCATCTGTCTGTAAGTAGCTGCAGCTGGATACACTTCCTGCACACGTTCCCGTCAGGGACACAGGAAGTGTCCCTGATTTCCCACATAGTGCAGGAAAAGCATAGTACGGCACAGAGCTCTCCTGCCATGATTACCCTTGAATTAATTCAAATTAAATTAAATCAAATCAATCCACCAATTACGCTACAATTGAATGATATACTGAAGGACCCTTGTTTACCAGCAGTACCCGCTACACCACAGAAACCCTATCAATTATAAACCACAAAATGTAATTTTGGAAAATAGGAGCAAGAGAGAAATACTCACCAAACAATCACTTACCTGCTTTCTTGTGACATAACACTTCGATTACTTTTTACTTCTCTCTCCCTCTCTCAGAGCTCTGAGATTGGTAAACCTACCTGCTCTGCCGCTTCGCATTACATCGCCGCCGCCACCTCGCCACACCTCACAGGTCAACTGCCGCCACTGCTGTGGGCCTTCCTGTGCCAGCACCTCGCTTTATATCACTGCTGCCGCCTTGACTTTTTGCTCGTTATCTTTGTATCTCTGGTACTTTATCTTCACCCATTACAGTGAAGACCGTTGCAAAGTAAGTATTTTGGAAATCTAGGAGCCTTGGTTTGCTGGTCGATCCCCGGGAACAGATTCCACCCCCGTGCCAATCCATGACCAACATTTTAACTCATATAGTTTTCCATTCAAGATTTGTTTTAATGCCAGGTCAGTATCTGTAGAAAAGAACGGAGCAGAATAGTGATGGGGTCGACCAGCCTGATTTGTATCAGAATCCAACATAAAACCCCAAAGATGTTGGGCAAAATCTGGGTAAATGTGAGGTGATTCAATTTGGTAGGAAGAATAGAAACACTGAATATTTTTAAATGGTGAGAAACTTTCAAGTGTAGTTGTTCAGAGAGATTTGGAAGTCCTCGTGCAAGATACACAGAAAGCTGGCATACTGGTAGAGCAAGCAATAAGGAAGGCAAATGGCATATTGGCCTTTATTGCAAGGGGGTTGGAGTATAAGAGAAAGGGAGTCCTGCTGCAATTGTACAGCGCCTTTCTGAGACCACGCAAGTAGCACTGTGCACAGTTTTGCTCTCCTTATCTAAGGAAGGTTTTACTTTCCTCAGAGGCAGTGGAACGAATGTTCACTAGATTGATTCCTGGGATGAGAAGGCTGTTCTATGATGAGAGAGTGTGAAGCATAGCCCTATACTCTGAAGATTAGAAGAATGAGAGGTGATCTCATTGAAACATACAAGTTTCGGAAAGGGATTGACAGGTTTGATGCTGAGAGGCTGTTTCCCCTGGCTGGACAAGATTCTGAAGGGGCTGGACAGGGTAGATGATGAGAGGTTGATTCCATTGGCTGGAGTGTCTAGAACTAGGGGGCATAGTCTTACAATAAGTGGTATGCCTTTAAAGATCGAGATGAGGAGGAATTTCTTCACTCAGTGAGTTGAGAATCTTTGGAATTCTTTGCCCCAGCGGGCTGCGAAGGTTGAATCTTTCAATATGACCAAGGCTGAGATTGATGGGTTTTTGGACTTTAGATAATCAAGGTGATCGGGCAGGAAAGTGGAGCTGAGGTGGATGATCAGCTATAATTTTATTGAAATGCGGAACAGGCTCGGGTGGCCATATGGCCTACTCCTGCTAATAGTTCTATTGTTCTTATGTTCTAAAAACACAAATGTAGGAGGATAAATACGGAATAACATTAGAAATAGGAGCAGGAGTAGGTCATTCAGCCGCTCGAGCCTGTTGCGCCATTCAGTAAGATCACAGCTGACCTGAACTTGACCTCAACATCACTTTCCTGCCCGCTCCCCTTATCCTTGACTCCCCTATAGCTCAAATATCTGTCCGTCTCCGCCCAGCATATTTCTAATAACTCTACCCCCGCAGCTCTCTGGGGTATAGAATTCCAAAGACTCTCAACCCTCCATTTTGCTTCCTAATTTCTTGCTGTGCCTAATTGCTAACTACTTTTTTGTGTTTCATGTACGACGACCTCCAGTTTCATCTGTACCGGAGCATTTTGTAGTCTCCCTCCATGAAAATAAAGATGTGCTTTTGATTTTGCCTATTAAAGTGGATAACCTTATATTTTCCTACATTATACTCCAGCTGCCAAATTTTTCCTCACTCACTTAACCTATCTATATCCCTTTGTCGACTCTCTGTATCCTCCTCACAGCATGCTTTCCCACCTATCTTTGTATCATCAGCAAACTTGGCTGTATTACGCTCGGCCCATTCATCAAATTCATTAATATAGATTGTAAGTATTTCGGGACCCAGGATAAATTGTTTATTTTCCAAGCGAGGGAGGAGTAACTTTTTGAAAAACAGGATGTTTGCACTTAAAACGGAATGGAATCTATATCATTCTACAGTTTGAAAGCCTTCTTTCAGTGTGTCACGGTCTGTGAAAAGTGAGAGTACTTTGCCTTTACAGAAACCTGACACCGTCCTCCGAGCTGGAGGCTTCAGGCTGTTGCTTCTGACAGCATCAAAGTTCTATTGAATTACTTTGGCTAGAAGCATTATACTTACCTCTTTACAGCTTCTCTCAGAGCTCCTGATCAGAGCGGAGCAGCCACAAGGACTACTGTCACTTCCTCATGCATCCTGCCACATGGGCTGCCACTGAGTGAAACATCAAATTGGAGAAACCTTTAGGACCCGCTCCCTCATTTCACTGCCATTACAATGTCTGTGCATGTTGTGGGGACAGGTGCTCCACCCCATTTCCTCAGAGGACGTCTCGGGAACCCAGGGGTCGAGGGATAACATCACAAGGCTCCTTCAATTTTCCTCGCCTTTGTCCCGGGGAATTAAGCATTATCCAGACCCATGCAATAGGAATATTGGTCTCTCTCTCATGTTCATCGATTCCTCCTCCTGTCCATGTCTGATGTGCCAGCTCCCAAATCCAGCACCTGCACACGGTAACTACAACTGATGAATTGTAAGCAGGGGCAATAAGCTAACTCCAAGTGACATCACAAAGGAGCCAGGAGCCAATCACACAGCCGCCGGCGCTGGCACTGCCCTCTGTCTTTATTACAGGGTGACATTGCCAGGCTCTGCTCCTGGTGCAGTCACACTGGACTGGAGCACATTTTGCATCTTCTTCCCATTAGTGTTATGGCTTTGTGTCCGAACGAAGCTCCCACCAATCGACACCTCAGGCAGAGAGCACATCCCACAATATTAGGTTTAATGACTCTTGCATCGCAACCACCTAATGTGAGATCCCACTATTCAATGTCGCCCACATCCCAATATCTCCACGTACCTTCCCTCTCCTTTGCAACTGGGATCTAAGCATTAACCAGGCATATGGAAGAGGAATATAGCGACTTGTGTCACATCCAAAAATTCCTCCTGCTGGCATTGTATGATGTAAAGCTGGGCATTGTCCGGGCTCCCTAGTTGTCAATTCGATAGTTGTGAATTTGTCGCATTATCCTTTAATATACATTAAGTATGCTTTCTGTATGATTTCTCAGGACATTATTTACAATGCTTTAAATAAACTAATCATCAAAATGAATAAAACTGAGCGCAATGCTGAAAGTTTCAAAGGAAATAATCAAAATGGAAAGGGGTGAAATAAAGAAATAATAAAGTAAATTAGAAATGGAAAATGCTGGAATGACTGAACAGGTCGTGCAGCATCTGTGGAGAAGGGAAGCTCGGGATAATGGTTCAGGTGTATGACACTTCTGTAGACCTAAGAGTTAATCCTCCCTTCCTCTCCACTGAAGAATGTACAGTTTTCTTCCGGTGTGTTCTTGTAAATTTTTATTTATATTTCTTAGTTGCGGATTTTGCATTTGCCTTTGTTCATGATCATCCAGTGCGCAGTGGCTGCTCATTGCGGCTCCTTTGATTGACAGCTCTCTATCCACTGGCGAAGGTTGCCGGAGGGGTTCCTCTCATTCCAGGCTGCGGAAAAATGTTAATGGGGCCGGGATCCCGGTTAATGGGGCCCGCCGCTCCATTTCATGGGGCCGTGACCCCAGTTAATGGGACTGAGACCACTGTTAATGCCACTGCGACCCCGGTTAATGGGACTGTGACCCGGGTTAACGGGGCCACTCTTATTCCTTTGCATTGTAGTAGCAAAGCAAATCAAATGTCGTTATCTAAGATGAATATTCGTGCCAAAGCTTCTGGTGTAACAGCATGGATATCTTGTAGGCTGCCTGTGAATATCCTCTGAGGGCAGTAATCAATGATGTTCTCCAGCGTCCGCGATAAAGATCCATTCCATATGTTGCAGTTCTTCCCTGCATTTCGCCATCGGCCATGAAGGCCGAGGGGAGATCACTGAAGTGTTTCGACGGATATCCATCACTATCCTCCTCAGAGTTCACTACACTTTCAAGTTGAGTTTCAGCTGCAAATTTTGAAATCGTGCCCTTTATACCCAAGTCCAAGTCATTTAAATATATCAAGAAAAGCAGTGGTCCTAGTACCGAACCCGAGGGAAAACCAATGTATACCTTGCTCCAGTCCGAAAAACAACCATTCACCTCTAATCAGTTTCCTGTCACCTAGCCAATATCCTATCCAGACTGTCACTGTCCCTTTTTATTACATGAGCTTCAACTTTGCTGGCAAGCCTATTAAGTGGCACGACATCAAAAACCTTTAGACATCCATGTACAACACGTCAACCGCATTGCCCTCATCAATCCTCTCTTTACCTGATCAAAAAACTCGATCAAGTTAGGTAAACACGATTTGACTTTAACAGTCCATGCTGGCCTTCATTAATCAATCCACAGTTGTACAACTGACTGTTAATTTTGTCCCAGATTATCGTTTCCAAAAACTTCCCAACTACCGAATTCAAACTGACTGGCCTCTCGCTGCTGTGTATATCCTTATTTTTTTTGAGTAAGAATGTAACATTTTCAATTCTCCAGTCCTCTGACACCACACCCACATTTTAGAAGAATATTGTGAGTTTCTCCGCGATTTCCTGCTTAAAATTCCACTGCATCCCAGGATGCATCCAATCCGCTCCTGGTGACTTATCAACTTTAAGTTCAGACAGCCTTTCTAGATCCTCCACTTTAACAAGTTTATCTGATCCAGTATCTCATCTACCTGCTCTTTCACTATATTTTTGGCAGCATATTTTTCTTAGTGATGAAAGATGCAAAGTATTCATTTAGTACCTCAGCCATGCCCTCTGCATTCATGTGTTTGGCTTCCATTTGGTCGCTAATCAGCCCTAATCCTCCTCTTAGTACCTGCTTATATTTATATGCCTATAGAAGATATTTGAATTCGATTTTATGGTAGCTGCCAGTCTATTCTCATACTCTCTCTTTGGCTCTCTTATTTCCTTTCTCATTTCCTCTCTGAACTTTCTATATTCAGCCCGGCTCTCACTTGTATTCTCAACCTGACATCTGTCATACGCGCTCCTTTTCTGATTCCGATTTTTCTATCTCTTTCCTCATCTGGGGAGCTGTATTTTTAGTTGCCCTACCTGTCCCTCTAGTGGGAGTGTAACTTGACTGTACCTGAGCCAACTCCTCTTTAAAGGCAGCCCATTGTTCGATTGCAGTTTGGCCTGCCAATCTTTGATTCCAATTTACCCGGGCCAGATCATCCCACTGAAATTGGCCTTCCTGCATTTTTTAATCTAGATTGCTCCCTGTCTTTTTCCAAAGCTAATCGAAACATTATTATACTATGATCACTGTTCCCTAAATGTTTCTCTACTGAAACTTGCTCCACTTAACCCACCTCATTCCCCAGAGCCTATATTCAACAGAGGAACCATCACGCCCACCAGTACTCAGAACAGAATATTGTTTGGAGAGCTAGATGCACTGAGGGGACTCCTGAACTGTTTGCCTGGTCATCCTCTGTTGTCTGGCAGTCATCCGCTCCCTCTCTGCCTGCCCACTCCTTAGGTGCATGGAGACCACTTCCTGAAACGTGCTTTTCACGTAGCTGTCAGCTGTGTGGATGCAACTGGGTGACGCCAGCTGCCGCTGAAGCGCCAACACCCGGAGCTCAAGCCCCTCCAGCTCAGGGCTTCTCCTGCACATGTGATTGTACAGGACATGAAAAGCATCCTGGATTTTACACATTTCACAGAATGTGCATTCCACTGCACCGAGCTTCCCTGCCATGCTTTATTTTATTCGACGATCAACTAACTTACTTTTTTTAAGTAACTTACAGAAATAAACGTACTACAATATGAAAAACAACGACGAAATTCTCACCAATCAGCTCCTTCAATTGCGCTGACGTCACTCCCCTCGCTCCCTGAAACGCACGCTCGCTCCAGGCTCTCGGACCTCCCTTTATCTGTGGCCACTTCTCTCGCTGCCCCGCAGGTCTGCTCTCGTGTCTATTAACTTAGAGACCTTGGGCTCTCTGTATCCACTCCTCCTTTTCAGACAGACATCTCCAGCGCCTTCCTCCTCGCCTCCAATTCCTGCACTCAATCATTCCTCACTCTGTTACAATGCACTCTGTTTGCGATATTCAATCTCTGTACTCAAGCTCAAGCTCAAGTTACCACTAGGATGGGAGATTGCCTGTGAATGCCAGGTGCTGTAGGCTTTTCTTGCCAGCAGAAGCTGTTCTCAGCCCTGCAATTTCACGCTGATTTCAGTCACCAAACTGTTTGCAGTTCGCTCTCTCTCTTTCTCTCTTTCTCCCTCTCTCTCTCTCCTTCCTACTGCTCGTTGTATTCGTTTCACGAATGGAAGAGGTCGAGACACAACACCACTAAACTGAACCGGTAATCAATCGTGAATCTTTAACCTAAGGTAAACCAGGAGCAGCTGATGCCTATGGATGAGCTAAACTGTACAAGCCCGATCTCGTCTGATCTAGGAAGCAAAGCAGAATCAGGCATTGCTAGAGGTGTATTCTGATACTGCACCGCCAGATGGAATTCAGAGTGTCAATTAGGTGGCCACTCACAAGGGTGGGACGAGGCAGGCAGTTCAGATATCCTCTGGGAGTGTGGCACCCTCAAACAAATATTCACCATTGGTTACTGCTGAGAGTGACGAAACCTCTAAAAATTGCAGTGCAGAGCCTGGCACCATCAGGCAAAGGACTTTTCAGTGCGACAGGAATGTGTAGGAATGCAACAGAATTTGTGAAGCCGAAAGTCAGGGCGACGGACAGGCAGCATTTGCAATCGTCGATGTGAGACCCATATGTAATGTTGCCTTCCTGCTGCTTTGGTAAGGGACATCATGGAGAGAGTGCAGAACATTCTTCGGGGGGAAGGGCAAGTGCCAGACATCGTTGTCCATGTCAGAACCAACGTCAAAGTGAGAAAGAGGGCTGTGGTCCTGCAGTCAGAGTTTAATGAGCCAGGGAGGATGTTAAAAAGCAGGATCTCAAATATGGTAATATCTGGATTACTGCCAGTGCCAGGATGCGCGAGTGAATGTTGAAATAGGAAGATATGGAAGGTTAATGCGTGGGTAGATACATTGTGCAGGAAGGAGGGCTTCAGATTACTGGGACAATGGGAGCAGTTCTGGCAGGATGTACCTGTTCAGCATGGACAGGCTGCTGCTGAACTACACTTCGTTGGGACCAATATCCTTGTGGGCACATTGACGAGTGCAGTTGTTATAGGTTCAATCTATTTCACCCGGTGTTTGGGCACCAGGATATTCCATTAAAAAGTAGAATCAAGGTGCACAGAGGACTGGGAGAGACGGTTTTATTTTTAAGAGTTCTAAATGTGTAAAAAGATAATGTGTGGTTAAAAAGTTTTGTGAGCTGCAGGCGCTAATAGCCTCGTTGGAATATGATGTTTTTGCAATAACGGAGACTTGGCAAAAAAAGTGGAGGTTTTCACAGCAGAGGCAGCGAACCTGACAAAAAAAAAGGTGAGAATGCACAGAAAAGCAGGGAAGTGATTGGTTGGTCAGTATTTCTCTCTTTTCTTGGGCATTTTTTTTCAATTTATAGCTGGTGGACAGCATTGATGCCCATGGTAACCACATTTGAAGGTTGATCGAGGAACTACGGATCCGGGTTGGTGAGCTGGCCTCCGAGCTTCAAAGACTGCAACATATCAGGAAGGGGAGAGTTACCTGTGGGATTTATTCCAAGAGGTAGTCACACCCCTTTTGTGGGCGAGAGCAGGGACTGCAGCGCGCATGAGCAAACTGAACGCAGCACCATGGTACAGGGAGTCTTCAATGGAGGCAAAAAAATAAATTTGATATTTATAGGGGAGAGTCATGTAGGGGAATAAAAAATAACCACAGAAAATGCTGGAAATACTCAGCAGGCCAGGCAGCATCCGTGGAGAGAGAAACAGGGTTAACATTTCAGGTCTGGGACCCTTTATCAGAACGGGAAAGAGCTGGAAATGTAACAGATATTAAGCAGGCGCAAAGACGGGGGTGGGGTTTTAGGATGGGAGGAAGGAATTGAAAGAACATGCTGTGAAAATGTTGCAAATGGGACTGGCAAAATCATACTGCATGAAAAATGGGGGCATGGATAACTATCTGAAACTGTTGAACTCCATGTTGAGTCCGGCAGACTGTAAAGTACCTAATCGAAAGATGAGGTGCTGTTCCTCGAGCATACATTGAGCTTCATTAGAACAATGTTAAAGGCCGAGGACAGAGAGATTAGTGTGGGAGTGAAGTGGAGAATTAAAGTGACAGGCCACCAGAGGATAATGTTTGCTGCAGGCTGGAGCATGAGTCCCGGAGTCTGTGTTGTCTGCCCGGTGACAGGGTAATGGACATCTCCTCTGGGCTGGAGAGGAACTGAGATTGGGAGGGGAAAGATCCAGTTCCCGTGATACATGTAGATACCATCTACATAGGTAACAAATAAAGAGATTCTGCTGAGCGAGTATGAGCAGCAAGGGTCTAAATTAAAAAGCAGAACCACAAACTACAAATTACTAACTGAGCCAAGTGCAAATTGGCCTAAGGGAAATAGGATCAGAGCGAAGAACGAGTGTGGATCAGAATTGGTGTGGGAGAAATGGGTTTCGATTCCTGGGGCACTGGCACCAGTACTGGGATAAGAGGGAGCTGTACCATCGGGACGGGCTTCATTTAAACAAGTGTCGTGGTGAATCAAATAACTGGGGCAGTATATGGGGCTTTAAACTAAAGAGTTGGGGGGGGGAGCGGGGCGACATGCTGAACAGTAATTTAAATAGTCAAAGGAGAATGAGAAGGCAAAAGTGCAGTGTACCGATAAAGTTAATGAAATCCAGATTGTGACAGGAAGGGACAAAGACGATTTTAGATCTGGAAATGTGTAACGAGGCTGGATTTATTAATGATCACCAAGTGAAGGATCCTCTTGGGAAGAGTGATCATAACATGGTAGAATTTCAAAATCAGTTTGAGAGTGAGAAAGCTAGATCTCAAACCAGTGTCCTGAACTTAAATAAAAGGTCATTAAAAAGGTATGAAACCAGACTTGGTAAAATTGGACTGGGAAAATATATTACAGGATAAGGCTGTCGAAAAGCAGTTGCAAACATTTAAGGAGATATATCATAACTCAAATGAAAGATATATTCTATATTCCAGTGAGAAAGAAGGATTCTAAGAGAAGGATGAACAATCCATGGCTAACTAAGGAAGTAAAGGAGGTATCAAATTGAAAACAAAAGCATACAATGTTGCAAAGGATAGTGAAAGGCCACAGGATGGGTATTTTTTAAAGACCAGCAAAAGGACGACTAAATATGATAAAGAGAGAGAAGATAGCTTATGAGAGTACGCTAGCAAGAAATATAAAAAGAGTGAATAGAAGCATCGAAACCGAGAAATGTAGGAGCAGGAGATGGCCATTCGGCGCTTCGAGCCTGCTCCAATATTCAATATGTTCATGGCAGATCCTGTATTTCAATAGCATATTGCCGCTCCCTCCCCATACCTTTTGATGCCATTTGTGTCTAGAAATATATCAATCTCCTTCTTATATATATTCAGTGACATGGCCACCACAGCGTTCTGTGGTACAGAATTCCACAGGTACCCCAGCTTCTGAGAGAAGAAATGTCTCCTCATCTTAGTCCTAAAATTCCTACACCATATCCTGAAACTGTGACCCCTCGTGCTTGACCCCCAGCCAGGGGATACATCCTCCCTGCATCCAGTCCATTTAGCCCTGTGAGAATGTTATGCAGTTCAATGAGATCCCCTCTCATGCTTCTAACCGCTAGTGAATACAAGCCTAGTCGACCACATCACAACTTATAGGACAGCCCTGCCACCCCAGGATTCAGTCTGGTGAACCTTCGCTGCATCCCTCTATGGCTAGTATATCCTTTCTTAGGTAAAGAGACCAAAGCTCCTTTCTCCAGGTGTGATCTGACCAAAGCCCTGTACAACTGTACTAAGACATCCTTGCTCCTGTACCCAAATCCTCTTGCAGTGGAGGCCAACATACAATTTGCTTTCCGAACTGCTTGCTGCACCTGCATGTTTGCTTTCAGTGACCGGTGGACAAAGACACCCATGTACATCAGCATTTTCCAATCTATCACCATTTAAATAATATTCTACCTTTCTAATTTTCCTACCGAAGTGGATAACTTCACATTTATCCACGTTATACAGCATCTGTCATTTATTTGCCCACTCACTCTACATGTATAAATCACCTTGAAGCCTCTTTGCATCCTCGTCACAACCAACAATTCCATCTAGTCTCGTGTCGTCAGCAAACTTGGAAATATCACATTCGGTTCCCTCACCTAAATCATTGATATATATTGTGAATAGCTGGGGCCCAAGCACTGATCCCTGCGGTACCCCACTAGTCACCGGCTGCTTCCCTTAAAAGACCCATTTATTCGTACTCTGTTTCCTGTCTGTTAACCAATTTTCAATCCATGCCAGTATATTACCCCCATCCCATGTGATTTAATGTTGCGCACTAATCTCTTATGTGGGACTTTATGAAAGGCCTCCTGTTAATCTAAATACACCCCATCCACTGGTTCTCCCTTATCTATTCTACCAGTTGCATCCTCAGACATTTCCAGTAGGTTTGTCAAGCACAATTTCCTTTTGTAAATCAATGATGAATTTGTCTTAGAAGTAAGAGCTTCTGCAGGTATATAAAGCGGAAGAGCATAGCTAAAGTAAACGTTGGTCTCCTAGAGGATGAGTCTAGGGAATGCATAATGGGAAACAGGGAAGTGCCAAAGACTTTGAACAAATATTCTGTATCGGACTTCACGGTAGAAGTCACTAAAAACATCCCAATAGCGGATAATCAGGGGCTGTTGGGTGGAAGGGGGAACCTAAAACAATCACTTTCACTAGAGAGGAAGTACTAGCCAAACTAATGGAACTAAACGTGGACAAGTCCCCTGGACCCGATGGCCTGCACCCTAGAGTCATAAAAGAGGTGGCTGCGGAGATAGTGGATGCATTGGTTGTAATCTAACAAAATTCTTTGGATTCTGGAGACGTCCCAGCGGATGGGAAAAGCGCAAATGTAATGCTTCTATTTAAAAAAGGAGGGAGACAGAAAGAGTGCAACAATTCACCAGTTAGCCTAATATCTGTCATTGCGGAAATGCTGTAATCCATCATTAAGGAATTCGTAGCAGGACATTTAGAATAGCCAAGCAGAGTCAGCATGATTTTATTAAAGGGAAATCATGTTTGACAAATTTGCTGGAGTTCGTTGAGGATGTAACGGGCAGGGTGGATGTGGTGTATTTGGCTTTCCAGATTGGCATTCGTTAAGGTGCCACATAAAAGGTTATTACACAAGATCAGAGCTCACGGGGTTGGGGTAATATATTAGCATGGAAAGAGGATTGGCTAACTAACAGAAAAAGGAAGGTCGGGAAAAATGGGTCCTTTTCAGCTGGGCAAACTGTAACTAGTGGGATGCCACATGGTTCATTGCTGGAGCCTCCACTATTTACAATCTATATGCATTACTTGGGTGAAGGGATTGAATGTAAAGTAACCAAATTAGCAGATGATACAAAAGTAGGTGGAAAAGCAACTTGTGTGGAGGACCCAAAAAATGTCCAAATAGATATAGATAGGCGAAGTGAGTGGGAAAAATATGGCAGATGGAGTTTAATGTGGGAAAATGTGAGGTTACCCACTTTGATAGGAAAAATATAAAAAAAGATATTTGGGTGCCCATGGCTCACGTGATCCCAGGGGATGTATCACAATATCTATGACCCTGGGACACGCAAGCACAGCCTGCCGGCAGCTGGGCCAGTCCCCGGAGCAGGATTCCATGGCGGCCAACAGCTCAACTGCTGGCACGCAGCGTAAGTGCAGGTCATGGGCTTACACCCGCGGGAAGTCCCGGACCCGAATTTATGGGCCATTGAAATGGTGAGAAATTACAAAATGCTGAGGTACAGAGAACATAAGAACAAAAGAACATAAGAAATAGGAGCAGGAGTAGGCCAATCGGCCCCTCGAGCCTGCTCCACCATTCAATAAGATCATGGCTGATCTGATCCTAACCTCAAATCTTCTATCACAGTGCATCCACCCAAACCCATGTGATCTCCCGGGAGAGGCGAAAAACCAGATAAAGACCCAATGGCCAATTTGGGGGAAAAAAATCTGGGAAATTCCTCTCCGCCCCATCTCGGCGATCGAAATTCTTCCAGGAGATCACTCTGTCCCTATAATTTCTACAGTACTTACCTTCTGTAAAGGCGATCTCCACCCCAGCCAGGAACAGGAATAAAACCATCTCCTGAAATCTAACACAGAATTAGAACACAGTAGGAGCAGAACCAGGCTACACGGCCCCTGGGCCCACTCCACTACCCACAGGGCCATGACCATTACGAGCCGAGATTCATGTCCAATTTCCTGCCCGCTCCCTGTAACCCTTAATTCCCTTTACTTCTAGGAAACTATCTATTTCTGTTTTAAATTTATTTAATGATGTAGCTTCCACAGCTTTCTAGGGCAGCAAATTCCACAAACCTACCACCCTCTGAGTGAAGAAGTTTCTCCTCATCTCAGTTTTGAAAGTGCAGCCCCTTATTTTAAGATTATGCCCCCTAGTTCTTGTTTCACCCATCATTGGGAACATCCTCACTGCATCCACCCGATCAAGCCCCTTCACAATCTTATATATTTCAATAAGATTGCCTCTCATTCTTCTGAACTCCATTGAGTAGAGTCCCAATCTACTCAACCTCTCCTCATATGACCACCCCCTCACCCCCGGGATTAACCGAGTGAACCTTCTTTGTACTGACTCGAGAGCAAGTATGTCTTTTCTTAAGTATGAACAACAAAACTGTATGCAGTATTCCAGGTGCGGTCTCACCAATACCTTGTAGAAATGCTGCAATACCTCCCTGTTTTTATATTCCATCCCCCTAGCAATAAAAGCCAACATTCCATTAGCCTTCTTGATCACTTGCTGCACCTGCATACTAACTTTTTGAGTTTCGTGCACCAGGACCCCCAGATCCCTTTGTACTGCAGTACTTTCCAGTTTCTTGCCATTAAGATAATAACTTGCTCTATGATTTTTCCTGGCAAAGTGCATAACCTCACAATTGCCAGTATTGTATTCCATCTGCCAAATTTCTGCCCACTTACTTAGCCTGTCTATGTCCCTTTGCAAGTTTTTTATGTCCTCCTCACTCGCTACTTTCCGTGCCATCTTTGTATCATCTGCAAACTTTGATATGTTACATTCGGTCCCCTCCACCAAATCGTTAATATAGATTGTAAAGAATTGGGGACCCAGTGCTGACCCCTGCAGAACATCACTAGTTACTGGCTGCCAATCTGAGAACGAACCATTTATCCCAACTCTCTGCTTTCTGTTAGAGAGCCAATCCTCCACCCACACTAGAATATTACCCCCAATCCCGTGATTTTTTATCTTGAGCAATAATCTTTTGTGTGGCACCTTGTCAAATGCCTTTTGGAAGTCTAAATACACTACATCCACTGGTTCCCCTTTATCCACCCTGTATGTTACTTCCTCAAAAAACTACAGCAAACTTGTCAAACATGACTACCCCGTCATGAAACCATACTGAGTTTGTCCTATTAAATTTTGTTTATCCAAATGTCCCGTTACTTTCTCCTTAATAATGGACTCTAACATTTTACCAACCACAGATGTTAGGCTAACAGGTCTATAGTTTCCAGCCTTCTGCCTACTACCCTTTTCAAATAAGGGTGTTACATTAGCAGTTTTCCAATCTGCCGGGACCTTTGCTGAGTCCAGTGAGTTTTGGAAAATTAATACCAATTCATCCACAATCCCTACCGCTACTTCCCTCAAGACCCTAGGATGCAAGCCATCAGGTCCAGGGGATTTATCGGCCTTGAGTCCATTTATTATACCAAGTATCACTTCCTTAGTGATTTTAATCGTATTTAGTTCCTCCCCCCCTAGAGCCCCTGTTTGTCCAGTGTTGGGATATTCTTAGTGTCCTCTACTGTAAAGACTGATACAAAATAATTGTTCAGTGTTTTTGCCATCTCCATGTTTCCCACCATTAATTTCCCGGTCTCATCCTCTACGGGACCAAAATTTTCTTTAGCCACCTTTTTTCTTTTTATATAACTATAGAAACTTTTACTGTCTGTTTTTATATTTTTTGCTAATTTACTTTCATAATCTATCTTCCCTTTCTTAATCAATCTTTTAGTTATTTTTTGCTGTCTTTTAAAGACTTCCCAATCTTCCATCCTCCCACTAGATTTGGCTACCTTTTATGCCCTTGTTTTTAGTCGGATACTATCCTTAATTACTTTACTTAGCCACGGATGGCTATCTTTTCTTTTACACCCTTTTTTCCTCAGTGGAATATATATTTTTTGGAAGTTGTAAAATAACTCCTTAAATGTACACCACTGATCATGTGCCGTCTTACCCTTTAATCTATTTTCCCAGTCCACTCTAATCAATTCTTCTCTCATACCTTCATAGTCTCCTTTATTCAAGCTCAGCACGCTTGTTTGAGATCCAACCTTCTCACCCTCTAATTGAATATGGAACTCAACCATGTTATGGTCACTCATTCCAAGGGGATCCTTTACTAGGACATTTTTAATTAATCCTGTCTCATTTCACAGGACCAAATCTAAGGTTGCTTGCCCCCTGGTCGGTTCAGTTACATACTGCTCAAGAAACCCATCCCTAATACACTCAATGAACTCATCCTCAAGGCTGCTCTGCCCAATTTGATTTGTCCAGTTAATATGATAATTAAAATCCCCCATAATTATAGCTGTTCCCTTATTACAAGCCTCAACTATTTCCTGATTACTACTCCGTCCAACAGAGTTGCAACTGTTCGGAGGCCTATAGACTACACCCACTAGTGTTTTTTTCCCCTTATCATTCCTTATCTCCACCCAAACTGTTTCACTATCCTGCTCCTTTGACCCAATATTATTTCTCTCTATTATAGTGATTCCTTCCTTTATTAACATAGCCACCCCACCTCCTCTCCCGTCCTGCCTGTCCATCCTGATTGTTAAATAACCTGGTATGTTTAATTCCCAGTCATGGTCACACTGCAGCCATGCTTCTGTAATGTCCACAAGATCATAACCATATGTCATTATTTGTGCCGTTAACTCATTCATTTTGTTACGAATGCTATGTGCATTCAGATAAAGAACTTTCAAATATATTTTGTAACACTTAGTTCCTGTTTTTTCCCTTTTTAGTACTTTACTTTTTGCTCCATACCTTCTGTCCCATCCTGACACATTCTGTTTTTTAATTCCCCCACTGCTACCTAAGTCTATGACCTTCTCTGTTGTCATTTCTATTATTTGCTCTCTAGAACCTTCCCCCCCACTAATTAGTTTAAAGCCCTCTCTACAGCCCTAGTTATATGATTCGCCAGGACTCCAGTCCCAGCACTGGCCAAGTGGAGTCCGTCCCAATGGAGCAGCTCCCTCCTGTCCCAGTATTGGTGCCAGTGTCCCAAGAAGCAAAACCCATTTCTCCCACACCAATCTTTGAGCCACGCATTTAACTCTTTAATTTTATTTATCCTAGCCATATTCGCTCGTGGCTCAGGTAATAACCCAGAGAATATTACCCTTGAGGTTCTGTTTTTTAATTTGACCCCTAGCTGCTCATACTCCTTTAACAGAACCGTCTTCCTTGTACTATCTATGTCGTTTGTACCAACATGGACCACGACAACTGGATCCTCCTCCTCCCACTCCAAGTTTCTTTCCAGCCCAGAAGAGATGTCCTTAACCCTGGCACCGGGCAGGCAACACAGCCTTCGGGACTCCCGCTCTTGACTACAGAGAACCCTATCTATCCCAGTAATGATACTATCCCCTACCACTACAACATTTCTTTTTACTCCCTCCACTTGAATGGCCCCCTGTACCAAGGTGCTGTGGCCAGGTTGCTCATCCTCCCTGCAGTCCCCGCTCCCACCCTCACAGGGAGTAGGAACCTCGATCCTGCTGGACAAGAACAAGGGCTGCATCTCCTTCAACACTACATCCTGGATCCCTGTACCTTCCTCACTCATAGTCACACCGTCCTGTCCCTGACCACGGACTACAACTGCAGTAATTAACTTCATAGGTGTGACCACGTCCTGAAACATAGAGTCCAGGAACTTCTCCCCCTCCCTGATATGTCACAGTGTCTGAAGCTCGGTCTCAAGCTCCATAGCATGGAACTTGTGTTCCTCTAGCAGCAAACACTTGTCGCAGATGTAATCACCGTGAGCCTCAATGGGGACCACCGGCTCCCACATCTCGCAACAGTAACACATCACCTGCTCCATTCTATGTAACTAATTAAATTTCTTATTATTAGTTATGAAGACCCTGCCCAGATATAGATGATAATGTCACACCACTATTCAAAGGACTTACCAACTTAAAGGTATAAAAGAGAAGAGAAGGAAGAAAACCAACCAACCAGCTGATCACCAACCTCCTCCTTGAATACTGTCTGTGGGGCCTGTTTGGTTGACTCGTCTCGCTGCTCCGCCTCCGCAGTGTTGTCCAAGCCTGGGAGTGGGGGGAAAAACAGAGAAGAAAACACACCCTCACCTCCCACTTATCCGAACTCTCCCACTTAGCAAAACACCAGCACCACTCAATGCACAAGGCACTCCTTGCACTGCACTAGACCCTCCCCTTTTATACCCGGATTCTACTTCCAATTTAAACTGCCCAAGAGTTTATAAAACCCTTAAAAAATTAAACTTACTTCAAATAATTGACTTCTTAACACACTAAAATTCACAAAACACACTTAAATGATTTTTCTCCCACTTAGCAAAACTCCAGCACCACTCAATGCACAAGGCACTCCGTGCACTGCACTAGCCCCTCCCCTTTTATACGCGGATTCTACTTCTGGTTTAAACTGCCCAAGAGTTTAAAAAACCCTTAAAAAATTAAACTTACTTCAAATAATTGACTTCTTAACACACTAAAATTCACAAAATACACTTAAATGATTTTTCTCCCACTAAGCAAAACTCCAGCACCACTCAATGCACAAGGCACTCCGGGATCTGTGGGTCCTTGTACATGAATCACAAGAAAGTTAACATGCAGGTACAGCAAATAATTTGGAAGGCGAATGGATTGTTGCCCTTTATTACAAATGGAATGCAGCATAGAAGTAGTGACGTTCTGTTACAACTGCACAGGGCCTTGGTGAGACCACACCTGGAGTGTTGCGTGCAGTTTTGGTCTCCAATATATGGAAGGATATACTTGCATTGAAGGCAGGTCAGAGAAGGTCCACGACATTGATTCTGGAGAAGAAGCGTATGTCATATGAAGAAAGTTTAGGCCTATACTCATTGGTGTTTGGAAGAATTAGAAGGGATCTTATTGAAACATTTAAGATTCTGAAGGGTCTTAAAAGGGTTTTTGCAGAGCCGATGTTTCTCCTCATGGGGGAATCTAGAACTAGTGGGTATAATTTCAGAATAAGGGGGCATTTTTTTAAATTGGAAGTGAGGAGGTATTTCTTCTCTCAGTGGGTCGTGAATCTTTGGAATTTTCGTCCACAGAGAGCTGTGGAAGCTTGGTGATTTAATATATTTAAGTTGGATATAGACAGATTTTTGAAAAGTAAGGGAGTGAAGGGTAATGGGGAGCGGGCAGGGAGGTGGAGGTGAAGCCAAGATAAGATCAGCCACGATCTTATTGAATGGCGGAGCAGGCTCGAGGGGCTAAATGATCTACTACTGCTCCTACTTCTTATGTACTTATTATACATAATATTCCCGGGTTCAAGGAATTCAGGAAAGAGAGGGATGGTAAAAACGGAGGAGGTGTAGATCATTAGATTAAGGGACATATTACAGTGATAGAAAGTGAGAATGTCCTTGAGGGTTAAAAGACATAATTTATTTAGTTGGAGTTGACAAACAATAGAGGAGCTATTACTCTGCCTGTTTTACTCATAGGCCAAACAGTGGGTTGCTGATAGAGGAGCAGAATTGCAAATAAAATACTGAAGTTGAACAACAATAGATTAGTGATAATGCGAGCCATTAGCTACCCCATTATGGACTGGAATAGTTTTGTGTTAAGAGCAGGGAGGTTGAGGAATTTCTGAAGTGAGCTCAGGAGTATTTTCTTGATCAATATATTTTTTCAGAACGAGGAAGGATGCATTGCTGGATCTAGGGAATGAAGTGTGTCAATTGGAGAATGTAACAGTGGGGGAGCATCTCGGGAATAGTGAGCATAGTAGTGTAAGAGTTAGATTAGTAATGCAGAAGGACATTGAATCATATAGTCAAAACAGCACAGAAGGAGACAATTCGACTCATTGAGCCCGTGCTGGCTCTCTGTAGGGCAATCCAGTGAGTCCCATTCCCCCACTCTATCTGCGTAGCCCAGCAAGTTTATTTCCCTCAAGTGTCTCCGCTTCCACCACAGTGAGTTACAGGTTCTCATCACTCGCTGTGTAAAAGTTTCTTCCGCACACCCCCCCTTTATCTCTTGCTCAAATTGTTTCCATTTTACCTTGGCTTGATACTTTTGCATCCCATTCAGGTAAGCCTTATTCCAGTTTCGAAGTTCCACACTAGATTGCTCCTTGCTCCTCTGTATTGCTAATGTAAATCTTCTGAGACGCTGCCTGTTGTATTTATGGGCCAAACTGTGCGATGGAGATAGAGGAGCAGAATTGCAAAGAAATTACTGAGGAGCGCAAGAACAATAGAGTAGTGATAATGCAAGTATCCAGCAACACCAGTAGAGACTGGGATCGTAACTGAGTTAAGGGCAGGGAGTGAGAAGAATTTGTGAAGAGAGTTCAGCAGAATTTTCTTGATAAGAATGTTTCCTGCACAACGAGGAAGGACGCATTGCTAGATGTAGTACTGGGGAATGAAGTGGGTCAAGTGGGGAATGTCACAGTGGGGGAGCAATCTGCAGTAAAAATACTTTACAGAAGGATGGCTGGTTTCTGCGAATTGTGGAGGGGTCTGGCCCGGGTGAATTGGAGTCAAATACTGGCAGGGAAAATGTAATGGAGCAACGGGCGGCCTTTAGAGAGGAGATTGGTCCGGCACATTGCAATAATTACTGCAATATGGAAAGGGAGGGCCACCAACGCCAGAGCTCCCTGGATGGTGAAGGAGTTGAAGCAGAAAAAAGGGGGCGTATGGTTGATGTCAGCTTGAATAGGGAAAATCAGGATGAATATAAGAAGCACATTTCGAAATTTGCAGATGACACGAAACTTTGAATTGTAGGAATTGTGGCAGCTAGTGATAGACTTCAAGAGGAAATTGGTAGGCTACTGGACTGGGCGGTCATGTGGCAGATGTAATTCAATGCAGAAAAGTGTGAGGTGATAGAGTTTGGTAGGAAAAATTAGCAGAGTTAGTACAAGCTAAATATTACAATTATAAATTGGGTGCAGGAACAGTGACATCTGCGGGTGTTTGTGCACAATTTTTTGAAGGTGGCAGGAAACGTTAACAAAGGAGATAGTAAAGCATACAGGATTCTGAGCTAATAAATAGAGACCCGGTGTACAAAAGCCAGGAACTTATGCCGAAACTAGTGTGGCCCCAGATGGAATATTGTGTCCAATTCTGTTCACCATATATTAGGAAGGATGGGAATGCTTTGGAGAGGGTACAGAAGAGATTTACCAGACTGGTTCGAGAGATGAGGGATTGCTATTACTTGGAGACTTTCAAGAATCTGGGGTTGTTCTCCATAGAGCAGAGAGTGCTAAGAAGAGATTTGATGCAGGTGTTGAAAATCATGAAATATTTAGACAAATTAAATCAAGAGAAATTGTTTCCAAAGGCTAAAATACCAGAGTCAAAGGCCTAGAAATTCAGTGGGCGCGCCAGCCGTTAGCGCCTTAGGAGGAGTAGATCTCGAGCGCTAGGTGCTTATCGCCCGGGCGCAGCGCGATCTGCACCTCTCCCCAACTTCAGGACACATTTAGTGCCGGCGCAAAGTCTTAGCGCGCGCCCTGCTGTGCGCGCAGATCATGACGTCATTTAATAGTGCAACGCCCTTTATGCACCCCAAACCGGAACTTCACTCGTGCCGGCCCATTGTGCGCCGGGCGGCCCTAACGACTGTGAAGTGGAACGGTACACAGCCGAGCCGGGCCGCGGAGAGTGCTAATTAAAGGGCACTTACCCTGCATTATAAGTGCCAGCCATTTTGCAGCATTCACTCTTGTGCCACGGTTTTTTGGACAGAGACCAAGGAGGAGAGCTTACTGGTTTGGACCAACACTAGGACAGGTATTTTTGGCTCAGGCCAGAGCTTAGCAATTATCTTTGCCTTCATTGAGAGCTCAGTGTTTGCCAGCATATAATGGGGGCTGCATTGGGTGCCAACGCTGAATTTCAGCCTTATGCCAGAAGGGCTTACAGACGCTGTGAGAGAGTGGCAGCCCTGGCTAGATGCAGAGGGGGCAACAGGCATCGCCAACTGAGGCCTTACCCACCCAGGGTATACCGCCAGCTGTCCTCCTATCTGACCATGTCTGCCGCGATATGTGTTAGGAGGCTGCGATTCAGAAGGGAGATCGTTGCAGACATCTGCCAGCTGCTTCACAGAGATCTGCAGCCACAGCTGATGTGCAGGACGTCTCTGTCGGTGGCAGTGAAGGTGACGGTGGCTCTCAACTTCTATGCCACCGGCTCCTTCCAATCTGCTGCTGGGGATATCGCTAACATCTCCCAGTTCGCCATGCATTGCTGCATCCGCCAGGTGACAGAAGCCCTTTTCACAAGGAGACATCAATTCATCTCCTTCCCCATGACCCTGGACAAGCAGCAGCAGCGTGCAGTGGGATTTGCAAGAATAGCGGGCTTCCCCATGGTGCAGGGCGCCATTGACTGCATGCATGTGGCTTTGCGGGCACTTCTTGAGCATGCCAAGGATTACCGCAACCGGAAGGGCTACCATTCCCTCAATGTACAGCTGGTGTGTGACCACAGGCAGCGCATCCTCGCTGTCAATGCCCGCTTTCCAGGCAGCAGCCACGATGCCTTTATCCTGCGACAGACAACTGTGGCTGACATGTTGCAGGCACAGCCTCCCCCAAGAGGATGGCTTATCGGAGACAAAGGCTATCCTTTGTGTACCTGGCTCATGACCCCGCTCCGCGTGCCCACGACCCCTGCTGAAGAGGCATACAACGAGAGCCATCAAGCGACTAGGAACATCATAGAACAAACAATCGGCGTCCTCAAGCAATGGTTCCGCTGTCTCGATCTCTCCGGGGGTGCCCTCCAGTATTCGCAGGATCGAGTCTCCCAATTCGTCGTCGTATGCTGCATGCTGCACAACCTGGCTATCCGCAGGACTCAGGCACTGCCACCTCACGTTGGACCACCACCTCAGGAGGAGGAGCAGGAGGAGCATGAGGAGGAGGAGGACGAGGAGGACCAGCCTAGGAGGGAGGCACAAGGTCCAAGGGCCGCCCGTCGGCGGCTTATTGAACGTTAGTTCTAGGCCCCCTGTCAGGGAATGGCTTGTGCCAATGATAGAACATGATTGCAGCCGCTCCGCAAGCCCTGAGCCAGTTAAGGCAACAAACACTTCAAAGATCAAACATGGACAATGTTAATAAATAAAATGCTTTATTGTTCAAACTCAGCTCCCTTCCCACATGAAATCCAAAAACAGACGAAACCCCCAAAAAACACTCAAACAAATTACTCGCTCCCACAACCTGGAAAGGATTAACAAAATAGTGCATCTAAAATGGCCGTCATTCTCGGCCTTCGTAAAAAACAAAAATCACATCATCGGCCTTCAAAAAACAAACATACAAATCTCGGCCTCCAGAAACAAACACAACTGGCCACACACTCGAATATTTGGCCCGCTAGGGCGATGCCTTGGCCATCTTTGTGTGGCCCCTGCCCGCCCTGCTGCTCCTCCTAAAAGTAAGGCCATTGGCTGCTGCAAGACTGGGGGCAGGCGCCTGAGGGGCACATGTCATGACGGCAGATGCCCTTGGGGGTCGGCCTCGTCGAGGTCTGGCCGTCGAGCGGTCGGCTGTTGAATGCTGCAGCTGTGGCTGGCCAGCATCAATCGCTGCTGTAGCTCCTGCCAGCTCGACTGGGGGAGTAGCAGTGGCGGCTGGAGGAATGCGGGCAAGCTGGCGGATGGCAGGCGCTCGCTGGTCACCTGAGACACTGGCACTCGCCCGGGCCAGCACTGCAGCATGCGCACCAATCTGCCGAGGGACAGACCGCTGTGCTGCTGCAGCACGTCGGGTGCCCTGGCGATGCATAGCTGACACAGCGAATGTGGCAGCAGTGAGTGCCCGTGTTGACCTGTTCACTGACTGCATCAGAGCAGCCATTGACTGGACGGCACCACTGATCACCTGGCCAGTCGCTGCCAGAGCTGCCCCGAATTACGCCCGACTCGCTGCCTGATCTGCCCCGAATTCCGCCCGACTCGCTGCCTGATCTGCCGGAATTCCGCCCGACTGATGGCCTCTGAGGGCCCGAACTTGGTCACACTCCGAGAGAGGGACTCGATGGCCTCAGGCAACCGTGCCACTGCCGCCATGAGCTCCGTGTGCCTGCGTTCCGAGTCCGCGGACAAGTCCTTGAAGCGTTCCATCTCCTCGGCAAAGACCATCTCTGGACTGGGGGCAGGACTCTCCCTCTGGGGAGAAGGCCGCCGAGCTGGCCGACCCTTCCTGCATTGCTGTTCGCCGCTGGGCCCAGCAATTGGACTCCCCTCCGACGCATCCCCCCTCTGGGGAGAAGGCCGCCGAGCTTCCACCCCCCTCCCGCGTTTCTGCAGGCCGCAGGTCCCATGAGCTCACCTCCCCTTTGAAACTTCCGCCACGCTCCCCTCCAGGGAAGACGTGTCCCCTACATTGGCCTGGGTGGCCGTGGCTGAGGGTTCCCCTGATGGGCTGCCTTCCTCTTGCTCCTCCTCCTGCTCCTCTTCTGAGGGGCTGTCACTGGCAAGTTCAGGGACCTCCTCCTCACCATCTGAAAGCAGGAAGGCACAAGAGTAGCTTTAGACTGAGGAGAGGGCGTCAGCAAGGGATGCATGAGTGGTAGCATTCAGCGCATTGGTCGGACAGTGGCAAAGGATGTAGATCTGATGCGCAAGTGGGTCGAGAGTGGTCCAAACGTGGATGTCCTTACCATTGGTGGCCAGAACGGGGTCGGCATCTCCACATGCAAGAGGGCCAATCATCCGGGCACCCATGATGCGCTCCACATGATGTTGAAGCTCGATGAGCGGCTGGATCTGGGGTCGGCCTCCCCCGGTCGCAGTCCGGCTCTTCTGATTATTTGCCAGCTTGGCCTGCAAGAGAAAGGACGGCCTCTATGTACAGTGTGTCGCCCTGATCTTGTGTGCACTGCCTCCCATGGTGGAATAGCCTGGCCAGTGTGTCGCCCTGATCTTGTGTGCACTGCCACCCATGGTGGAATAGCCTGGCCAGTGTGTTAAGTGCAGATTGTGCAATTGATGTTCATGCCTGTCCCATCGCTGCTGGATGAGGGCTGGCCATTAGGGCTTTCAGGTCCCTTTGCCCATAATGTGAGGTGCACATGCAAGGATGAGGAGGTCACTGGAAAGGGTACTCACCCTGACAATCCGCGTGAGGTCATAAAACTTTTTGCGGCATTGGACACCGCTCCTGGGGACCTCGCTGTTGGCTGACAGCTTGCTGGCGACATGCCTCCAGGCTCTCCTGTAGACGCGGAACGGCGCCCTCTTGCCATTGTGCGGGTACAAAACATGGCACCTCTTCTCCACAGCACCAACCAGCACACTCAGATCACGCTCTGAGAAGCGCTGCGCACGTTCACGGGCCATCTCCATGGCTTCAGGCGCTATTTGGGTCCAGCAGCAGTGTTCAGGCCTAGCTGCAGGGCTCCACTATCCAGGGCGTGGCAGCAGACACAGTCGACCCTTCCCCCTTAAGAGCTGGCCGGCGCCAGGGTGTCTGCTGTTAATCACGAGATGGCCGCACTTGCGCTGCGCCCGGCCTCAGCATATCGATCAGCACCTCCGGCTTAGCACCCAAACAGAGGCGTCCAACACCAGTTTTAGCGCTCGAGTGAACTCTTAGGGCGAAGCTAATGAATATCGGAGAAGTGGCCTCGATTTGGCGGCGGGCGCAAACTTTAGCGACCGCCCCACTTTACCGCCCCAAAAGTGGCTACAATGAATTTCTAGGCCAAAGATTTTAGGTGATTGGCAGAAGGACCTGAGGTGACATGAGCTAAAACATTTTCACACGAGTGGTTAGGATTTGTAATGCACTGCCTGATCTGGTGGTGGGTACGGATTCAATAGTGCCCTTCAAAAGGAAATTTAATAACTTCTTGAAGGAGAATAATTCCATTGATATGGGGAAAGAGTGAGGGCGTGGGAATAACTAGATATCTCCTTCGAAAGAGTAGATGTAGACTCCATGGGCCGAAAGACATCGTTTTGATCCAAAGAAATACTTTAATTTATATAGCGCCTATCACGATCTGAGGACGTCCCAAAGCGCTTTACAACCAATCAAGTACATTTTAGGCGTAGTCATTGTTGTAATGCAGGAAATGCAGCAGTGAATTTGCACACAGCCAGCTCCCACGAGCAGCAATGCGATAATGACCAGAGAGTCTGTTTTTTCAGTGATGTTGATTGATGGATACATATTGGCCAGAAAACCGAGGTGAGCTCCCCTGCTCGTCTTCGAAATACTGCCTTGGGATCTGTTACTTCCGCCTGAGAGAGCAGACGGGGTCTTTGTTTGACGAAAGAGCAGCACTCCCTTCGCACTGCACTGAAGTGTCAGCCTAGATGCCTGTGCTCAAATTTCTGCAGTGGGACTGTAAACCCACAACCTCCTGCCACACAGGGGAGAGTGCTATCCACTGAGCCACGGCTGACACTTACATTTTGTTAACAAAAATAAGGAGGTCCCATATTACTTGGAAAATAAGAATCGAAATAGGATAGTGGAGAACAGAGAACTGGGCGTACAAACACGTCTGTTATGTATTAATTTTTGATTCTTTTGCCACATAAAATTACAAAGAATATACAGAACAGAAAGAGGACACGTGGCCTAACCTGACCATAACAGCATTTATGCTTCACTCGAGCCTTCTCCTATCCTTCCTTAACTGACTAAATCAACATAACCTCTAGTCACTTCTCCCGCATGTGCTTAAATTCATGTAAGCTAATCGCCTCAAATATTATCTGTGGCAACGAGTTCCACATTCTCACCACTTGCTGGGTGAAGAAAATTCTTCTGATTTACTTATTGGACTTCTTGGTGTCTACATTACATTAAGGCCTATAGTTTTGCTCTTCCCCACAAGTGGCAACAATGTCTCTGAGTCTACTCCATCAAAAACTTTCATACTTTTAAGGACCTCAATTAGCTCAGGCCTCAGCCTGTTCTTTCAAGAGTAAAGAGACCCAGGCTGGTCATCCTATCCTGATAGGTATAACGTGACAGTTCTGGTATCATCCTTGCAAACACGTTTTTTCACGCTCTCCAGCGTCTCTAAATTCCTTTATAACATGGCTACCCGATCTATACACAGTAGCCAAGTATGTTCTAATCAATATTTGATTCAAGTTTAGTATAACTTCTCTAATTTTCAATACTATCCCTCCTGAAATAAGCCCTA
This sequence comes from Somniosus microcephalus, assembly GCF_052327205.1. NCBI lineage: Eukaryota > Metazoa > Chordata > Chondrichthyes > Squaliformes > Somniosidae > Somniosus > Somniosus microcephalus. The sequence goes on along the minus strand of NW_028225184.1, from coordinate 46,565,297 downwards.
GTGCATAGTTAGCTTCTTGTGACATTATTAACCTATGTCTCTTCTCTTAATGATTTGTGTATTTGTGCTCCCAGATCTCTTTGTTTCTATACCCTATTTAGATAAATAAATTCCAAATAATACAGAACCTCCTTATTTTTCTAAACAAAATAAAACATGAGATTATCGGCGTTGAAATTTATTCCCCAATTACCTGCCCATTCTGCAAGTTTATTCGTTGAAGGTGCTGAATCAGTTTCAATTGCTGTGTTAGTTTAAATTGCTGTGTTAGTTTCATTTGCTGTGGTAGTCTGATGTGCTGTGTTAGTTTGAATTGCTTTGTTAGTTTGAATTGCAGTGTTCGTATGAATTGCTGTGTTAGTCTGAGGTGCTGTGTTAAATTAAATTGATGTGTTAATTTGAATTGCTGTATTAGATTGCGGTGCTGTATTATTTTTGAGGTGCTGTGTTATTATTGAAGTGCTGTGTTAGTATGAATTGTTGTGTTAGTCTCAGTTGCTGTGTTAGTTTGAATTGCTGTGTTAGTTTGAATTGCTGTGTTAGATTGAGGTGCTGTATTATTTTTGAGATGCCGTGTTATTATTGAAGTGCTGTGTTAGTATGAATTGTTGTGTTAGCCTGAGTTGCTGTGTTAGTTTGAATTGCTGTGTTTGAGTAAGGTGATGTATTTTTGAAATTGCTGTATGGGTTGGAAGTGCTGTATTAGATTCAAGCGCTCTGTTAGTTTGAGGTTTAGAGATACACAGGTGTTGCTGTGATGTAATTCCTTGCTAGTAATGCAATAATAATATAATATTAATTTGCACAATCCTGTCAGAAAAGACAGGACAGTTTAATTCTCCAGACATGAGAATCACACCCTGTAATTTAATTTGGAAGTAAAATTCCAACAATTATGTTAGACAGAATAATGTGAGATCTATTGATGACCCCAATACGGATAAATTACTACTCATTGTTGTGCGAATGCAGTGTCAAGTTTAAAATTCCCTCCTGAATAATATCGAAATGATCCAGCCTTTGAGACTTGCATCATAGCAGGGACTGAAATCCGTGAAGTATATTTGTTCAGACAACAATAACTAATTTATATGATGTTGTTACCCGATTGTCCCAGTGGACATCCTACAGTGTATAAATGGAAGGCTCTGGGAATGTATTCCTTCCGAGGTTAAATCGGAGAGATTGCTGGCAGCACGAAGGGACAGATCTCTTAACGCAGAAAATGTTGGCAACATTTTACACTTTTAGAAACATATACTACATCATCATTGCAGTAATTGCTGTTCCAAGTAAGTGACAGCAAACAATTGTGTTATAAAAACCACTGTGAGTTGGACTCGGAGTTTGGCTATTAGTTGGAGGTGCTGTATTAGACTGCAGCGCTTTATTCGACTGAAATGCTGTATCAGACTGAGGTGCTGATTTAGATTGAAGTTTTGAATTAGATTGAAGTGCTGTATTAGATTGAAGTGTTGTATTAGATTGAAGTGTTGTGTTCGGTGGAAGTGCTGTATTAGATTGAAGAGTTGTATTAGATTGAAGTGCTGTATTAGACTGAAGTGCTGTATTAGATTGAAGAGCTGTATTAGATTGAAGAGTTGTATTAGAATGAACTGTTGTATTAGATTGAAGTGCTGTATTAGATTGAAGAGTTGTATTCGATTGAAATTCTGTATTAGATTGAAGTGCTGTATTAGAATGAAGTGCTGTATTAGATTGAAGTGCTGTATTTGATTGAAATTCTGTATTAGATTGAAGTGCTGTATTAGATTGAAGAGTTGTATTCGATTGAAATTCTGTATTAGATTGAAGTGCTGTATTAGAATGAAGTGCTGTATTAGATTGAAGTGTGGTATTAGATTGAAGTGTTGTATTAGAATGAAGTGCTGTATTAGATTGAAGTGCTGTATTTGATTGAAATTCTGTATTAGATTGAAGTGCTGTATTAGATTGAAGAGTTGTATTCGATTGAAGTGCTGTATTAGATTGAAGTGCTGTATTAGAAGGAAGTGCTGTATTAGATTGAAGTGCTGTATTAGATTGAAGTGTTGTATTAGATTGAAGTGCTGTATTTGATTGAAGAGTTGTATTCGATTGAAGTGCTGTATTAGATTGAAGTGCTGCATTAGAATGAAGTGCTGTATTAGATTGAAGTGTTGTATTAGATTGAAGTGCTGTATTAGATTGAAGTGCTGTATTTGATTGAAATTCTGTATTAGATTGAAGTGCTGTATTAGATTGAAGTGTTGTGTTAGATTGAAGTGCTGTATTAGATTGAAGTGCTGTATTAGATTGAAGTTTTGTATTAGATTGAAGTGTTGTATTACATTGAAGTGCTGGATTAGATTGAAGTGCTGTATTAGATTGAAGTGCTGTATTAGATTGAAGTGCTGCATTAGATTGAAGTGCTGCATTAGATTGAAGTGTTGTATTTGATTGACGTGCTGTATTAGATTGAAGTGTGGTATTAGATTGAAGTGCTCTATTAGAGTGAAGAGCTGTATTAGATTGAAGTGTTGAATTAGATTGAAGTGTTGTATTAGATTTAAGTGTTGTATTAAATTGAAGTGTAGTAATGGATTGAAGTGCTATATCAGATTGAAGTGCTGTATTAGATTGAAGTGCTGTATTAGATTGAAGTGTTGTATTAGATTGAAGTGCAGTATTAGATTGAAGTGCTGTATTAGATTGAAGTGCTGTCTTAGATTGAAGTGCTGTATAAGATTGAAGTGTTGTATTAGATTGAAGTGCTGTATTAGATTGAAGTGTTGTATTAGATTGAAGTGTTGTATTAGATTGAAGTGCTGTATTAGATTTAAGTGCTGTATTAGATTGAAGTGTTGTATTAGATTGAAGTTTTGTATTAGATTGAAGTGCTATATTAGATTGAAGTGCTGTATTTGATTCAAGTGCTGTATTAGATTGAAGTGTTGTGTTAGATTGAAGTGTTGTATTAGATTGAAGTGATGTATTCGACGGAAGTGCTACATTAGATTGAAGTGTTGTATTAGATTGAAGTGCTGTATTCGATTGAAGTGCGGTATTAGATTGAAGTGCTGTTTTAGATTGAAGTGCTGTATTACATTGAAGTGCTGCATTACTTTGAAGTTCTGTATTAGATTTAAGTACTGTATTAGATTGAAGTGCTGTATTAGATTGAAGTGCTGTATTAGATTAAAGTTTTGTATTAGATTGAAGTGCTGCATTAGATTGAAGTGTTGTATTAGATTGAAGTGCTGTATTAGACTGAAGTGCTGTATTAGATTGAAGTGCTGTATTAGATTGAAGTGCTGTAATGATTGAGGTGCTGTATTAGATTGAAGTGCTGTATTAGATTGAAGTGCTGTATTAATTGAAGTGCTGAATTAGATTGAAGTGCTGTATTAGACTGAAGTGCTGTATTAGATTGAAGTGTTGTATTAGATTGAAATGCTGTATTAGATTGAAGTGCAGTATGAGATTGAAATGCTGTATTAGATTGAGGTGCTGTATTAGACTGAAGTATTGTATTAGATTGAAGAGCTGTATTAGATTGAAGTGCAGTATGAGATTGAAGTGCTGTATTAAATTGAAGTGCTGTATTAGATTAAAGTGCCGCATTAGTTTGAAGTGCTGTATTAGATTGAAGTGCTGTATTAGATTGAAGTGCTGTATCAGTTTGAAGCGTTGTATTAGATTGAAGTGCTGTATTAGATTGAAGTGCTATATTAGATTTAAGTGCTGTATTAGATTGAAGTGTTGTATTAGATTGAAGTGCTGTATTAGATTGAAGTATTGTATTAGATTGAAGCGCTGTATTAGATTGAAGTGCTGTATTGATTGAAGTGTTGTATTAGATTGAAGTGCTGTATTAGATTGAAGTGTTGTATTAGATTGAAGTGCTGTATTAGATTGAAGTGCTGCATTAGATTGAAGTGTTGTATTAGATTGAAGTGCTGTATTAGATTGAAGTGCTGTATTAGATTGAAGTGCCGTATTAGATTGTAGTGCTGTATTAGATTGAAGTGCTGTATTCGATTGAAGTGCTGTATTAGATTGAAGAGTTGTATTAGACTGAAGTGCTGTATTAGATTGAAGTGTTGTATTAGATTGAAGTGCTGTATTAGATTGAAGTGCTGTATTAGATTGAAGTGTTGTATTAGCTTGAAGTGCTGTGTTAGATTGAAGTGCTGTATTAGATTGAAGTGCTGTATTAGATTGAAGTGCTGCATTAGATTGAAGTGTTGTATTAGATTGAAGTGTTGTATTATATTGAAGTGTTGTATTAGATTGAAGTGTTGTATTAGATTGAAGTGCTGTATTCAATTGAAGTGCTGTATTAGATTGAAGAATTGTATTAGATTGAAGTGCTGTATTCGATTGAAGTGCTGTATTAGATTGAAGAGTTGTATTAGATTGAAGTGTTGTATTAGATTGAAGTGCTGTATTAAATTGAAGTTTTGTATTAGATTGAAGTATTGTATTGGATTGAAGTGCTGTATTAGATTGAAGTGTTGTATAAGTTTGAAGTGTTGTATTAGATTGAACTGCTGTATTAGAATGTTTGCTGCAATCGATTGAAATGATCTTGTAGATTGCAGTACTGTTTTTCATTGAATTACTGCATTAGATTGAATTGCTGTATCAGAATATAATTATGTATTTGATTCAAAGGTTGTAATCTCTGGATTACTCCCGGTGCCACGTGCTAGTGAGTATAGGAATGGGAAGATAGAACAGATGAATGCGTGGCTAAAGGGATGGTGCAGGGGGGAGGGCTTTAGTTTCCTGGATCAGTGGGTCTGCTTCTGGAAAAGGTGGGACTTGTACAAGTCGGACGGTTTACACCTGAACCAGAGGGGAACCAATATCCTTGCGGGGAGGTTTGCTAGCACTGCTGGGGGGTGTTTCAAGTAACTTGGCAGGGGGATGGGCTAAAGAGTGGAGCTATAGCAGGGGGTGATTTACAGCCAAATACAGAGGAAAAAACAAGGCAGAGCAAATATGTGAAGGCAAAAGGGAACATGGCAGGGCTTAAAGGCATTTATTTTAATGCAAGGAGTCATGCAAATAAGGTGGATGAACTGAAGTTGTTGTTGAACACATGGGAGTACGATATTGTTGCTATCACGGAGACATGGTTGAGGGAGGGTCAGGACTGCCAGCTCAATATTCCGGGGTATAGAATCTTCAGGCGAGACAGAGGGGGGTGTAAAAGGGGAGGGGGTGTTGCAATATTAATTAAGGAATCAATTACTGCTGCAAGGAGGGATGATATATTAGCGGCTTCCTCTAATGAGGCCATATGGGTAGAAATTAAAAACAAAAAGGGGGCAAGCACTTTGCTGGGAGTGTACTATAGACCCCCAAACAGTCAGGGGGAGATAGAGGAACAGATATGTCGGCAAATCTCAGAAAAGTGCGAAAATAATAGGTTAATAATAGTGGGGGATTTCAACTTCCCAATATTAATTGGGATAGTCAGAGTGTGAAAGGTTTAGAGGGTGCAGAATTCTTAAAGTGCATCCAGGAGAGCTTTTTGAGCCAACATGTAGAAAGTCCTACAAGAGGGGGCGAAACTGGACCTAGTTCTGGGGAATGTAGCCGGGCAAGTGGTGGAAGTGTCAGTAGGAGAGCATTTTGGCGACAGTGACCATAATTCGGTGAGATTTAAGGTGGTCATGGAAAAAGACAAAGACGGCCCAGAAATAAGGGTTCTAAATTGGGGGAAGGCCGATTTTATTATGATAAGGCAGGATCTGGCCAAAATGGACTGGGAGCAGCTACTTATAGGAAAATCCACATCAATACAGTGGGAGACTTTCAGAAGGGAAATAGAGAGAGTACAACGCCAACATGTTCCTGTAAAGGTCAAGGCGGGGGACCAACAAGCAAAGGGAACCTTGGATGACAAGGGATATACAAAAATGCATTAGAAATAAAAGGGGGGCTTTTGGAAGTTACAAAAGACTAAAGACGGAAGAAGCCCTAGAGGAGTATAAAAAGTGCAGGGGCATACTTAAAGAAGATATTAGGAGGGAGAGGAAGGGCCATGAAATAACACAGGCGAGCAAAATAAAGGAAAATCCTAAGATGTTTTTAAGTATATTAAGGGCAAGAGGATAACCAGGGAAAGGGTAGGGCCCATTAGGGACCAAAGTGGCAATCTGTGTGTAGAGCCAGATGATGTAGGCGGGGTTTTAAATGAATTTTTTGCATCTGTGTTCACTATGGAGAGAGACGACGCAGACATAGAAATCGGGCAAGGGGACTGTGACATACTTGAACATATTAGCATCGAGAGGGAGGAGGTGCTAGCAGTTTTAGCAGGCCAAAAAGTGGATAAATCCCCAGGCCCGGACGAGATGTATCCCAGGCTGCTGTTGCAGGCAAAGGAAGAGATTGCAGGGGCTCTGACACAAATTTTCAGAACCTCTCTGGCCACAGGGAATGTACCAGAGGACTGGAGAACAGCTAATTTAGTACCATTATTCAAGAAGGGTAGCGGGGATAAACCAGGGAATTACAGGCCAGTGAGCCTAACATCTGTGGTAGGGAAATTATTGGAAAAAATTCTGAGGGACAAAATTAGTCTTCACTTGGAGAGGCAAGGATTAATCGGGGATAGTCAGCATGGCTTTGTCAAGGGTAAATCATGTCTGACAAATCTGATTGAATTTTTCGAGGGAGTGACTAGGGGGGTGGATGAGGGAAATGCTGTGGATGTGGTTTACATGGACTTCAGTAAAGCTTTTGACAAAGTCCCGCATAGGAGACTTGTCAAGAAGGTAAGAGCCCATGGGATCCAGGGTGCCTTTGCGCATTGGATCCTAAACTGGCTGAGTGGCAGGAGGCAGAGGGTGATGGTCGAAGGTTGCTTTTGTGAATGGAAGCCTGTGTCCAGTGGGGTACCTCAGGGATCGGTGCTGGGTCCCTTGTTGTTTGTGATCTACATAAATGATTTGGATGAGAATGTAAAAGGTATGATCAGTAAGTTCGCAGATGACACGAAAATTGGTGGGGTGGTAAATTGCGAGGAGGAAAGCCTTCGGCTACAGGACGATATAAACGGGTTCATCAGATGGGCGGAAAAGTGGCAAATGGAATTTAACCCTGAAAAGTGCGAGGTGATGCATTTTGGACAGACAAATAAGGCAAGGGAATACACAATGAGTGGTAGGACCCTAGGAAGTACAGAGGGTCAGAGGGACCTTGGTGTACATGTACATAGATCCCTGAAGGCAGCGGAACAGGTAGATAAGGCGGTTAAAAAGGCATATGGGATACTTGCCTTCATTAGCCGAGGCACAGAATATAAGAGCAGGGAGGTTATGATGGAGCTGTACAAAACGCTGCTGAGGCCACAGCTGGAGTACTGTGTGCAGTTCTGGTCGCCTCACTATAGGAAGGATGTGATTGCCTTGGAGAGGGTGCAGAGAAGATTCACCAGGATGTTACCTGGGATGGAGCGCCTCAGCTATGAAGAAAGAATAAACAGGCTGGGGTTGTTTTCCTTGGAGCAAAGAAGGCTGAGGGGGGACCTGATTGATGTGTACAAAATGATGAGGGGCATAGATAGGATAGATAAAGAGGAACTTTTCCCCTTAGTAGGGGGGTCAATAACAAGGGGGCATAGATTCAGGGTAAGGGGCAGGAGATTTAGAGGTGATTTGAGGAGGAACTTTTTCACCCAGAGGGTGGTTGGAATCTGGAACTCACTCCCTGAAAGGGTGGTAGAGGCAGGAACCCTCACAACATTCAAGAAGCATTTGGAAGAGCACTTGAAGTGCCATTGCATACAAGACTATGGACCAAATGCTGTAAAATGGGATTAGACTGGACAGGGATGGATGGGCGGCGCAGACACGATGGGCCGAAGGGCCTCCCTCTGTGCTGTAAAACTCTATGGGCTAGATATTCAGTATAGGCAGTTTTGGGGCGCTAACCTTAGCGCCCGCCCGAAGTTAGCGCCCGCCCCAAAGTAGCGCCCCGTTGCCGGGAATTCAGTGGCTTCGCCCTAAGTGGTTGGTGGAGCGCTAAAAGAGGCGTTCCACTACTCTCTTTAGGCGCTAAGCCGGCGGTCCAGAGGGATAGCGCCCAGGCGGGGCGCAGCACGGGTGCGGTCATTTTTGCACTGACAGCAGACCCCGTGGTGCCGACCAGCTCTTAAAGGGGGAAGGGACGAATTGGTCTGCTGCCACGCCCTGCACACTGCAGCCTTGCAAAGAGGCCTCAACACTACTGCTCAGCCTTAGGGAGTCATGGCAACGCCAGAGAAGGCCCGTCAGCGTGCCCTGCGCTTCTCAGAGGGTGATCTGGACATAATGGTCACAGCTCTGGAGGTGAGGCGCAAGATCTTGTTTCCAGAGAGTGGGAGGAATCCAACCCACCACGACTACACCAAAGCCTGGAAGCAGATCGCCCAGAGGGTGACGTTCACCGGCGAGGCCCCCAGGACCCACACACAATGCCATAAGAAATACAACGATCTGACCAGGATTGTGAGGGTGAGTAGCCTTTCCAGTCTCCTCCTCATTCTTGCATGTACACCTGACATGATGGGCAAAGGGACCTGAAAGTCCTTTTGGCCAGCCCTCAGCCAGCAGCATTGGGACAGTCATGAGCATCAAATGGCCATTCGGCACTCTACACTTTGGCCAAGCTATTCCACCATGGGAGGCAGTGGACAGTACATCAGGGCTTCACTCTGTCCAATCTATTCCACCATGGGAGGCAGTGCACACTACATCAGGGCTTCACTCTGTCCAAGCTATTCCACCATGGGAGGCAGTGCACACTACATCAGGGCTTCACTCTGTCCAAGCTATTCCACCATGGGAGGCAGTGCACACTACATCAGGGCTTCACTCTGTCCAAGCTATTCCACCAAGGGAGGCAGTGCACACTACATCAGGGCTTCACTGCGCACTTACAGCCCGTCCTTTCTCTTGCAGGCTAAAGTAGCGTTTAATCGCCAGGCCCGTGCCAGGGGTGGCCGCGCCAAGCTGCAGAAGCTCACTCGGCTGGAGGAGCGCGTGTGTGTGCTCATGGGAGCCCGTGTGATTGTCCCCACAGCGTGCGGTGTATCCGACCCTCCACTGCCCGGCAATGGTAAGGACCTCGCCTTTTGGCCCTCTCGCGTCGCACTGGCCCATCCGAGCTACCTCCTTTGCCACTGTCCCACCAATGCGCTGAATCCCACCAGTCCTAACTCCCTCGCTGACGCCGTCTCCTCACTCTGAAGCGACTCTTGTGCATTCCTGCTTTCAGCTGGTGACGACCAGGACCCTGAGGCTGCCAGTGACAGCACCTCCAATCAGGAGGAGGAGGAGGAGCAAGCCGGACCTTCGGGGGAACAGTCACGTCCCGCAGGAGAGGAGGAAATGCTTGACACCTCCTCACTGGACGAGTGCCTGGAGGAACTGTCGCAGGGCAATGCAGCTTCTGGGACCAGTGGCGTCCAGCCACCCAGCAGCCGTGCGCGTGGCCCGCGGCCTTCCCCCCAAAGGGGGGAAGGATCAGAGGGGAGTGCTGCTGCTCGGCACACTCGCCGTCACCAACGCGGCAAGGGTCCCCTAGTCCGGCCCCCTCCTCCCCAGCGGGAGAGTCGCGACTCCAGTCCGGACACCTTCACTTCGGAGGAGGTGCGGAAGCTCGATCAGATGGCCGACGACTCGGACCGGCGGCACACGGAGCACATGAGCGTGGTGGGGCGCATGCCTGAGGCCATCGAGTCGCTGGCGACCAGTGTGCGCGAGTTCGGGGCAGCAACTGCCGCGACTGGCCGCATGCTAACTGATGCCGTCAAGACCCTGGCGGATGTGATGCGCGCGCACACCAGGACCACAGGGCCACTCACTGCTGCCACACGCGCTGTCTCAGGCAGGCATCGCCAGGGCAGCCGCCGCGCTGGACCATCCCAGCAAGCCGGCCGTCGGCTGATTGCTGCGGATCCTGCAGTGCGGGCCCGGCCGAGTGCCACCGTGCCACAGCACCAGCCAGCGCATCCCAGACGCCAGCTGGCCCACATTGCGCCATCCGTCGCCGCCATTCCCCCTCTGCGGCGTCAAGGGCCAGCGGCTGCAGCTGATGGTGGCCAGGCTCAGGTGCGCCACTCAGGAGACGGCCCCTCGAGGCCCAAACGCCGTGTAGGCCGCCCCCCAGCGGCATCTGGCGGAAGGGCATCTGAGCCTCAGGCGCCTTCCCCCAGCCTCGCAGCAGCCACTGGGCAGAGCTTGCGAAGGAGCAGCAGGCAGGGCAGGGGAGGCAAAATGCTGGCCAAGGTCTCGCCCTCGTGGGCCACTCAGTAGAGGGTGTGGCCAGCTTTCCTTTAATATGGCGGTGGCCATCTTTATTTTGCCCATGGTTGTGCTTTTGGAGGGCTTTTTTTTTGCGTTAGGCCGACGTTGAGGCCCGGTTTCAATAAAGGTGGAGTGGCTCCTCCCCAGTTGGTGGGAGTGAGTCGTTTGTTGGGCTTTTTGTGGGGCCCGTTTATTGTTTTTGGGGATTCATGTGGGAAGGGCTTTTCATTTTTGTGTAAAAAAAAATTATCTTTATTCATGCAGTCTCCATGGTTGTTCTTCTTAGTGTTTGTTGGCTTCGCCAGCTGAGGGCTTGCGGAGCGGCTGCATTCATCTTCCCTCATGGCCCCTGGCCATTCCCTGACAGGGGGATTAGAAGTACCGTGTAATAAGGTGGCGTCGTGCGGCCCTTGGCCCTGGTCGCTCCCTCCTGGGAACGTACTCCTGCTCCTCCTCCTCCTCCTCCTCCTCATGCTCCTCCTGCTCCTCCTCCTGAGGTGCTGGTCCAACGTCAGGTGGCAGTGCCTGAGTCCCGCGGATAGCCAGGTTGTGTAGCATGCAGCAAACCACCACAAATTGGGAGACCCGGTCCGGCGAATACTGGAGAGCTCCTCCGGAGCGATCAAGGCAGCGGAACCGCTGCTTGAGGACCCCAATAGTTAGCTCGATGATGTTGCGGGTGGTTTGATGGCTCTCGTTGTAGGCCTCTTCAGCAGCAGTCCTGGGCGCGCGGAGCGGGGTCATGAGCCAGGTGCACAAAGGATAGCCTTTGTCCCCGAGTAGCCATCCTCTTGGGGGAGGCTGTGCCTGGAACATGTCATGCACAGTACTCTGCCGCAGGATAAAGGCATCGTGGCTGCTGCCTGGGAAGCTGGCATTGACTGCCATGATGCGCTGCTTGTGGTCACAGACCAGCTGCACATTCAGAGAATGGTAGCCCTTCCTGTTGCGATACTGCTCGCCATGCTCCAGAGGGGCCCGCAAAGCCACATGCGTACAGTCAATGGCGCCCTGCACCAAGGGGAATTCCCCGAGTCTGGAAAATCCCAATGCGTGCTGATGCTGGCTCTCCAGGGCCATGGGGAAGGAGATGAATTGGCTTCTCCTTCTGAACAGTGCTTCGGTCACCTGGCGGATGCAGCGATGCGCGCCGTACTGGGAGATGTTTGCTATGTCCCCAGCAGCGTATTGGAAGGAGCCGGTGGCATAGAAGTTCAATGCCACCGTCACCTTCACTTCCACCGACAGAGACGTCCTGCACCTGAGCTTTGGCCGCAGATCTCGGCGAAGCAGGTGGCAGATCTCTGCAATCACCCCCTTTCGGAATCGGAGCCTTTTAACACATCGTGCGGCACTCATGTTTAGGTAGGAGCTCTGCTGGCGGTATAGCCTGACTGGGTAAGGCCTACGTGGCCGACGCCTGTAGCCCCCTCTGCCTCTAGCCAGGGCTGCCCCTCTCACAATGCGTCTGCGAGCCCTACGGACATGGAGCTGCAGCTCCGCGTTGGCACCCCATGCAACCCCCATCAAATCCTGGCAAACACTCTAATTTCCAAATGGCCACTTGCAGCGCTGTTGCCTGAGTCCAAAAATACCTGGCTCTTGCTGCTTGAAACCAGTTAGCTATCCTCCTTGTTGTGTCTCCAGAAATGCGTTGCACAAGAGTGTTTTCTGAAAAAAGGCTGGCCTTTATACTGGAGAGCACGTCCCCTTTAATTTGCGCCCCCCGGGGCCCGCGCTGGTTGTGTTGCGTTCCTTTTTCCAAACGCTCCGGCCGCCAGCCGCACAATGGGGCGGTCCGACTGAAGTTTGGAATCGGGGCGCACAAAGTGCGTTGCACGAGGATGTGACGTCATTTTCTGCGCGCGCATCCGGGCGGGCGCTAAACTTTGCGCCGGCGCTAACGGGCAACTTAATTTGGGGCGGGGCACAAACTGCGCTGCGCACGGGCGCTACACGCATAGCGCCCGAAAATCACTTCTCTTAAGGCGCTAACTGCTGGCGCTATCAACTGAAAATCGAGCCCTATGTATTTTACACTTTTCATAGATCTGCATGGTTATATCTCACTCCTCTTCCCTTCCACTATTAAGTGATCTGTAATTTACCCCTATTAGTGTGAGCGATCCCTTCTCATACTTTATCACAATCCATATGAATTATGCTTCATTCTTACTGATTGATATCTCATTTAATTCTGCGACTAATATGTTATCTCTAATTGGTACATCTAGTGAGTGCAGGAACTACGGCATTAAAGAAAGAGCAAGAGTGGCAGATGAATACAGGAAACGCAACTACAAGTGAATCAGTGAGAAGTAGAAAGCAGTTATAACAAGAAACAAGACAAGTGATTGAAAAACAAAACGGAAGTTTAGAGATTCAGAAATAGAGAGCGAATAGTACAAATAGAGTGTGCAGCTGAGAGGCAGCAGGACCTATCAATTTAAAAAATAAAAGCTCACACATTTCATAGAAAGCGAACATTAGAAAGTTCCAGTTGCCAAGTAAGGAGTCGAACGGTTCAATAAATCGTCATGTTTATTTATTAATATTCAAAGAAAACCTTCATTTTCAGATTTCTCTTATCATCAATACGTAAATAAAACTGAATTTTTAAATCTATCTCTAACCTGTATCTCATGTTCTCTAAACTATAGCCCAGCTTTGCCTGTATCCCTGTTTAGCAGATATCACTGTGGATGAGACACACGGATTGGTGCACGAAATGGATGAACTGACTCAGCTGAAACTCAACAAAATAGCGCCCCGACCCGAATCTAATTTCTATCCTTTCCCTGAATGTAATGCAGGTATCGAGCGATTCCTGCTGCAATGCACGAGAGGGACTTCGAGGCATCAATATTACATTAGTGAACCGGAAACACTCGGGACCAACTCTGTGATTAGCTCAGTTGTGTTTTATTAATTAATCTAATCATCAGGGAAACCGGATATTTCACCATGCGCTTAAACTGCTCTCTGAACTTAGCCTGAGTCACCCCGTAAATAAATGTGTTTGTGCAGGAACTTAAATTCTGCAGCATTGCTGTGACTTGTCTAAAAATAATTAATGAATCATTGTAATCTAATGGATTTGTTTCTGCAAAGGTATAATATAAGAATTCAATAACATATGGCAACCACAAAAGTATGAAGCTGCCAGAAATTGTGCTGAGTAAGATGACGGACTTAATTCTGCTCTCCATCTCTGGATCACTGACATTCTCTCCCTTGCTCTGAACCCTCAGTCTCTTACGGACCCGACTGGCCACTAAAATGTGTCTGACGGTCAGAGCGTTGAGCAGCAAAATTAAAGCAAATGGGAGAAATGGGACTAACACCGTATCAAACCAGTCAAATGCCACCCATCCGGGCTCAGTAAAATAGCTAGGTTTTACAACACAAAACCACGGTACATTGTCGATGATCTCCATAGATTCATATATAAAGTACCAAGCAGCACTTTTCAAACCCAGCAGAATGCAGGTTGTTGCTATAACCACAGCTGCAGTTTTCTTTGTGCAATATTTCGTTTTCAGCTTTCGGCAACAAATAGCAACAAAGCGATCAAAGGAGAAAGCAACTGTTAACCAGACGGAACTGTCTCTGGATGCACGAGTCAGGGCAGCAAGAACACAGCATACAGGGGTGATGGACAGAAAAGATACTGGGTAAAGGTAATAGCTGATCCGAACAAGTATGACCTCGGTGATAATGACCAGTAGATCCGTCACCACCATTCCTAGCAGGTAGCAAGTGATACATTCGGAAAGTCCGCACCTTGCTCTGGATAGGATAACAATCGCAATCAAGTTAACTGTAAGAGAGAGAAGGGAAAAGAGACAGGACATTACTGATCAATTGCGACAGGGCATTCTACACACCTGAGGGTATAGACTATTTATTTGAGTGCAGGGATATTCCATTGTTCTCCCCAGAGTCCATAAACCTTCACTGAGCTGCAGCGTCATTGCACAGGGATCAGAATCATCAATCTGGGAGGATTTGTCCTTCCCATCCCAGAGTCAATTAGGTTTCCTGTCCCATTCCCAAACCATGCCCGGGGCGATGGACAGGAAGTTGTATGAAATTCTCACCTTCAATGCATTCTGGCTGCATCGGAGATCGGAATTTCGCCTTACTGCACGTGGTAGCAGAGTTATGTCACTGTAATATAAAAATCTACTGCTGGGTGGTCACTGGATGAACAAGAAACATGCAAATGAAACAAAATATAGGTCAGAGGTGTTCCAGTGGGAATGGCGAGTGAAGAAAAAGCAATCAGGGAATTAGAAGTGGAGTTCACGGAATGTAACAGCGGGGGACAATGGAGACCAACTGTCCGGGCTATGACTTCATGAAGTATGTCAGGGCAGATACCATCCACAGTGAGTTTCAGAGGAGCAAGAGTTCAATCAACATTGGACCAGAGCAGGGGGACTGACATGGGCAGAAATATCAAATATAAATAGCAAATGCTGGAAGCACTACACTGGTCAGGCAATATCTCCTGTCCTCCCTAAATCTCTCCCTCCATATAAACTCCCCTACTCGCATGCACGGCCACCCCCACGATCTTGTCATCTCACGTGAGCTCACTACTCGCACTACTGATATTGCAATCTTTTATCATTTCCTGGTATCGATCTTTAACCATATTCCCCTTCCCCCTTCCAACCCCACTTCATTCTGTGTGTACCACTGGAAAAAATATCTCCCTCATGTCACTTACCACTATGCTTTCAAATTATCAACTCTCTAGCCTTTGGCCTAACATTCATCAGAACATTTATGCAGCTACTGGTTTGCTATGTCACACCCGCTCCACCACCAGCAATGGCCTTGTCCTCATTAGAACTATTACACTCTCTTACCATGATCGTTCCCCTTGGTATACCCCTCACTGCCACTCCCATAAGGCGATGCGAGCTGATTTGAACGTCTTTGGCGAATAATTGGTTTAATTATCCATAAGCAGATCTGGCTGGACCACTTAAAGCATTATTGGGTTAAGCTCTCCGTCGCCAAAGGTACTCAATTTACAAAGTTCATCCAGGAAAGCAAATATAATCCCCAGCTTCTCTTCTCCAGCACAAAATGTCTTCTTAAACCACCCTCCCTCAGCTCCTCCACCCACAACTCCGACAATAAGTCGGAGGAGCTCAAGGAGTTTTTGTCCAAAGATGGAGATCATCAGGTCAGCTGCTTCGGCTGCTTCCATCCCTTCCACTAGGCCATGGCGACAAACTTCCCCACGTATTCCCAACTGCCCTACCATTGAACTCACGTCTTTCTCAAGATTCAATCCCATCTCCAGCAATGTTCCCTCTGACATCATCTTGTACCAGAGACTTACCTTCTGCTCCCTCGATCCTATTCTGAACAAATTGTTGACCATTGAACTTTAATTATTGGGTCGCATTTTACCTGATATTTTAATGGTTCCCTTTCCTTAGATACTTTTCCCGCCTTCCTATCTGCTGTCATCAGCCATATCCTCAAAAAACCTACGCTTGACCCCTCTGTCCTTGCAAACTGCCTTCACATCCCCAATCTCCCCTCGCCCTCCAATGCAATTGAACGTTTTGTCACTTCCCAATTCCCTGCACAACTTTCCAGCAATTACATGTTTGAATCCTTCTAATCAGATTTCAGTCTTGGCTACTGGAACAGCCCTTATCAAAGTCACAAATGATAATTTTCTGAGTGTGCCCCTGATAAACTATTCCTCCTCATCCTTCTCAAGCTTTCTGAAGCCTTCGACACAGTAGACCACATTATCCTCAACGAATGCCTCCCCTCCATCCAGCTGGATTGACGTTCCCTTGCTTGATTAATTCTTAACTATCTAATCATAGCCAGAGAATCAGCTGCAATGCCTTCTCTTCCCAATCCCGCGCTGTTACCTCTGTAGGCCCGCAAGCAGCTATGCTTGGCCCACTTCTACTTCTCACCTACATGCTACCTCGCGATGATAGCATCAGAAAACTCAACAACAGGTACCATTAGTATATCGGTGACACTCAGCTCTACATCACCACCACCTATCTCGCTCCACCCACTGTCTATGATTCCGCACACTTCTTGCCCGACAGCCAGTATTGGATGAGCAGAAATTTTCTCCAACTAATTATTGGGAAGACAGAACCCCTTGGTTCCTGGTACATATTCCCTGACCAACTTTTCCATCCCTGCCAACTGTCTTAGGTTAAGCCAGACCGATCGACACCGTGGCGTTGTGTTTGACCCCAAGATGAGTTTCTGACCGCATATCCGCACCATCACAAAGACAGCCTACGTCCATCTCCGAAACATCGCTCGACTCTGATCATGCCTCAGATAATCTGTTGCTGAAAAACTCAAAAATGCCTTTGTTACCTCTAGACTTGACAATTTCAATCACTCCTGGCTGGCGTCCCACATTATACCCTGCACGAATTTGTGCTAATCCAAAACACCGCTGCCGCTATCTTAAATCGATCGAAATCGCATTCAGCCATCACCCCTGTGCTCGCTGGCTTTCACTTGCTCCTGGCCAACAAACCTCAGTTTTAAAATCCTCATCCCTCTTTTCAAATACCTCAATATCCTCGACCCTCCATATCATTGTTACCTTGTCCTGCCCTACGAGACTCCTAGATATCTGCACTGTTTCAATTCTGGCCTCTTGTACATTCTCAATTTTAAGCGCTCCAGCATTGGAGGCTGTGCTTTTAGCTGCCTTGTCCCTAAGCTCTGGAAATACCTTCTTAAATCTCTCCGCCCCTCTAACTCTCGTTCCTCTGTTAAGATGCCACTTTAATGCCTACGTTTCTGAGCAAGCTTTATGCCATCTGCGGTGATATCTCAAGTAGCTTGGAGCCAGCATATTTTTTATTGATATCGCTCTTTCTAAGCTCCTTGTGATGTTTTCTGCTGTTAAATGTCCTTTATAAATGTTGTTTTTTGCTGAACACCTCTGTTCAGTCCGCAAGCAGCAGCTTGAGCTTCCGGAATCTTGCCAATTTAATGCTCCACCCCACTCCCGCTCTGACCTCTCTGTCCTCGGTCTCCTACA
This sequence comes from Somniosus microcephalus, assembly GCF_052327205.1. Taxonomy (NCBI): domain Eukaryota; kingdom Metazoa; phylum Chordata; class Chondrichthyes; order Squaliformes; family Somniosidae; genus Somniosus; species Somniosus microcephalus. The sequence goes on along the minus strand of NW_028225184.1, from coordinate 46,547,954 downwards.
CTGCATAATGAAGCTCAAAGTTAATTCGAGGAACTGCATCTCCTCTTTGGATCAGGCACTTTACAACATTCCAGACTTGACACAGAGTTCAACAATTTCAGTTCGTAACCACTGCTCCCATTTTGTCGGAAAGCAGCTGCAGCAATAATTGTGCTGTTGCCATTTACAATTCCTCCAGACCCATCTTTTGTTTCTTAACTTGTCCCATTATCTCCAAAATTTGCTGTGCTGCATCATCCCTTTGTAATTTAAACTCTCCTGCCTTTCATCCTGTCACATGTGTTCTTTCCTCCCCTCCTCCACTTTCCCAGCTTCTGTACTTGCTTATAACCTGTCACATCTCTAACTTTTTCCAGTTTCAAACGGAAGTTCTCTGATATGAAACGTTAACTCTGTTTCTCTCTCCACAGATACTAACTCATCTGCTGAGCGGTTCCAGCATGCTCTCTTTATATTACAGATTTCCAACATCCGCTGTGTTCTGCATCTGGCCAGCAAAGTAAATGAAAATCAGGAGTTGAGCAGTATCCCCATCAGATAGACTCCACTGTCCTTTGAGATTCGGTGCAGAATTAACCGGTGCATGTGTATTCAGAGCCAGGAGCGGCGATGGAGTTCTGACAAGAGAAGAACGGAACATACTAACAATAACTGGATGAATGCATCACAAAGTATGAATACTCGTTAAACACATTCATCAGTTCATTGATATAAATCAATTATTGAAAGACCTTATTTATTGAAGAAGACAAATGCCTGCAGTCCAAGTGCTGAATGCAAAAATATCCCCTCTGAAACATGGGACAGAACTTTTTAGATCAACCAGTATAAATTAATATTGTGGAAGAGGCACTAAATATAGATCCAGTGCAGAATAATCAGACATTAAAATTATGTTCATGGCCTGTAAATTGTAGGAATAACAGTGGCAGAAGAGGATAAACACTTCAATCTTATACTGCACTAAAATCTAATAAAACACTTCAAATTAATTCACTACTTCAATCTAATAGAGTATTTCAATCTAATGGAGCATTTTAATGTAATACAGAACATTAATCAATTACAGCACAGCAATCTAATACAACACTTCAATCCAATTAGCAAATCCATCCAATACAGAACTTCAAACAAATAAAGCACATCAATCAAATACGGCACTTCAATCTAATACAGCACTTCAATCTAATACAGCACTTCAATCTAATACAGTACTTCAATCTAATACAGCACTTCAATCTAATAGAGCACTTCAATCTAATACAGCACTTCAATCTAATACGGCACTTCAATCTAATACAGCACTTCAATCCAATACAGCACTTCAATCTAATACAGCACTTCAATCTAATACAGCACTTCAATTTAATACTGCGCTTCAATCTAATATAGGACTTCAATCTAATACAGCACTTCAATCTAATAGAACACTTCAATCTAATACAGCACTTCAGTCTAATACAGCACTTCAATCTAATTCAGCACTTCAATCTACTGCAGCACTTCAATCAAATACAGCACTTCAATCTAATACAGCACTTCAACGTAATACAGCCCTTCTTATCTAATACAGCACGTCAATCTAATATAGCACATAAATCTAATACAGCTCGTCAATATAATATGGCACTTCAATCTAATACAGCACCTCAATCTAATACAGCACTTCAATCTAATACAGCACTTCAATCTAATACAGCACTTCAGTCTAATACAGGACTTCAATCTAATACAACACTTCAATCTAATACAGCACTTCAATCTAATACAGCACTTCAACCTAATACAGCACTTCAATCTAATACAAGACTTCAATCTAATACAGCACTTCAATATAATACAGCACTTCAATCTAATACAGCACTTCAATATGATACAACACTTCAACCTATTACACTATTCAATCTAATACAGAACATCAATCTAATATAGCACTTCAATCTAATACAGCATTTCAATCTAATACAGCACTTCAGTCTAATACAACACTTCAATCTAATACAGCAATTCAATCTAATGCAGCACTTCAATCTAATACAACACTTCAATCTAATACTGCACTTCGATCTAATACAGCACTTCAATCTAATACAGCACTTCAATCTAGTACAGCACTTCAATCTAATACAGCACTTCAATCTAATACAGCACTTCAATCTAATACAGAAGTTCAATCTAATACAGAAATTCAATCGAATACAGCACTTCAATCTAATACAGCACTTCAATCTAATACAGCACTTCAATCTAATACAACACTTCAATCTAATACAGCACTTCAGTCTAATACAGCACTTCAATCTAATACAACACTTCAATCTAATACAGCACTTCAATCTAATACAGCACTTCAATCTAATACAGCACTTCAATCTAATACAAGACTTCAATCTAACACAGCACTTCAACCTAATACAGCACTTCAATCTAATACAACACTTCAATCTAATACAGCACTTCAATCTAACACAGCACTTCAATCTAATACTGCACTTCAATCTAATACAACACTTCAATCTAATACAGCACTTCAATATAATACAGCACTTCAATCTAATACAGCATTTCAATCTAATACAACACTTCAATCTAATACAGCTCTTCAATCTAATACATCACTTCAGTCTGATACAGCACTTCAATCGAATAAAGCACTTCAATCTAATACAGCACTTCAATCTAACACTGCACTTCAATCTAATACAGCACTTCAATGTAATACAGCACTTCAATCTAATACAGCACTTCAATCTAATACAGCACTTCAATCTAATACAGCACTTCAATCTAATACAGCGCGTCAATCTAATTCAGCACTTCAATCTACGACAGCACTTCAATTTAACACAGAACTTCAATCTAATACAAAGCTTCAATCTAATACAGCACTTCAATGTGATACAACACTTCAACCTATTACACTATTCAATCTAATACAGAACATCAATCTAATACAGCACTTCAATCTAATACAGCATTTCAATCTAATACAGCACTTCAATCTAATACAACACTTCAATCTAATACAGCAATTCAATCTAATGCGGCACTTCAATCTAATACAACACTTCAATCTAATACTGCACTTCTATGTAATACAGCACTTCAATCTAATACAGCACTTCAATCTAGTACAGCACTTCAATCTAATACAGCACTTCAACCTAATGCAGCACTTCAATCTAATACAGAAGTTCAAGCAAATACAGAAATTCAATCTAATACGGCACTTCAACCTAATACAACACTTCAATCTAATGCAGCACTTCAATCTAATACAGCACTTCAATCTAATACAGCACTTCAATCCAATACAACACTTCAATCTAATACAGCACTTCAATATAATACAGCACTTCAATCTAATACAGCACTTCAATGTGATACAACACTTCAACCAATTACACTATTCAATCTAATACAGAACATCAATCTAATGCAGCACTTCAATCTAATACAGCATTTCAATCTAATGCAGCACTTCAATCTAATACAACACTTCAATCTAATACAGCACTTCAATCTAATACAGCACTTCAATCTAATACAACACTTCAATCTAATACAGCTCTACAATCTAATACATCACTTCAGTCTATTACAGCACTTCAATCGAATAAAGCACTTCAATCTAATACAGCACTTCAATCTAATACTGCACTTCAATCTAATACAGCACTTCAATCTAATACAGCACTTCAATCTAATACAGCACTTCAATCTAATACAGCACTTCAATCTAATACAATACTTCAATCTAATACAGCACTTCAATATAATACAGCACTTCAATCTAATTCAGCCCTTCAATCTACTACAGCACTTCAATTTAACACAGAACTTCAATCTAATACAGAAGTTCAATCTAATACAGCAATTCAATCTAATACAACACTACAATCTAACACAGCACTTCAATCTAATACAGCACTTTAATCAAATACAAAATTCAATCTAATACGGACCTTCAATCTAATACTGCACTTCAATCTTATACAGCCTGCTATCTAATAGAGCACTTCAATCTAATTCAGCACTTCAATCTAATATAGCACTTCAATCTAATACAACAATTCAATCTAATAAAGAACTTCAATCTAATATGGACCTTCAATCTAGTACAGCAGTTCAATCTAATACAGCACTTCAACCTAATACAGCACTTCAATCTAATACAGCACTTCAATCTAATACAGCACTTCAATCTAACACAGAATTTACATCTAATTTACCACTTCAACCTAATGCAGCACTTCAATCTAATACAGAAGTTCAATCTAATACAGAAATTCAATCTAATACAGCACTTCAATCTAATGCAGCACTACAATCTAACACAGCACTTCAATCTAATACTGCACTTAAATCAAATACAGAAATTCAATCGAATACGGACCTTCAATCTAATACGGACCTTCAATCTAATACTGCACTTCAATCTAATACAGCACTTCAAGCTAATACAAAAATTCAATCTAATACGGACTTTCAATATAATACTGCACTTCAATCTAATACAGCACTTCAATCTAATGCAGCACTTCAATCTACTACAGCACTTCAATCTAATACAGCACTTCAATCTAATACAGCACTTCAATCTAATGCAGCACTTCAATCTAATGCAGCACTTCAATGTAATACAGCCCTTCTATCTAATACAGCTCGTCAACATAATATGGCAGTACAATCTAATACAGCACTTCAATCTAATACAGCACTTCAATCTAATACAGCACTTCAATCTAATACAGCACTTCAATTTAATACAGCACTTCAGTCGAATACAGCACTTCAATCTAATACAACACTTCAATCTAATACAGCACTTCAATCTAATACAGCACTTCAATCTAATACAGCACTTCAATCTAATACAACACTTCAATCTAATACAGCACTTCAATATAATACAGCACTTCAATCTAATACAGCACTTCAATGTGATACAACACTTCAACCTATTACACTATTCAAGCTAATACAGAACATCAATCTAATACAGCACTTCAATCTAATACAGCATTTCAATCTAATACAGCACTTCAATCTCATACAACACTTCAATCTAATACAGCAATTCAATCTAATGCAGCACTTCAATCTTATACAACACTTCCATCTAATACAGCACTTCAATCTAATACAGCACTTCAATCTAATACAACACTTTAATCTAATACAGCACTTCAATCTAATACAGCACTTCAATCTAATACAGCACTTCAATCTAATAAAACACTTCAATCTAATACAGCACTTCAATCTAATACAGCACTTCAATCTAATACAACACTTTAATCTAATACAACACTTCAATCTAATACAGCACTTCAATCTAATACAGCACTTCAATCTAATAAAACACTTCAATCTAATACAGCTCTTCAATCTAATACATCACCTCAGTCTAATACAGCACTTCAATCGAATAAAGCACTTCAACCTAATACAGCACTTCAATCTAATACAGCTCTTCAATCTAATACATCACTTCAGTCTAACACAGCACTTCAATCGAATAAAGCACTTCAATCTATTACAGCACTTCAATCTAATACAGCACTTCAATCTAATACAGCACTTCAATCTAATACAGCACTTCAATCTAATTCAGCACTTCAATCTACTGCAGCACTTCAATTTAATGCAGAACTTCAATCTAATACAACGCTTCAACCAGTACAGCACTTCAGTCTAATATAGCACTTCAATCTAATACAGCACTACCATCTAATACAGCACTTCAATCTAATACAGCACTTCAATCTAATACAACACTTCAATCTAATACAGCACTTCAATCTAATACAGCGCTTCAATCTAATTCAGCACTTCAATCTACTGCAGCACTTCAATTTAATGCAGAACTTCAATCTAATACAACGCTTCAACCAGTACAGCACTTCAGTCTAATATAGCACTTCAATCTAATACAGCACTACCATCTAATACAGCACTTCTATCTAATACAGCACTTCAATCTAATACAGCACTTCAATCTAGTACAGCACTTCAATCTAATACAGCACTTCAACCTAATACAGCACTTAAATAAAATACAGAAATTCAATCTTAGATGGACCTTCAATCTAATACGGACCTTCAATCTAATACGGACCTTCAATCTAATACAGCACTTCAATCTAATACAGCACTTCAATCTAATACAACAATTCAATCAAATAAAGAACTTCATTCTAATATGGACCTTCAATCTACTGCAGCCCTTCAATCTAATACAGCACTTCAATCTAATACAGCACTTAAATCTGATACAGCACTTCAATCTAATACGGACTTTCAATATAATACTGCACTTCAATCTAATACAGCACTTCAATCTAATACAGCACTTCAATCTAATACAAAGCTTCAATCTAATACAGCACTTCAATCTCATACAGCACTTCAATCTAATACAGCACTTCAATCTAATACAACACTTCAATCTAATACAGCACTTCAATCTCATACAGCACTTCAATCTAATACAGCACTTCAATCTAATAAAACACTTCAATCTAATACAGCACTTCAATCTAATACAGCACTTCAATCTAATAAAACACTTCAATCTAATTCAGCACTTCAATCTAATACAACACATCAATCGAATAAAGCACTTCAACCTATTACAGCACTTCAATCTAATACTGCACTTCAATCTAATACAGCACTTCAATCTAATACAGCACTTCAATCTAATACAACACTTCAACCTAATACAGAACTTCAATCTAATACAGCACTTCAATCTAATTCAGCACTTCAATCTACTGCAGCACTTAAATTTAATACAGCACTTCAATCTAATACTGCACTTCAATCTAATACATCACTTCAATCTAATACAGCACTTCAATCTAATACAGCACTTCAATCTAATACAGCACTTCAATCTAATACAATACTTCAATCTAATACAGCACTTCAATCTAATACAGCACTTCAATGTGATACAACACTTCAACCTATTACACTATTCAAGCTAATACAGAACATCAATCTAATACAGCACTTCAATCTAATACAGCATTTCAATCTAATACATCACTTCAATCTAATACAGCACTTCAATCTAATAAAGCACTTCAATCTAATACAACACTTCAATCTAATACAGCTCTTCAATCTACTGCAGCACTTAAATTTAATACAGCACTTCAATCTAATACAAAGCTTCAATCTAATACTGCACTTCAATCTAATACAGCACTTCAATCTAGTACAGCACTACCATCTAATACAGCACTTCTATCTAATACAGCACTTCAATCTAATACAGCACTTCAATCTAGTACAGCACTTGTATCTAATACAGCACTTCAACCTAATGCAGCACTTCAATCTAATTTAGCACTTCAACCTAATGCAGCACTTCAATCTAATGCAGAAGTTCAATCTAATACAGCAATTCAATCTAATACAGCACTTCAATCTAATGCAGCACTTCAATCTAATGCAGCACTTCAATCTAATACAGAACTTCAATCTAATACAGCACTTCAATCTAATTCAGCACTTCAATCTACTGCAGCACTTAAATTTAATACAGCACTTCAATCTAATACTGCACTTCAATCTAATACATCACTTCAATCTAATACAGCACTTCAATCTAATACAGCACTTCAATCTAATACAGCACTTCAATCTAATACAATACTTCAATCTAATACAGCACTTCAATCTAATACAGCACTTCAATGTGATACAACACTTCAACCTATTACACTATTCAAGCTAATACAGAACATCAATCTAATACAGCACTTCAATCTAATACAGCATTTCAATCTAATACATCACTTCAATCTAATACAGCACTTCAATCTAATAAAGCACTTCAATCTAATACAACACTTCAATCTAATACAGCTCTTCAATCTACTGCAGCACTTAAATTTAATACAGCACTTCAATCTAATACAAAGCTTCAATCTAATACTGCACTTCAATCTAATACAGCACTTCAATCTAGTACAGCACTACCATCTAATACAGCGCTTTTATCTAATACAGCACTTCAATCTAATACAGCACTTCAATCTAGTACAGCACTTGTATCTAATACAGCACTTCAACCTAATGCAGCACTTCAATCTAATTTAGCACTTCAACCTAATGCAGCACTTCAATCTAATGCAGAAGTTCAATCTAATACAGCAATTCAATCTAATACAGCACTTCAATCTAATGCAGCACTTCAATCTAATGCAGCACTTCAATCTAATACAAAACTTCAATCTAATACAGCACTTCAATCTAATACAGCACTTCAATCTAATACAACACTTCAATCTAATACAGCACTTCAATCTAATACAGCACTTCAATCTAATACAGCACTTTAATCTAATACAACACTTCAATCTAATACAGCTCTTCAATCTAATACATCACTTCAGTCTAATACAGCACTTCAATCGAATAAAGCACTTTAATCTATTACAGCTCTTCAATCTAATACAGCACTTCAATCTAATACAGCACTTCAATCTAATACAGCACTTCAATCTAATACAGCACTTCAATCTAATACAACACTTCAATCTAATACAGCACTTCAATCTAATACAGCGCTTCAATCTAATTCAGCACTTCAATCTACTGCAGCACTTCAATTTAATACAGAACTTCAATCTAATACAACGCTTCAACCAGTACAGCACTTCAGTCGAATATAACACTTCAATCTAATACAGCACTACCATCTAATACAGCACTTCTATCTAATACAGCACTTCAATCTAATACAGCACTTCAATCTAGTACAGCACTTCAATCTAATACAGCACTTCAACCTAATACAGCACTTCAATCTAATACAGCTCTTCAATCTAATACAACACTGCAATCTAACACAGCACTTCAATCTAATACAGCACTTAAATAAAATACAGAAATTCAATCTTAGATGGACCTTCAATCTAATACGGACCTTCAATCTAATACGGACCTTCAATCTAATACAGCACTTCAATCTAATACAACACTGCAATCTAACACAGCACTTCAATCTAATACAGCACTTAAATAAAATACAGAAATTCAATCTTAGATGGACCTTCAATCTAATACGGACCTTCAATCTAATACGGACCTTCAATCTAATACAACAATTCAATCTAAAACAGCACTTCATTCTAATATGGACCTTCAATCTACTGCAGCCCTTCAATCTAATACAGCACTTCAATCTAATACAGCACTTAAATCTGATACAGCACTTCAATCTAATACGGACTTTCAATATAATACTGCACTTCAATCTAATACAGCACTTCAATCTAATACAGCTCTTCAATCTAATACATCACTTCAGTCTAATACAGCACTTCAATCTAATACAAAGCTTCAATCTAATACAGCACTTCAATCTAATACAGCACTTCAATCTAATACAACTCTTCAGTCTAATACAGCACTTCAATCTAATACAAAGCTTCAATCTAATACAGCACTTCAATCTAATACAACACTTCAATCTAATACAGCACTTCAATCTAATACAGCACTTCAATCTAATACAACTCTTCAGTCTAATACAGCACTTCAATCTAATACAAAGCTTCAATCTAATACAGCACTTCAATCTAATACAACACTTCAATCTAATACAGCTCTTCAATCTAATACATCACTTCAGTCTAATACAGCACTTCAATCTAATACAAAGCTTCAATCTAATACAGCACTTCAATCTAATACAACACTTCAATCTAATACAGCACTTCAATCTAATACAGCACTTCAATCTAATACAGCACTTCAATCTAATAAAACACTTCAATCTAATACAGCACTTCAATTTAATACAGCACTTCAATCTAATAAAACACTTCAATCTATTACAGCTCTTCAATCTAATTCAGCACTTCAATCTACTGCAGCACTTAAATTTAATACAGCACTTCAATGAAATACAACGCTTCAACCAGTACAGCACTTCAATCTAATACAAAACTTCAATCTAATACAAAGCTTCAATCTAATACAGCACTTCTATCTAATACAGCACTTCAATCTTTATACAGCACTACCATCAAATACAGCACTTCTATCTAATACAGCACTTCAATCTAGTACAGCACTTCTATCTAATACAGCACTTCAACCTAATGCAGCACTTCAATCAAATTTAGCACTTCAACATAATGCAGCACTTCAATCTAATGCAGAAGTTCAATCTAATACAGCGATTCAATCTAATGCAGCACTTCAATCTAATACAGCACTTCAATCTCATCCAGCACTTCAATCTAATACAGAACTTTAATCTAATACAACACTTCAATCTAACGCAGCTCTTCAATCTAATACATCATTTCAGTCTAATAAAGCACTTCAATCGAATAAAGCACTTCAATCTATTACAGCACTTCAATCTAATACAGCACTTCAATCTAATACGGCACTTCAATCAAATACAGCACTTCAATCTAATACAGCACTTCAATCTAACACAGCACGTCAATCTAATTCAGCACTTCAATCTACTGCAGCACTTCAATTTAATACAGAACTTCAATCTAATACAACGCTTCAACCAGTACAGCACTTCAGTCTAATATAGCACTTCAATCTAATACAGCACTACCATCTAATACAGCACTTCTATCTAATACAGCACTTCAATCTAATACAGCACTTCAATCCAGGACAACACTTCAATCTAATACAGCACTTCAACCTAATACAGCACTTCAATCTAATACAGCTCTTCAATCTAATACAACACTACAATCTAACACAGCACTTCAATCTAATACAGCACTTAAATAAAATACAGAAATTCAATCTTAGACGGACCTTCAATCTAATACGGACCTTCAATCTAATACGGACCTTCAATCTAATACAGCACTTCAATCTAATACAACAATTCAATCAAATAAAGAACTTCAATCTAATATGGACCTTCAATCTACTGCAGCCCTTCAATCTAATACAGCACTTCAATCTAATACAGCACTTAAATCTGATACAGCACTTCAATCTAATACGGACTTTCAATCTAATACATCATTTCAGTCTAATACAGCACTTCAATCTAATACAGCACTTCAATCTAATACATCACTTCAATCTAATTCAGCACTTCAATCTACTGCAGCACTTCAATTTAATACACAACTTCAATCTAATACAGCACTACCATCTAATACAGCACTTCTATCTAATACAGCACTTCAATCTAATACAGCACTTCAATCTCATACAGCACTTCAATCGAATACAGCACTTCAATCGAATAAAGCACTTCAACCTAATACAGCACTTCAATCTAATACTGCACTTCAATCTAATACAGCACTTCAATCTAATGCAGCACTTCAATCTAATACAGCACTTCAATCTGATACAGCACTTCAATCAAATACAAAACTTCAACCTAATACAGCACTTCAATCTAATACAGCACTTCAATCTAATTCAGCACTTCAATCTACTGCAGCACTTAAATTTAATACAGCACTTCAATCTAATACAAAGCTTCAATCTAATACAGCACTTCAATCTAATACAGCACTTCAATCTAATACAGCACTACCATCTAATACAGCACTTCTGTCTTATACAGCACTTCAATCTAATACAGCACTTCAATCTGGTACAGCACTTCTATCTAATACAGCACTTCAACCTAATGCAGCACTTCAATCTAATTTAGCACTTCAACCTAATGCAGCACTTCAATCTAATGCAGAAGTTCAATCTAATACAGCAATTCAATCTAATACAGCACTTCAATCTAATACAGCACTTCAGTCTAATGCAGCACTTCAATCTAATACAAAACTTCAATCTAATACAGCACTTCAATCTAATACAGCACTTCAATCTAATACAACACTTCAATCTAATACAGCACTTCAATCTAATACAGCACTTCAATCTAATACAGCACTTTAATCTAATACAACACTTCAATCTAATACAGCTCTTCAATCTAATACATCACTTCAGTCTAATACAGCACTTCAATCGAATAAAGCACTTCAATCTAATACAGCACTTCAATCTAATACAGCACTTCAATCTAATACAGCACTTCAATCTAATACAGCACTTCAATCTAATACAGCACTTCAATCTAATACAGCACTTCAATCTAATACAACACTTCAATCTAATACAGCACTTCAATCTAATACAGCACTTCAATCTAATACAGCACTTCAATCTAATACAGCACTTTAATCTAATACAACACTTCAATCTAATACAGCTCTTCAATCTAATACATCACTTCAGTCTAATACAGCACTTCAATCGAATAAAGCACTTCAATCTAATACAGCACTTCAATCTAATACAGCACTTCAATCTAATACAGCACTTCAATCTAATACAGCACTTCAATCTAATACAGCACTTCAATCTAATACAGCACTTCAATCTAATACAACACTTCAATCTAATACAGCACTTCAATCTAATACAGCACTTCAATCTAATACAGCACTTCAATCTAATTCAGCACTTCAATCTAATGCAGCACTTCAATTTAATACAGAACTTCAATCTAATACAACGCTTCAACCAGTACAGCACTTCAGTCTAATATAGCACTTCAATCTAATACAGCACTACCATCTAATACAGCACTTCAATCTAATACAGCACTTCAATCTAATACAGCACTTCAATCTAGGACAGCACTTCAATCTAATACAGCACTTCAACCTAATACAGCACTTCAATCTAATACAGCTCTTCAATCTAATACAACACTACAATCTAACACAGCACATCAATCTAATACAGCACTTAAATAAAATACAGAAATTCAATCTTAGATGGACCTTCAATCTAATACGGACCTTCAATCTAATACGGACCTTCAATCTAATACAGCACTTCAATCTAATACAGCACTTCAATCTAATACAACAATTCAATCAAATAAAGAACTTCAATCTAATATGGACCTTCAATCTACTGCAGCCCTTCAATCTAATACAGCACTTCAATCTAATACAGCACTTAAATCTGATACAGCACTTCAATCTAATACGGACTTTCAATATAATACTGCACTTCAATCTAATACAGCACTTCAATCTAATACAGCTCTTCAATCTAATACATCACTTCAGTCTAATACAGCACTTCAATCGAATAAAGCACTTCAATCTAATACAGCACTTAAATCTAATACAGCACTTCAATCTAATACAGCACTTCAATCTAATACAGCACTTCAATCTAACACAGCACTTCAATCTAATGCAGCACTTCAATCTAATACATCACTTCAATCAAATTCAGCACTTCAATCTACTGCAGCACTTCAATTTAATACAGAGATTTAATCTAATACAGCACTACCATCTAATACAGCACTTCTATCTAATACAGCACTTCAATCTAATACAGCACTTCAATCTAATGCAGCACTTCAATCTAATACAGCACTTCAATCTGATACAGCACTTCAATCAAATACAAAACTTCAACCTAATACAGCACTTCAATCTAATACAGCACTTCAATCTAATTCAGCACTTCAATCTACTGCAGCACTTAAATTTAATACAGCACTTCAATCTAATACAAAGCTTCAATCTAATACAGCACTTCAATCTAATACAGCACTTCAATCTAATACAGCACTACCATCTAATACAGCACTTCTGTCTTATACAGCACTTCAATCTAATACAGCACTTCAATCTGGTACAGCACTTCTATCTAATACAGCACTTCAACCTAATGCAGCACTTCAATCTAATTTAGCACTTCAACCTAATGCAGCACTTCAATCTAATGCAGAAGTTCAATCTAATACAGCAATTCAATCTAATACAGCACTTCAATCTAATACAGCACTTCAATCTAATGCAGCACTTCAATCTAATACAAAACTTCAATCTAATACAGCACTTCAATCTAATACAGCACTTCAATCTAATACAACACTTCAATCTAATACAGCACTTCAATCTAATACAGCACTTCAATCTAATACAGCACTTTAATCTAATACAACACTTCAATCTAATACAGCTCTTCAATCTAATACATCACTTCAGTCTAATACAGCACTTCAATCGAATAAAGCACTTCAATCTAATACAGCACTTCAATCTAATACAGCACTTCAATCTAATACAGCACTTCAATCTAATACAGCACTTCAATCTAATACAGCACTTCAATCTAATACAGCACTTCAATCTAATACAACACTTCAATCTAATACAGCACTTCAATCTAATACAGCACTTCAATCTAATTCAGCACTTCAATCTAATGCAGCACTTCAATTTAATACAGAACTTCAATCTAATACAACGCTTCAACCAGTACAGCACTTCAGTCTAATATAGCACTTCAATCTAATACAGCACTACCATCTAATACAGCACTTCAATCTAATACAGCACTTCAATCTAATACAGCACTTCAATCTAGGACAGCACTTCAATCTAATACAGCACTTCAACCTAATACAGCACTTCAATCTAATACAGCTCTTCAATCTAATACAACACTACAATCTAACACAGCATTTCAATCTAATACAGCACTTAAATAAAATACAGAAATTCAATCTTAGATGGACCTTCAATCTAATATGGACCTTCAATCTAATACGGACCTTCAATCTAATACAGCACTTCAATCTAATACAGCACTTCAATCTAATACAACAATTCAATCAAATAAAGAACTTCAATCTAATATGGACCTTCAATCTACTGCAGCCCTTCAATCTAATACAGCACTTCAATCTAATACAGCACTTCAGTCTAATACAGCACTTCAATCGAATAAAGCACTTCAATCTAATACAGCACTTAAATCTAATACAGCACTTCAATCTAATACAGCACTTCAATCTAATACGGACTTTCAATATAATACTGCACTTCAATCTAATACAGCACTTCAATCTAATACAGCTCTTCAATCTAATACATCACTTCAGTCTAATACAGCACTTCAATCGAATAAAGCACTTCAATCTAATACAGCACTTAAATCTAATACAGCACTTCAATCTAATACAGCACTTCAATCTAATACAGCACTTCAATCTAACACAGCACTTCAATCTAATGCAGCACTTCAATCTAATACATCACTTCAATCAAATTCAGCACTTCAATCTACTGCAGCACTTCAATTTAATACAGAGATTTAATCTAATACAGCACTACCATCTAATACAGCACTTCTATCTAATACAGCACTTCAATCTAATACAGCACTTCAATCTAGTACAGCACTTCTATCTAATAAAGCACTGCAACCTAATGCAGCACTTCAATCTAATACAGCACTTCAATCTAATACAGCACTTCAATCTAACACAGAACTTACATCTAATTTAGCACTTCAACCTAATGCAGCACTTCAATCTAATACAGAAGTTCAATCTAATACAGCAATTCAATCTAATACAGCACTTCCATCTAATACAGCACTTCAATCTAATACAACACTTCAATCTAATACAACACTTCAATCTAATACATCACTTCAGTCTAATACAGCACTTCAATCGAACAAAGCACTTCAATCTAATGCAGCACTTCAATCTAATACAGCACTTCAATCCAATACAGCACTTCAATCTAATACAGCACTTCAATCTAATACAGCACTTCAATCTAATACAGCACTTCAATCTACTGCAGCACTTCAATTTAATACAGAACTTCAATCTAATACAGCACTTCTATTTAATACAGCACTACAACATAACGCAGCACTTCAATCTAATACAGCACTTCAATCTGATACAGCACTTCAATCTAATACGGACTTTCAATATAATACTGCACTTCAATCTAATACAGCACTTCAATCTAATACAGCTCTTCAATCTAATACATCACTTCAGTCTAATACAGCACTTCAATCGAATAAAGCACTTCAATCTAATACAGCACTTCAATCTAATACAGCACTTCAATCTAACACAGCACTTCAATCTAATACAGCACTTCTATCGAATACAGCACTTCAATCTAATACAGCACTTCAATCTAGTACAGCACTTCTATCTAATACAGCACTACAACTTAATGCAGCACTTCAATCTAATACAGCTCTTTAATCTAATACAGCACTTCAATCTAACACTGAACTTACATCTAATTTAGCACTTCAACCTAATGCAGCACTTCAATCTAATACAGATGTTCAATCTAATACAGCAATTCAATCTAATACAGCACTTCAATCTAATACAGCACTTCAATCTAATGCAGCACTTCAATCTAATACAACACTTCAATCTAATACAGCACTTCAATCTAATACAGCACTTCAATCTAATACAACACTTCAATCTAATACAACACTTCAATCTAATACAGCTCTTCAATCTAATACATCACTTCAGTCTAATACAGCACTTCAATCGAACAAAGCACTTCAATCTAATGCAGCACTTCAATCTAATGCAGCAATTCAATCTAATACAGCACTTCAATCTAATACAGCACTTCAATCTAATACAGCACTTCAATCTAATACAACACTTCAATCTAATACAGCACTTCAATTTAATACAGAACTTCAATCTAATACAACGCTTCAACCAGTACAGCACTTCAATCTAATATAGCACTTCACTCTAATAGAGCACTACCATCTAATACAGCAATTCTGTCTAATACAGCACTTTAATCTAATACAGCACTTCAATCCAGTACAGCACTTCAATCTGATACAGCACTTCAACCTAATGCAGCACTTCAATCTAATACAGCACTTCAATCTAATACAGCATTTCAATCTAACACAGAACTTACATCTAATTTAGCACTTCAACCTAATGCAGCACTTCAATCTAATACAGAAGTTCAATCTAATACAGCAATTCAATCTAATACAGCACTTCAATCTAATACAGCACTTCAATCTAATACAGCTCTTCAATCTAATACAACACTACAATCTAACACAGCACTTCAATCTAATACAGCACTTAAATAAAATACAGAAATTCAATCTTAGACGGACCTTCAATCGAATACGGACCTTCAATCTAATACGGACCTTCAATCTAATACAGCACTTCAATCTAATACAACAATTCAATCTAATAAAGAACTTCAATCTAATATGGACCTTCAATCTAATGCAGCCCTTCAATCTAATACAGCACTTCAATCTAATACAGCACTTAAATCTGATACAGCACTTCAATCTAATACGGACTTTCAATATAATACTGCACTTCAATCTAATACAGCACGTCAATTTAATGCAGCACTTCAATCTACTACAGCACTTCAATCTAATACAGCACTTCAATCTAATACAGCACTTCAATCTTACTCAGCACTTCAATCTAATGCAGCAATTCAATCTAATGCAGCACTTCAATCTAATACAGCACTTCAATCTAATACAGCACTTCAATCTAATACAGCTCTTCAATCTAATACAGCACTTCAATGTAATACAGCCCGTCTATCTAATACAGCACGTCAATCTAATAAAGCACATAAATCTAATACTGCTCCTCAATATAATATGGCAGTTCAATCTAATACAGCACTTCAATCTAATACAGCACTTCAATCTAATACAGCACTTCAGTCTAATTCTACACTTCAATCTAATACAACATTTCAATCTGATACAGCACTTCAATCTAATACAGCACTTCAATCTAATACAGCACTTCAATCTAACACAACACTTCAATCTAATACAGCACTTCAATCTTATACAGCACTTCAATCTAATACAGCACTTCAATCTAATACAGATCTTCAATGTGATACAACACTTCAATCTGTTACACCACTTCAATCTAATACAGAACTTCAATCTAATACAGCACTTCAATCTTATACAGCACTTCAATCTAATACAGCACTTCAATCTTATACAGCACTTCAATCTAATACAGCACTTCAATCTAATACAGATCTTCAATGTGATACAACACTTCAATCTGTTACACCACTTCAATCTAATACAGAACTTCAATCTAATACAGCACTTCAATCTTATACAGCACTTCAATCTAATACAACATTTCAATCTAATACAGCACTTCTATCTGATACAGCACTTCAATCTAATACAACACTTCAATCTAATACAACACTTCAATCTAATACAGCACTTCAATCTAATACAGCACTTCAATCTAATACAGCTCTTCTATCTAATACAGCACTTCAATGTAATACAGCCCGTCTATCTAATACAGCACGTCAATCTAATATAGCACATAAATCTAATACTGCTCCTCAATATAATATGGCAGTTCAATCTAATACAGCACTTCAATCTAATACAGCACTTCAATCTAATACAGCACTTCAGTCTAATTCAACACTTCAATCTAATACAACATTTCAATCTGATACAGCACTTCAATCTAATACAGCACTTCAATCTAATACAGCACTTCAATCTAACACAACACTTCAATCTAATACAGCACTTCAATCTTATACAGCACTTCAATCTAATACAGCACTTCAATCTAATACAGATCTTCAATGTGATACAAAACTTCAATCTGTTACACCACTTCAATCTAATACAGAACTTCAATCTAATACAGCACTTCAATCTTATACAGCACTTCAATCTAATACAACACTTCAATCTAATACAGCACTTCTATCTAATACAGCACTTCAATCTAATACAACACTTCAATCTAATACAACACTTCAATCTAATACAGTACTTGAACCTAATACAGCACTTCAATCTAATACAGCACATCAATCTAATATAGCACTTAAATGTAATACAACTCTTGAATCTAATACAACTCTTCAATCTAATACAGCACTTCAGTCTAATACAGCACTTCAATCTAATAAAGCACTTCAATCTAATACAGCACTTCAATCTAATACAGCACTTCAATCTAATACAGCACTTCAATCTAATACAGCACTTCAATCAATACAGCACTTCAATCAAATACAGCACTTTAATCTAATACCGCACTTCAACCTAATACAGCACTTCAATCTAATAAAGCACTTCAATATTATACAGCACTTCAATCTAATACAGCACTTCAATCTAATACAGCACTTCAATCTAATACAGCACTTCAGTTTAATACAGCACTTCAATCTAATACAAAACTTTAATCTAATACAGCACTTCAATCTAATATATCACTTCAATCTAATACAGCACTACCATCTAATACAGCACTTCTATCTAATACAGCACTTCAATCTAATACAGCTCTTCAATCTAATACATCACTTCAGTCTAATACAGCACTTCAATCGAACAAAGCACTTCAATCTAATACAGCACTTCAATCTAATACAGCACTTCAATCTAATACAGCACTTCAATCTAATACAGCACTTCAATCTAATACAACACTTCAATCTAATACAGCATTTCAATCTAATACAGCACTTCAATCTAATTCAGCACTTCAATCTACTGCAGCACTTCAATTTAATACAGAACTTCAATCTAATACAACGCTTCAACCAGTACAGCACTTCAATCTAATAGAGCACTTCAATAATACAGCACTACCATCTAATACAGCACTTCTATCTAATACAGCACTTCAATCTAATACAGCACTTCAATCTAGTACAGCACTTCAATCTAATACAGCACTTCAACCTAATGCAGCACTTCAATCTAATACAGCACTTCAATCTAATACAGCACTTCAATCTAATACATCATTCAATCTAATTCAGCACTTCAATCTACTGCAGCACTTCAATTTAATACAGAACTTCAATCTAATACAGCACTACCATCTAATACAGCACTTCTATCTAATACAGCACTTCAATCTAATACAGCACTTCAATCTAGTACAGCACTTCTATCTAATACAGCACTTCAACCTAATGCAGCACTTCAATCTAATACAGCACTTCAATCTAATACAGCACTTCAATCTAATACAGCACTTCAATCTAACACAGAACTTACATCTAATTTAGCACTTCAACCTAATGCAGCACTTCAATCTAATACAGAAGTTCAATCTAATACAGCAATTCAATCTAATACAGCACTTCAATCTAATACAGCACTTCAATCTAAAGCAGCACTTCAATCCAATACAACACTTCAACCTAATACAGCACTTCAATCTAATACAGCACTTCAATCTAATACAACACTTCAATCTAATACAGCACTTCAATCTAATACAGCACTTCAATCTAATACAGCACTTCAATCTAATACAACACTTCAATCTAATACAGCTCTTCAATCTAATACATCACTTCAGTCTAATACAGTACTTCAATCGAACAAAGCACTTCAATCTAATACAGCACTTCAATCTAATACAGCACTTCAATTTAATACAGCACTTCAATCTAATACAACACTTCAATCTAATACAGCACTTTATTCTATTACAGCACTTCAATCTAATTCAGCAATTCAATCTACTGCAGCACTTCAATTTAATACAGAACTTCAATCTAATACAACGCTTCAACCAGTACAGCACTTCAATCTAATATAGCACTCCATCTAATACAGCACTGCCATCTAATACAGCACTTCTATCTCATACAGTACTTCAATCTAATACAGCACTTCAATCTAGTGCAGCACTTCAATCTAATACAGCACTTCAACCTAATGCAGCACTTCAATCTAATACAGCACTTCAATCTAATACAGCATTTCAATCTAACACAGAACTTACATCTAATTTAGCACTTCAACCTAATGCAGCACTTCAATCTAATACAGCAATTCAATCTAATACAGCACTTCAATCTAATACAGCACTTCAATCTAATACAGCACTTCAATCTAATACAGCACTTCAATCTAATACAGCAATTCAATCTAATACAGCACTTCAATCGAATACAGCACTTCAATCTAATACAGCACTTCAATATAATACAGCCCTTCAATCTAATGCAGTATTTCAATCTATTACAGCACTTCAATCTAATACAGCACTTCAATCTAATACAGCTCTTCAATCTAATACAGCACTTCAATCAGTACAGCACTTCAATCAAATACAGCACTTTAAGCTAATACCGCACTTCAACCTAATACACCACTTCAAACTAATAAAGCACTTCAATATTATACAGCGCTTCAATCTAATACAGCACTTCAATCTAATACAGCCCTTCAATCTCATACAACACTTCAATCTAATACAGCACTTAAATCTAATACAGCGCTTCAATCTAATACAGCACTTCAATCTAATACAGCACTTCAGTTTAATGCAGCACTTCAATCTGATACAAAACTTTAATCGAATACAGCACTTCAATCTAATATAGCACTTCAATCTAATACAGCACTACCATCTAATACAGCACTTCTATCTAATACAGCACTTCAATCTAATACAGCTCTTCAATCTAATACATCACTTCATTCTAATACAGCACTTCAATCGAACAAAGCACTTCAATCTAATACAGCACTTCAATCTAATACAGCACTTCAATCTAATACAGCACTTCAATCTAATACAGCACTTCAATCTAATACAACACTTCAATCTAATACAGCACTTCAATCTAATACAGCACTTCAATCTAATACAACACTTCAATCTAATACAGCACTTCAATCTAATACAGCGCTTCAATCTAATTCAGCACTTCAATCTACTGCAGCACTTCAAATTAATACAGAACTTCAATCTAATACAACGCTTCAACCAGTACAGCACTTCAATCTAATATAGCACTTCAATCTAATACAGCACTACCATCTAATACAGCACTTCTATCTAACACAGCACTTCAATCTAGTACAGCACTTCAATCTAATACAGCACTTCAACCTAATGCAGCACTTCAATCTAATACAGCACTTCAATCTAATACAGCATTTCAATCTAACACAGAACTTACATCTAATTTAGCACTTCAACCTAATGCAGCACTTCAATCTAATACAGAAGTTCAATCTAATACAGCAATTCAATCTAATACAGCACTTCAATCTAATACAGCACTTCAATCTAATACAGCTCTTCAATCAAATACAACACTACAATCTAACACAGCACTTCAGTCTAATACAGCACTTAAATAAAATACAGAAATTCATTCTTAGACGGACCTTCAATCTAATACGGACCTTCAATCTAATACGGACCTTCAATCTAATACAGCACTTCAATCTAATGCAGCACTTCAATCTAATACAACAATTCAATCTAATAAAGAACTTCAATCTAATATGGACCTTCAATCGAATGCAGCCCTTCAATCTAATACAGCACTTCAATCTAATACAGCACTTAAATCTGATACAGCACTTCAAGCTAATACGGACTTTCAATATAATACTGCACTTCAATCTAATACAGCACGTCAATTTAATGCAGCACTTCAATCTACTACAGCACTTCAATCTAATACAGCACTTCAATCTAATACAGCTCTTCAATCTAATACAGAACTTCAATGTAATACAGCCCATCTATCTAATACAGCACGTCAATCTAATATAGCACATAAATCTAATAGAGCTCCTCAATATAATATGGCAGTTCAATCTAATACAGCACTTCAATCTAATACAGCACTTCAGTCTAATACAGCACTTCAATCTAATACAACACTTCAATCTAATACGGACTTTCAATATAATACTGCACTTCAATCTAATACAGCACGTCAATTTAATGCAGCACTTCAATCTACTACAGCATTTCAATCTAACTCAGCACTTCAATCTAATGCAGCAATAAAATCTAATGCAGCACTTCAATCTAATACAGCACTTCAATCTAATACAGCACTTCAATCTAATACAGCTCTTCAATCTAATACAGCACTTCAATGTAATACAGCCCATCTATCTAATGCAGCACGTCAATCTAATATAGCACATAAATCTAATACAGCTCCTCAATATAATATGGCAGTTCAATCTAATACAGCACTTCAATCTAATACAGCACTTCAATCTAATACAGCACTTCAGTCTAATACAGCACTTCAATCTAATACAACACTTCAATCTAATACAGCACTTCAATCTAATACAGCACTTCAATCTAATACAGCACTTCAATCTAACACAACACTTCAATCTAATACAGCACTTCAATCTTATACAGCACTTCAATCTAATACAGCACTTCAATCTAATACAGATCTTCAATGTGATACAACACTTCAATCTGTTACACCACTTCAATCTAATACAGAACTTCAATCTAATACAGCACTTCAATCTAATACAGCACTTCAATCTAATACAACACTTCAATCTAATACAGCACTTCTATCTAATACAGCACTTCAATCGAATACAACACTTCAATCTAATACAACACTTCAATCTAATACAGTACTTGAACCTAGTACAGCACTTAAATCTAATACAGCACATCAATCTAATATAGCGCTTAAATGAAATACAACAATTGAATCTAATACAGCTCTTCAATCTAATACAGCACTTCAGTCTAATACAGCACTTCAATCTAATACAGCACTTCAATCTAATAAAGCACTTCAATGTAATACAGCCCTTCAATCTAATGCAGTATTTCAATCTAATACAGCACTTCAATCTAATACAGCACTTCAATCTAATACAGCACTTCAATCTAATACAGCACTTCAATCAATACAGCACTTCAATCAAATACAGCACTTTAATCTAATACCGCACTTCAATCTAATACAGCACTTCAATCTAATAAAGCACTTCAATATTATACACCACTTCAATCTAATACAGCACTTCAATCTAATACAGCCCTTCAATCTAATACAACACTTCAATCTAATACAGCACTTCAATCTAATACAGCACTTCAATCTAATACAGCACTTCAATCTGATACAGCACTTTAGTTTAATAGAGCACTTCAATCTAATACAAAACTTTTATCTAATACAGCACTTCAATCTAATATAGCACTTCAATCTAATACAGCACTACCATCTAATACAGCACTTCTATCTAATACAGCACTTCAATCTAATACAGCACTTCAATCTAGTACAGCACTTCAATCTAATACAGCACTTCAACCTAATACACCACTTCAATGTAATACGAACTTTCAATATAATACTGCACTTCAATCTAATACAGCACTTCAATCTAACGCAGCACTTCAATCTACTACAGCACTTCAATCTAATACAGCACTTCAATCTAATACAGCATTTCAATCTAACACAGCACTTCAATCTAATACACCACATCAATCTATTACAGCACTTCAACCTAATACAGCACTTCAATCTAATACAGAAGTTCAATCGAATACAGCACTTCAATTTAGCACAGCACTTCAATCTAATACAGCACTTCAACCTAATACAGCACTTCAATCTAATACAGCACTTCAATCTAATACAGCACTTCAACCTAATACAGCACTTCAATCTAATACAACAATTCAATCTAATACAACACTTCAATCTAATACTGCGCTTCAATCTAATACAGGACTTCAATCTAATACAGTACTTCAAACTAATACAGCACTTCAATCTAATACAGCACTTCAATCTTTACAGCCCTTCAATCAAATAGCGCACTTCAATCTAATACAACACTTCAATCCAATACAGCACTTCAATCTAATACAGCACTTCAATCTAATACCGCACTTCAATCTAATACAACAATTCAATCTAATACAAACCTTTAATCTAATACTGCTCTTCAATCTAATACTGCACCTCAATCTAATACAGCACTTCAATCTAATACAACAACTTAATCTAATACAACACTTCAATCTAATACAGCACTTCAATCTAATACAGCACTTCAATCTAATACAGCACTTCAATCTAACACAGAACTTACATCTAATTTAGCACTTCAACCTAATGCAGCACTTCAATCTAATACAGAAGTTCAAACTAATACAGCAATTGAATCTAATACAGCACTTCAATCTAATACAACACTTCAATCTAATACAGCACTTCAATCTAATACAACACTTCAATCTAATACAACAATTCAATCTAATACTACACTTCAATCTAATACTGCTCTTCAATCTAATACTGCACTTCAATCTAATATAGCACTTCAATCTAACACAGTACTTCAATCGAATACAACAATTCAATCTAATACAACACTTCAATCTAATACTGCACTTCAATCTAATACAGCACTTCAATGTAATACAGTACTTCAATATAATACAGCACTTCAATCTAATACAGCACTTCAATCTAATACAGCACTTCAATCTGATACTGCACTTGAATCTAATACAACACTTCAATATAATACAGCACTTCAATCTAATATAATACTTCAATTGAATACAGCACTTCAATCTAATACAGCCCTTCAATCTGATACAGCCCTTTAATCTAATTCAGCACTTCAATCTAATGCAGAACTTCAATATAATACAGCACTTCAATCTAATACAGCACTTCAATCTAATACAGCACTTCAATCTGATACTGCACTTGAATCTAATACAACACTTCAATATAATACAGCACTTCAATCTAATATAATACTTCAATCTAATACAACACTTCAATCTAATACTGCACTTCAATCTAATACAGCACTTCAATCTAATACAGTACTTCAATATAATACAGCACTTCAATCTAATACAGCACTTCAATCTAATACAGCACTTCAATCTGATACTGCACTTGAATCTAATACAACACTTCAATATAATACAGCACTTCAATCTAATATAATACTTCAATTGAATACAGCACTTCAATCTAATACAGCCCTTCAATCTGATACAGCCCTTCAATCTAATTCAGCACTTCAATCTAATACAGAACTTTAATCCACTACAGCACTTCAATCTGATACAGTACTTCAACCTAATACACCACTTCAATCTAATACTGCACTTGAATCTAATACAGCACTTCAATCTAATACAGCACTTCAATCTAATACAACACTTGAATCTAATACAACACTTCAATTTAATGCAGCACTTCAATCTTATACAGCACTTCAATCTAATACAGCACTTCAATATAATACGGCACTTCAATCTAATACAACACTTCAATCTAATACAGCACTTCAATCTAATACATCACTTCAATCTAATACAGCACTTCAATCTAATACAGCAAGTCAAGCTAATAGCCAAACTCCGAGTACAAAGCACACAGACTTACCAAGATCAATTGATTTTAGTCACTCACCTGGAACACCAGTGACTGCAAGGATGATGTAGTATATATTTCTGATGGTGTAAAGTGCTGCCAACATTTTCTATCTGAAGCGATCTGTCCCTTCGTGCTGCAGTTAATCTCTCTTAATTAATCTCTGTGGCAATCCATTCCCAGAACCTTCCATTTATACACTGCAGGATTTCCACTGGGATTGTCGGGTAACAACATATTTTAACTGAGCTCTTGTTGTTCAAAAAAATATTTGTTACCGATTTGACTCCCTGCTGTGATGAAAGCCCAAAAGGCTGGATTATTCATGATAATATTCGGGATCTATTGTAAATTTTATCGCTGCAATATTTTGTTTATTTCACCAAGTTGGGGCTGCTCAGTTGCCCTCACATTCTTCCGTGATGTTCTGCACCCTTCTGTGTTAAGTCAAAAGCCTATTTCATTTTTTTGTTCCTCTCTCGTGGCTGTTTACTGTATTTCTGTTTTGATGTGATCAACTTAGTTGGTGCAATTTAATTTTCAGCTGAAATTACAGTGTCTGATTCTCTGATCTGGAGAATTAAACCGCCTTACCAATCCTTATAAGATTCTGCAATTTCATAATAAAGAATTATTGTATTTCTAATTAAGAATCACGTCACATGAATACCCGTACATGTCTATTGCTCAACGAAACACAGCCCATAAATCTAATGCAGAACTTCAAACTAATGCAGCTCCTCAAACTAATACAGCCGTTCATAGGAATTCAATACCTGAAACTAATGCACCATCTCAAACAAATGCAGCACATCAACGTAATACAGCACATCAAACTAATTCAGCACCTCAAAGGAACAAAACTCCTAAAATGAATTCAGCACCTCAAACTTGCAAAATGTGTGCATAATTGTCAAACACATTTCAGCAAGGTAAGTGTGATGCATTATATATTGTGAAGAAAATTAAGGAGGTCATATATTACTTGGCAAATAAGAATCTAAGTAGGATAGTGAAACAAACCGATCTGGAAGTACAAATACACAGATCGTTAAATTAGAGGCACAGTTTAATAAATCATACAAAGCAAACCACGTGCTAAGGTTTATTACTAAAGGGATAGTAATGAAAAGTAGAGAAGTTAAGCGAAACTCGTATCAAACCTTGGCTAAACCACACCTGGACTAGGATGTTTAGTTCTGGTCGGCATATTAGAAAAATAATATAGAATCAGGAAAAGGATTTATAAAAAAGAGTTACAAGGATGATACCAGAAATGCCAGCTTATAACTGTCAGGATATGATGAACAGGCTGTGTCTCTTTACTGTTGTAAAGAGTAGGTTGATGTGTGACCTAATTGAGGTATTTAAAATGATGGAAGTTTATGATAGCGTAGCTAAGGAGAGAGTGTTTCCAGATGTGCGGAAGAGAAAACCTACAGGCCTTAAGTATAAGATATTCACCAAGAAATCAAATAGTGAATCCAGAAGAAGCTACTTTACCCAGCGAGTAAAGGAAGCTACTTTACCCAGCTTCCACCGGGAGTGGTTGAGGAAAATAATACAGATGAATTTATGGCGAGGCTGGATAAGCACATGAGGGAAAAGGGAACAGAAGATTATGTTGATAGATTTAAAGATAGAGTCATAGAGATATACAGCATAGAAAGTGGCCCTTCGGCCCATCGTTTCCACGCCGGTCATCAAGCCCTGTCTATTCTAAGACCATTTCCAACACTTGATCAGTAGCCTTGTAAGCGACAGCGTTTCAAATGCTCATCTAATCGCTTCTTGAATGTTGTGAGGGTTCCTGCCTCTACCTCCCTTTCAGGCAGTGAGTTCAAGGTTCCATCCATCCTCTTGGTGAAAAAGATTCTAAACCTCCTGCCCCTTAGCTTGAAACTATGTCCCTTGGTTATTGACCCCTCTACTAAGGGGAAGTATTCCTTTCTATCGACCCTATCTATGCACCTCATAATTGTGTACACCTCAATCAGGTCCCCCCCAGCCTTCTCTGCTCTAAGGAAAACAACCCCAGCCTGTCCAGTCTCTCTTCATAGCTGAAGCGCTCCAGCCCAGGTAACATCCTGGTGACTCTCCTCCGCACCATCTGCAATACAATCACATCCGTCCTATAATGTGCCGACCAGAACTGCACACAGTATTCCAGCTGTGGCCTAACTAGCGTGTTGTACAGCTCCATCATAACACCCTGGCTCTTATATTTTATGCCTTGGCTAATGAAGGCAAGTATCCCGTATGCCTTTCTAACCACGTTATCTACCTGTCCTGCTGCATTCAGTGATCTATGTACATGTGCACCAAGGACCCTCTGATCCTCTGTCTTTCCTAGGTTCCTACCAATCATTGTATATTCCCTTGCCTTTTTATTCCTCCCAAAACGCATCACCTCACACTTTTCATGGTGAAATTCCATTTGCTACTGTTCTGCCCATCTAACCAACCCATCTGCATCGTCCTGTAGCCTAAGGCTGCCGTGCTCGCTATTTCCCACTCCACCAATTTTTGTGTCATCTGCGAACTTAGTGTTCATACATCCTAAATTCATCTCTAAATAATTAATGTACACTACAACCAACAAAGGACCCAGCACCGATCCCTGCGGTACAATACTGGACACAGGCTTCCAGTCACAAAAACAACCTTCGATCATCACCCTCTGCCTTCTGCCACAAAGCCAGTTTTGGATCCAATGTGCCAAGGCACCCTGGATCCCATGGGATCTTACCTTCTTGACCAGTGTCCTATGCGGGACTTCATTGAAAGACTTACTAAAATCCATGTATACCACATCCACTGCACTACCCTCATCCACGCACCTAGTCACCCCCTCGAATAATTCAATCAATTTAGTCAGTCATGATCTTCCCTTGACAAAGCCATGCTGACTATTCCTGATTAATCCTTGCCTCTCCAAGTGGAGACTAATTCTGTCCCTCAGAATGTTTTCCAATAATTTCCCTACCACTGATATTTGGCTCACTGGCCTGTAATTCCCTGGTTCATCCCTCCTACCCTTGAATAATGGTACTACGTTAGCTGGTCTCCAGTCGTCTGGCACGTTCTCTGTGGCCAGAAAGGTTCTAAAATGTGTGTCAAAGCCCTTGCAATCTCCTCTCTTGCCTCACAAAGAAGCCTGGGATACATCTCATTTGGCCCTGGGGATTCTTCCACATTTAAGCCCGTTAAAACCGCTAGTACCTCCTCCCTCTCAATACTAATTTGTTCAAGTATATCACAATACCCCTGCCTGATTTCTATGCCTACATCGTCCTTCTCTATAGTGAACTCAGATGCAAAACGTCCATTTAACACCTCACCTACATCTTCTTGCTCTACGCACAGATTGCGACTTTGTTCCGTATTGGGCACTACTCTTTCCCCGGTTATCCTCTTGCCGTTAATATACTTATAAAACACCTTGGGATTTTCTTTATTTTGCCCTCCAGTGTTTTTCCATGCCCCAACTTCGCTCTCGTAATTTCTTTTTTAAATACCCCCTGAACTTTCTACACTCCTCTGGAGCTTCCACTGTTTTTAGTCCTTTGTATCTGCCAAAAGCCTCCCTTTTTCGTTGTACATTCTTGTATATCCCTTCACATCCTGGGTTCCCTCGGCATGTTGGTCCCACGCATGACCTTTACGGGTACATGTTGGCATTGTACTCTCTATTTCCTTTCTGAAAGACTCCCACTACTATGATGTAGATTTTCCTGCAAGTAGCTGATCGAAGTCCACTTTGGCCAGATCCCCCAAATTAGAACATTTATTTCCAGTCCTGCTTTGTCCTTTTCCATGACTAGTAATCCAGGGGCCAAGACCAATAACCTGGAGACATGAGTCCAAGTCTCTCCCTGGTAGCAGGGGATTTTCAATTCGGTTCATTAAATAAATCGGAAATATAAAAGTGAGTTTTAGTAATGGTCTAAATGAAACTAGTGGATTTTTTAAAAGCCCATCTGCTACATAATGTCCTTTAGGCAAAGAAATCTGCCGTCCTTACCTGGTCTGGCCTATATATGACTCCTGACCCACAGCAATGTGTTTGAATCTTAACTGCCCCCTGAAATGGCCTCAGAAGACATTCAGCTGTACCAAATCGCTACGAGAAAATCAGAAATGTGGGAGTACCTTCACCAAATGGACTCCAGCGGTTCATAAGGCAGCTCGCCACCACCTACTCAAGGGCAGATGGGATTAGCAATATATGCCGGCCTTGCAAGCGACGGCCACTCAAGTGAATGAATAAAAAACCCTAACAAACACATCATCTGGTCATTATCACATTGTTGTTTGTCGCAGCTTGCTGTGTGCATAATTACCCTGCTTTTCCTACCTTACCAAAGTGACTACACTTGAAAAGTACTTGATTAGCTGTAAAGCGCTTTGGGGCATCCTGAGGTCGTGACAGGCGTTATTGAAATGAAAGTCTGTCTTTCTGTCAGAACAAGGCCATTCGGCCCCTGGAGTCTACGTCTACTCTTTCATAGGAGACATTCTGTTATTTCCACTCCCACACTCTTTCTCCATATCCCTGTAATGACTTTCCTTCTAGCATTTATCCAATTCCCTTTTGAAGGCTACTATTGAAACTGTACCCAACCCTCTTTCAGGCAGTGAATTCAAAACCCTAACCACTCGCTATGTGAAAATGTTTACCTCATGTCGCCTTTGGTTATGCTGCCAATCAACTTAAGTCTTTCCTCTCTGGTTATTGACATTTCAGCCATTGGAAACTGTTTCTCTTTATTTACTCTGTCTAAAGAATTCATGATTTTAAGCACCTCCATCAATTCCCTTCTTAGTGCTCTCTGCTCTTAGTAGCATAACCCAAGCATCATCACTCTATCCACCTAATTGCAATCCCTCAGCCTTCGAAATATCATGGTAAATCTCTTCTGTACCCTCTCCAAAGCCTTGCCGTCCTTTTTTAAAATGTGGTGACCAGAATTGGGCACAATTGCCCTGAAATTCCGGTCGGAGGCTTCCCGTGGGCGTATGCACCCGACCTGCTCAAATGCACCATGCCGACTGTAATGTCCTGCGCTGGCATGGAATTCGATTGATGTGCCTCCTTAAACTGCCGGTGTGCAGGGCACACATATCCCAGGGGCGCAGCTAGTTCGCAGCATCCCTGAGATCCCGGGGGCCATGGGGAGCCAATCAGAGCAGGGAATCGCCTTCATAGATTTGGCAGGAAGACCTGTCAAATCTATCAATAGAGATCACCCTCAAAACTTTAGTAACATTTCAAATAAATTTAAAATATAATCACATTTTTAAAATGACTATAAATTACGTAAATTAATATTTGAAACAAAAATTTAAATTTTTGAAAAAAATAATTGAAGTTTTTAACGGGGCTAAAAATAAACTTACCTTTTTGTAAATTATTTTAAAATGATAAATAAGTGTTAAAAAATATTTTGCTGATATCACCTCATAGCTTGTTAAAAGCAAGCCTTGCACCTGCTTTTCCAGGCGCAGCTGCTACCGACTTACCCGGACTGCATCAAGCTAAAAAAAAATGGAAGTTCCAGGCGTACACGCTCTCTCTCCAGTGCAGGCTTTTGACCTGTGAACCCCTTTATCAGAGAACGGAAGTTTCAGTTTCCAGCACATGCGCAGTGCATGCATGAAACCGGCACTTCCTTTGGCCCTCCGGTGAGTACACAGCACGTATACACCCGCAGGGAACGGGATTTATGGGCCAATATTCCAGCTGGCTGCCCAACTAGTGTTTTTTATACGTTCAGAATAACTTCCAGGCTTTTGTACTTGATGCCTCTATTTGAAAAGAGCAGGATCCGGTATGCTTTATGTTGTGTCGTTACCTTTCTACCTAGACACAATTTAGGACTCAGAACTCAGAAATTCAAACATGAAATGCTTTATTGGAAGGAAAGGAAGTTCTGGCAAGTTCCGAACAAAGAGAGCTAAACTTAACAGAGAAAACCCAACCATTTATCTCCTGTTACAGCGCCACCACAGGTGGGAGGAGAACACACAATAGAACACAAAGTACATAACATTTCCTCCCCTCTTAAATGGAAGGTCCACATTATTGCTCAACAGGTAAGTTACTTTCAATGCACTCAACGAACCAGGGTAGAGGTAGACTGCCTCAACCCCTGACTTTACCCTGGGGTTTATTCAGCCCCAGTCTTGTGGTTAAGTCACTAAGCCTACAGATCCAAGCGTCTTGGAGGCCGCCACTCTCTGACAGGATACCGGCGGTCATTGCTGGCTTCCACAGCAGTAGGCATTGACACAGGCCTGGATGGAGAAGGTGCCTGTGTCAGTCGAAAGTCAGGAGTTTGCACAGGTGCAACAGTCTCTTGACTTCCTGTGTTGGAGAAGAGCACTGTGGCAAACGATGCTGGTTTGCGGTATCATCCGGAAACAGTTCAGGCCAACCAGCCGTTGGAGCCTCGGTGGCTGTCTCTGCTCCTAGCAACAGTTGAGCTGTGTGTCTTCTCCAGACGACGTCCTCGGCAGTCTCAACCGTATAAGACACAGTGCCCGTCTGCACGATCACCGTAGCAGGAACCCATTTCGGTCCAGTGTTGTAGTTTCCAGCTAGGACGTGCTCTCCTGGATGAAACCGTCTCTCCTTGGCTCTTTTCTCTCTCTTTTCAACTTGAGCTTGTTGTTGACGATGGACAACCTGCTCTGCCCTTGGAGGTTTGAGTAAGTCAAAACTTGTCCGCAACTGCCTCTTCATCATGAGTGAAGCGGTGGAAGTTTTGGTTGTGGCATGCGGCTCGTTCCTGTAGGACAACAGGAAGCTGCTCAGACGTTGGTGGATTGAGCCCTGACCTTGCAATGCCTTCAAGGCGTGCTTCAAAGTTTGCACGAACCTTTCTGCCTGGCCGTTAGTAGAGGGATGATAGGGCGCATTCCTGATGTGTTGGACACCACTCACATGCAGGAAGGTTGCAAACTCCTGTGATACAATTTGTGGACCGTTGTCACTTACGAGTTGTTCCGGTGAGCCATAACGGCTGAACATCTCACCAAGTTTCTCAATTGTTTTCTCTGCCGTGGTAGACCTCATCACAGCGACCTCCAGCCATTTGCTGCGAGCGTCTACAACCACCATAAACAACTTCTCTTCGAAAGGACCGGCGAAGTCCACATGTACTCGCTGCCACACTTCTGCAGGCCAATCCCAGGGGTGTAGGTTTGCCAGCTGTGGAACATTCCGGACCCTTTGACATGGGGAACATGTTTTGGCTTTCTCCTCAATATTCCCATCGAGACCTGGCCACCAGAAGTAGCTTCTTGCCATTTCCTTCATTCGAACCATCCCACTGTGGCCTGCATGAAGTTGTTGCAGTATAGGTTCCCTCAGAGGTGGCGGAATGATGACACGGCGTCCCCAAATAAGACAACCTGCCTCGATGGAGAGCTCATTTCTTTTTGAAACGTATGGTTTCAAACTAGGAGAATCTCCTAATTCTCTCCCTCGAATGACATCGTCCATTACTTCAGACAGGGCTTGATCGTTGCGGGTGTACCTTCACACCTGAACTGCAGTGACAGGTGCTCCCTCCACTTGTCTAAAGTAGAAGATGTCTATCTAACGAGGCTCTGGGGGAGTAACAGGCAAGGGTAGCCTCGAGAGACCGTCTGCGTTGCCGTGCAAGTCTGATTTGCGATATTTGATGTCGTATGTGTGTCCTGACAACAGTAAAGCCCACCTTTGCATCCTGCTTGCAGCGAGAGACGGAATTCCGGTGTGGGGCCCGCTGATTGCAGTCAATGGACGGTGGTCCGTCAGGAGTGTGAACCTTCTCCCAAACAGGTACTGATGAAATTATCGAATTCCAAAACGATTCCCAAGGCCTCGCGCTCGATCTGTGCATAGTTACTCTCGGCCTTGTTCAAGGTGCGTGATGTGAAGGCGATAGGTTTCTCTTCACCCGAAGGCATGATGTGGGATATGACTGCTCCCACACCATATGGTGCAGTTTGGTGAGACCGGTATAAAAACCGAAGAGAGGCGAGGCATACCCACTCAGCAGCGGGGAGAGAGGTAAAAAGTAATCAGTGTGTGACGTCACCAGGGAGCAGGTAGGTGATTGGTTGGTGAGTATTTCTCTTTTTTCAATACAAGCTTGAATTCTGTGGTGTTAAATTTCTGTGGTGTAGTGGGGATAGTTGGTAAATAAAGCGCCCTAGAGCATACCTGTAACTGGGGTATTGAATAAATTTTTTAAGTAATTAAAGGGGTAAGTCATGGCAGGAGAGTTCAGACCCGTGCTCTGCTCCTCCTGCTCTATGTGGGAAGTCAGGGATGCTGCCAGTGTCCCTGATGACCATGTGTGCGGGAAATGCATCCAGCTGCAGCTACTTGTAGACCGCATTGCGGCGCTCGAGCTGCGGGTGGATGAATTTTGGAGCATGCGCGATGCTGAAAGGCTCGTGGATAACACGTTTAGCGAGTTGTGCACGCCTCAGGGTAGGGCAGCACAGGGGGTGACCATCAGGCGGAGCAACAAAGGCAGGCAGGTAGTGCAGGGAACCCCTGCGGACATCCCCCTTTCAAACAAGTATACCGCTTTGGATACTGTTGACGGGGATGACTCACCAGGGGAAGGCAGCAGCGGCCAACTTCCTGGCACTGGGGGTGCTCCTGCTGCCCAGGAAGGGGGGAAAAAGAGTGGGAGAGCAATAGTGGTAGGGGATTGTATAGTAAGGGGAACAGATAGGCGTTTCTGTGGCCGAACACGTGAATCCAGGATGGTTTGTTGCCTCCCTGGTGCCAGGGTCAAGGATGTCACTGAGCGGCTGCAGGGCATTCTGGAGGGGGAGGGAGAACAGCCAGTGGTCGTGGTCCACATTGGTACCAACGACACAGGTAAAAAGAGGGATGAGGTACTGCAGCAAGAATTTAGGGAGCTAGGTGAAGGATTAAGGAGCAGGACCTCAAAGGTTGTAATCTCTGGATTACTCCCGGTGCCACGTGCTAGTAAGTATAGGAATAGGAAGATAGAACAGATGAATGCGTGGCTAATGGGATGGTGCAGGGGGGAGGGCTTTAGTTTCCTGGATCACTGGGTCTGCTTCTGGGAAAGGTGGGACTTGTACAAGTCGGACGGTTTACACCTGAACCAGGAGGGAACCAATATCCTTGCGGGGAGGTTTGCTAGCACTGCTGGGGAGGGTTTAAACTAACTTGGCAGGGGGTTGGGGCACAGAGTGGAGCTATAGTAGGGGGAGATTTACGGCCAAATACAGAGGGAAAAACAAGTCAGCTGGGAAGGCAGAGCAAATATGTGAAGGCAAAAGAGAATATGGCAGGGCTGGAAGGCATTTATTTTAATGCAAGGAGTCTTGCAAATAAGGTGGATGAACTGAAGTTGTTGTTGAACACATGGGAGTACGATATTGTTGCTATCACGGAGACATGGTTGAGGGAGGGTCAGGACTGGCAGCTCAATATTCCGGGGTATAGAATCTTCAGGCGAGACAGAGAGGGGTGTAAAAGGGGAGGGGGTGTTGCAATATTAATTAAGGAGTCAATTACTGCTGTAAGGAGGGATGATATATTAGCGGGTTCCTCTAATGAGGCCATATGGGTAGAACTTAAAAACAAAAAGGGGGCAAGCACTTTGCTGGGAGTGTACTATAGGCCCCCAAACAGTCAGGGGGAGATAGAGGAACAGATATGTAGGCAAATCTCAGAGAAATGCGAAAATAATAGGGTAATAATAGTGGGGGATTTCAACTTCCCCAATATAAATTGGGACAGTCAGAGTGTGAAAGGCTTAGAGGGTGCAGAATTCTTAAAGTGCATCCAGGAGAGCTTTTTGAGCCAACATGTAGAAAGTCCTACAAGAGAGGGGGCGGTACTGGACCTAATCCTGGGGAATGTAGCCGGGCAAGTGGTGGAAGTGTCAGTAGGAGAGCATTTTGGCGACAGTGACCATAATTCGGTGAGATTTAAGGTGGTCATGGAAAAAGACAAAGACGGCCCGGAAATAAGGGTTCTAAATTGGGGGAAGGCCGATTTTAATATGATAAGGCAGGATCTGGCCAAAGTGGACTGGGAGCAGCTGCTTATAGGAAAATCCACATCAAAACAGTGGGAGACTTTCAGAAGGGAAATAGAGAGAGTACAACGCCAACATGTTCCTGTAAAGGTCAAGGGTGGGACCAAAAAGCAAAGGGAACCTTGGATGACAAGGAATATACAAAAATGCATTAGAAATAAAAGGGGGGCTTTTGGCAGTTGCAAAAGACTAAAGACAGAAGAAGCCCTAGAGGAGTATAAAAAGTGCAGGGGCATACTTAAAAAAGAAATTAGGAGGGCGAGGAGGGGCCAAGAAATAACACTGGCGAGCAAAATAAAGGAAAATCCTTAGATGTTTTATAAGTATATTAAGGGCAAGAGGATAACCAGGGAAAGGGTAGGGCCCATTAGGGACCAAAGTGGCAATCTGTGTGTAGAGCCAGAGGATGTAGGCGGGGTTTTAAATGAATTTTTTGCATCTGTGTTCACTATGGAGAAAGACGATGCAGACATAGAAATCGGACAAGGGGACTGTGACATACTTGAACATATTAGCATCGAGAGGGAGGAGGTGCTAGCGGTTTTAGCGGGCCAAAAAGTGGATAAATCCCCAGGCCCGGACGAGATGTATCCCAGGCTGCTGTGGGAGGCAAGGGAGGAGATTGCAGGGGCTCTGACACTAATTTTCAGAACCTCTCTGGCCACAGGGGATGTACCAGAGAACTGGAGAACAGCTAACGTAGTACCATTATTCAAGAAGGGTAGCAGGGATAAACAAGGGAATTACAGGCCAGTGAGTCTAACATCTGTGGTGGGGAAATTATAGGAAAAAATTCTGAGGGACAAAATTAATCTCCACTTGGAGAGGCAAGGATTAATCGGGAATAGTCAGCATGGCTTTGTCAAGGGTAAACCATGTCTAACAAATCTGATCGAATTTTTCGAGGGGGTGACTAGTGGGGTGGATGAGGGAAATGCTGTGGATGTGGTTTACATGGACTTCAGTAAAGCTTTTGACAAAGTCCCGCA
Organism: Somniosus microcephalus; assembly: GCF_052327205.1. Classification (NCBI taxonomy): domain Eukaryota; kingdom Metazoa; phylum Chordata; class Chondrichthyes; order Squaliformes; family Somniosidae; genus Somniosus; species Somniosus microcephalus. The sequence continues at coordinate 46,510,805 of NW_028225184.1, read as the reverse complement.
TAGGAGACTGGTCAAGAAGGTAAGAGCCCATGGGATCCAGGGTGCCTTGGCGCGTTGGATCCTAAACTGGCTGAGTGGCAGGAGGCAGAGGGTGATGGTCGAAGGTTGCTTTTGTGACTGGAAGCCTGCGTCCAGTGGGGTACCTCAGGGATCGGTGCTGGGTCCCTTATTGTTTGTGATCTACATAAATGATTTGGATGAAAATGTAAAAGGTATGATCAGTAAGTTCGCAGATGATACAAACATTGGTGGGGTGGTAAATTGCGAGGAGGAAAGCCTCCGGCTACAGGACGATATAAACGGGTTGGTCAGATGGGCGGAAAAGTGGCAAATGGAATTTAACCCTGAAAAGTGCGAGGTGATGCATTTTGGACGGACAAATAAGGCAAGGGAATACACAATGAGTGGTAGGACCCTAGGAAGTACAGAGGGTCAGAGGGACCTTGGTGTACATGTACATAGATCCCTGAAGGCAGCGGAGCAGGTAGATAAGGTGGTTAAAAAGGCATATGGGATACTTGCCTTCATTCGCCGAGGCATAGAATATAAGAGCAGGGAGGTTATGATGGAGCTGTACAAAACGCTGGTGAGGCCACAGCTGGAGTACTGTGTGCAGTTCTGATCGCCTCACTATAGGAAGGATGTGATTGCTTTGGAGAGGGTGCAGAGAAGATTCACCTGGATGTTACCTGGGATGGAGCGCCTCAGCTATGAAGAGAGGCCGGACAGGCTGGAGTTGTTTTCCTTGCAGCAGAGAAGGCTGAGGGGGGACCTGATTGAGGTGTACAAAATAATGAGGGGCATAGATAGGGTAGATAAAGAGGAACTTTTCCCCTTAGTGGAGGGGTCAATAACAAGGGGGCATAGATTCAGGGTAAGGGGCAGGAGATTTAGAGGGGATTTGAGGAGGAACTTTTTCACCCAGAGGGTGGTTGGAATGTGGAACTCAATGCCTGAAAGGGTGGTGGAGGCAGGAACCCTGACAAAATTCAAGAAGCATTTGGATGAGCACTTGAAATGCCATTGCATACAAGGCTATGGACCAAATGCTGGAAAATGGGATTAGACTGGACAGGGATGGATGGGCGGCGCAGACACGATGGGCCGAAGGGCTTCTTTCTGTGCTGTAAAACTCTATGACTCTATGACTCTATGGTGATGCATCACATGCTAGCTGCACGTGTAGCTTTGGGTCGACGTGTGTCAGGACCTCCCATTTCAGCAATGCTTTCTTTGCTTGGGCAGAAGCTTCGTTGCACAGTTCAGTCCATTTCCATGTTTTGCCTTAACATAGCAACTGATGTAACAGCTTCAGCAATGTTGCTAAGTCTGGAATAAACTACCCATAGTGGTTAAGTAGCCCCAGAAATGAACGTAACTGGCCCACATTTTGGGGTGCTGGGGCCTCCACGATCGCCTTGACCTTTGACGGCGCCTTATGTGGGCCAGTAGCGTCTATCACATGCCCCAGATGTTCAACTGAAGACTGAAAGAGTTCTCATTTGTCTTTACAAACTCTGAGTCCGTACTCTTTCAGTCGTTGTAGTGTCGCATCCATGTTCAGAAGATGATTCTCCGCATTTGTCCCAGTGAGAAGGATGTCGTCCAGGTAGCACTGGACTCCTGGCAGTCCATTCAAAATCTGATCCATTGCCCTTTGGAATAGAGCAGGGGCCAAAGTAACTCCAAATGGAAGGCGGCAGTGCCTGTATAGCCCCTTGTGTGTCACAATTGTCAGCAGCTCCTTTGATTCGTCATCGACTTGAATTTGTAGATAAGCCTGGCATAAGTCTATTTTGCTGAACTTTTGCCCTCCGGCCAGGCCCGTAAAAAGATCATCAATGAGGGGAAGAGGGTATTATTCTGCAGACAGCACCGGATTAATAGTCACTTTAAAATCCCGGCTGATTCGAACAGGCCCATTCTTTTCCAGGAACGGAACAATGGGTGTGGCCCATTTGCTCACACTCACAGAGTCCAGGACTCCATTCCCGTCTAAGGCCTCCAAGTTAGCCTCAACTTTTGGCCTAATTGCATAGGGTACAGTTCGGGCTTTGTGAAACTTCGGCTTGCTGTCAGGTTTAATGTCCAGTCTCACGCTGATCTTTTTCATGCTTCCAAATTCCCCATTGAAGAGTCCTGCATGTTTGTTTCACACTGCAGTCAGACCTGCCTCCCCTTTTGACATCTCTAGCCACGCACCTCCCAGTAGCGATGGGTAATTTCCCTTTACCACATATAGTGGCAGATTTGCAGTCTGTCTGTTCAATTTAACTGTCACCTCAATGACGCCTCTCATGGCCACAGGTTCGCTGGTATACATGTTTAGCACAATGTTTGTTGGCTGAAGGGTAAGATTCTTTAGCATTTTATTGTAGACAGTGTCTGAAACAAGGGACACAGCCACGCCTGTGTCCACCTCCATCCGCACTGATTGTCCCTCCACCAGTGGTGACACCCAGTAGCCATTTGAATCACCTGCAACCGTCAGTATGTGCAGCTCTTCCTCCTCAGAGGTGTCGCTCCCCTCTGTTTTGCTTGTCCATCATACTGCACTGAATGAGCACTCTTTTTCCTCTCTTGTCCAAATACAGACATTTTGCTTCCATGCTTCCCAGCTCTGTCTGTTCTTTTATACCTTTACAGGCGCGTTCAATGTGACCCTTTTTGCCACAATTTCGGCATTCCAGCTCTGTACACCAGCAGTCATTAGCGTGATGGCCCGTTTTCCCACAACGGTAACATGTGCTGTTCTGTGCACCTTTAGGCTCAGACGACACCTTGTGAACTCTCCCTGTTGAACTCAACTGGTGAGCCTCCTTTTCCGCCAGCTCCATGGAGACACTAACTTCAATGGCCTTTTCAAGAGTATGGTTGTCCTCAGTAAGAAGGCGCTTCTTTGTGGCTGCATTTTGCAGACCACACAGGAGTCTTTCTCTAATGGTGTCCTTCAGCACCTCCTTGAACTCGCAGTGTTCTGATAACATTTTTAAAGCAGCAATAAACATCGTCAATGATTCCCCCTCCTCTTGATTCCGTTTGTGAAATCTAAATCTCTCATCAATAACCAGAGGTTTTGGTGAAAAATGTGCTCCAAGAATTTCCACTAGTTGCTTATATGTTTTAGTTCCTGGCTTATCTGGCTTCATGAGGCTGCAAAATAAATTGAATGTCTTCGACCCGATTACACTCAAAAAGGTAGGCACAAACTTTTCATTTGCCACTGCATTCGCCAATACAAAATAATAATATTAATAATAATAATAATCAACTTTATTGTCATTGTTAGTGCGCAAGTGCAGTACAATGAAATGTAGGCTTGCAGCTCCCGAGAGTGTACATTTAGATTAAGACATTTAAACATTCAACATACATTTGGCTTGTAATACATTAACATAAACATAACCATAATAAAGTGCATTGACAGATGTGCAGGATTTAGAGTTTTTTTGTGGAGATCAGTAGGATGACAGCCCTGGGAAAGAAGCTGTTTCTAAATCTGGTCGTATGGGTGCGTACGGGTACAGGTCAAAATGTTCCGTATATGCGCTCCATTGCTCCACATTTTCATCAAAATTACCGATGTTTCCTAATATAGTAGCCATCTCACGTTTCAAATAAAAAATTCTGTTTACTCACTGCACCCGTAACATCCGCTCCTCGTTGCCACTCATTGTGTCAGTACCTTTCTACCTAGACACAATTTAGGACACAGAATTCAGAGATTCAAACATGAAGTGCTTTATTGGAAGGAAGGGAAGTTCTGGCAAGTTCCGAAGAAAGAGAGCTAAACTTAACAGACAACACCCAACCATTTATCTCCTGTGACAGCGCCACCACAGGTGGGAGGAGAACACACAATGGAACACAAAATACATAACACTTTATTAACTGGTTTGTTAACCTTCCCTGCCACGTTCAAAAACTTGTGCAAAGGCACCCCCAGGTCTCTCAGTTATTGCACTCAAATTATAATTGTAACATTTAGCTTGTACTGTCTCTCCCCATTGTTCCTACCAAAATGTATCACCTCACACCTTTCTGCATCGAATTACATCTGCCACCTGTCCACCCATCCCACGAGCCTGTCTATTTCCGCTTGAATTCTATTACCCGCTCACTCAGCTGTTACTACATTACAATGTTTCGTGTCATCTGCAAATTTTGATAATGTGCCCTTGACCCCCAAGTCCAATCATTAATGTATATCAAAGCAGCAGTGGTCTTTGCACAGAACCCCGGGGAACACCAAAGTATAGCTCCCTCCTGTTCAAAAACAGCGACTCCCCGAAACTCTTTGTTTCTATCTATAAGCCAATTTTATATCCTTGCTGCTACTGCCCTTATTTTCCTCCAGCGATGTACAGAACCAGCCTGATTTGCTGCAGAATCCAACATGAATCCCATAGATCTTTGGGACAAATACTAGAGGTCCAATGTAGCGGGAAAAAATCAATGTTATCACGAGATGGAGAAAGAATTTCGTGGAAAACAAAATGTTTGCACTGAAGAATGAATGGAATTTATCCACTAATGTGCTGGAGTGCCTGCCGTCAGTGTGTCAGTGATTGTTAAAGTGTGAGTACTTTGTCTTTACAACCCATTAACTCCAACCTCGGGGTTGAAGAATTATGGCTGCTGTTTTTACACATCACCAAAGATCTCCTGCATTCCAGCCACGAGAAAACATACACTTACAATTTCAGACCTCCTTTTCAATGTTGCCAGTCACTCTCAGAACGCCCAATCAGAGGGGAGCAGAGAGAATGGCAACTGGAAGTTTAACAGGCATCCTTCCAACTGGACCCCGAACTGAAGAATCATTATCTGGCAGGGACCATTTGGCTCCTTCAAAACATTTTCCTGTCATTACAATGTCTGTGCATGTTGTGGGCACAAATGTTCCACTCCACATCCCCAGGGGAATCGTTGAGAATCCCAGGGTGAAGGGCAACATCAAGAGGCTCCACCCCTTTTCTTGCCTTTGCCTCCGAGAACTAGACATTTTCCAGTCCCATAGAAGAGCAAGATTCGGCTCTGTCTCATGTCCACCGATTCCCCCTCCTGTCCATATATGATGTGTCAGCCGCCAACTCCAGTACGTGCCCACGGTAACTACAACTGATGAATTATAACCAGGGGCTTATACCAGTCTCCAGGTAACATCACAAAGGAGCCATGAGCCAGTCAAACAGCAGCCAGCGCAGTCCCCGCCCACTGGCAGTATGTTCGGGTGATATGGCCAGGGTCTGCTCCTGATGCAGTCATATTGGATTGCAGCATCCGTTGCAGAATTGGTCCATTAATCTATGGCCCTGGCTTCGAGCCCCGCTCCCGGCCAATGGCACCTAAGGCAGAGAGCACAGTCTCCAACAGTAGGTTTAAAGATTCTTCCATTCTAACTCCCCAATATGAAGTTGCACTCTTCAATTTCCCCATCTCCCAATATCTCTGCATAATTTCCTCTCCTTTGCAACTGGATCTAAGCATCCCCCAGCGCATAGAAGAGGAATATATGGACTTGATTCACATAAAAAGATTGTTCCTGCTGTGATTGCAAGATAAACGTCTGTCTTAATTCCATTTACTCGCCTTGATTCCATACCCTTTAACAGACTGTAATGAAATGTGTTTGTCTTGCCTGTATTCGTTTTGCACTCGTGTATATTACCCTCCCCCACACGGTGTATCGTTTCACTTCCTCTTTCCTGACTAACCTGGAAGGTTCCAGGTCTTGGCTCTTGGCTGCGCTCCTGACTTCTCTTACATAAAGATCCCAGGATCTGTCTGACTCATTCCTGCGAGACAATCAGTGTGTTGAGATGTTAGCTCTGATCTTAGTGATTAAAAGCCAACTTGTTAAAGTCTATAACTTCCAGTTTTGTGGTTATTGAAGGCACATCAATTTTAATCACTAAAGAATACTAAGATGGCTCGACTCCTAAAACCAAAGCGTCTGGATTGGATCCACATTCTGCTGAAGCATCAAACCAATTTGGACACTGGCTTAAATGCTTCGAACTCTTCATGAGGGCCTTATCCGCTAGCGAGGTAGATAAACTGACTCTACTGACTACTCGCGTTAATCATCGGATTTATTCGTTCATCCGGGACGCCACCTCTTACACGAAGGCCATCACTATCCTGAAGGCCCAATACCAGAGGCCAGTAAACGAAGTGTACGCCAGACATCTGCTGGCTGCACGCAGGCAGCGACCTGAGGAATCAATGGACGATTTCTTACAGGGCTAAAGGACTTGGCCCGGGACTGTAACTGCAAGGCCGTGATGGCCAACGTGTACTCTGACGAATTGGTCCGCGATTCCTTCATCACGGGCCTCAAATCGAATTATATCCGGCAGAGACTGCTGGAGAAGGAGGTTATTGAAGGCACATCACTGCTGTGATTGCAAGATAAACGTCTGTCTCAATTCCATTTACTCGCCTTGATTCCATACCCATTAACAGATGTGCCTAACAAAAATCTACCAACATTTTTATATTTTCAATAACATAGCCTCATCAGAGATTTGAGTTGAGAGTTTTAGATTTCACTCGCCTTTGTGTGAAGAACTGCTTCCTGTCATCACTCTGGAATATACCCGCTCTAATTATGAGATTAAAAGAATATAAGAATTAGCTGAAGGAATCGGCCATACGGCCACTCGAGCCTGCTCCGACAATCTGTGAGATCATGGCTGAACATTGATCTCAATCCCACAATGCATGCCCTAACCCCATCTCCCTCTATTCCACTACAGTTCAGAAATCTATCCATCTCAGCCTTGAATATATTCAACGATTAATCAGCAACAACATTGGGGCAGAACATTCCAAATATTCACAATCCTCTGAGTGAAGAAATCCGTCACAATATCAGCATTGAAAGGCCGACACATTATCCTGAGTCTCTCGAGTCAAAGGAAACAATCTCTCAGCATCTATTCTGCCAATCATCTCAGAATGTTATCTGTTTCATTGAGATCACCTCTCATTATTCAAAACTCCATAGGATATAGGCCTAATCTACTCAACCTCTCCTCATAGGACATTCCTCTCATCCCAGGGAACAAGGAAGTGAACATTTGTTGCACCACCTCTACGGCAAGTCTGTCATCCCTTAGATAAACAGAAAAATACCGTATACAGTACTCCAGCCTGGTCACACCAAGGCGCTGTACAACTGTAGCCTTGTATTCCAACCCTCTCCCAATAAAGAACAACATGCCATTTGCCTTCCTAATTGCTTGCTGTACCTGTTTCTCACCATTTAAAATATTCTGTTTACCTATAATCCCAGCAAAGTGAGTAAACTCACATTTGCCACAATATACTCTATCTGCCACCATATTGCCCACTCAATAAACCTGACTCCATCCCTTTGCCGGCTGTTTGCGTTCTACTCACAGTTTACTTTCCCACCTAGCTTTCTATCGTCAGCAAATTTGGATAGAAACATAGAAACATGGAAGATAGGAGCAGGAGTAGGCCATTCGGCCCTTCGAGCCTGCTCCGCCATTCAACATGATCATGGCTGATCATCCAAACTCAGCACCCTGTCGCTGCCTTCTCCCCATATCCCATGATCCCTTTAGCCTTAAGAAATATATCGAATTCCTTCTTGAATATATTTAATGAATTGGCCTCAACTGCCTTCTGTGGTAGAGAATTCCACAGGTTCACCACTCTCTGGGTGAAGAAATTCCCCTTCATCTCTGTCCTAAATGGCTTACCACTTATCCTTAGACTGTGACCCCTGGTTCTGGACTCCCCGGCCATCGGGAACATCCTTCCTGCATTTGGTCTTTCTAGTCCTGTTAGAATTTTATAAGTTTCAATGAGATCCCCTCTCATTCTTCTAAACTCCAGATAGTATAAGCCCAATCGACACAATCTCTCCACATACGTCATTCCTGCCATCCCAGGTATTAGTTTGGTGAATCTTCGTTGCACGCCCTTCATGGCAAGGAAATACTTCCTCAAATAGGGCGAACAAAACTGCACACAACACTCAAGGTGTCGTCTCAACAAGGCCCTGTACAACTGCAGCAAGACATCCTTGTTCCTGTACTCGAATCCTCTCGCTACGAAGGCCACAATACAAGTTGCCTTCTTAACCGCCTGCTGCACATGCATACTACCCTTCAGCGACTGGTGTACAAGGACACCCAGGTCTCTTTGCACTTCCCCTTCTCCAAATCTATTGCCATTCAAGTAATAATCTGCCTTCTTGTTTTTGCTACCAAAGTGGATAACGTCGCATTTATCCAAATTATACTGCATCTGCCATGCAACTGCCCAATCACACAGCATGTCCAATTCATAATGGAGTTTCTCAGCATCCTCCTCACAGCACACATGCCCACACAGAATTGTGCCATCTGCAAACTTGGAGATATTACACCAATTCCCTCGTCTATATCATTAATATATATTGTGAATAGTTGGGGTCCTAGGACTGATCCCTGTGGTTCCCAATTAGTCACTGAATGCCACTCGGAAAAAGACCCGTTTATTCCAACTCTTTGCTTCCTATCTGCCAAACTGTTCTCTATGCAAGTCAGTACCTTGCCCCCAACCTCATGTGCCTTATTTTTACACGCTCACCTCTTATGCTTGACATTATCGAAAGCCTTCTGAAAGTCCAAATACACCACATGCACTGGTTCTCCCTTATCACTTCTACCAGTTACATCCTCAAAAAATTCCAGTAGATTAGTCAAGCACGATTTACTTTTTGTAAATTCATGTTGACATTGTCCGATCCTGTCACCGTTTTCCAAGTGGTCTGCTATTACATCTTTTGTAATGGACTCTACCATTTTCCCCACTACAGAAGTAAGGAAGTAAGTTCCCCGTTTTCTCTCTACCAACTCTTTTGAATAGTGGGGAAACATTAGCTACTCCCCAATCCATGGGAACTGCTCCAGAGTCCATAGAATTTTGGAAGGTGACCAGCAATGCATCTATTATTTCTGGGACCACTTCCTTAAGTACCCTAGGATGTAGATTATCATGCCCTGGGGATTTATCGGCATTCACTCCCGTCAATTTCCCTAACACCATTTCCCTACAAATGCTGATTTCTTTTAGTTCCTCTTTCTCAGTAAACTCTATCTTCCCTGACATCTCTGCAAGGTTATTTTTGTTCTCCTTTGTGAAGACAGAACCAAAGCATGTACTTAATTGGTGACCATTTCTTTGTTCCCCATTATAAATTCCCCTGATTCTGAATGCAAGGGACCTATGCTTGACGTCACCAATCTTTTTATCTTAACATATCCATAGAAGTTTTTACATTCAGTTTTTATGTTCCCTGCAACCTTGCACTCATACTCTATTTCCCCTTCATAATTAACCCCTGTGTCCTCCTTTGCTGAATCCTAAATTGCTCCCAAGCATCAGGTTTGATGCTTTTTATGGCCAATGTATATGTCCTCCCTTAGATCTTATGCTATCCCTAATTTCCCTTGTTAGCCACGGTATAATCACCTTTATTGTGTTATTTTTATGCCAAACGGTGATGAACACATTCTGTACTTCATCCATGCGATCTTTAAATGTTTGCCATTGCATATCCACCGTCAACCCTTTGAGTAACTTTCCCCAATCCATCCTACCCAACTCGCACCTCATACCATCTTAATTTCCTTTATTTAAATTCAGGACCCTCGTCTCTGAGTCAAATACTTCACTCTCCATCTTACTGAAGTATTCTATCATTCAATGATCGCTCCGCCCCAAGGGGCCTCGCACAACAAGATTGCTAATTATTCCTTTCTCATTAGACAATACCCAGTCTAAGATGGCCTGATCTCTAGTTGGTTCCTCGAGATATTGGTCCAGGAAACCATGCCGTATACACTCCAGGATTTTCTCTTCCACAATATTGATACTAATTTGGTTAGCCCAATCTATATGTAGATTAAAGTCACCCATGATAACTGCTGTGCACTTAATGCACGCATCTCTAATTTCCCGATTAATGCCATCCCCAACGCCCGCATTACTGTTTGGGGGTCTGTATACATATCCCACTAACATTTTCTGCCCCTTGGTATTTCTCAGCTCTACCCATGCAGATTCCACATCATCAGAGCTAATATCCTTCCTTACAATTGTGTTAATCTCCTCTTTAAACAGCAATGCTACCCAACCTCCTTTTCCTTTTTGCCTGTCTTTCCTGAAAATTGAATACACCTTGATGTTGATTTCCCAGCCTTGGTCATCCTGGAGCCATGTTTCTGTGATCCCAACGATATAATTTCCGTTTACATTTATTTGCGCAGCTAATTCATTCAGCTCATTACGAACGCTCCTCGCATTAAGACACACAGCATTCAGGCTTGTTTTTTTTTAACACCCTTAGACCATTTAGAGTTATTATTTACAGTGGCCATGATTGATTTACTCACATGATTTCTCTGACTGCCACTTTTGCTTTTCTCCTTCCTGTCTTTTGCTTCTATCCTTGTTTACCTTTCCTCTGTCTTCCTGCACAGGTACCCAACCAGATGCCATTTTAGTTTATACCCTCCCCCACAGCATTAGCAAACACTCCACCTAAGACATCGGTCCTGGTCCTGCCCAGGTGCAAACCGTCCAGTTTGTACTGGTCCCACATCCCCCAGAACCGGTTCCAATGTCCCAGGAATTTGAATCCCTCCGCCTTGCTCCATTCCTCTAGCCATATATTCAGTTGAAATATCCTTCTATTTCTACACTGATTAGCATGTGGCACTGGTAGCAATCCTGAGTTTACTACCTTTGAGGTCCTATTTTTAATTTACCTCCTAATTCCCTATATTCAGCTTTTAGGACGTCAACCCGTTTTTTACCTATATTTTTGGTACCTATATGCACCACGACTACTGGCTGTTTATCCTCCCCCTCCAAAATGCTCTGCAACCGCTCTGAGACATCCTTGACCCTTGCACCAGGGAGGCAACATAGCATCCTGGAGTCTCATTTGCGGCTGCAGAAACGCCTATCTAATCCTCTTAAAATAGAATCCCCTATTATTATAGCTCTCCCACTCTTTTTCCTCCCGTCCTGTGCAGCAGAACCACCCACGCTTCCAGAAAGTTGGCTGCCGCTGTCTTCCCCTGATAAGCCATCTCCCCCAAACAATGTTCAAAGCGGTATATCTGTTTGAGAGGTGGACGGCTACAGGGGACCCCTGCACTACCTGTCTGTGCCTACTACTCTGCCTGCTGGTCACCAATTGACTTCCTGTGTTGTGACCCACTCATTAAACGTGATATCCATGACGTCCACAGCATCGCGAATGCTCCAGTATGTATCCATTCGCAGCTCCAGCGCCGCAATGCATTCTGCCAGTAGCTGCAGCTGGAAAAACTTCCCACACACATGATCAGCAGGGACACAGGAAGTGTCCCTGGTTTCCCACATAGTGCAGGAGGGGCATACCACGGCGCCGAGCTGTGCTGCCATGAGTTAACCTTTAATTATTTAAAATAAAATTAAATCAAATTAATCCCACCCTACTATTAAATGATATACACACGGGACCTTATTTACCAGCAGTCCCGGCTAAACAACAGAGACCCCAGAAACTGTAAACCACAAAATTTAAGTTTGGAAAAGGTGAGAAAGAGAGAAATAATCACCAACCAATCACTTACCTTCTTTCTGGTGAAGTCACACTTCGAATACTTTTTCATTCTCTATGTCCGCTCGCTGAATCTTGCCTCTCGCAGGTCCACCACTCAGCTCCAGATACCTTGCACTCGGTGCCTTCCTCTACCTAATTTATGGAGAATGTGAGTAGCTGAAGTCCAAAAATTGATGCCTGCGGCACACCACTAGTTACAGCCTGCCAACCTGAAAAGGATCCATTAATCCCACCTCTCTGTTTTCTGTCTGCTAACCAATCCGTTATACATGCTAATACATAACCCAACTCCATGAGTGCTTAGCTTGCGGAACAGCATTTTATGAGTCACATTATCGAATGCCTTTCCAAAATTCAAATATACGACATCTCCTTTATCTACCCTGCTAGTTACAAACTCAAAATCTGTAATTAGTTTGTCAAATTATGCACCCTTGATCTCGAATCTTCCAGCAGCAGCAAATCTTTCTCTCAAGCTACAGTACGAGCACCTTTTGATCATCCTAAACACTTCAATTTGATCACTGTTTAATTTTCTGTACTCAAGGGAATAAAAGCACAGTCTGTGTAATCTGGCCTCATAATTCAATGCTTTCAGTCCCGGTATCATTCTGCAGAATCTGCCGTGCCCTGAACTGAACACAATACTCTAAATGGTGCCTAGCCGGTGTTTTATGCAACAGTAACAAAACTTCATATCTTTTGTCTTCCAGCGACTTGAGATAAAGGGCAACAAGTCCATCTGCCACAGTTATTTCTCACTCACTTAATGAATGTCCCATTGCAACTTTCTGCTCCCATCCACACCATATACTGTGCTTTCTTGCTGGGCTTGCTAACTATCGGATAAAAACGTTCTCCTGAATTATTATAAGATTTATGCATCCTCTGTACCTTTCACACGGATTCTATTCCAGCTTCTATTGGGACAGTTGAAATCCCCTACTATCATTGACATTTTGTTATTGAACACCTCACAAATTTGCCTACATATATTTTCTTCTATTTTCCTCTGACTATTTGGGTGTCTATAGTGCAATTCCAGCAGTGTGATTTCCACTTTTTTGTTATTTAGTTCAACGCACTTCAACTCATTTGATGATCCTTCTAATAATCTCACTCAAACTTGTCATGTTTCCCTCCTTGCAGGGGAAGAGTGCCAAAACAACTTTGAGAAGGAGCGAACTGGAGGTGGCTCACCAGTAATTGTACATCTTACAGCAGCAGAGGAGGCGGCTCTGGAAATTCCAGGACCTCGAAAGACACTGGCAGTGGGAGACAGAGAAAGGCAAACAATCCAGCAACCTGGTGAGAGAATAACGTCCGATAAAGCCACATGGTGACTATTAACATCAGCCAATGAAATGTTTCGTATACATTATGTTAACTTTAATCATTCTTATTATTTCACTTCTAATTCATCTGTTTACCCTTCCACCGGTCCATCAAGTGCTCACGCCCAACTGTCCTGCCTATGGGGGAGGACGACACCTTCGAGGAACCTCCAGCCTCTGAGGGTTCACCGTCAGAAGGCACAAGCTGAGCCAGCACCAGCGCAGACACATCACTGGGTCCTTTGCGCCATAATGTCGAGTTGTCACCTGGTATCTCACAATTCACAAGTGAGCAAGAGCAGGTTGTGTTGACAGGGATAGCAGTGGAGACTCCTCGCCGGAGGGCCCAGGACGCTCCAAGCTCTGGTGAGCTCCATGCAGACCCTGAAGCTCGGGGGACATACAGAAAGTGGGTCATCTTGAAGGGGCAGCAATAATTGCTTAAATTTCTGGCATCGTTTTCAGCCACAATGTCTGCAAATGGTCAGAGTATAGGGGCATCCATCTCCAACTTGAGCACCACCAGATAATCTGCATCCTAGCGTAATAAATGAAGTGGCCCGTGAAATAATAGATGCATTGCTGGTCATCTTCCAAAATTCGACAGCATCTGGAACAGTATCCATGGATTGGTGGGCAGTTAATGTTCAAAAAAGGAGGTAGAGAGAAAATGGGGAATTACAGACTGGTAAACCTGACATCGATAGTGGGGAAAATGCTAGAGTCCATTATAAAAGATGAAAGAGCAGAGCACTTGGAAAACAGTGACCGGATCAGACAAAGTCAACATGGATTTACAAAAGGTAAATAGTGCTTGACTAATCCACTGGAATTTATGGAGGATTTAACTGGTAAAATAGGTAAGAGAGACCCAATGGATGTGGTGTATTTGGCATTTCAAAAGGCTTTCGATAAGGTCCCGCATAAGAGATTAGCGTGTAAAGTTAAGGCACATGGGATTGGGGGCAAGGTATTGACTTGGATAGAGAACTGGTTGGCAGACAGAAAACAAAGGGTTGGAATAAATGGCACTTTTTCTGAGTGGCAGGCAGTGACTAGTGGGGTACCACAGGGATTGTTCCTTGGACCCCAGCTATTCACAATATGTATTAATGATCTAGACAAGGGAACTAGAGGAAATAACTCCAATTTTGCAGATGACACAAAGCTGGGTGGGCCTGTGTGCAGTGAGGAGGATGCCGAGAAAATCCAGTATGATTTGGGCAGGTTTGGTGATTGGCCGAAGCATGGCAGATGCAACATAACGTGGATAAATGCGAGGTTATCCACTTTGGAGTCAAAGGCAAGAAGGCAGATTATTATCTGAATGGCAATAGATTGGGAGAATGGGAAGTGCAACTAGAACTGGGCGTCCTTGTGCGCCATTCGCTGAAGGTAAGCATGCAGGTGCAACAGGCGGTTAAGAAAGCAAATGCCATGTTGGCCTTTGTAGCGAGAGGGTTTGAGTACAGGAACAAGGATGTCTTGCTGCAGCTGTACAGGGCCTTGGTGAGCCCACATCTTGAGTATTCTGTGCAGTTTTGGTCGTTTTTCTGAGGAAGGATGTTCTTGCCACGGAAGGAGTGCAACATAGATTCACCAGGCTGACACCTGGGATTGCAGGAATGGTGTATGAGGAGAGATTGGGTCGATTGGACTTGTAGTCGCTGGAGTTTAGAAGAATTAGAGGGGATCTCTTTGAAACTTGGAAAATTCTAACAGGACTAGAAAGACTAGATGCAGGAAGGATGTTCCCGATGGTCACGGAGTCCAGAACCAGGGGTCACAGTATAAGGATAAGGGGTAATCCATTTTGGACAGAGATGAGGAATAATTTCTTCACCCAGAGAGTGGTGAACCTGTGGATTTCTCTACCACAGAAGGCAGTAGAGGCCAATTCATTAAATATATTCAAGAAGGAGTTGGATATATTTCTTAAGGCTAAAAGGATCAAGGGATATGGGGAGAAAGCAGGGACAGTGTACTAAACTTGGCTGATCAGACATGATCACATTGAATTGCGGAGCAGGCTCGAGGGCCCGAATGGCCTACACCTGCTCCTATCTTCTATATTTCTATGTTTCTATGAAGCAGTATGCTATAGAGAGAGCTGAGCGATTCCAAAATGAACGGATCCGATCAAAGCTCTGCAGTCCTGTCACATCCGGTCATGAATGGTGTTGTACAATTAAACAGCGACCGGCAGGAGAATGTTCCATGAATATCGTGACATGCACAATTTGCCAATCTAAAGGAATGGTTTCTGAATCGAGGGAGCTTTTAAAGATTATAGTTCGGCAGATTTCATTCCTTTTAAATCCTGGGATGGAAACCATCTGGTCCTTGGGATTTTTCACTCTTATGTACAATAATATTCTTCATTAATGTTATTTTACTTGCGGTAATTTTATTGTGTCCCTCTCTCTAATTTGGTTTTTGTGGAATTCCTGGCATACTACTATCTTCCTCTCCTGTAGATACTGATGCAAATTAACTAATTGAAACGTCTGCCATTTCCATATTATCATTGATAACATCGCCGTTTCAGTTTATCAGATCCCAACATTGCTCCTGAATACACACTTGTGATTAAAATAATTGTAAAAACATTTTCTGCTGAATTTGATATTCATTGCAGGTTTTGTTTCATACTCCTTTTTGTAGCTCTAATTATCGGGTATGTTATGCTTTGTTTTTTTGGCACCTTTCTCATTCGCCAGTATCTGTGGAACATTTGACATTTTTGTATGACTTTCATTGAGTTGTTAGCCGACCCTTTCCTCGTTTGCCGTTCTTTACTGTTTCTGGGCAAGTAGAGCTCTTGCCCCTCAGGGGTATAAACTAGTTATGTTTCACGTTAAAAGATTTTTGAACATTTCCCACTGATCTTCTCTCGTTTTTTGTAATTTTTCGTTTTTATGTGATGATGGAGTATTAACCAATTTCCCTTGAGAAGGTGGTGGTGAGCTGCCTTCTTGAAACGCTGCAGTCCATGTGGTGAAGGTACTCCCACATTGCTGTTAGGTAGGGTGTTCCAGGATTTTGACCCAGCGCTGATGAAGTGTCAGCTATATACTTCCAAGTCAGGATGACATATGACTAGGAGGGGAACCTGGAGGAGGTGGAGTTCCCATGCGTCTGCTGCCCTTGTCCTTCTTGGTGGAAGAGGTCGCGGGTTTGGGAGGTGCTGCTGAAGAAGCCTTCTCGAGTTGCTGCAGTGCATCTTGTGGATGGTACACTCTGCAGCCACAGTGCGCCGGTGGTGGATGGAGTGAATGTTTACGGTGGTGGATGAGGTGCCAATCAAGCGGGCTGCTTTGTCTTGGATGGTGTCGAGCTTCTTGAGTGTTGTTGGAGCTGCAATCATCCAGGTAAGTGGAGTGCATTCCAAAACATTCCTTACTTGTACCTTGTAGACGGTAGAAAAGAATTGGAGAGTCAGAAGTGGGGACACTCGCTGCAGAGTACCTAACCTCTGAGCTTCTCCTGTAGCTGCATTATTTATGTAGCTGGTCCAGTTAATTTTCTTGTCAATGATAACCTCCAGTTTGTTGATGCTTGGGGATTCGGTGATGGCAATGCCATTGAATGTCAAGGGACAGTGTATAGCATCTTGCGTGTTGGAGATAATCATTGCCTGGCACGTCTGTTGCGGGAAAGTTACCTGCCACTAATCAGCCCAAGGCTGAACGTCATCCAGGTCTTTTTGCATCCGGGCATGGACTGATTCGTTATCTGAGGGGTTTTGAATGGCACTGAACACTTTGCAGTCATCAGCGAACATCGCCAATTCTGACCTTATGTTGGAAGTAATGTCATTGATAAAGCAGCTGAAGATGGTTAGACATAGGGCACTGCCCTGAGGAACTCCTGCAGCGAGCACCTGGGGCTGTGAAGATTGACCTTCAATTACCACAAGCATCTTCCTTTGTGCTAGGTATGAGTAGAGCCAATGCAGAGATTTCTCCTCGATTAACAATGACGTCCGTTTTACTAGGGCTCCTTCATGCCAAACTCGGTCAAATGCTGCCTTGATGTCAAGAGCAGCCACTCTCACCTCACCTCTGGAATTCAGCTCCTTTGTCCATGTTTGGAACCAGACTGTAACGAGTTCGGCAGCTAAGTGGTCTTGGTGGAATCCAAACTAAGCATCAGTGAGCAAGTTACTGGTGAGTAAGTGCCGCTTGATAGCACTGTCGATGACACCGTCATCAGTTAGCTGATGATTGAGATTAGACTGCTGGGGCAGTAGTTGACTGGCTTTGATCTGTCCGGCTTTTTGTGAACGGGACACACCTGGGCAGTTATCCACTTTGTGAGTTAGATGCCAGTGTTTTAGATTTTATGGACCAGCTTGGCTAGAGGCGGGTCTAGTTCTGGAGTACAAGTCTTCAGCTCGATAGCCGGGATGTTGCCAGGGCCCTTAGCATGTGTTTTATCCAGTGCACTCAGCCGTTTCTGGATATCACGTGGAGTGAATCGAATTGGCTGAAGACAGCTGGGGACCGTAGGAGGAATCCGATATGGACCATCCACTCAGCTTTTCTGGCTGAAGATGGTTGCAAACGCTTCAGCCTTGTCTTCTGCACTGACGTGCTGGGCTCCACCATCATTGAGGATGGGGATATTCTTGGAGCCTCCTCCTCCCGTTAGTTGTTTATAGGTCCACCACCATTCACGACTGGATGTGGCAGGACTGCAGAGCTTTGATCTGATCCGTTGATTGTGGGATTGCTTAACCCTGTCTGTACTGTGCTGTTTCCTCTTTTTAGAATGCTTGTAATCCTGTGTTGCGTCTTCCCCAGATTGGCACAACATTTTTAGCTACGCCTGGTGCTTTTCCTTGCATGGTCTTCTACAATCCTTATTGGTCCTTTGGCTTGATTTTTATGGTACTGTGACGCATGTGCCGGGCCATGAGGTTACAGATTGTTGTGGAATAAAATTCTGCTGCTGATGATGGCCCACAGTCTCTCAGTGATACCCAAATTAATCTGCCCTGAATCTATCCGATTTAGCACGGTGGCAGTGTCACACAACACGATGGAGGGTGTCTTCAACATGAAGGTGGAATTTCGTCTCCACAATGACGGTGTGGTGGCCAGTGATACCAATGCTGTCATGGACAAATGCATCTGCGACAGGTTTTCCCCTCGTGTTGGATCTCTCACCAACTGTTGCAGGCCCAAACTGGCAGTTATGTCCTTCAGGACTCGACCAGTAGTGATGCTACCGAGCATCTCTTAGGTGATGGACATTGAAGTCCCCTGCCCTGTGTACATTCTGTGCCCTTGCTACTCTCAGTGCTTCTTCCAAGTGGTGTTCAACATGGAGGAGTATTGATTCATTAGCTGAGGGAGGGCGGTAGCTACTAACCTTGCCCATGCTTGACCTGAAGCCGGTTTCATTTTTATTATTTTGTTTCGTAGCTTCTTAGGTCATTTCAGAGGGCAATTAAGAGTCAACCACATTGCTCTGGGTCTGGAGTCATATATGCGCCAGACCAGTTAAGTACGACAGATTTCCTTCCCTAAAGTGAACCAGATGGGTTTGTATGACAGTCTGATAGTTCCATGGTTACCATTACAGATACTCGTAATGATGATTCCAAATTTATCTAATTAACTGAATTTAAATTCCGCAGCTGCCGTGGCAGGATGTGAATTCACGTCTGTGGATCGATAGCCCAGGTCACTGGATTACTAGCCCAGTGACATTACCACTATGCTCCGTTCCCGTTTTACCGATAAACAGATTGGCCCAGTTTACAGTAGACAGTCTCTGTCTCATCGCTTTGAAGTCGGTCTTACTCAAATCTAGAACATTAGCTGCTTTGCTCTTTTCCCTTTCAAAAGCTACTTTGATGTCGATCATGTTATGATCGCTGTTCGTTAAATGTTCACACAGTTAGGCAGTTAAAGAAATCTGGCTCATTACTGATTACTACACCTAATCCGGCTCAACCCTAGTAGCTTCTATGATATATTGTTGTAGAAAACTGTCCCGGGCACACTCAAGAAATTCACTACTTTTCTGACAGGTTCTAGTCTGCCTATCCCAATCTACATGAAAGATAAAATCGCCCATTTAAAGCACACTGCATTTACTACACGCTTGTCTGATCACTGCATTTATACAATCACGCACTTCACAGCAGCTACTAGGAGGCCCGCACACACCTCGCATTACAGTATACAGTCTTAAAACCTGTTTCTATTTCTTAAGTCTATCCATAAAATATCCACTGCCTGTCGATCTCTCGTTATGTCCTCTCTTACCATTGAAGTGATTTCATCCTCAATCACAAAGGCTACTGCTCCCCGTCAACATTTCCCTTTTCCTTCCTATATAACTGATAACCTGATTCAGTTAGTTCTCAGTCTTGGCCGACTGGCATCCATGACTCAGTCATGGCTACCATGCCATATCTTCCAAGTTGAATTTGCGCCTGCAGTTCAGTAAATTGATTCTTTACACCCCGTGCTATGATATAAAGAATGGTTATTTGAGCAACAGAACGTAACCTGTCCTTAAGTTCTAATGTGCTGTCGAGAACCAATTATTAACTCAATAACTTGCTCACCGGTGATCAGTTTGGGTTCAGCCAGGACCACTCAACTCCAGACCTCATTACAGCTTTGGTCCAAAAATGGACAAAAGAGCTGAATTGCAGAGGTGAGGTGAGATTGACTGCCCTAGACATCGAGCAATATCTGACTG
This sequence comes from Somniosus microcephalus, assembly GCF_052327205.1. Classification (NCBI taxonomy): domain Eukaryota; kingdom Metazoa; phylum Chordata; class Chondrichthyes; order Squaliformes; family Somniosidae; genus Somniosus; species Somniosus microcephalus. The sequence continues at coordinate 46,491,116 of NW_028225184.1, read as the reverse complement.
AGTGTGGCATGGAGGAGCCCTAATACAATCGCAGTCATTGGGAATCAGGGGAAAGCTCTGCACTGGCAGGAGTCATACCTAGCACAAAGGACGATGATTGTGGTTCTTGGAGTCCAATCACCACAGCCCCAGAATATCACTGCAGTAGTTCCTCAGGGCAGACGCTGAGGCACTACCATCGTCAACTGCTCCATCACTGACCCTTCCTCCATCATATGACAGATATGGGATTGTCTGCCGATGATTGCAAAGTATTCACTACTTTTCACAACTAATTAGATAATGCAGCATTTCATGCCTGAATGTAACAAGACATTCACAGAATTCACAGAAACCCCACAGCGCAGATAGAGGCCATTTCGGCCCATCGAGCCTGCACCGACACATATCCCACCCTATCCCCGTAACCCCACGTATTTAATCCCCCTAGCACTAAGGGTCAATTTTATCTTAGCCAATCAACCTAACCCGCACATCTTTGGACTGTGGGAGGAAACCGGAGCACCCGGAGGAAACCCACGCAAACACGGGGAGAATGTGCAAACTCCACACAGACAGTCACCCGAGGCCGGATTCGAACCCGGGTCCCTGCGCTGTGAGGCAACAGTGCTAACCACTATGCCGACGATGTTCAGGCTTGGTCTGATAAGTGGCAAGTAATATTTGTGCCACGCATGTGTAGGCAATGAATATCTATATATATAAAAGGATGGTGGTGTCTGTCTGTCTATCTGTCTGTCTGTATGTATGTCCGCGGTTAACTCAAAAGTTATGGAGCGTACCTACACATATGCTATATCAAAAGAAAGCTTATGATTAGGGGAGTGTCATAGGCGTATGTATTGTTTGGTCAGACAAAAATTGTTCGGACACTACAGAAAAAACTTTCAAAAAACGGACAAAACCGCTCATTAGTGGTTGACCAATCCTATGGCTCATTAGCGTTGAGTGACGTGAAGCTTGACCAATCCTACGGGGGAGCACGCTGCCTCACGGGGGCGTTTCATGGCGTGTGTGGTCGGGGCCTAATTGTAAAGCCTGCCGTTAATGCGGGAGTGCGAAAAACCAGGGGTCCATCGGGCCAGGCCTGAGGCGTTCTTACCCTCTTCTCCCTCCGGGCTAATCCCAAAATAAATCCAGCAGCGGAGAGGCATCGGTGGCCCGCAGCGGGAGCTCATCAGGGCTCACTCGGGCCTAGCCTGAGGCGCTAGGCCGCGCACGAGGTATCGGGTCGGAACGGGAGCTCAGCTGAAGTGAGATGGGCCGGGCCTGAGGAGCTAGGCTGCGCAAGGGGGCTCGGGCCGGGGCAGGAGCTCAGCTGAGGTGAGTCGATCCGGGCCTGAGGCACTAGGGAGGGAGAAGGGAGGGAGGGAGAGTGAGGAAAGGAGGGAGAAACAGGGGGAGGGAGAGAGAGAGGGGGAGGGAGAGTCAGGGTTACGGAGAGAGAGAGGGGCAGGGAGGGAGAGAAGGAGGGAGAGGAGAGGTGGAGGTGGAGAGGGAGAGAGAGATAGTGGGGAGGGAGGGAGAGAGGGCAGGGAGGGAGGGGGAGAGGGTAGAGAGAGGGAGAGGGGAGTGAGGGAGAGAGAGGGAGGGAGAGAGAGGGGGAGAGGGGAGAAAGAGAGATAGGGGAGAGTGACTGGGGCGAGAGAGAGGGGCAGGGAGAGAGAGGGGGAGGGAGAGAGAGGGGGAGGGAGAGTCAGGGGTAGGGAGAGAGAGAGGGGGAGGGAGTGAGAGAGGGAGGGAGAGGAGAAGGGGAGAGGGAGAGAGAGAGGGGAGGGAGGGAGAGAGAGCAGGGAGGGAGGGGGGAGAGGGGAGAGATAGGGAGAGGGGAGTGAGGGAGAGAGAGGGAGGGAGAGAGAGCGGGGAGGGAGGGGAGGGTGGAGAGGGAGAGATAGGGGAGAGTGAGTGGGGAGAGAGAGAGGGGCAGGGAGAGAGAGGGGGAGGGAGAGAGAGGGGGAGGGAGAAAGAGAGTGCATGAAGGAGGGAAAGAGTGAGGTGGTGGGAAAGGGAGGGAGAGAAGAAGCGCGGGGTAGGGAGTCTCAATCTCCTCACACAACACACACTCAGCCCGAGCGATGAGAACCTCCGGCTTCACCTACATCTCATCTCTCTGGATGCTTTTTTTAAAATTTTAAACACACAAGCTCGCCTTCTCCCTTCCCTTCCTTCGGCCGCCGCGATTCAAACTTCCGCCGACCTCACAAAATGGCGGCCGCACTTCTTCACCCGCCGGTCTCTAAGTACAGCCCCTTTCCCGGGGTGTCTTCCTCTCTTCTCTATCTCCTTCCCTCACTCTCTCATTCCCTCTCTCCCTCTATCTCTCCTTCCTTCTCGCTCTCTCTCCTTCCCTCTCTCTCTCTCTCTCCTTCCCTCTCTCTCTCTCTCCTTCCCCCTCTCTCTCTCTCGTTCCCTCTCTCTCTCTCTCCTTCCCTCTCTGTCTATCTGTCTCTCATTCCCTCTCTCTCTGTCTCTCTCTCTTTCCCTCTCACTCTCTCTCTCCTTCCCTCTCGCTCTCTCCTCTTCCTTCTCTCTATCTCTCTCCTTCCCTCTCTCTCTCTCCTTCCACCCTCTCTCTCTCTTCTTCCCCCTCTCTCTCTCCTTCTCCCCCTAACTCTCACCTTCCCCCTCTCTCTCACTCTCCTTCCCCCTCTCTCTCTCTCTCCTCCCCCCCTCTCTGTCTCCTTCCCTCTCTCTCTCTCTCCTTTCCGCTCCCTCTCTCCCTCCCCCTCTCACTTTCCCTCTCTCTATCTCTTTCCCTCTCCCTCTCTCTCTCCTACCCTCTCTCTCTCTCTCCTTCCCTCTCTCTCTCTCTCCTTCCCCCTCTCTCTCACTCCTTTCCTCTCCTTCTCTCCCTCCCCCTCTCTCTTTCCCTCTCTCTATCTCTTTCCCTCTCTCTCTCTCTCTCTCCTTCCCACACAGACATGCTCATTTATATATATAAAAATTATTTTTTTCATTTTTCATAACAGCATGCCCTCAAGAAAACGTAGCAGACTTGGACGCACCCCTTCTGACTGGCGATGTCCATTAACAGAAAACAAAGTTAAAGGACTGGGTGCTTTGGAAGAGTTCTTCAAATCCAACAGTCTCATAAACAGTATTATAAACATGGCACTGGGTTCTTGAGTTCCATCGGCACCGCCGGGCACTCCAGCTAGTCTCCAATAAGAGAAGCAGCGAACCACCACCACTTGACATTCAACAGTACTACTATCGCCAAATCCCCCGCCATTGACCAGAAGCTTAACTGGACCAGCCATATAAATATTGTGGACACAAGAACAGGTTAGAGGTTGGGTATTCCATGGCGTGTGTTTCACCTCCTTACTGCCCTAAGCCATCTACAATGCACCAGTCCGGAGTCTGATGGCATACACTTCACTTGCCTGGATGAGTGCAACGCGAGCAACACTGAAGAAGCTCGACACCATCCAGGAAAAAGCAGCTCACTTGTTTGTTCACCCATGCACCAGCTGAAACATTCACTCCCTGGCTGCTGTGTGTACCATCTATGCAATTCAGCAATTCGCCAAGGTTTCTTCGACAGCACCTCCCAAACCCACAAATTCTAGCACCGAGAAGAACAAAGTAGGCAGGCGCATGAGAACTCCATCACCTCCAATTTCTACTCCAAGTCACACACCATCTCGTCGCTGGGTCAAAGTCCTGGAACTCCGTCGCTAACAGTGCTGTGGGAGAACCTTCACCACACGGAATGCAGTGCTTCATGAGGGCGGCTCACCACCACATTTCCAAGGCAATTAGGGATGGGCAATGAATACTGGCCGAGCCAGGGAAGCCCACATCCGTGGAAAGAATAATAAGAGGTCTTGCCTCCGCTTCTCTACATTGTTGGTCCCAACATGGACCACAACGACTGGCTCCTGCCCCCCTCTACTATATATTTTCAATCTGGTTCGAGCTGACCCTCACCGTGGCAGTAGTTAGGAAACATACTATATGGGACTCTGGATCCTGCTTAAAATATAAGCTCATAAAGGAAACTCCTCTCCCTACCTTATGCGTTGGGGTGTCCCGAACTCGCGCTCCAGCTCGAACCGGGGAGATTTGACACAGAGACATCTACTGCAGATGTGTTTGCTTGGGACAGACTCGCTCTCCACAAACACCCACACACTGCAGTCCAGACACAAAACCTGCTCGGCCATAACTTAGTCTAGAATATTTATATTATTTATATCTACTTAAGAGTGTTTTCATTTTTTAGCACAGTACCTTGCACTAAACACGAAAACACATGAACAAAAGTAAATGCCTCTAATTATTAGACTGTTATTTAAACTTACCATAAATAAACTCAAGAATTTATGTTTTAATACATAAGGAGAAACTGTTTCCAGCGGCAGAATGGTCGGTAACCTGAGGACACTGATTGAAGGTTAATAGCCAAATAACCAGAGGCAACATGCGGAAACACTCTTTATGCAACGAGTTGCTGTGGTCTGGACTGCACTGCCTCAAAGGGCGGTGGAAGGAGATTCAATAATGCATTTCAGAAAGGAATTGGATAAAAACTTGAAGTGGAAAATTGGCAGGGCTATGGGGAAAGAGCAGGCGGAGCTGGATTATTTGAAAAATCACTTTCAAAGGGCTGGCACAGGCACTATGGGCCGAAAACCCTCCTTCTGTGTTGTACAATTTTATCGTTCTATGATTTGTCCAACCAACCCGGCCATTCTGAGAGGTTCTACACACATCAATTACTTCAAGAGCTTCCTGGCCTCCCAACCGTTTCGGGGCTTCCTGCCCCGTTGCTCACCCATCCCAAGTGCTTGATAGGCTGCCCATCTGCCCGCCTGCCCGGCCAGATTTGCTTCCTGCCCCAACTACTCGCCCACCCATCGACACGCAGAACCCGCGCTCTTACGAACCCTACAAAATCTCTCAACCACGCTGCCTCCAACCTCCCAGGAAGCCCGGCCCATGAGCTTTGTTCCACCTGTGCACATGAGGCCTCACCGGGGCCTGCGGTCTCCCAAAATCGATCTGCTGCCCTCTCATACATACTCCTTGTTTCTTAGTTTATAATCCAATTCCTTCACTCGTTCTGCCTGCTACCCTGAATTCCAATGGATATTATGCTAATTAGGGCTCATTATATATGAACCATCCGTTACTGTATCCGCAGCCCTGTACAGCTTCTCTATGGTTTCTTTCAACAATTTTATGTAGATACCTCCTCACACCTGGAAATTAATGGGCTGATTCTCCCCTGCTGTTAATGACAGGAAGTAAGATCGGAGATGATTAACACTGGGCCCATGACCTATTTATATCAGCCAAGGAATACCTGGGCCTTTCCCAAAGGAGCGGGCCTGGTCCTGAATCTCAAACAGCTAGCGTTCCCATGGAAACAAGGCAGCAAGGAGGCAATCTTTCCTCTTCATAGAATCATAGAATTGTTACAGCACTGAAGGAGGCCATTCGACCCGCCGAGCCCGTGGCAGCTCTCTGCAAGAGCATATCAGCTAATCCGACATCCCCGCCCATTCCCTGCATGTTTTTTTTCTTTCAGTTACTTATCCAATTCCCCGTTGAAAGCCACGATTGAATCGGCATCCACCATGCTTTCAGGCAGGGTGTTCCAGATCCAAACCACTCGATGCGTAAACAAATTCTTCCTCACATCGCCTTTGGTTCTTCTGCCAATCAACTTGATTCTGAGTCCTCTGGTTCTCGACGCTTCTGCCAATGGGAACAGTATCTATCTTTCTGCGCAGTCTAGTCCCCTCATGACTTTCAATACCTCGATCAAATTTCCTCTCCTCTCAAACTCCAGCTTCTCCAGTTTATCCATGTAACTGAAGTCTCTCATCCCTGGAATAATTCTCGTAAATCTTTTATTAATCCTCTCTAAGACCTTCACATGCTTCCTAAATTTCGGTGCCCATAATTGGGCATAGAACTTCAGTTGAGGTCGAACTAGTGTTTTATTAATGTTCATCATAAGTTCCATGCTTTTGGATTCTATGCCTTGTATTCTATATGTTGAAGACAAGGATCCTGTATTTCTTTTTAACTGCTTTCTCAACCTGCCCTGCCACCTTCAATGATGTCTGCACCCCCCCGCCCCCCCAGGTCTCTCTCTTCATGCACAACCTTTAGGATTGAAACCTTTAGTTTATATTGCCTCTCCTCGTACTTTCTAACAAAATCTTTCACCTCGCACATTTCGGCATAAAATGTCACTTGCGTCCTGTCAGCCCATTTCACAAATTTGCATGTATCTTTTTGAAATCTATCATTATCCACCTGACAGTTCACTGTACTTCAAAGTTCTGTTTCATCTGCAAATTTTGAACTTTTCCCCGATATTCCCATTTCCAAATCATTAATATATATCAAGAAAAGCAGTGGCCCAGTACCGACTCCAGGGTTCCAACGGTGTAAATATTCCTCCAGTGCAAAAAACAAGAGTTCACCACTACTCTCTGTTTCATGTCGCTTAGCAAATTTCGTATCCATGTTGTCACTATCCATTTTAGTGAATGGGCTTCAACTTTACTGACAGGCCTATTATGTGGCACTATATCATATGTCCATCTAAAGTCCATATACACTGATTCAACCATATTGTCCACATTAAACCTCTCTGTTCTGTTTCAGGATGGCAGGCTGAGACTAGTAGGATACCGCAAGAATCGATGTTTGGGCCTCAGCTATTCACAATCTATATCAATGATTTGGATGAGGGGACCAAATGTAACATTTCCAAATTTGCTGATAATACAAAGCTAGTCAGTTGTGAAGTGGATGTGAAGAGGCTTCAAGAGGATCACGATAGGCTCAGTGAGTGGGCGAGAACATGGCAGAAGGAAGCGAATGTGGAGTTTTCCACTTTGGTAGTAAAAAATAGGGCAGAATATATCCTAAACGATGAAAGATAAGACCCTAGGAAAGACAGAGGATCAGAGGGACCTTGGTGTGCATGGACATGAATCCCTGAAGGCAGCAGAACAGGTGGAGAAGGTGGTTAAAAAGGCATATGGGACACTTGCCTTCATTAGCCGAGGCATAGAATATAAGAGCAGGGAGGTTATGATGGAGATGTCCAAAACGCTGGTTAGGCCACAGCTGGAATACTGTGTGCAGTTCTGGTCGCCACACTATAGAAAGGATGTGATTGCTTTGGAGAGGGTGCAGAGGAGATTCACCAGTATGTTACCTGGGCTGGACCGCTTCAGCTATGAAGAAGGACTGGACAGGCTGGGGTTGTTTTCCTTGGAGCAGAGAAGGCTGAGGGGGGACCTGATTGAGTTGTACAAAATTATGAGGGGCATAGATAGGATTGATAGAAAGGAACTTTTTCCCTTAGTAGAGGGGTCAATAACAAGGGGGCATAAATTCAAGGTAAGGGGCAGGAGGTTTAGAGGGGAATTGAGGAAGAACTTTTTCACCCAGAGGGTGGTTGGGTTCTGGAACTCACTGCCTGAAAGGGTGGTAGAGGCAGGAACCATCACAACATTCAATACCATTTGGATGAGCACAAGAAATGCCATAGCATACAAGGCTACGGACCAAATGCTGGAAAATGGGATTAAAATAGACAGGGCTTGATGGCCGGTGCAGACGTGATAGGCCGAAGGGCCTCTTTCTGTGCTGTATAACTCTATGACTCTATGACTCTAAAGATTGGGGAATGCTCAAACGGACCTGGGTGTCCTTGTGCATGAGTCACTGAAAGTGAATGTGCAGGTGCAGCAAGCCATCAGGAAGGCAAATAGTGTGCTGGACTTCATTACAAGAGGATTTGGGTACAGGAGTAAAGATGTTTCACTCCATTTATATAGGGCCTTGGTGTGATCGCTGTCTGCAGTTTTGGTCTACTTACCAAAGGAAGGATATATTTGCCATAGAGAAAGTGCAACGAAGATTCAAGAGGTTGATTCCTGGGATTGCGGGACTGTCATATGAGAAGAGATTGAATAAACTCGGCCTATATTCTCTTGAATTCAGAAGAATGAGATGGGATCTCAATGAAGCATACACCTATATTAAAGGGCTTGATAGGGTGGATGCTGGAAAATGTTTCCATTGGTTGGTGACTTTAGAACCAGGGGCCACAGCCTCAGGATAAAGGGTAGGGCTTTCAGGTCTGACATGAGAAGAAATTTCTTCACACAGTGGCTGGAGAATTCTCAACCCTGGAGTGTTGTGGAGGCTCAATCATTGGGTATATTCAAAACAGAAGTCTATAGATTTCTTACTTGTAAGGGCATCGAGGGATATGGCGATAGGGCTAGTGAATGCAGTTGTGGCAGAAGATCAGCCATGATCTGATAGAACAGCAGAGCAGGCTCGAAGGGCGGAAGGGCCTACTCCTGCTGCTATTTCTTATTTTCTTACAGCCGTATCTTGGAAGATTGAGACAAGTACCTCCGCGTTTTCCTCCTTATCCTTCCTCGGGATTCTAGGTTGCATCTCATCTGGTCCTGGGGACTTATCAAATTTATGTTCAGACAGCCTTTCTAGTATCTCCTCTTTAACAATTATGTTCCGATCCAATATCTCAAATAATTCCTCTTTCATTATGAATTTGGCAGCATATTCTTCCTTGGTGAAGACATATACAAATTACTCACTTAGTAGCTCAGACTTGCGTTCTGCCTTCATGTGTAGTTCACCTTTTTGTCCCTAAAGTGCCCCACACCTCCTCTTATTACCCGTTTATTATTTACATGTCTGTAGAACATGTTTGAATTTCCTTTCATGTTAGCTGCCAATCTTTTGTCATGCTCTCTCTTTGCCCCTCTTATTTCCTTTCTCACTTCCACCCTGAACTTTTTATATTCAGCCTGGCTCTCACTTGTATTCTCAACATGACATCTGTCATACGGGCTCTTTTTCTGCTTCAGCTTACTCTATCCCTTTGATCATCCAGTGATCTATGGCTTTAGTTGCTCTACCTTTTCGCCTAGTGGGAATGCCTTTCCACTGTACCTGAACCATCTCCTCATTAAGGGAAACTACTGTTTAATTTAGTTTTGCCTGCCAATCTTTGATTCCAATTTACCCGGGCCAGATCCGTGCTCAACACATGGAAATTGGTCTTCCTCCACAATTATTTTTATTGTAGATTCCTCCCTCTCCTTTTCCGTATCTAATCTAAACCTACGATCACTGTTCCCTAAATGTTACCCTACTGACATTTGCTCCACTTGCTTTACCTCATTCCCCAGAGGCTTTACTTAACAGAGGAACATCACCCTCATCAGGTCTCAGAACAGGATATCGGTTCGAGAGTGTGATGTACTCAGAGGACTCCTGCACTGTCTGCCTGGTCCTCCTCTTTTGTCTGACAATCACTCATTCCCTTTCTGTCTGATCACTCCTTAGCTGCTGGGTGACCACCTCCTGAACCATGCTATCCAAGTAGCTCTCAGCCACTCGGATGTACCTCAGTGACGCCAGCTATTGCTCAAGAGCCAAAGCCGGAGCTTGAGCCCCTCCATCTGAGGATACCTCCTGTGCACCTGGTAGTCCAGGGCATGGGAAGCATCCTGAATTTCCCACACGGCACACGATGTGCATTCCGCTGGACCGAGCTTCCCTGCCATGTTTTATTTATTCGACAAGTAACTAACTTATTTTTAAAGTAACTTAGAGTGATAAATTTAAGACTTAAAAGAAACAATGACCAACTTCTCACCAATCAGCCCCTTCCCTTGCACTGATGTCACTTCCCTCGCTCCTTAACACTCACGCTCCCTCCCTGATCTCGGATATCCCTTTATCTGCAGCCGCTCCTCTCGCTGTCATGCAGGTCCGCTCTCCTGTCTATTAACTTAGAGATCTTGGGTTCTGTTGCTCCACTCCTCCTTTTCAGACAGACATCTCCACCACCTTCCTCCTCATCACCAATTCCTGCAATTATAAAATTCCTCACTCTGATTGCAATGCACTCCGTTTGCGAAACTCCAATTTCTGTGCTCAAGCTCAAGCTCCAGTTAGTAATTGGATGGGAGACTGCCTGGGAATACCATTTGCTTTAGGCTTTTCTTGCCAGCAGAAGCGGTTCGCTGCCCTAAAAAATCATGCTGCGTTCACTCACCAAACTGTTGGAATTGCTCTCTCTCTCTCTTCATCTTTCTGTCCGCTGTTACTTGCTTCTCGAAAGGTAGATGTCGAGACACAGCACCACTAAACAGAACAGCAAATCAATCTGGAATCTGTCACCTGAGGAAAACCAGGAAAAGCTGACGCCTACGGGTGAGTTACTCTGGACAAGCCCGATCTCGTCTGATTCTCGGAAGCAAAGCAGAGTTAGGCCTGGCTAGTACTTCGATGGGAGACCGCCTGGGAATACCAGGTGCTGTAGGCTTCTTTTGCCGGCTGGTCCTTTTTTCAGCCCTGCAAACTCAAGCTACTTTCAATCATCAAACTATTTGCAGTACTCTCTCTGTCTCTCACTGTTTCTCTCGCTCTCTCTCTCTCCCTCTATCTGTTCGCTGCAATTTGCTTCACGAAGGAAATACGTCGAGACACAGCGTTGTGCTGCTTTCCTGTTCTTTTTCGTTTCGTTGCTTTAAACGTCAGATTGCACACACTCTCAATTGTAGCAATGCAGGATCAGGTCTTTATTGAAACCTCGTGCTATTCACAAAAAATATGAGTTAACAAGTCTCTTTTACAGTAGACAAACCAGCCTGAGAGCTGCTGAAACACACTCTCTCCGTGATTCCACTGCGAGTTGCTCACCAGTGTTCCCTTACATTTCAAACACTAAATTTTGCCTTTAATCACTACATTCATTGCATATTACCAATACATTATGGTACACAAAAATGCGACAGAATAACAACATCAACTAAAAAACAGGCCCTCAAATCATCTAATTATTTTCTTGCCGCAATACATCCTCAACAGAATTATCAAGTTGACACATTCAGATATGGCTGAGGGACTCTTACACATCCTATTATTATCTTTCCCCTAAAGTCACCCATTCCCAGAATGCTCACAGCCCATTTTCAATGCAGGCTCAGAACGGGATTAAACGGAGTGAAATTGGACACCGTGTTTTAATCGGAAATTTGGAAAGAGTGGAAATGTCTGGAAAGTATTGTGTAAGTAGAATTTGTAAAAAGTGAAACTTAGTTGAAGAATTGGATTTTAACGAAGAACTGTAGAAAGTGTAGTTAACAGAAGCTGCCTGCCAATGTCAGTTAACTGTCAGTCATCTGTAAGTGTTTGTTTTGAATAAACGCTAATGACGAGGAGCACGGGAGCCCAGTCAGCACTATTAAATTGGGGGAGGCTCCTAGTGTATAAAATTCAACATTTCTGCAAAGCACAGAGCGATCTGCACAGAGAGGGATTAAGTGGAGTGGACTTGAACAGAGTGTTTTATTTGGGAATTTGGAAAGAGTGGGAATTTGGAGAAGAGAGGGAAGGAGGTGTTGCTTTTTGCTGACGCTACTTATAGTGCTTTGTGTTGCAGATAGATGTTTGATGGTAGTACCCTTAAATTAATCTCGATCAACAAGCTACACTGTTAGGTAAGATAACTAATTACAAAGTTAATTTAATTTGATAAAACAAACTCATATAGTGCAACTAGTGATGAAAAATATATGCTGGCCTTGCCACAGACAGCAACATCCCAGAAATGAGTAAAACAAAATTGGATGGCAGTGCGGGTAATGAGCCACAACTTCAGATTTAGTAGTTTGTGGAGATGATTGTCTTCACGGACAATCAATTTTGCTGTAAATGCCTGCATCTTGAGGACATTCAGCTCAGAGTTTTTAAATGGAATCTGAGCTGCAGACATTGTGGGGCATCTGGGATGGGGAGAGTTACCAGGACACTTTGATCCAGAAGACAGTCACACCCCCTAAGTTAGATAGTGCTCCAGGTCTGGTTAGTGGGCAGGTACAGGAGGATGTGGCCGCAACTCAGGCCGGTGAGGGGAGCCCAGGTGCAGTGCTGGAGGAGCCACAGCCTTTGCACATGTTCAACATGTTCCTGCTGCCTGTGTGAATGAGGGAAAATCTGCAGGATGGATGAGAAAGCTAACCTTCACACCAATGTGTAGGAGGCAATTCAAGTGGGAGAAGTGAAAGGGAATGTAGTCGTGGTAGGCAACAGTATATTCAGGGGGTAGGTATTTTTTTCTGCATCGTGACCGAAAGTCCCAACGGTTGTGTTGCATGCCCAGTGCCAGGTAAAGACACCACCTCGTGGCTGGAGAAGACCGTGGATGTGGAAGGGGTTTGATCCAATTGTGGTGATCCACGTAGGATCCAAGAACATAGGTGGAACAAGGAATGAGGTTCTGATGAGGGAATTTGAGGAGCTATGATCCAAATTATAAAGCAAAACCTCAAAGGTGATAGTCTCTGCATTGCTACCTGAGCCACGCACAAATTGACATAGCGGCAAACAGATCAGCATTACTGGTGGTGACCGTCCTCTCATTACTGGTGGTGAGCATACTCTAACATTACTGGTGTTGACTCTACTCTAACGTTATTGGTGGTGACTCTACTCTAACATTACTAGTGGTGAATCCAGTCTACCATTACTGGTGGTTACTCTACTCTAACATTACTGGTGGTGACCCGAGTCTAAAATTGCTGGTGGTGACTGCACTCTAACATTACTACTGGTGACTCCATTCTACCATTACTGATGCTGAACCTACTCCATCATTACTGGTGGTGACTCAACTATAACATCACTGGTGGTATCCCTACTCTAACATTACTGTTAGATACTCTACTCTAGTATTAGAGGTGGTGACTCTACTCTAACATTACTGATGGTCACTCCACTCTACCATTACTGGTGGTGACCCTACTCTAAAATTGCTGGTGGCGACCCTACTCCATTATTACTGGTGGTGACTCTACACTAACATTACTGGTGGTGACTCTACACTAACTTTACTGGTGGTGACTCTACACTAACTTTACTGGTGGTGACACTACTCCATCATTACTCGTGGTAAACCTACTCCATCATTACTGGTGGTGATTCTACACTAACTTTACTGGTGGTGACTCTCCACTAACTTTACTGGTGGTGACCCTTCTTTAACATTATTGGTGGTGACTCTACTCTATCATTACTGGTGATGACCATGCTCTAACATTACAGGTGGTGACTCGACTCTAACATTACAGGTGTGACTCTACTCTTCATTACTGGTGGTGATCCTACTCTACGTTATTGGTGGGGACACTTTTCCAACATTACTGGTGTTGACTACACTCTAACATTAATGGTGGAATCTCTTCTCTAACATCCCTGATGTTGACCATACTCTAAGATTACTGGTGGAGATGCTTCTGTAACATTACTGCTGATGACTCTACTCAATAATTACCGATGGCGACTCTATTCTAACATTATTGGTGGTGACCCTTCTCTATCATTATTGGTGGAGACCCTACTCTAACATTACAGGTGGTGACTCTACTCTAACATTACAGATGGTGAGTCTATTCTAACGTTACTGGTGGTGAATCGACTCTAACATTACAGGTGGTGACTCTACTCTAACGTTACTGGTGGTGACTCTACTCTAACGTTACTGGTGGTGACTCTACTCTAACATTAATGGTGGTGACTCTCCTCTAACGTTACTGGTGGTGACTCTACTCTAACGTTACTGGTGGTGACTCTACTCTAACGTTACTGGTGGTGACTCTACTCTAACGTTACTGGTGGTGACTCTACTCTAACGTTACTGGTGGTGACTCTACTCTAACATAACTGGTGGTGGCTCTCCTCTAATATTACTGGTGTTGAATCTACTCTTCCATTACGGGTGGTGACTCTGCCCTAACGTTACTGGTGGTGTCTCTACACTAACATTACTGGAAGTGACTCTACTCTAACACTACTGGTGGTGAACCTACGCTAACATTACAGGTGGTGACTCTACTCCAACATTACTGGAGGTGATTCTACACTAACATTAAAGAGGATGACTCTACTCTAACTATACTGGTGGTGACACTAATCTAACATCACTGGTGATGACCCTACTCTAACATTACTGCTGGTGACTCTACTCTAACATTACTGGTGTTGACTACTCTAACGTTACTGGCGGTGACTCTACTCTAACGTTATGTTGGTGACTCTACTATAACATTTCTGATGGTGATCCTACTCTATCATTACTGATGGTGTCTATACTCTAACATTACTGGCGGTGACATTCTCTAACATTACTGTTGATGACTCTGCATTAACATTGCTGGTGGTGACTCTACTCTAACATTACTGGTGGTGAACCTGCTCTATCATTATTGTTGGTGTTTCTACAATATCATTACTGGTGGTGACCGTATTCTACCATTACTGGTGGTGAATCTACTATAACATTACTGGTGGCGACTTTACTCTAACATGACTGGTGGTGACTCTACGCTAACATTACTGGCGGTGACCCTACTCTATCATTACTGGTGGTGAACCTAATATAACATTACAACATTACTGGTGGTGACCCTAATCTAACATTACTGGTGGAGTCGCTACTGTAACATTACTGCTGATAACTCTACTCTATATTTACTGATGGCGATTCTATTCTAACATTACTGACGGTGAATCTGCTCCACTGTAACTGGTGGTGACACTCCTCTAACATTACTGGTGATGACTTTATTTAGCATTAATGCTGGTGACTCTACACTAACATTACTAGTAGTGACTCTCCACTAAAATTACAGGTGGTGACTCTACTCTTACATTACTGGTGGTTATTCTAATCTAACACTACTAGTGGTGACAACTCTAACATTACTGGTGGTGATTCTGCTCTAAAGTTACTGTGGTGAGTCTACTCTTACATTATTGTGTTGACGCTACTCTAACATTATTGGTGGTGGCCCCTTGGGTCAGAGCCATCAAAATATGATGAATTCTTCATTTGGATGGAGAGTGAAGTAGTTGATTCGGACACTAAGGTCCTGAATTTAAATAAAAGAAACTGCAATGGTATGAGGTGCGAATTGGGTAGGATTGATTGGGGAATGTCAATCAAAGGGTTGACGGTGGATAGGCAATGGCAAACATTAAATGACCGGATGGATGTACTACAGAAGTTGTTCATCCCAGTTTGGGATAAGAATAAATCAAAAAGGGTGACTCAACCGTGGATAAAAAGGGAAATTAGGGATAGCATATGGTCCAAGGAGAGGGCATATAAACTGGCCAGAAAAAGCGGTAACCCTGAGGATTGGGAGCAGTTTAGGATTCAACAAACGATGACAAAGGGATCAATTAAGAAGGGGAAAATAGAACATGAACGTAAGCTTGCTGGGAACATAAAAACTAACTAAGAGCTTTTATAGATATGTGAAGAGAAAAAGATTAGTGATATCAAGTGTAGATCCCTTGCAGTGAGAAGCAGGGGAAGTTATAATGGGGAACAAAGAAATGGAAGTCCAATTAAATGCATATTTTGGTTGTGTCTTCACAAAGGAGAACACAAATAACCTCCCAGAGATGTTGGAGAACATAGGGTCTGATGAGAGGGAGGAACTGAAGGAAATCAGTATTTGTAGGGAAATTGAAGGGATTGAAGGCCGATAAATCCCCAGGGCCTGATAATCTACATCCTAGGCTATTGAAGGAGGTGGCCCTACAAATAATAGATGCATTGCTGATCATCTTCCAAAATTCGCTGGAATCTCGAACTGTACCCATGGATTGGAGGGTAGCTAATTTTACCCCACTATTCAAAAAGGGTGGTAGAGATAAAGCGGGGAATTACAGACCGGTAAGCCTGACATCGGTAGTGGGGAAAATGCTAGAGTCCATTATAAAGGATGTAATAGGTAAACACTTGGAAAACAGTGACAGTATCGGACAAAGTCAACATGGATTTAAAAAAGGTAAATCGTGCTTGACAATCTACTGGAATTTTTTGAGGATATAACTGGGAACATAGATAAGGGAGAACCAGTAGATGTGGTTTACTTGGTGTTTCAAATGGCTTTTGATAAGGTCCCGCTTAAGAGATTAGCGTGTAAAGTAAAGCACATGGGATTGGGTGCAAGGAATTGACTTGGATAGAGAACTGGTTGGCGGACAGAAAGCAGCGAGTAGGAATTAACGGGTCTTTTTCTGAGTGGCAGGCAGTGACTAATGGGATACCGCAGGAATCGGTCCTAGGACCCCAACTATTCACAATATACATTAATGATCTAGATAAGGGAACTAGTTGTAATATCTCCAAGTTTGCAGATGACACAAAGCTGGGTGGGCGTGTGTGCTGCAAGGAGTATACCGAGAAACTCCAGCATGATTTGGACAGGTTGGGTGATTGGGCAGAAGCGTGGCAGATGCAATATAACGTGGATAAATGCGAGGTTATCCACTTTGATGTCAAAAACAGAAAGGCAGACTATTATCTGAATGGCAATAGATTGGGAGAAGGGGAAGTGCAACGAGACCTGGGTGTCCTTGTGCACCAGTCGCTGAAGGTAAGCATGCAGGTGCAGCAGGCGGTCAAGAAGGCATATGGTATGTTGGCCTTCATAGCGAAAGGGTTTGAGTACAGGAGCAAGGATGCCCTGCTGCAGTTGTACAGGGACTTGGTGAGACCACACCTTGAGTACTGTGTACAGTTTTGGTCGCCTTATCTGAAGAAGGATGTACTTGCCATGGAAGGAGTTCAGCGACGATTGACAACGCTGATCCCTGGAATGGCAGGAATGACGTATGAGGAGAGATTGGGTCGATTAGGCTTATACTCGCTGGAGTTTAGAAGAATGAGAGGGGATCTCATCGAAACTTATAAAATTCTGACAGGTCTGGACAAACTAGATGCAGGTAGAATGTTCCCGATGGTCGGAGAGTCCAGAACCAGGGTTCATAGTCTACGGATAAGGGGTACGCCATTTAGGACAGAGATGAGGAAGAATTTCCTCACCCAGAGAGTGGTGAACCTGTGGAATTCCCTACCACAGAAGGCGGTTGAGGCCAAGTCTTTAAATATATTCAAGAAGGAGTTAGATACATTTCTTAGAGCTAAAATTATCAAGGAATATGGGGAGAAGGCAGGTACGGGGTACTGAGTTTGGATGATCAGCCATAATCTCATTGAATGGCGGAGCAGGCTCGAGGGGCCGAATGGCCTACTCCTGCTCCTATCTTCTATGTTTCTATGTTTCTATGACTCTACTGTAACGTTACTGATGGCGACTCTACCCCAACATTACTGCTGGTGACTTTACTCTAACATCACTGCTGGTGACTCTACTCTAACATTACTGGTGGTGACTCTACTCTAACATTTCTGGTGGTGACTCTATGCTAACATTACTGGTGTTGAATCTACTCTTACATTACTGGTGGTGACCCTAACCAAAATTACTGGTGGAGATGCTACTCTAACGTTACTGGGGCTGACTCTAGTCTAACATTGCTGCTGGTGGCCCTACTCTAACATTATTGGTGGTGACTCTACTCTAACATTACTGGTGGTGACTCTACTCTAACATTAACGGTAGTGACTGTACCCTAACAAAACTGGTGGTGACCCTACCCTAACAATACTGGTGGTGACTCTACGGTAACATTGCTTGTGGTGACTCTAGTCTAACCTTAATCGTAGTGACTGTACCCCAACATAACTGGTGGTGACCTCACTCTAACATTACTGGTGGTGACTCTACTCTAACGTTACTGGTGATGACCCTACTCTAACATTACTGGTGGTGACTCTACGCTAACATTAATGGTGGTGACTCTACTCTAACATTACTGGAGATGATGTTCCCCTAATATTAATCTTGGTGTCTCTACTAAAATGTTACTGATGGTGAATCTACTCTCATTACTGGTGGTGACTCTACTCTACCACTACTGGTGGTGACTCTACTGTAACATCGCTGGTGGTGACTCTACTCTAACATTACTGGTGGGGATTCGACGCTAACATTACTGGTTGTGACTCCACTCTAACATCACTGGTGGTCACTCGACTCTAACGTTACTGGTGATGAATCTATTCTACCGTTAATGGTTGTGATCCTACTGTAACATTACTGGTGGTGACTATATTCTAACTTTACTGGTGGTGACCCTAATCTATCATTACTGGTGGTGACTCTACTCTCATTACTCGTGGTGACTCCACTCTAACATTGCTGGTGGTGACTCTACTTTAACATTACTGGTTGTGACATGGCACTAACATTACTGGTGATGACTCTACTCTTTCATTACTGGTGGAGACACTACGTTAACATTACTGATGGTGACTCTACACTAACATTACTGGTGTTGACTCTACTCTAACATTACTGGTGGTGAATCTACACTAACATTAATGGTGGTGTCCCTACTTTATCGTAACTGGTGGTGAATCTACTCTACCGTTACTGGGGCTGACTCTTTTTTAACAATACTGGTGGTGACCTTAATCTAACGTTCCTGGTGGTGAATCTACTGTAAAAATACTGTTGGTGATTCTAAGCCAACAGTGCAGGTGTTGACTCTAGCCTAACACTACTGGTGATGATTCTAAGCTAACATTACTGGTGGTGACACTACTCTAAGATTACTGCTGGTGACTCTTCTCTATCCTTACTGGTGGTGAATCTAATCTAACTTTACTGGTGGTGATCCTACTCTAACATTACTGATGGTAACCCTACAGTATCATTACTGGTGGTGACCCTACTCTAACATTACTGGTGGTGACTCTCCTCTAATGTCACTGGTGTTGACTCTACTCTTACATTACGGGTGCTGACTCTGCCCTAACGTTACTGGAAGTGACTCTACTCTAACATTACTGGAAGTGACTCTACTCTAACACTACTGGTGGTGACGCTACGCTAACATTACAGGTGGTGACTCGACTGCAACATTACTGGAGGTGATTCTATACTAACATTACAGAGGATAACTCTACTCTAACACTACTGGTGGTGACACTAATCTAACATCATTGGTGATGACGCTACTCTTAAATTACTGGTGGTGTCTCTACTCTAACTTTAATGTTGTTCACTCTACGCTAACATTACTGCTGGTGACTCTACTCTAACGTTATGTTGGTTAGTCTACGATAACATTTCTGGTGGTGAGCCTACTCTATCATTACTGTTGGTGTCTATATTCTAACATTACTTGCGGTGACATTCTCTAACATTACTGGTGATGACTCTACTTTAATATTGCTGGTGGTGACTCTACTCTAACATTACTGGTGGTGACCGTGTTCTACCATTACTGGTGGTGAAATTATGATAACATTACTGGTGGCGACTCTACGCTAACATTACTGGTGGGGACCCTTCTCTTTCATTACTGGTGCTGACCCTAATATAACATTACTGGTGGCGACCCTACTCTAACATTACAGGTGGAGTCGCTACTGTAACATTACTGCTGACGACTCTACTCTATAATTACTGTTGGCGAATCTATTCTAACATTACGGACGGTGAATCTGCTCCACCGTTACTGGTGGTGACTCTCCTCTAACATTACTGGTGATGACAGTACTTTAGCATTACTGCTGGTGATTCTACACTAACATTACTAGTAGTGACTCTCCACTTACATTAAAAGTGGTGACTTTACTTTAACATTACTGGTGGTTATTCTAATCTAACACTACTAGTGGTGACTACTCTAATTTTACTGGTGGTGACTCTACTCTAACATTACTGGTGGTGACTCTACTCTAACATTAACGGTAGTGACTGTACCCTAACAAAACTGGTGGTGACCCTACCCTAACAATACTGGTGGTGACTCTACGCTAACATTGCTTGTGGTGACTCTAGTCTAACCTTAATCGTAGTGACTGTACCCCAACATAACTGGTGGTGACCTTACTCTAACATTACTGGTGTTGACTCTACTCTAACGTTACTGGTGATGACCCTACTCTAACATTACTGGTGGTGATTCTACGCTAACATTAATGGTGGTGACTCTACTCTAACATTACTGGAGATGATGTTCCTCTAATATTAATCTTGGTGTCTCTACTAAAATGTTACTGATGGTGAATCTACTCTCATTACTGGTGGTGACTCTACTCTACCACTACTGGTGGTGACTCTACTGTAACATCGCTGGTGGTGACTCTACTCTAACATTACTGGTGGGGATTCGACGCTAACATTACTGGTTGTGACTCCACTCTAACATCACTGGTGGTCACTCGACTCTAACGTTACTGGTGATGAATCTATTCTACCGTTAATGGTTGTGATCCTACTGTAACATTACTGGTGGTGACTATATTCTAACTTTACTGGTGGTGACCCTAATCTATCATTACTGGTGGTGACTCTACTCTCATTACTCGTGGTGACTCCACTCTAACATTGCTGGTGGTGACTCTACTTTAACATTACTGGTTGTGACATGGCACTAACATTACTGGTGATGACTCTACTCTTTCATTACTGGTGGAGACACTACGTTAACATTACTGATGGTGACTCTACACTAACATTACTGGTGTTGACTCTACTCTAACATTGCTGGTGGTGAATCTACACTAACATTAATGGTGGTGTCCCTACTTTATCGTAACTGGTGGTGAATCTACTCTAACGTTACTGGGGCTGACTCTTTTTTAACAATACTGGTGGTGACCTTAATCTAACGTTCCTGGTGGTGAATCTACTGTAAAAATACTGTTGGTGATTCTACCCCAACAGTGCAGGTGTTGACTCTAGCCTAACACTACTGGTGATGATTCTAAGCTAACATTACTGGTGGTGACACTACTCTAAGATTACTGCTGGTGACTCTTCTCTATCCTTACTGGTGGTGAATCTAAACTAACGTTACCGGTGGTGATCCTACTCTAACATTACTGGTGGTAACCCTACAGTATCATTACTGGTGGTGACCCTACTCTAACATTACTGGTGGTGACTCTCCTCTAATATCACTGGTGTTGACTCTACTCTTACATTACGGGTGCTGCTCTGCCCTAACGTTACTGGAAGTGACTCTACTCTACCATTACTGGAAGTGACTCTACTCTAACACTACTGGTGGTGACGCTACGCTAACATTACAGGTGGTGACTCTACTGCAACATTACTGGAGGTGATTCTATACTAACATTACAGAGGATAACTCTACTCTAACACTACTGGTGGTGACACTAATCTATCATCATTGGTGATGACGCTACTCTTAAATTACTGGTGGTGTCTCTACTCTAACTTTAATGTTGTTCACTCTACGCTAACATTACTGCTGGTGACTCTACTCTAACGTTATGTTGGTTAGTCTACGATAACATTTCTGGTGGTGATCCTACTCTATCATTACTGTTGGTGTCTATATTCTAACATTACTTGCGGTGACATTCTCTAACATTACTGGTGATGACTCTACTTTAATATTGCTGGTGATGACTCTACTCTAACATTACTGGTGGTGACCGTGTTCTACCATTACTGGTGGTGAAACTATGATAACATTACTGGTGGCGACTCTACTCTAACATTACTGGTGGTGACTCTACGCTAACATTACTGGTGGGGACCCTTCTCTTTCATTACTGGTGGTGACCCTAATATAACATTACTGGTGGTGACCCTACTCTAACATTACTGGTGGAGTCGCTACTGTAACATTACTGCTGACGACTCTACTCTATAATTACTGTTGGCGAATCTATTCTAACATTACTGATGGTGAATCTGCTCCACCGTTACTGGTGGTGACTCTCCTCTAACATTACTGGTGATGACAGTACTTTAGCATTACTGCTGGTGATTCTACACTAACATTACTAGTAGTGACTCTCCACTTACATTAAAAGTGGTGACTTTACTTTAACATTACTGGTGGTTCTTCTAATCTAACACTACTGGTGGTGACTACTCTAATTTTACTGGTGGTGACTCTACTCTAACGTTACTGGTGGTGACTCTACTGTAACATTATTGTGTTGACTCTACTCTAACATTGCTGGTGGTGGCCCCTTGGGTCAGAGCGATCATAATATGATGAATTCTTCATTAGGATGGAGAGTGAAGTAGTTGACTCGGAGACTAGGGTCCTGAATTTAAATAAAGGAAACTGCGATGGTATGATGCACGAATAGGGTAGGATTGATTGGGGAATGTCACTCAAAGGGTTGATGGTGGATAGGCAATGGCAAACATTAAATGAACGCATGGATGAACTACAGAAGTTGTTCATCCCAGTTTGGGATAAGAATAAAACAAAAAGGGTGACTCAACCGTGCCTAACAAGGGAAATTAGGGATAGCATAAGATCCAAGGAGAGGGCATATAAATTGGCCAAGAAAGCGGTAACCCTGAGGATTGGGAGCAGTTTAGTATTCAACAAAGGATGACAAAGGGATCAATTAAGAAGGGGAAAATGGAATATGAAAGTAAGCTTGCAGGGAACATAAAAACTGACTAAAAGCTTTTATAGATATGTGAAGAGAAAAAGATTAGTGAAATCAAGTGTAGGTCCCTTGCAGTGAGAAGCAGGGGAAGTTATAATGGGGAACAAAGAAATGGAAGTCTAATTAAATGCATATTTTGGTTCTGTCTTCACAAAGTAGGACACAAATAACCTCCCAGAGATGTTGGAGAACATAGGGTATGATGAGAGGGAGGAACTGAAAGAAATCAGTATTTGTAGGGAAATTGACGGGATTGAAGGCCGATAAATCCCCAGGGACTGATAATCTACATCCTAGGCTATTTAAGAGGTGGCCCTACAAATAGTTGATGCATTGCTGATCATCTTCCAAAATTCACTGGAATCTGGAACTCTACCCATGGATTGCAGGGTAGCTTATGTTTTCCCACGATTCAAAAAGGGTGGTAGAGATAAAGCGGGGAATTACAGACCGGTAAGCCTGACATCGGTAGTGGGGAAAATGCTAGAGTCCATTATAAAGGATGTAATAGCTGAGCACTTGGAAAACAGTGACAGGATCGGACAAAGTCATCATGGATTCACAAAAGGTACATCGTGCTTGACTATCATACTGGAATTTTTTGAGGATGTAACTGGGAAAATAGATAAGGAAGAACCAGTAGATGTGGTGTATTTTGAGTTTCAAGTGGCTTTTGGATAAGGTCCCGCATAAGAGATTAGCGTGTAAAGTAAAGCACATGGGATTGGGGGCAAGGTATTGACTTGGATAGGGAACTGGTTGGCGGAGAGAAAGCAGCGAGTAGGAATTAACGGGTCTTTTTCTGAGTGGCAGGCAGTGACTAGTGGAAAACCGCAGGGATCGGTCCTTGGACCCCAGCTATTCACAATATACATTAATGATCTATATAAGGGAACTAGATGTAATATCTCCAAGTTTGCAGATGACACAAAGCTGGGTGGGCGTGTGTGCTGCAAGGAGGATACCGCGAAACTCCAGGATAATTTGGACAGGTTGGGTGATTTGGCAGAAGTGTGGCAGATGCAATATAACGTGGATAAATGCGAGGTTATCCACTTTGATGTCAAAAACAGAGAGGCAGACTATTATCTGAATGGCAATAGGTTGGGAGAAGGGGAAGGGCAACGAGCAGGGACCCGGGTTCGAATCCGGCCTTGGGTGACTGTCTGTGTGGAGTTTGCACATTCTCCCCGTGTTTGCGTGGGTTTCATCCGGGTGCTCCGGTTTCCTCCCACAGTCCAAAGATGTGCAGGTTAGGTTGATTGGCTATGATAAATTGACCCTTAGTGTTAGGGGGATTAAATACGTGGGGTTACGGGGATAGGGTGGGATATGTGTTGGTGTAGGGGTTACAGGGATCGGGTGGGATATGTGTCGGTGCAGGCTCGATGGGCCGAAATGGCCTCTATCTGCATTGTGGGGTTTCTGTGATTCTGTGATTCTGTGAGACCTGGGTGTCCTTGTGCACCAGTCGCTGAAGGTAAGCATGCAGATGCAGCAGGCGGTGAAGAATGCAAATGGTATGTTGTCCTTCATAGCGAAAGGGTTTGAGTACAGGAGCAAGGATGTCCTGCTGCAGTTGTACAGGGACTTGGTGAGACCACACCTTGAGTACTGTGTACAGTTTTGGTCGCCTTATCTGAGGAAGGATGTTCTTGCCATGGAAGGAGTTCAGTGAAGAATGACAACGCTGATCCCTGGGATGGCAGGAATGACGTATGAGGAGAAATTGAGTCGATTGGGCTTTTACTCGCTGGGGTTTAGAAGAATGAGAGGGGATCTCATCGAAACTTATAAAATTCTGACAGGTCTGGACAAACTAGTTGCAGGTAGAATGTTCCCGATGGTCGGAGAGTCCAGAACCAGGGGTCATAGTCTACGGATAAGGGGTAAGCCATTTAGGACAGAGATGAGGAAGAATTTCCCCACCCAGAGAGTGGAGAACCTGTGGAATTCCCTACCAGAGAAGGCGGTCGAGGCCATGTCCTTAAATATATTCAAGAACGACTTAGATACATTTCTTAGACCTAAAGGTGTCAAGGGATATGGGGAGAAGGAAGGTACGGTGTACTGAGTTTGGATGATCAGCCATAATATCATCGAATGGTGCAGCAGGCTGGAGGGGCCGACTGGCCTAATACTGATCCTATCTTCTATGTTTCTATGTTTCTATGACACTACTGTAACGTTAATGATGGCGACGCTACTCCAACATTACTGGTGGTGACATTACTCTAACATCACGGCTGGTGACTCTACTCTAACATTACTGGTGGTGACTCTACTCTATCATTGCTGGTGGTGACTCTACTCTATCATTACTGATGGTGACTCTACTCTAACATTACTGGTGGTGATCCTACTCAACATTACTGGTGGTGACTCAACTCTAACATTACTGCTGGTGACCCTACTTAACATCACTGGTGGTGACTCTACTCAACATTACTGCTGGTGACTCTATGCTAACATTACTGGTGGTGACACTACTCTAACAGTACTGGTGGTGATCCTACTCTACACTTTCTGCTGTTGATCATACCCAACATTACTGGTGCTGACCCGACTCAACATTACTGGTGTCGACTCTACTCTAACATTACTGGTGGTGACTCTACTCTAACATTATGGGTGGTGACCCTACTCAACATTACAGGTGTTGACTCTACTCTAACATTACTGGTTGTTACCCTAGTCTACCATTACTGGTGGTGACCCTACACAACATTTCTGGTGGTGATTCTATGCTAACATTACTGGTGGTGTCTCTACTCTAATATTATGGCGGTGACCCTACTCTAACATTACTGGTGGTGACCCTACTCTAACATTACTCGTGGTAACCCTACTGTAACATTACTGGTGGTGACCCTACTCTAACATAACTGGTGGTGACCCTACTCTAACATTACTGGTGGTGACTCTACTCTAACATTACTGGTGGTGAATCTGCTCTAACATTACTGGTGGTGATCCTACTCTATCATTACTGGTGGTGACTGTTTTCTAACATTACTGGTGGTGACTCTACGCTATCATTACTGGTGGTGACTCTACTCTATCATTACTGGTGGTGACCCTACTCAACATTACTGGTTGAGACTCTCCTCTAACGTTACTGGGGCTGACTCTATTCTTTCATTACTGGTGGTGATTCTTCTAACATTACTGGTGTTGACTCTAGTCTAACATTGCTGCTGGTGACCCTACTCTAACATTATTGGTGGTGACTCTACTCTAACATTGCTGGTGGTGATTCTACGCTAACATTGCTGGTGGTGACTCTACTCTAACATTACTGGTGGTGATTCTATGCTAACATTACTGGTGTTGAATCTACTCTATCATTACTGGTGGTGACCCTACTCAACATTACAGGTGGAGACTCTAGTCTAACGTTATTGGGTCTGACTCTAATCTTTCATTACTTGTGGTGACTCTATCAACATTACTGGTGTTGACTCTAGTCTAACATTGCTGCTGGTGATCCTACTCTAACATTATTGGTGGTGACTCTACTCTAACATAACTGGTGGTGACCCTACTCTAACATTACTGGTGGTGACCCTACAGTATCATTACTGGTGGTGACCCTGCTTTAACATTACTGGTGGTGACTCTCCTTTAACATTACTGGTGGTGACTCTACTCTAACATTACTGCTGGAGACTCTACTCTACCGTTACTGGTTGTGACCCTACTAAAACATTACTGGTGGTGAATCGCCTTTAACATTTCTAATGTTGACTCTACTCTACCATTACTGGTGGTGACCCTATACTAACATTACTGGTGTTGACTCTACTGTCATATTAATGTTGGTGATCCTAATTTAACATTACTGGTGGTGATCCTGCTGTAAAATTACTGGTGGTGATCCTGCTGTAACATTACTTGTAGTGACTCTAGTCTCATATTACTGGTGGTGAATCTACAATATCATTACTGGTGATGACTCTACTGTAACGTTACTGGTGTTGACACTATTCTATCATTACTGGTGGTGACCCGACTTTAACATTACTGGTGGTGAATCTACTCTAACATTAATGTTGGTGACTCTACTCTAACTTTACTGGTGTTGACTATATTATAACGTTACTGTTGGTGACTCTACTCTAACATTAGAGGTGTTGACTCTACTCTAACGTTACAGGTGGTGACTCTTCACTATCACTGGTGGTGACTCTGCACTAACATCACTGGTGGGGACCCTACTCCATCATTACTGGTGTTGAATCTACTCTAACATTACTGGTGGTGAATCTACTCTAACGTTACAGGTGGTGCCCCTACTCTAAAATTACTGGTGGAGATTCTACTCTAACATTACTGGGGGTGAATCTAATCTATCATTACTGGTGGTGACCCTGCTATAACATAATAACATAAGAACATAAGAAATAGGATCAGGAGTAGGGCAATCAACCCCCCCACTCCACCACTCAATAAGACCATGGCCGATCAGATCCTAACCTCAAATCTACTTTCACTCTACATCGCTCCTGAACCCATGTGATCTCCTGGTAGAGGCGAAAAACCAGATAAAAAACCCAATGGCCAATTTGGGGAAAGAAAATCTGGGAAATTCCTCTCCGACCCATCTAGGTGATCGAAATTCGTCCAGGAGATCACTGTCCCTATATTTTCTGCAGTATTTACCTTCTGTAAAAGTTGATCTCCAACCCAGCCAGGAACAGGAATAGAACCATCTCCTGAAAGCTAACACGTAATTAGAGCACAAAAAGTAGGAGCAGAACAAGGCTACATGGCCCCTGGGCCTGCTCCGTTACCCACAGGGCCGTGACCGTTCTGAACATAGACTCATGTCCAATTTCCTGCCCGCTCCCCATTACCCCTAATTTCATTTACTTCTAAGAAACTGTCTATTTCTGTTTTAAATTTATTTACCGATGTTGCTTCCACAGCTTTCTAGGGCAGCAAATTCCACAGACCTACTACCCTCTGAGTGAAGAAGTTTCTCTTCATCTCAGATTTGAAAGAGCAGCCCCTTATTCTAAGATTATGCCCCCTAGTTCTAGTTTCACCCATCATTGGCAACATCCTCACCACATCCACCCGATCAAACCCCTTCACAATCTTATATGTTACAATAAGTTCGCCTCTCATTCTTCTGAACTCCAATGAGTAGAGTCCCAATCTACTCAACCTCTCCTCAGATCTCTACCCCATCATCCCCGGGATTAACCGAGTGAACCTTCTTTGTACTGACTCGAGAGCAAGTGTGTCTTTTCTTAAGTATGGACACCAAAACTGTATGCAGTATTCCAGGTGCGTTCTCACAAATATCTTGTACAACTGCAACAATAACTCCCTGTTTTTCCATTCTATCCCCCTAGCAATCCAAGCCATCATTCCATTGGCCTTCTTGATCACTTGCTGCACCTGCATACAAACTTTGAGTTTCGTGCACCAGGACCCCCAGATCACTTTGTACGACAGTACTTTCCAGGTTCTTGCCATTAAGATAATAACTTGCTCAATGATTTTTCCTGCAAAATTGCATAACCTCACACATTCCAGTATTGTATTCCATCTGCCAAATCTCTGCCAACTTACTTAGCCTGTCTATGTCCCTTTGCAGGTTTTTTATGTCCACCTCACTCATTACTTTCCTTCCCATCTTTGTATCATCTGCAAACTTTGATATGGTACACTCGGTCCCCTCCTCCAAATCATTAAGCGGAAGATTGGGAACAGTTTAAGATAGAGCAAAGGAGGGCAAAGGGCATGATCAAGAGGGGCAAAATAGCTTACGAAAACAAGCTGGCGGAAAATATAAAAACTAACTCCAAAAGCTTTTATAAATATATCAAAAGGAAAAGACTGGTGAAAACCAAAGTTGGTCCATTGCAGTCAGATACGGGGGAATATATAATGGGAAATAAGGAAATGGCAGATCAACTAAATGCATACTTTGGGTCAGTCTTTACGAAGGAAGACACAAAAAACCTCCCTGGGATATCGGGAAAAATAGGGACATTGGCAAAGGAGGAACTGACGCAAATCAATATCTCTAAGGATATGGTGTTAAGGAAGCTAAAGGGATTGAAGGTGGACAAATCCCCAGGGCCTGATAACATGCATCCTAGGGTACTGAAGGAGGTGGCCCTAGAGATAGCGGATGCACTAAGGATGATTTTTCAGAATTCATTAGACTCGGGAACAGTGCCGATGGATTGGAGGGTAGCTAACGTTACCCCACTATTCAAAAAGGGGGGTAGGGAAAAAGCAGGTAATTACAGACCTGTAAGCCTTACATCAGTTGTGGGCAAAATGCTGGAGTCCATCATTAAGGATGAAATAGCGGAGCACTTAGCAAATGGGGACAGGATAGGACAGAGTCAACATGGATTTACAAAGGGTAAATCGTGCTTGACTAATCTATTGGAATTTTTTGAGGGAGTAACTGGTAGAATAGATGGGGGAGAGCCAGTAGATGTGGTGTACCTGGACTTCCAAAAGGCCTTCGATAAGGTCCCACATAAAAGATTAGCATGGAAAATTGAGGCTCATGGGATAAAGGGGAAAGTTTTGGCGTGGATAGGGAACTGGCTGTCAGATAGAAAACAGAGAGTTGGAATAAACGGCTCATTTTCTGAATGGCAGGCAGTAACAAGTGGGGTACCACAGGGATCTGTCCTGGGCCCCCAGCTGTTCACAATTTACATTAATGACCTGGATCAGGGAGTCGGATGCAGCATTTCCAAATTTGCAGACGACACTAAACTAGGAGGGGGGGTGGGCTCAGAGGAAGAGACCAGGAAGCTCCAGAGCGATTTGGACAGACTGGGCGATTGGGCGGATAAATGGCAGATGCACTATAATGTGGACAAGTGCGAAGTTATCCACCTTGGGTGCAGGAACGGGAGGGCAAATTATTATTTAAATGGCAATAGATTGGGAGAGGGGGAAGTACAGAGAGACCTGGGTGTTCTTGTACACCAGTCACTGAAGGCGAGCATGCAGGTGCAACAGGCGGTCAAGAAGGCAAACGGTATGCTGGCCTTCATAGCAAAAGGGTTAGAATACAGGAACAGGGATACCTTGCTGCAGCTGTACAGGGCACTGGTGAGACCACACCTCGAGTACTGTGTACAGTTTTGGTCGCCTCATCTGAGGAAGGATGTTCTTGCCATGGAGGGGGTGCAGCGGCGATTCACCAGGCTGATACCAGGAATGGCGGGAATGACCTATGAGGAGAGACTATGTAGTTTAGGGATGTACACACTGGAGTTTAGAAGATTGAGAGGGGACCTCATAGAAGTGTATAAAATTCTGACAGGTCTAGACAGACTGGATGCAGAAGGAATGTTTCCCTTGGCGGGTGAGAACAGAACTAGAGGACATAATTTAAGGATAAGGGCTAAACCATTTAGGACAGAGATGAGGGGGAATTTCTTCACTCAGAGAGTGGTGAACCTGTGGAACTCATTGCCACAGAGGGCAGTGTACGCCAGCTCATTAAATATATTTAAGAGGGAATTAGATATATTTCTACGGGCAAAAGGGGTTAAGGGTTACGGAGAGAAGGCGGGGACGGGATACTGAATTAAAGGATCAGCCATGATCTCATCGAATGGCGGAGCAGGCACGAAGGGCCGAATGGCCTACTCCTGCTCCTATCTTCTATGTATCTATGTATCTATTAATGTAGATTGAAAAGAGTTGGGGACCCAGCACTGACCCCTGCGGAACAATTCTAGTTACTGATTGCCAGTCTGAGAGCGAACCATTTATCCCAACTCTCTGCTTTCTATTAGATAGCCAATCCTCCACCCATGCCAGAATATTACCCCCAGTCCCATGATTTTATATCTTGAGCAATAATCTTGTGTGGCACCTTGTCAAATGCCTTTTGGAAGTCTACATACACTACGTCCACTGCTCACCCTTTATCCACCCTGTATGTTACTTCCTCAAAGAACTCAAGCAAATTTGTTAAACATGACTTGCCCTTCATATAACCATGCTGAATTTTTCCTGTTAAATTATGTTAATCCAAATGTCCGGTTACTGTCTCCTTAATAATGGACTCTAAAATTTTACTAACCACAGATTTTAGGCTAACAGGTCTAGAGTTTCCAGCCTTCTGCCTACTACCCTTTTTAAATAAGTGTGTTACATTAGCAGTTTTCCAATCTGCTGGGACCTTTGCTGAGTCCAGGGAGTTTTGGAACATTATTACCAATGCATCCACAATCCCTACCGCCACACCCCTCAAGACCCTAGGATGTAAGCCATCAGGTCCAGGCGATTTATCCACCTTGAGTCCCATTATTTTAACAAGTACCACTTCCTTAGTGATTTTAATCGTATTTAGCTCCTCCCCCGCTAGAGCGCCCTGTTTGTCCAGTGTTGGGATATTCTTAGTTTCCTCTACCGTAAAGACTGATACAAAATAATTGTTCAGCGTTTTTGCCATCTCTATGTTTCCTACCATTAACTTCCCGGTCTCATTCTCTAAGGGACCAACATTTACTTTAGCCACCCTTTTTTATTTTTATATAACTATAGAAAATGTTGCTACCTGTTTTTATATTTTTTGCTAATTTACTTTTATAATCTATCATCCCTTTCCTAATCAATCTTCCAGTTATTTTTTGCTGCCTTTTAAAGACTTCCCAATCTTCTATCTTCCCACTAGATTTGGCTACCTTATATGCCCTTGTTTTTAGTCGGATACTAAACTTAATTACTTTACTTAGCCACGGATGGCAATCTTTTCTTTTACACCATTTTTACCTCAGTGGAATATATATTTTCTGGAAGTTGTAAAATAAATTCTTAAATGTACACCACTGATCATGTACCGTCTTACCCATTAATCTATTTTCCAATCCACTCTAATCAATTCCGCTCTCATACCTTCATAGGCTCCTTAATTCAAGCTCAGCACACTTGTTTAAGATCCAACCTTCTCACCCTCTAATTGAATATGGAATTCAACCATTTTATGGTCACTCACTCCAAGGGGATACTTTACTCGGACATTTTTAATTAATGCTGTCTCATTACACAGGACCAAATCTAAGGTTGCTTGCCCCCTCCTCGGTGCAGTTCCATACTGCTCAAGAAATTCATCCCTAATACACTCAATGAACTCATCCTCAAGACTGCCCTGCCCAATTTGATTTGTCCAGTTAATATGATAGTTAAAATCCTCCATAATTATAGCTGTTCCCTTATTACAAGCCTCAACTATTTCCTGATTAATACTCCGTCCAACTGAGTTGCAACTGTTCGGAGGCCTATATACTACGCCCACTAGTTTTTTTCCCCCTTATTATTCCTTATCTCCACCCAAACTGTTTCATTATCCTGATCCTTTGACCCAATATCATTTCTCTGTATTACAGTGATTCCTTCCTTTATTAACATAGCCACCCCACCTCCCCTTCCTTCCGGCCTGTCCTTCCTGATTGTTAAATAACCTGGTATATCTAATTCCCAGTCATGGTCACCCTGCAGCCATGTTTCTGTAATGGCCACAAGATCATACCCATATGAAGTTATTTATGCCGTTAACTCGTCCATTTTGTTATGAATGCTACGTGCATTCAGATAAAGAACTTTCAAATATGTTTTGTGACACTTAGTTCCTGCTTTTTCCCCTTTTACTTTTTTACCTTTTATTCCATACCTTCTGTCCGTACCTGACACACTCTGTTTTTTAATTCCCCCACTGCTACCTAAGTCTATGAACTTCTCCGTTCTCATTTTTATTGTTTGCTCTCTAGAAACCTCTCACCCACTAATTAGTTTAAAGCCCTCTCTACAGCCCTAGTTCTATGATTCGCCAGGATTCTAGTCCCAGCACTGGCCAGGTGACGTCCGTCCCAACGGAACAGCTCCCTCTTGTCCCAGTGCTGGTGCCACTGTCACAAGAAGGAAAACCCATTTTTCACCCACCAGACTTGGAGCCATGCATTTAACTCTCTAATTTTATTTAACATAGCCAAATTCGCTCGTGGCTCAGGTAATTTATTACCCTTGAGGTCCTGCTTTTTAATTTTGACCCCTAGCTGTTCATACTCCTTTAACAGAACCTTCTTCCTTGTCCTATCTACGTCATTTGTACCAACATGGACGACGACAACTGGATACTCCCCCTCCCACTCCAAGTTTCTTTACAGCCCAGAAGAGATGTCCTTAACCTTGGCACCAGGCAGTCAACACAGCCTTCGGGACTCCCGCTCTCGACTGCAGAGAACCCTATCTACCCCCTAATGATATTATCCCCTACCACTACAACATTTCTTTTTACTCCACTGCAATGCTACTTTGAATTGCATATGGCTATTACATTGCTAAGTGATATTCCATTGCAATGTTCTATTGTATCACAACTAGCTAATATGCTGTTAAGTGATATTTCATTGCCATGTTCTAATGCTTTGCAAATGAATATTACATTGCCATATGAAATTCCATTGCAATGTGCTTTTGCATTGCTAATGATTATTATATTGTAAAGCGATATTCCATAGAAGGAGCTAATGTGTTGCAAATGACTGTCATATTGGAAAGTGATATTCCATTGCAATGTTGTATTGCATTGCAAATAGCTATTATATTTGAAAGTGATATTCCATTGCAATACTCTATTGCATTGCAAAGGACTGCTTTATTTTAAAGTAATTTTCCATTGCAATGTTCTATTGCATTGCAAATAAGTGTTATATTGCAATGCAAAATTCCATGGAAACCTTCTATTGCATTGAAAATGACGATTATATTGCAATGTGATATTCTATTGCAATGTTAAATTGAATTCCAAATGACTGTTATACTGCAAAGTGATATTCCATTGCAATGTGCTTTGCATTGTAAGTGACTAATAAATAGCTAAGTTATTTACCATTGCAATGTTCAATGGCAGTGGAACAGACTACTAGGCTATTATGTGATATTTCACTGCAATGTTCTAATGCATTGCAAATGAGTATTACTATGCAAACTGACATTACATTGCATGTGTTGTTGCATAGCAAATGACCATAATATTGCAAAGTGATATCGCCTTGCAATTTGCTATTGCATTGCAAATGACAATTATATTGGAAAATTAAATTCCATTCCAATGTTCAATTGCACTGCAAATGACTATCATATTGCAAAGTGATATTCCAATGCAATGTTCTATTGCATTGCAAATGACTATTATATTGCAAACTGAAATGTTCTATCGCATTGCAAATGATGATTATATTGCAGGGATGTTCAATTGAAATGTTCTATTACATTGCCAATGACTATTATAAGGCAAAGTGATATTCCGTTGCAATGTTGTATCACATTGCAAATGAAGGTCACATTGCAAAGCAATGTTCCATTGCAAAGTGCTATTGCATTGCAAATGACTATTATATTGCAAATTTATATTCAATTGAAATCTTCTATTGCATTACAAATGAATGTTATATTTTAAAGCAATATTCCAATGCCAGGTGACATTTCATTTTAAATGAATATTAGATTGCAAACTGATAGTCCATTGCAATGTTCTATCGCATTGCCAATGACGATTATATTGCATTGATGTTCATTTGCAATATTCTGTTGCATTACAAATTACTATTATAATGCAAAGTGAAATTCCATTACTAAATGCAATTGCATTTCAAGTGAATTTTATATTACAACGTGATATTAGATTGCAATATTCCATTGCATCACAAATGACTATTATATTCTTAAGTGATATTCCATTGTATTGTGCTATAGCATTGCAAATGTCTATTATATTGCAAAGTGATATTCAATTGCAATATTGTATGCATTGCAAATGAAGAATGTATTGCAAAGTGTTATTCCATTGCAATGTTCTTTTGCATTACAAATTACTGCTATATTCTTACATGATATTCCATGCAATGCGCTATTGCATTGCAAATGTCTACTATATTCTAAAGTAATATTCCATTGCAATGTTCGATTGCTTTGCAAATGACTATTTTAATGCAAAGCAATATTTTTTGCAATATTCTATTGCATTACAAGTGAATACTATGCTGTTAATTGATAATTCATTGGAATGTACTATTGCATTGCAAATGGCTTACATTGCAAACTGAAATTCCATTGAAATGTCCTCTTGCTTTGCGAATGATTATGACACTGCAAAGTGATATTCCATGCCAAATGGAAACAGACATTGCGGATAGAGGATCACTTCCGCAACAACTCGGACCCCCAGCGCATGTGGCAAGGCATCCAGTCGATCACTGACTACAAGGGCAAAAAAAACAGTCCCCCGGTCAGCGACGCCTCCCTTCCGGAGGAGCTTAACAACTTCTACGCTCGCTTCGACAGGGACAACAAGGAGCCGGCTACCAAAGCCTTGCCACCCCCGGAAGACCAGGTGCTCACTCTGTCGTCCTCCAACGTAAGGGGCGCTCTACGCAGAGTGAACACACGAAAGGCTACTGGACCGGATAGCATCCCTGGACGGATACTCAAGGAATGTGCTGATCAGCTGGCTGATGTCTTCACCGCCATCTTCAACCTGTCATTGGCCCAGGCAGTAGTCCCTACATGCTTCAAGACCACCACCATCATTCCTGTACCTATACAAGCGGCTGTGACGTGTCTGAACGACTATCGACCTGTCGCACTCACACCCATCATAATGAAGTGTTTCGAGAGACTGGTCTTAGCCCACATCAAAGCCAGTCTTCCTGCCTCCCTTGACCAACACCAGTTTGCCTATCGGGCAAACAGATCAACGGAGGATGCAATCACAACTGCTCTACACTCGGCACTGAATCACCCAGATGGTAAGGAGACCTACATCAGAATGTTGTTTATAGACTACAGCTCAGCATTCAACACTATCGTCCCCAACAAGCTGGCCACCAAACTCCAAACTCTTGGCCTGAACACTTCCCTCTGCAACTGGACCCTTGACTTCCTAACAAACAGACCCCAGTCTGTCAAATTAGGTAACCACACCTCCCCCCCCGACCCTGAACACGGGGGCCCCACAAGGGTGTGTGCTGAGCCCCCTCCTTTACTCCCTCTTCACCCACGACTGTGTGGCTGGTAATGGTTCCAACACCATCATCAAGTTCATAGATGACACCACGGTAGTAGGCCAGATCACCAACAACGATGAGTCAGCCTACAGGGAGGAGGTCCAGCATCTCGTGAAGTGGTGCGCCGACAACAACCTGGCCCTTAACACCATGAAAACAAAGGAAATAATCGTGGACTTCAGGAAGTCCAAAGGCGGAAGTCACATCCCCATCCACATCAATGGGGCGGATGTGGAAAGGGTGGCCAGCTTTAAGTTCCTCGGAGTCCACATCACGGAAGACCTCTCCTGGTCCCTCAACACCTCCTCTCTGGTGAAGAAGGCCCAGCAGCGCCTATATTTCTTGAGGAGGCTGAAGGGATGTAATCTGTCACCCCCGATCCTCTCTAACTTCTACCGCTGCACTATAGAGAACATCCTGACAAACTGTATCACGGTATGGTACAGCAGCTGTAGCTCCCATGACCGGAAAGCCCTGCAGCGGGTAGTCAAAACTGCCCAACGCATCACCGGCACCCGGCTACCGACCATAGAACATATATATCAGAAACGCTGCCTACGGAGGGCACGGTCCATCATCAAAGACCCTACCCACCCCAGCCACAGTCTGTTCGCTCTCCTACCATCTGGAAGACGCTACAGATGCATTCACACCCATACGACCAGATTTAGGAACAGCTTCTTTCCCAGGGCTGTCATCCTACTGAACTCCACAAATAAACACTAAAGCCTGCATATCTGCCACTGCACTTTATTATGGTCATATTTATGCTAATATATATGTACAAATGTATGTTGAAATGTTGAAGTGTCCTAATCCAAATTGTACATTCTCGGGAGCCGCAAGCCTACATTTCGTTGTACTGCACTTGTGCACTAACAATGACAATAAAAGTTGATTTGATTTGATTTGATTTGATTTAAAATGAGGTAATGGATTGCAAATGACTATCATATTGCAAAGTGATATCACATTGCAACGTTCTATTGCTTTGCAAATGACGATTATATTGCAGTGATATTCCATTGCAATATTCTGTTGCATTGCAAATTACTATTATAATGATAAGTGAAATTCCATGACTAAAAGCAATTGCATTTCAAGTGAATTTTATATCACAACATGATATTAGATTGCCATCTTCTGTAACGCTTAATTTGGAAATCGATATTCCATTGCAATTTGCTTTTGCATTGTAAATGACTATTACATTGCTTAGTGATATTCCACTGCAATAATCTATTGCATTACAAATGACTACTATGTTGTTTATTGATAATTAATTGCAGTTTACTAATGCATTGCAAATTATCTATGTGGTGTATGTGCCTTTAAGAGCCCCAGGTGTGCGTAATGCTGGTAATTGCCACTTGGGCTATATAAGCCTGTGTATATCCTTTAGAACCCCCCCCCAGACTTTGCATAGTAAATAACCTATGAACCAACGCCTGTCTTCAGTGTCTTTATCAACACACGGACACTACAGTGGCGACGAAGTGGAAACAGACTTACCTGTAATTCGGCAGCACCTCAAGGACATCGATTCCTTGGGCGTCCAGAAGACTCAAGGAAGTGAGAGAAACTGTGGTTTCACCAGCTGGCCAAGCTGGTGGCAGGTACTGCGCTAATCCATCCTGGGCGTCAGGCTGGGGCTCCAGCGGCTGGCTCTACAGCTGAGACAGGCAGCGACATCGGAGGCAAGCAATAACGGACTGGGAGGGAGCACTCGGGAGACGGCCGGCGCAGCAAGCAGGTCAGCGTTCAGACCTTTTGCGGGAACGAGTCCCCAACAGTGAATAAACGGAAACCGCAGTAAAAACAGCGTTGTTATCGGCAGCAGCGGCGGGAAAGCGTGGGAAGCGCCATATCTTTGTAAGAAAAAAAAAGCGCGGGAAGCACCATATCTTTTCTGAAATGCCTAAATCTGGTAATATTGATGCTTTTGATAGCGAAATAGAGGATTGGACCACATATGTGGAAAGAGTAGAGGTATATTGCACTGCAAATGGAATAGAAGATTAAAAAAAAAGCTTCAGTACTTCTGAACTTAATGGGCGCAAAGACATACGTGCTGTTACGAAACTTAATCACTCCAGCCAAACCAAAGGACAAGAATTTTAAAGAAATTGTTGATACCCTGCAGGAGCACTTAAACCCAACACCTCTGCTAATAGCGGAACGATTCAAGTTCTTCAAGAGAAATCAACACAAGAATGAAAGTAACGCTGATTACCAAACCGAATTAAGAAAGCTTTCAAAGTACTGCCAATTTGGGGCAGGACTATCAGATTATCTTCGAGACAAATTCGTTTGCAATCCCTTAAGTGAAGGAACACAAAAAAGACTGCTTTCTGAAAAAGATTGAACATTGGACAAAGCTTTCAGTATGGCTGTATCATACGAAGCAGCAGCAAAAGGAGCTGCAGAGATACAACAAGAGACACAGGACTTCGGCACCCATGAAATGACACATGGGTTCGGAAGATGTTATCGCTGCGGCAGATCCACCCATAACCAGAAGGACTGCTGGTTCAAGGACAAAGCATGAAGGCAATGCGGGATGATTGGACACATTGCACGGGTATGCCAAACTGGACAAAATAAATCCACTGACAGAAAAAAAAAATCAATAAAGAAAAGTACAGGAAGGTACAAATGATGACGGACAGTAGCTCCGAAGACCAGAAGAGCGATAGTGACTTCAAAAACAAGAGACTAAGCTGTCTCAAATTACATAATGTACTTGCCAACGAGGATTAGCAAACCATTTGGGTTACCCTCACAATAGCAGGGTCCCCAGTTAAAATGGAGCTGGATACAGGGTCAGCTCTAACCATAATAAATCGACGAGATTACGAGAGGCTATTTTCACATATACCTCTAAAAGACACATCCTTTAAATTAAAAACATATACGGGGCAGAAAGTATACCCCAAAGGAAAAATAAGGGTGCCTGTTGTATACAACGGCAAAGAAATACAAAAGTTGTATTTATACATTCTACAAGATGGTGGTCCACCGTTGTTGGGACGTGAATGGATCAGGAAGATACGTTTAGACTGGCACTCCATTCAGGCACTGATGGTGACCAGTAAGGAAAAAAACAATGATGACATCATACCTGAACGATTAAAAGACATCTTGGCCAACGCCAAAGAATTGTTTCAAGAGAAACTAGCATTGAATAATGATAAATCTGAAGAACAGAGAAAAATTCGCATCTGTGGAGACTTCAAGGTGACTGTAAACCCGATCCTTCACACAGTACAGTATCCTCTTCCGAGGATAGAAGATATTTTCACCTCACTATCCAGAGGGAAACGTTTCACCAAAATTGACTTGGCACAGCCATATCTGCAGATGGAGGTTGAGGACGCCTCTAAAAAGTATCTCACAATAAACACACACAAAGGCCTGTACCAGTACAATCGACTGGTTTTTGGTGTAGCATCAGCTCCAGTTATCTGGCAAAGAGCTATGGAGCAAGTCCTGCAAGGCATTCCGGGGGCTCAATGCTACCTAGACGACATCCTTGTAACAGGTGAAAATGACAACGAGCACCTTGCCAATTTGGAGCAGGTGCTCACTAGGCTGAAAGAACGGGGCCTACGAGCAAATCGCCCCAAGTGCGAATTTTTCCAAAATCAGATATCATATTGTGGCCAAATAATTAATAATGAAGGGTTGCATAAGTCACCTGAAAAATTGAAGCAGTTATAAAAGCCCCAGCACCTGAAAATGTTTCACAATTAAGGTCATTCCTGGGATTAATAAATTACTATCATAAATTTTTACCGAACTTACCAACTCTTCTACACCCTCTTAATGAACTTCTAGAGACAGGAGTGATTTGGAAATGGAACGAAGACTGTAAACGTGCCTTCCATAAATGCAAAGACTTAATCATATGCGAAGAAGTTTTGGCTCATTACAACCCATCACTACCAATCAGACTGGCGTGCGATGCATCCCCTTACGGCATAGGAGCAGTATTATCCCATAAATTCCCTGTTGGCTCAGAACGGCCGATAGCTTTTGCGTCATGCTCATTAAACTCAGCTGAGCATAACTATGCCCAAATAGACAGGGAAGCACTCAGCCTGGTATGGGGAGTGAAGAAATTCAACCATTACCTACACGGACAAAAATTTAACTTGTTGACTGACCATCAACCCCTCATCTCCATATTCAACCCTAAAAAAGGTGTTCCCATTATGACAGCACAAAGGCTACAGAGGTGGTCCCTTTTTCTAGGGGCACACCAATACAACATAGAATACAAAGGATCAAAACAGCATGGGAATGCTGACGGTTTATCGCACCTAACATTGCCAATGATAGAAGAGGCACCTACAGTAAACCCAGTAGAGATATTCCACTCTACCATAGTGGAATGTCTACCAGTGACAAATTCTGCCATTGAAAGGGAGACAAGAAATGACCCGACTCTCTCACGGGACTATGATTTAACAGTGAAGGGATGGCCAGCACATGGCGAACCAGTGTTGCCAGCATTCTCGCAAAGAAGAGAACAGCTGTCAGTGTGCCGAGGAACCTTGATGTGTGGATCCAGATTGGTGATTCCACCCAAACTCCAGGATAAAATGCTAAAGGAGCTTCACGAGGGGCATCTGGGTGGAGTGAAAATGAAGAACCTAGCTAGGGCGTTTGTATGGTGGCCAGGTATCGATGGAGACATCGAAGACATTACGAAGAGCTGCCTAGGATGCCAGAAGGTCCAAAACGCTCCACCACAGGCCCCTCTACATCCATGGGAGTGGCCCTCATCTCCCTGGCAAAGGGTGCACATCGACTTTGCAGGTCCATTTATGGACACAATGTTCTTAATCGCGGTTGATGCACACTCCAAGTGGCCAGAGGTAATAAAGATGTCCTCCACCACCACAGAAAAAACAATCACAGAATTAAGGACCATATTTGCCAGGAATGGGCTGCCAGAA
Source organism: Somniosus microcephalus (assembly GCF_052327205.1). Lineage (NCBI taxonomy): Eukaryota > Metazoa > Chordata > Chondrichthyes > Squaliformes > Somniosidae > Somniosus > Somniosus microcephalus. The sequence goes on along the minus strand of NW_028225184.1, from coordinate 46,450,707 downwards.
CAGATATGTTCTGATAATGGACCGCAATTTGTGTCCGAAGAATTCAGAAAGTTCTTAAAAAACAATTGGGTAAAGCACTACACGTCCGCCCCATACCATCCTGCCACCAATGGATTGGCTGAAAGGATTGTCCAGACCTTCAAGAAGGCCATAAAGGCCATGGGTAATGAAGACATAAAACTTCAGCTCAAGGTGGATAACTTCTTATTCGCATACAGGAATGCAACACATATGGTTACCAATAGAAACCTAAGATGCCGGCTGGATTTGGTCAAGCCCAACATCAGAAGGGACGTGGAGAACCGGCAGTTTCAAGGCATGAATGAAAGGCCAACTAGGGCCTTCCAGATAGGCCAACAGGTTTTGGCCCATACTACCGTACCAAGAAATGGCAGCCTGGAACTATCTGCACATGACTAGGACCACTGATGTATACCGTGGACATCAGAGAAAGCATAATAAGGCGCCATGCTGAACAAATCATAAAGTCATCAGAAAAGGGACAACCTACACCACCACGCTATACATCTAATGATGAAGTAGAGATACCCATATCTACCTCCGATCCGGTGATACTGGAACCCGATGAACCCGACACTGGCATTGAAGCCGAATCAGCCTTGCCAGAAGAACCTACTACACCACCAGAGACTACTACACCCCTGAGGCGTTATCCGGACCGAGTCAGGAAGCCTCCTGAGAGATTAACTTATAATTAATTAATTACAGCAATGTATATTATTTTGCATATAACATGTAATTAATAATTACTTAAAATATGATGTACTGGTTAGCTAAAAGGGGAGGAATTCTGGTGTAGGTGCCTTTAAGAGCCCCAGGTGTGCGTAATGCCGGTAATTGCCACTTGGGCTATATAAGCCTATGTATTGTGTATATCCTTTGGAACCCCCCCCCCCCAGACGTTGCTTTGTAAATACCTATGAACCAACTCCTGTCTTCAGTGTCTTTATCAACACACGGACACTACAATCTACATTGCAAACTGAAATCCCATTGCAAAGTGCTCTTGCATTACAAATGACTATTATATTGCAAGTTGCTATTTCATTGCAATGATCTATTGCATTGCAAATTATGGTCATATTGCAAAGCGATATTCCATTGCAATGTTCTATCGGTTTGGAAATAACTGTTATATTGCGAAGTGATACTCCATTGAAATGTACTATTGCAATACGAATGTCTACAATATTCTTAAGTGATATTCCATTGCAAGGTGCTATTGCATTGCTAATGACTATTACATTGCCAAGTGATATTCCATTGCAATATGCTATTGCATTGCAATTGACGATAAGGTTGCAAAACGATAATCAATTAGAATGAGCTAATGCGTTGCAAATGATTATTACATTGCAAAGTGATATTCCATTGCAATGTTTTATTGCTTTCTAAAAGACGAATATATTGAAAAGTGATTTGGCATTGCAATGACGTATTGCACTACAATGACTATTAAATTAAAATTATGTTCCATTGCAATGTGCCATTGCATTGCAAATGACTATTAAATTGCAAAGTGATATTCCATTGCAATATGCTATTGCATTGCAATTGACGATTATGTTGCAAAACGATAATCCATTAGAATGAGCTAATGCGTTGCAAGTGATTATTATATTGAAAATTGATATTCCATTGCAATGTTCTATTGCTTTTTAAATGACGAATATATTGCAAAGTGATATTCCATTGTAATCTTCTATTGCTTTGTAAATGACTAATATATTGCAAAGTGATATTCCATTGAAATGATCTATTGCATTACAATGACAATTATATTTAAAGTTATGTTCCATTGCAATGTTACATTGCATTGCAAATGAGTATTATATTGCAATGTGCTGTTCCATTGCAATGTTATTTTGCTTTGTAAATAAGAAATATATTGCAAAGTGATATTTCACTGCAATTATCTATTGTATTACAATTACTATTATATTTAAATTGCTATTTCTCTGCAATGTTCTATTGCATTACAATGACTATTATATTTAAAGCTGTGTTCCATTGCAATGTTCCATTGCATTGCAAATGACTATTTCATTGCAAAGTGATGTTCCATTGCAATATGCTATTGCATTACAAATGACTACTAGGCTGTTAATTGATAATTCATTGCAATGAACTAATGCATTGCAAATGACATTCATTGCAAACTGAAATTGCATTTCAATGTGCTCTTGCAATGCAAATGAATATTATATTGCAGACTGATATTGCATTGCAATTTTCTATTGCATTACAAATTACTACTATACTGGCAGTGCAGCCTTCGGTCGCATGAGGAAGAGAGTGTTTGAAGACCAGCACCTCAAACCCGACACTAAGCTCAGGGTCTACAGGGCAGCAGTGATAGCTGCCCTGCTGTATGCCTCAGAGACATGGACCATGTACAGCAGACACCTCAAAGCATTGGAGAGGTACCACCAATGCTGCCTCTGCAAGATCCTGCAAAACAATTGGCAGGATAGGCGCACCAGCGTCAGTGTTCTTGCTCAGGCCAACATCCCCAGCATCGAACTTCTGACCATGCTCAATCAGCTCCGATGGACGGGTCACATTGTCCTCATGCCCGATACGAGACTCCCAAACAAGCACTCTACTTGGAGCTCCGGCACGGCAAGAGAGCTCCAAGTGGGCAGAGGAAATGCTTCAAGGACCTCCTCAAAGCCTCCTTGAAAAAGTGTATCATCCCCACCGACACCTGGGAATCCCAGGCCCAAGACTGCAAAAATGCAGGAGAATCATTCGGGAAGGCGCCGATCACCTCCAGTCTCTTCGCCGGGAGCAAGCAGAAGCCAAGCACAAGGAGCGCACATCAACCCAAGCACCCCGCCCACCCACCCCTGCAACCACCGCCTGCCCCACCTGTGACAGAGACTATAGGTCCCGCATTGGACTCATCAGTCACCTGAGAGCTCATTTGTAATGTGGAAGCAAATCATCCTCAGTTCCGAGGGACTGCCTAAGAAGAAGAGATACTGTTAAGTGATATTCCATTGCAATAATCTATTGCATTTCAAATTATTATTACAGTGGAAAGAGAAATTCCGTTGCAATGTTCTCCTACTTTTCAAATGACAGTTCTATTGCAAAGTGATATTCCATTGACATGTTCTATTGCTTTGGATATGCCGATTCTTTTGCAAAGTTATATTCCATTGCAATGATCAATTACATTGCAAATGAAGAATACATTGCAAAGTGATATTTTATTTAAATGTCCTATTACATTACAAATGACTACTATATCCTTAATTGATATTCCATTGCAATATGTTATTGCATTTCAAATGATTATTAAATTGCAAAGAGATATTCCATTGCAATATTCGTTTGCTTTGCAAATGAAAACTATATTACAAAGTGATATTCAATTGCAATGTTCTTTTGCTTTGCAAAGGACGAATATATTGCAAAGGGATATTCCATTGCAATTTTCTATTGCATTACAAATGACTGCTATATTCATAAGTGATATTCCACTGCAATGTGCTATTGCATTGCAAATGTCTGTTATATTACAAAGTGATATTCCATTACAATGTTCTATTGCGTTGCAAATGACGATTTTTATTGCAGTGATATTCCTTTGTAATATTCTATTGCATTGCATATGACTATTATATTAAAAAGTGATATTCCATTGCAATTTTATATTGCATTGCAAATAACGCTTATTTTGCAAATCGATATTCCATTGCAATCTGTTATTGCATGGCAAGTGACTATTACATTCCTCATTGATATTCCATTGCAATGACAGCTATGGTGTTAATTGATAATTAACTGCAATGTACTAATGCATTGCAAATGACTTACATTGCAAACTGAAATGCCATTGCAAAGTGTTCTTGCATTGCAAATGACTATTATATTTCAAAGTGATATTACATAGCAATGTTTTACTTCTTTGCAAATAACTATTATATTGTAAAGTAATATTCCATTGCAATGTTATATTGCATTGCAGTAACGCTTATTTTGCAAATCGATCTTCCATTGCAATTTGCTATTGTACTGCAAGTGACTATTACATTGCTTAGTGATATTCCATTGCAATGATCTATTGCATTCGAAATTACTAATATGCTGTTAATTGATAATTATTTGCAATGTACTAATGCATTGCAAATTACTTACTTTGCAAACTGAAATTCCATTGCAATGTGCCCTTGCATTGCAAATGCCTATTATATTGCAAAGTGATATTCCATTGCAATGTTGTATTGCATTGCAAATGGCGGTCATATTGGAAACAGATATTCCATTTCAACAATCTATGGCATTGGAAATAATTTTTATGTTGCATAGCGATATTCCAATGCAATATGCTATCGCAGTACAAATGACAATATTGCAAAGTTATTTCCCATTGCATTATGCTATTGCATTGCAATAGACTATTATGTTGCAAACCGATAATCCATTAGAATGACCTAATGCATTGCAAATGATTATTATATTGCAATGTGATGTTCCATTGCAATATTCTATTGCTTTGCAAGTGGTGATTCTATTGCAAAGTGATATTCCATTGCAATGTTCTATTGAATTGGATATGACGATTCTATTACAAAGTTATATTCCATTGCAATGTTCGATTGCAGTAAAAATGAAGAATACATTGAAAAGTGATACATAATCACAATGTCCTATTAAATTACAAATGATTACAGTATGCTTAATTTATATTAAATTGCGATGTGCTGTTGCATTGCAAATGACTATTGAATTGCAAAGTGATAGTCCATTGCAATGTTCTATTGCATTGCAAATGAAGAATATATTGTGAAGTGATATTCCTTTGCAATGTTATGTTGCTTTGCAAATGACGAATATATTGCATAGAGATATTCCATTGCAATGTTCTTTTGCATTACAAGTGACTGCTATATTCTTAGGTGATCTTGAATTGCAATGTGCTATTGCATTGCCAATGTCTATTATATTTCAAAGTGATATTCCATTGCAACATTCGATTGCATTGCAAATGAAGAACATATTGCAAAGTGATATTCCATTGGAATGTTCGATTGCATTGCAAATAAAGAATTTATTGCAAAGTGATGTTCCATTGTAATGTTCTATTGCATTTCAAATGACGATTTTATTGCCGTGAGATTCCTTTGCAATATTCTATTGCACTACAAATGTCTATTATATTGAAAAGTGATATTCCATTGCAATATTATATTTCATTGCAAATAACGCTTATTTTACAAATCGATCTTCCATTGCAATTTGCTATAGCATTACAAGTGACTATTACATTGCTAAGTGGTATTCCATTGCAATGCTCTATTGCATTAGCAATGAATAATAAGCTGTTAATTGATAATTAATTGCAGTGAACTAATGATTTGCAAACTACTATCATTGCAAACTGAAATTCCCTTGAAATATGCTCTTGCATTGCAAATGACATTTATATTGCGAAGTCATACTCCATTGCAATGTTCATTGGCTTTGCAAATAATGAATTTATTGCAAAGTGATATTCCATTTCAATGTTCTATTGCATTGCAAATTAGTATTTAATTGCAAAGTGATATACCATTGCAATGTTCGATTGCATTGCAAATGAAGAATGCATTGCAAAGTGATATTCCATTGCAATGATCTTTTGCTTTGCAAGTGACGAATATATTGCAAAGTTATATTCCTTTGCAATGTTCTATTGCATTACAAATGTCTATTATATTGCAAACTGATATTCCATTGCAATGTTCCATTGCATTGCATATGAAATATATAATACAAAGTTATATTCAATTGGAATGTTCGATTGCATTGCAAATAAAGAATATATTGCAAAATGATGTTCCATTGTAATGTTCTATCGCAGTGCAAATGACGATTTTATTGCAGTGATATTCCTTTGCAATGTTCCATTGCATTGCAAATGGCTATTATATTGCAATGCGATATTCCATTGAAATGATATATTGCATTACAAATGATTAATAGGCTGTTAATTGATAATTCATTGCAATGTACCAATGCATTGCATATGACTTTCATTGCAAAGTGATATTTCATTGCAATGTTCTATTGCATTTCAAATCCCTACTATAATCTTCTCCGGTAGAAGAGGCACCTACAGTAGACCCAGTGGAGATGTTCCACTCTACCATAGTGGAATGTCTACCAGTAACAAATTCTGCCATTGAAAGGGAGACGAGAAATGACCCGACTCTCTCACGGGTCTATGATTTAACAGTGCAGGGATGGCCAGCACATGGCGAACCACTGTTGCCAGCATTCTCGCAAAGAAGAGTACAGCTGTCAGTGTGCCGAGGAACCTTGATGTGTGGATCCCGAATGATGATTCCACCCAAACACCACGGAAAATACCATCAAAGTATTAAGGACCATATTTGCCAGGAATGGGCTGCTGGAACAGATCTGTTCTGATAATGGACCGCAATTTGTGTCTGAAGAATTCAAGAAGTTCTTAAAAAACAACGGGGTTAAGCACTACACGTCTGCCACATACCATCCCGCCACCAATGGATTGGCTGAAAGGTTTGTCCAGACCTTCAAGAAGGCCATAAAGGGCATGGGTAATGAAGACATAAAACTTCAGCGCAAGGTGGATAACTTCTTATTCGCATACAGGAATGCAACACATATGGTTACCAACCAAACTCCCACCATGATGTTCTTCAATAGAAACCTAAGATGCCGGCTGGATTTGGTCAAGCCCAACATCAGAAGGGATGTGGAGAACCAGCAGTTTCAAGGCATGAATGAAAGGCCAACTAGAACCTTCCAGATAGGTCAACAAATTTTGGCCCGGGACTACCGTACCGAGAAATGGCAGCCTGGAACTATCTGTACATGACTAGGACCACTGATGTATACTGTGGACATCGGAGAAAGCATAATAAGGTGCCATGCTGACCAAATCATAGAGTCATCTGAAAAGGGACAACCTACACCACAACTCTATACGTCTAACGATGAAGTAGAGATAACCTTATCTGCTTCCGATCCGGTGATACTGGAACCCGATGAACCCGACACTGGCATTCAAGCCGAATTAGCCTTGCCAAAAGAACCTACTACACCACCAGAAACTACTACACCCCCGAGGCGTTATCTGGACCATGTCAGGAAGCCTCCTGAGAGACTGACTTATAATTAATTAACTACAGCAATGTGTATATTATTTTTCTTATAACATGTAATTAATAATTACTTAAAATATGATGTACTGTTTAGCTAAAAGGGGAGGAATTGTAGTGTATGTGCCTTTAAGAGCCCCAGGTGTGCTGTAATGCCGGTAATGGCCACTCGGGCTATATAAGCCTGTATATTGTGTATATCCGTTAGAACCCCCCCCAGACTTTGCTTAGTAAACACCAATGAACCAACTCCTGTATTCAGTGTCTCTATCAACACACGGACACTACAGCATTGCAATTGTCGATTATGTTGCAAAACGATAATCCATTAGAATGAGCTAATGCATTGCAAATGATTATTATATTTAAACTTGTGTTCCATTGCAATGTTCCATTGCATTGCAAATGACTAATATATTGCAAAAAGATATTCCTTTGCAATGATCTATTGAATTACAAATGACTACCAGGCTGTTGTTTGATAATTCAATGCAATGTACTAATGCATTGCAAATGACTTTCATTGCAAACTGAAATTCCATTTAAATGTGCTCTTGCAATGTAAATTACTATTATATGGCAAAGTGATATTCCATTGCAATGTTCTATTGCATTACAAATGACTACTATCCAGTTAAGCGATATTCCATTGCAATATTCTATTGCATTTCAAATTATTATTACAGTGCAAGCTGACATTCCATTGCAATGCTCTCTTCCATTGCAAATTAGGATTCTATTGCAATGTGATATTCCATTGCAATGTCTGATTGCATTGCAAGTGACTATTACATCGCTAAGTGATATTGAATTGCAATGCTATATTGCATTATAGATGACTACTATACTGTTAATTGATAATTCTTTGCAATGTACTAATGCATTGCAAAAGACTTTCATTGCAAACTAAAATTCCAATGCAGTATGCTCTTGCATTTCTAATGATTATTATATGGCAAAGTGATATTCAATTGCAAAGTTCTATTGCATTACAAATGACTGCTATATTCTTAAGTGATATTCCATTGAAATGAGCTATTTTATTGCAAGTGACTACAACATTGATAAGTGATATTCCATTGCAAAGATATATTGCATTACAGATGACTGCTATACTGCTAATTGGTAATTCATTGCAATGTACTAATGCATTGCAAATGACTTACATTGCAAACTGAAATTCCATTGCAGTGTGCTCTTGCATTGCTAATGATTATTGCTAGTGATTATTACATTGCAAAACATATTCCATTAGAATGAGGTAATGCATTGCAAATGACTATCATTTTGCAAAGTGATACCACATTGCAATGTTCTATTTCTTTGCAAATGACGATTATAATGCAATGCGATATTCCATTGCAATGGTCAACTGCATTGCAAATGACGATTATATGCAGATGTTCCATTGCAATGTTCTAATTCTTTGCAAATTACTATTATATTTTAAAGAAATATTTCCTTGCAATGTGCTGTTGCATTGCAAATGTCAATTACATTGCAAAGTGATATTCCATTGCAATGTGGTATTGCATTGCAATTGACGATGTTATTGCAAAGCAATAATCAAATTAGAATGAGCTAATGCATTGCAAATGACTATTATATTGCATAGTGATATTCCATTGCAATTTTCTTTTGCTTTCCAAATGAGGAATATATTGCAAAGTGATATTCCATTGCAATGTTCTATTGAATTACAAATGGCGATTTTATTGCAGTGATAATCCTTTGCAATGTTCTACTGCATTGCAATTGACTATTATATTGCAAACTAAATTCAATTGCAATGTTGTACTGCATTGCAAATAATGCTTATTTTGCAAATCGATATTCCATTGCAATTTGTTATTGCATTGCAAGTGAATATTCCATTGCTAATTGATATTCCATTGCAATGATCTATTGCATTACAAATGACTGCAATATTTGTAAGTGATATTCCATTGCAATTTGCTACTGCATTGGAAATGTCGATTAGATTGCAAAGCGATATTCCATTACAATGTTGTATTGCATTACAAATGACTACTATATTCTTAAGTGATATGCCATTGCAATGTGCTATTGCATTGCAAATGTCTATTATCTTTCAAAGTGATATTGCATTGGAATGTTCGATGGCATTGCAAATGAAAGATATATTGCAAAATGAAATTCCATTGTAATGTTCAATTGCATTACAAATGACGATTTTATTGCAGTGATATTACTTTGCAATGTTCTATTGCATTGCAAATGAAAATTATATTGCAAAGTGATATTCAATTGCAATGTTGTATTGCACTGCACATGACTATTATATTGCATTGCAAATAACGCTTATTCTTCAAAATGATATTCCATTGCAATTTGCCATTGCATTGCAAGTGACTTTTACATTGCTAATTGATATTCCATTGCAATGATGAATTGCATTATAAATGACTACTATGCTGCTAATTGACAATTCATTGCAATGTACTAATGCATTGCAAATGACTTACATTGTAAACTGAATTTCCAATGCAATTTGCTGTTGCATTGCAAATGACGACTATACTGTTAATTGATATTCCATTGCAATATTATATTGCATTGCAAATGACTATTACATTGCTTATTTATATTCCATTACAATGTTCTCTTGCTTTGCATATGACGATTCTATTGCAAATTGATATTCCATTGCAGTGTATTATTGCATTGCACATGACTACGATATTGCTAAGTGTATTCCTTTTTAATGTCCTATTTCATTGCTGATGACTGTTATATTGCAAAATGATGTTCCATTTTAACGTGCTATTGCATTGCAAATGTCTATTATATTCCAAAGTGATATTCCATTGCAATGTCCGATTACATTGCAAATGAAGAATATATTGCAAAGTTATATTCCATTGCAATGTTCGATTGCATTAAAAATGAAGAATATATTGCAAAGTGATATTTAATTGCAATGTTCTATTGCATTACAAATGACTGCTACCTTCTAAAGTGATATTACATTACAAATGACTATTATAATGCAAAGTGCTATTCCATTGAAATGTTCTATTGCATTGCAAATGACGGTTATATTGCAATGATATTTCATTGCAATAAACTATTGCATTGCAAATGAATATTATATGGCAAAGTGATATTCCATTGCAATGTTCCATTGCATTACAATGACTACTATATTCTTAAGTAATATTCCATTTCAATGTTCTATTGCTTTGCCACTTACCATTATAATGCAAAGCGATATTCTTTGTAATGTTCTATTAAATGGCAAATGACGATTTTGATGCAGTGATATTTCTTTGCAATGTTCTGTTGCATTGCAAATGACTATTCTATTGCAATTGCTATGTTGTATTGCAGTGGAAATGACTATTATATTGCCAAGTGATATTCCATTGCAATTTTATATTGCATTGCAAGTAACGCTTATTTTGCTAATTGATATTGCACAGCAATCTGCTATGCATTGCAAGTGACTATTACATTGCTAAGTGATATTCCATTGCAATGATCTATTGCATTACAAAACACTAATATGCTGTTAATTGATAAGTCATTGCAATGTACCATTGCATTGCAAATGACTTGCATTGCAAACTGAAATTCCATTGCAATGTGCTGTTGCTTCGCAAATGACTATTATATGGAAAAGTGATATTCCATTTCAATGTTCTATTGCATTGCAAATGACTGCTATATTTCAAAGTGATATTCCATTGCTGTATGCTATTGCACAGCAATAAACATTTATGTTGCAAAATCATAATCCATTAGAATGTGCTTTTGCAACACGAATGTATACTATATTCTTAATTGATATTCCATTGCAATGTGCTATTGCATTGATAATGACTACTATTATAAAGTCCGCACCTCAATAATACACGGACTTCGGGAGGGCAGTTTAACAGGTACTTTACTGAACAAGAGGCAGCTTGAAACTGAAACTACAGAAGCCGGCTAGGGCCTTTTATACATGGGTGGTCACTGCCGGTACTGCAGTCTGAGACCAGTTATTCCCTTAAAGGTACATACACAACAATTCCTCCCCTTTTAGATAAACAGTACATAACATTCATTTAACAAATAAATAATAACTAATTACAATTACAATTTTCTCAGTAATATATACATCAACTGAAATAGTCATTTATAAGTTCAGTCTTTGAGGAGGCTTACTGATCCGGGCTGAATAGCGCCTTTCTCGAGTATCCTGTTCTGACGGTGGAATCAATTCTGGCTCATTGTCATTGGTTGGTTCGTCAGCTTCCAATACCCCTGCTTCTGAGGTAGACGCTATCTGTACTTTGGGCTCAATACCAGGTGCACATGCTTTTGGTACAGGTTTGGCTTGTTCCTGTGGCTCTAGAATCTGGTCAGCATGGCATCTCATGATGCTCTCTCAAACTTCCACTGTGTACATTAGTGGTCCCTGCTGTGTGCCTCTCGTGCCTGGCTGCCATTTTTCTGTTCGGTAGTCACGGGCCAAGACTGGTTGCCCTATCTTGAAGCTCCTGGTTGGCTTCTCATTTATGTGCTGGAACTGCTTATCCTCAACATCTCGTCTTATGTTTGGTTTGAGCAAATCCAAGCGACATCTTAGTCTCCGGTTGAAAAACAGTATGGCTGGAATTTGGTTGGTTACTGCATGTGTCGCATTCCGGTAAGCAAACAGGAATTTATCCACCTTGGGTTGCAGTGGTATTTCGTCAGTATACATTGCCTTTATGGCCTTTTTAAAGGTCTGAACAAACCTCTCAGCCAATCCATTTGTGGCTGGATGATATGCGGCAGATGTGTAATGTTTCACCCCATTATTCTTCAGGAACCTGCGGAAATCCTCAGACACAAACTGTGGGCCATTGTCGAAACTGATCTGTTCTGGCAACCCATTCCTGGCGAAGATGGTCCTGAGGACTGCAATAGTTTTCTCCGTGGTGGTGGAGGACATTTTAATGGCCTCTGGCCATTTCGAATGGGCGTCCACAGCGATTAGAAACATTGAGTTCATAAATGGACCAGCGAAATCAATGTGTTCCCTTTGCCATGGAGATGAGGGCCACTCCCATGGATGTAGCGGTGCCTGTGGTGGAGCGTTTTGGACCTTCTGGCATCCTGTGCATCCCTTGGTCATATCCTCGATTTCTTTATCGATTCCCAGCCACCACACAAACGCCATGACTCGGCTCTTCATTTTTTGCCCTCCCAGATGACCCTCGTGAAGCTCATTGAGTACTCTATCTCTCAACTTGAGTGGAATTACCACTCGGGATCCACACATCAAGGTTCCCCGGCACACTGACAGCTGTTCACTCCTTGGTGAGAATGTTGGCAACAGTGAGTCGCCATATGCTGGCCATCCCTTCACTGTCAAATCATAGATGCGAGAGAGTGTCGGGTCATTTCGGGTTTCCGTCTCAATACTTGCGTTTGTAACAGGCAAACATTCAACTATGGTCGCATGGAATATCTCCTCTGTGTCCACTGCTGGTGCTTCTTCCACCATAGGCAACGGTAGGCGCGAAAGCCCATCAGCGTTTCCATGTTGTTTCGTACCTTTGTACTCTATGTCACACTGATGTGCCCCTAGAAAAAGTGACCTTCTTTGCAGCCGTTGCGCCACCATCACTGGAACGCCCTTCTTTGGGTTAAAAATTGAGACCAGGGGTTGATGATCAGTCAGTAGAGGAATTTCTGCCCGAGCAGATAGTAATTGAACTTCTTCACCCCGCACACCAGGATGAGGGCCTCCCTGTCAATATGGGCGTAGTTACACTCGGCTGAGGTTAGCAAGCGCGATGCAAAGGCTATTGGCCTCTCTGAACCATCACGGAATATGTGTGAGAGCACCGCTCCAATGCCGTAAGGTGACGCATCACATGCCAACCAAATCGGCAGCATTGGGTTGTAGTGGGCCAATACTTCTTTTGATGTGATTTGGCATTTACATTCCTGAAAGGCACGCTTACACTCATCACTCCATTTCCATGTTACACCAGTTTGAAGGAGGGCATTCAATAGGTGCAGAATTGTAGATAAATTCAGCAAGAACTTATGGTAGTAGTTCACCAACCCGAGGAACGAGCTCAGTTGCGACACATTTTCTGGTGATGGAGCCTTGACTACAGCCTCAATCTTGTCCGGCGACTTATGCAACCCTTCCTCATCAATCCTGTGGCCACAATACGAGATTTGTCTCCTGAAGAACTCGCATTTGGGATGGTTGGCTCGTAGCCCATATTCCTGCAATCTCGTGAGCACCTGTTCCAGTTTGGCAAGGTGTTCATTGTCATTTTCGCCCGTTACCAGGATGTCATCCAAATAACACTGGGTCCCCGGGATCCCTTGCAGGACTTGTTCCATTGCTCTCTGCCACAGAGCCGGGGCCGATGCTACCACAAATACCAGTCGATTGTACTGGTAAAGGCCTTTGTGAGTGTTTATCGTTAGGTATTTCATAGATGCTTCTTCCACCTCCATTTGTCGATACGCTTGAGCCAGGTCAATATTTGTAAAACGTTTCCCTCCAGATAGTGAGGCAAAAATATCTTCTAACCGCGGAAGCGGATACTATACTGTGTGCAGGACTGGGTTCACAGTCACCTTGAAGTCCCCACAGATGCGAACCTTGCTTGGCTCCCCAGGCGTGATGCTCAATGCTTTCTTCATTGCAGGACGATGGGTGTGGCCCACTCGCTCCAGTCCTCCTTAGGCAGCACCCCTGAATGCTCCAGACTCTCCAGTTCAGCTTCCACAGCTGGGCGTATCACATATGGCACCGGTCTGGCCTTGAAAAATTTTGGGGTTGCGTTATCCTCAATCTATGTGGTTGCCTTTACTCCTTTTAGAGTCCCAAGTCCTTGTTGGAACACCTCTTCTGTGTCAGATAGAATTTGTGACAGACGTCCAGGTGCGACGTCATCATCTTTTTTGTCAGTCACAGTTAGTGCCAGAATGGAATGCCAATCCAATTGTAGTCTTCGGATCCATTCACGTCCCAATAATGGTGGTCCTCCATCTCGTAGTATATATATGTATAGTTTCTGTGTTTCCTTCCTGTTATATTCAACTGGCACCATTATTTTTCCTCTGGGGTAGACCTTTTGCCCCGTGTATGTCTTCAATACAATGGACGTGTCCTTTAAGGGTATGTGGGAGAATACACGCTCATCGCCTCGTCGATTCATTACAGTTAGGGCTGATCCTGTGTCCAATTCCATCTTCACCGGGGACCCTGCTATCATGAGGGTGACACAAATGGTTCTGTGATCTTCTTTTGCGATCACGTTGTGTAGCTTTAAACAACTTAGTCGCCTGCCCCCAGAGTCCTTATCACTCTCCTGATCTTCTGAACTACTATCTGTCAGTTTATTTACTTTCCTGTACTGTTCCTTAGTAGTTCTCGTCGTGTTGGTCTTCTTTCCCGACCTGCAGACTCTTGCTATATGTCCCATTTTCCTGCATTGCCTGCATATTTTGTCTTTAAACCAGCAGTCCTTCTGCTCATGGATTGTTCTGCCGCAGCGATAGCACTTTTCGGCTCCATACGCCATTTCGTTGGCGCTGTATTCTTGTGGTTTCTGTTGTATTTCTGTAGCTCCCCGTGCTGCTGCTTCGTAGGATACTGCCACGCTGAAAGCGTGTTCTACCGTCAGGTCCTTTCTTGCAAGTAATCGTTTCTGGGTTCCTTCACTCTGGAGCCCGCAGACAAACTTATCCCGTAAGGTTTCTGCCAGTCCTGCTCCGAACTGGCACTGCTTCGATAACTTGCATAGTTCCGTAAGATAGTCAGCATTGCTCTCATCTTTGTGCTGGTTTCTTTTATGGAACTTGAATCTTTCTGCTATCAGCAGTGGTGTAGGGCTTAGATGTTCCTGTAAGATATGAACAATCTCCTCAAAACTTTTCTCCATTGGTTTAGCTGGGGTAAATAAATTCCTCAATAGGCCGTACGTACTCGCACTCATCAGATTTAATAATACCGATGCCCTCATTCCATCAGGCACCTCATTTGCCTTGCAGTATTCTTCAATTCTTTCCACATACGTGGTCCAGTCTTCTACCTCATTGTCGAAAGCAGTGATACTGCCACTTTTCAGCGTCTTGGTCAATTTAAAATGGTGCCTCCCGCGCTTTTGCTTCTTCCCCAATGGAATGAAATGGCACCTCTCGCGCTTTTGCTTCTTCCCCAATGGGATAAAGTGGCGCCTCCCGCGCTTTTGATTCTTTCCCTTACTGCCACGCTGCTCCTAGCAATCTACGGGGTAATGATGGCGACCCGCAGCTTCGGCGCATCTCGCTTTCCTTCCCCCCTGTTTAGTTTCTCTCCGCTGTCCTGTTCTCGAGCACCGACCGCGCCCTGCACGCTACACACTCTCTCTCTTGTTTTCTTTTCCTGGGGACGCTGCGTGCCCGATTTGTAGAGCCGCTCGATCGAGCTGGAGCCCGTCGCAGTCCTGAAGGTTCAGCGCGCTACCTGCTACCAGCAAGATTCGCTGGAACCACAGTCTCTCCCACAATTCTCCAAACACCGATGGATTCTTTGGGCGGTTGCCCTCGGTCGCCGCCCGTTGCTCAGACTACGACCTTCTAGGACTTTCCTTTCAGGCGAGATCCCCGTGAGATGATGCCACACTGCAGGTGAGTTCGAACTAACTCGTCGCCACTGTAAAGTCCGTGCCTCAATAATACACAGACTTCGTGGGAACAGTTTAACAGGTACTTTACTGAACAAGAGGCAGCATGAAACTGAATCTACAGAAGCCTTCTAGGGCCTTTTATACAGGGGTGATCACTGTTGGTACTCCAGTCTAAGACCAGTTATTCCCTTAAAGGTACATACACAACAACTATATTGCAAAGTGATATTCCATTGCTGTATGCTGTTGCATTGCAATTAAGTCTGATGTTGCAAAATAATAATCCATTAGAATGAACTAATGCATTGCAGAAGATTATTATATTGTAAAATAATTTTTCATTGCAGTGTTTTATTGCTTTTTAAATGACGAATATATTGCCAAGTGATATTCCATTGCAATTCTCTATTGCATTACAATAACTATTATATTTAATTTATGTTCCATTGAAATGTCCCATTGCATTGCAAATGACTAGTGTATTGCAAAGTGATATTCCTTTGCAATGTTCTATTGCGTTGCAAATAACTGTAATATTGCAAACTGATATTCCATTGATATGTGCTATTGCAATACGAATGTCTACTATATTCTTAATTGATATACGATTGCAATATGCTATTGTATTGGAAATGACGAATATATTGCAGTGATATTCTATTGTAATCTGTTTTGCGTTGCCAATGACTATTACAGTGCTAAGTGATTTTCCACTGCAATGATCTATTGCATTACAATTGACTGCTATGCTGCTACTTGATAATTCATTACAATGTTATAATGCTTTGCAAACGACTATTATATTGCAATGTGATATTCCATTGCAATGTTCTATTGCTTTACAAATTACTACACTTTTAAGTGATATTCCATTGCAATATTTTATTGCATTACAAATTATTAGTACAATGCAAACTGAAATTCCATTGCAATGTTCTATTGTTTCTATTGCAAGGTGATATTCCATTGCAATGGTCGATTGCATTACAGATGAAGGATATATTGCAAAGTGATATTTAATTGCAATGTCCTATTGCATTGCACATGATTATTGAATTGCAAAGTGATATTGCATTGCACTCTGCTATTGCATTGCAATTGATGATTATGTTGGAAGTCGATATTCTATTAAAATGAGCTAATGCATTGCAAATGATTGTTATATTGCAAAGTGATATTCCATGGCAATATTCTACTCCATTGCAAATGACGTTTATATTGCTATGATATTTTATTGCAATGTTCTATTGCATTGTAAATTAATATTATATGGCAAAGTGATACTCAATTGCAATAGGTTATTGCATTGTAAATGAAGAATATATTGCAAAGTGATATTCCGTTGCAATGTCCATCTGCATTGCAAATGACTATTACATTTCTAAGTGATAATCCATTGCAATATTCTAATGCTTTACAAATGACTACTATACAGTAATGTGATATTCCATTGCAATATTCTATTGCATTGCAAATAATTATTACAATGACAACTGAATTTCCATTGCAATGTTCTTTTGCTTTTCAATTGACGATCCTATTGCAAAGTGATATTCCATTGCAAAGTTCAATTGCTTTGCACATGTCGATTCTATTGCAATGTGATATTCCACTTCAATGTTCTATTGCATTTCAAATGGCTACTATACCCTTAATTGATATTCCATTTCAATGTGATATTGATTTGCAAATGAATATGGAATTGATAAATGAAATTCCATGGCAATATGCTATTGCATTGCCATTGACATTTATATTGCAAAGCGATATTCTATTAGAATGAGGTGATACATTGCAAATGACTATTTTTTGAAAAGTGTTATTCCATTTCAATGTTCTATTGCATTGCAAATGACGGTCCTATTGTAAGCGATTTTGCATTGCAATGTGCTATTGCATTGCAAATGGAATGTGGTAAACCACTGTCATTCACTGTGTTCGCTATTGTTGTTGTTGTTGTTGTCGTTCACTCTTCTTTCACTGTTATACCTGACTATGCCTCAGCTGACTCCACCCTTGGCTACCTGGTATAAGGACGGCTGCACAGCAGCTCTCTGCCATTCGGTCGTCCACTAGAGGCATAGTCCTGATCTGTTTCTAGTTGCATTCTGTAGTTAATAAAAGCCTGTTGTTCTGAAATCTACTCAGCCTTTTATTAGAATCGATAGCGCATCAATTTTATTAACTACTGACGAAAAAAAAATAACGTTGCTGCAGATACTTAAGGTCAAGTGCCTGGAACTCAACCCGCAAGAACCGGACTCGCCTGCTAAGTTCTCACACTGGTTGAACTGTTTTGAGTCTTTTCTGGCTGCATCCAGCGAGACCGTCGCCACCGACGCCGACAAGCTCAGGGTGCTGAATTCGAAAGTAAACCACTGAGCTTTTGCCCTTATCCGGGATGCTACGAGCTACCAGGGGGCTATCGACATTTTAAAGGAACAATATGCACACCCGGTCAACTATGCTTACGCAAGACATCTCCTGGGATCCCGCAAACAACAGCCCGGGGAACCCACAGAAGCATACATACGGGCGCTGAAGGACCTCGGCCGAGCCTGCAAATGCAAGCAAGTATTAGCCATGGAACATACGGAGGAGCTCATCCGGGACGCCCTCGTTGCGGGCCTCAGGTCTAATCACACACGGCAGCGACTGCTGGAAAGTAGCGAGCTCGACCTGAAGAAGGCGATTTCACTCACCCTTTCATTGGACGTAGCCCATCGGAACATGGAGGCCTACTCCCCGGACCGCGCAGCCGCCTCATGGATGTCGCGGCCGCCGCCATCTTAGGACATGGCGCCGCCCCGGGCCCCGGCCCCAACTGCTGCAGTGATGTCCCGCCCGAGCCAGAAATGTTATTTCTGTGGCCAAACCAAACACCCCAGGGCACGCTGCCCGGCGAAAAACGCTGTCTGCTCTGCCTGCGGTAAGAAGGGACACTACGCTGGCGTCTGCAGAAGTCAGAAGACCCCTACCTTCAGCAGCGCCGCTTGCGATTCGTGTGAGCAGCCATCTTGCCTTCCTCCAGCCTCGTGGGGATCGGGATCGTCATGGGCGCCGCCATTTTGTCCTTCTACTCCGACGCCGCCATTTTGTCCGCCATTTTGCCAATGGGCCCCCAACTCACCGGGGTTTTACAGCGATGCTCCCGACTCCACAGCGGCCTCCATTACGCTGGATCAATCCAGACCCCATCAGCTAGCCAGGTCCATGATGGACATCCAGGTAAATGGCCGCGCCACAACTTTGATTCCGGGAGCACGGAGAGCTTCATACACCCTGATACGGTACGGCATTATTCCCTCTCGGTCCTGCCAGTGCACCATCGGATCGCCATGGCCTCAAAATCTCACTCAGCAGACATCGGCGGCTACTGCATAGTGACCCTTTCGGTGATGGGCTCCTTTTTTAAAAATGTAAAGCTCTTCGTCCTGCCACATCTCTGCGCTGCCGTTCTGCTGGGGTTGGATTTACATTGTCACTTTAAGAGTGTCACCTTGACATACGGTGGACCTTTTCCCCCACTCACTGTCTGCAACCAGCAGTTTATAAATTGCCCACCGCGCCCCACCTGTAGTCTCTCCACCCTCAAAATCACACCCACCCCCTGTTCGCTAACCTCACCCACGACTGCAAGCCTATCACCACAAAGAGCAGGCGATACAGCACCGGGGACAGATCCTTTATAAGATCTGAGGTGACGCGGCTCCTGAAGGAGGGGATTATTGAGGGTAGTACCAGCCCCTGGCGAGCTCAGGTGGTAGTCGTTAAGGCCGGCAACAAGCAGCGCCTGGTCATTGACTACAGCCAGACAATCAACAAGTACACCCAGTTGGACGCATACCCTCTCCCCCGCATAGCCGACATGGTTAATAAGATAGCGCAATATCGCGTTTTCTCGACCATTGACCTCAAGGCAGCATACCACCAAATCTCTATCCGCCCTGAGGACCGCCAGTACACAGCTTTCGAGGCAAACGGCCGTCTTTTTCACTTCCTCAGTGTTCCTTTCGGCGTCACCAACGGTGTCTCCGTCTTCCAGAGGGAGATGGACCGGACGGTCGATGAGAATGCGTTACAGGCCACGTTTCCCTACCTGGACAACATGACCATCTGTGGCCATGACATGCAGGACCATGACGCCAACCTTGATAAGTTCCTTCGCACGGCCCAACTCCTAAACCTCACGTACAACAAGGAAAAGTGCATATTCCGCACAACCCGCCTCGCTATCCTTGGCTGCATGGTGGAACAAGGAGTTATCGGTCCTGACCCTGACCGGATGCGCCCCCGATGGAACTTCCCCTGCCCCACTCTCTCAAGGCCCTCAAAAGGTGCCTGGGCTTCTTTTCCTATTACGCCCAGTGGGTCCCTCATTATGCGGACAAAGCCCGTCCACTAATCAAGTCCATTTCCTTTCCCCTGATGGCGGAGGCCCGCTCAGCCTTTCACCATATAATAGATGAAATTGCCAAGGCCACGATGCACTCCGTGGACGAGTCCATCGCCTTCCACGTGGAGAGCGATGCATCCGACTTTGCCCTGGCCGCTACCGTTAACCAGGCGGGAAGACCCGTGGCCTTCTATTTCACGAACCCTCCAGGGCTCCGAACTCAGACACCCCTCTGTGGAAAAGTAGGCCCAGGCCATTGTGGAGGCGATGCGCCACTGGCGGCACCACCTGGCTGGAAAACGATTTACCCTGCTTACTGACCAGCGTTCAGTCGCTTTCATGTTCAATAATAAGCAGAGGGGCAAAATCAAAAATAACAAGATTTTGAGGTGGAGAATTAAACTTTCCACCTACAATTACGACATCTTGTACCGGCCCGGGAAACTCAACGAACCCTCAGATGCTCTATCACGAGGCACATGCGCCAATGCGCAGATCGATAGACTACGGGGCCTCCACAAGGACCTCTGCCACCCGGGGGTCACCAGGTTCTTACACTTCATCAAGGCCCGCAACCTGCCTTACTTCATCGAGGAGGTCAGGACCATGACCAGAAGATGTCCAGTCTGTGCAGAGTGCAAGCCGCGCTTCTATATGCCTGACAGAGCAAACCTGATCAAGGCCACCCGCCCCTTTGAGCGCCTGAGTGTCGACTTTAAAGGGCCCCTCCCCTCCTCTGACCGTAATGTGTACATCCTCAACATAGTCAATGAGTACTCCCGTTTCCCTTTCGCCATTCCCTGCCCGGACATGACCACCGCTACGGACATTAAATGCCTGCACAACCTCTTTGCTTTGTTCGGTTTTCCCAGCTATATTCATAGCGACCGGGGCTCGTCCTTCATGAGCGACGAACTCCGTCAGTATCTGCTCATTACAGGTATTGCCTCAAGCCGGACCACCAGCTACAACCCCCGGGGGAACGGATAGGTTGAAAGAGAGAACGCGATGGTCTGGAAGGCGGCCCTCCTAGCCTTAAAATCTAGGGGCCTTCTGACCTCCCGTTGGCAGGATCTCCTACCTGATGCGCTCCACACCATCCGGTCACTGCTGTGTACTGCCACCAATGCCACCCCCCATGAGCGAATGTTCGTTTTCCCCGGAGGTCCACATCCGGTACCTCTCTACCACACTGGCTGACGTCCCCAGGGCCCGTCCTGCTGAGGAAGAATGTAAGGTCCCACAAAATGGCTCCCCTGGTAGAGAAGGTTCACCTCCTCCATGCCAACCCCCAGTATGCCTACGTGGCATACTCGGACGGGCGGGAGGATACAGTCTCCATTAGAGATCTGGCACCCTCGGGGTCCACTGACCCGTCACCATTGCCCTCCACCACGACGCCCTTCGACACGGCCCAAAATTCAGTAGACCCAATTCTAACCCCTGTCCATTCCACCCCAGTAGATGGCATGCTGCGACCCCAGGACCCACCGGAGTCCACTCGCCCACCCAACACCAAAGGGGACGATACGCCGGTTCTCGATCCCATTCAAGACGCATCGTTGGAAGCTGTACCATATCAACCGTTGCCACGAAGATCTCGATGGCAAATGAGGCCGCCCGACAGACTCACCTACTGGAACTTTTGATACACTTCAGCCCGCCGGACTTAATTTTAAACGAGGGGTGAATGTGGTAAACCACTGTCGTTCACTGTGTTCACTATTGTTGCTGTTGTTGTTGTTGTTGTCGTTCACTCTTGTTTCACTGTTATACCTGACTATGCCTCAGCTGACTCCGCCCTTGGCTACCTGGTATAAGGACGGCTGCACGGCAGCTCTCTGCCATTCGGTCGTCCACTAGAGGCATAGTCCTGATCTGTTTGTAGTTGCATTCAGTAGTTAATAAAAGCCTGTTGTTCTGAACTCTACTCAGCCTTTTATTAGAATCAATAGCGCATCAAATATTATATTGCAAATTGTTATTCTATTGCAATATGCTATTGCATTGCAAAAGTCGAATATATTGCAAAGTGTTATTCCAGTGCAATGTTCTATTTCTTTCAAATGACGATTTTAATGCAAAGTGATGTTCCATTGCAATGTTCTATTGCATTGCAAATTACGATTATATTGCAGTGATATTCATTTGCAATTTTCTATTGCATTGCAAATGATTATTATATTGCAACGTGATATTCAAATGCAATAGACTATTACATTGCAAATGATTATTATATTGCAAACTGATATTCTATTGCAATATTATATTGCATTCCAAATTACGATTAATTACCAAATTGATATTCCATTGCTATTTGCTATTGCATTGCAAGTGAGTATTACATTTCAAAGTGAATGTCCATTGCAATTATCTATTGCATTACAAAAGAATACTGTGCTGTTAATTAATGGCCCAGCAAATCGGGTTGGGGGCTTCCCGCGGCTGCAAGAGTAACTTGGCAGGGGGATGGGATACAGAGTGGAGCTGAAATAGGGGGTGATGTGCTGCCAATTATAGAGAAAAAAACAAGTCAGCTTGGTAGACAGTGCAAATATATAAGGGCAAGGCTGGATGGCATCTATTTTAATGCAAGGAGTCTTGCAAATAAGGTGGCTGAACTGAAGGTGTTGATAAACACATGGGAGTACGATATTTTTGCTATCACGGAGACATGGTTGAGGGAGGGGCACGACTGGCAGCTCAATATTCCGGGGTACAGAATCTTCAGGCGAGACAGAGGGGGAGGGATAAGAGGAGGGGGTGTCACAATATAAATTAAGGAATGAATTATTGCCATAAGGAGGGATGATATATTAGCAGGTTCCTCTAATGAGGCCACATGGGTGTAGCTTAAAAACAAAAAGGGAGCAAGCACTTTGCTGGGAGTGTACTATAGGCCCCCAAACAATCAGGGGGAGATAGAGGAACAGATATGTAGGCAAATCTCAGAGAAATGTGCAAATAATAGGGTAATAATAATGGGGGATTTCAACTTCCCCAATATTAACTGCGATAGTCAGAGTGTGAAAGGCTCAGAGGGTGTAGAAATCTTAAAGTGCATCCAGGAGAGCTTTTGGTGCCAGCATGTAGAAAGTCCTACAAGAGAGGGGGTGGTACTGGACCTAATTCTAGGGAATTTCGCCGGCCAAGTGGAATAAGTGCTAATAGGTGAGCACTTTGGTGACAGTGACCATAATATGGTGAGATTTAAGGTGGTCATGGAAAAGGACAGGGATGGGCCACAAAAAAGGTTCTAAATTGGGGGAAGTCCGATTTTAATAGGATAAGGCAGGATCTGGCCAAAATGGACTGGGATCAGCTACTTGTAGGAAAATCCACATCGGAGCAATGGGAGGCTTTCAGAAGGGAGATTGATATCATACAATGGCAACATGTTCCCATAAAGGTCAAGGGTGGTTCCAAAAACCACAGGGAACCTTAGATGTCAGGGGATATACGAGAATGGATTAGGAAAAAAAGGAGGGCTTTTGGCAGATACAAAAGGCTAAAGACGGAGGAAGCCCAAGAGGAGTACAAAAAGTGCAGGGGGATACTTAAAAAAGAAATTAGGAGGTCAAGGAGGGGCCATGAAATAACACTGGTGGGCAAAATAAAGGAAAACCCTAAGATGTTTTATAAGTATATAAAGGGTAAGTGGATAACTAGGGAAAAAATAGAGCCCATTAGGGACAAAAGTGGCAATCTGTGTGTGCAGCCGGAAGACCTAGGAGGGGTTCTAAATGAATTTTTTGCATCTGTTTTCACTATGGAGAAGGACGATGTAGACATGGAAATAGGGCGGGGGGACTGTGATATGCTGGAACATATTAACATCGAGAGGGAGAAGGTATTGGCGGTTTTAGCAGGCCTAAAAATGGATAAATGCCCCGGCCCAGACGAAATGTATCCCAGGCTGCTGTGTGAGGCAAAGGAAGAGATTGCGGGGGCTCTAACACATATATTCAGAACCTCTCTGGCCACAGGGGATGTGCCAGAGGACTGGAGAACCGCTAATGTAGTACCATTATTCAAGAAGGGGAGTAGGGAAAAACCGGAGAACTACAGGCCAGTGAGCCTAACATCAGTGGTAGGAAAATTATTGGAAAAAACTCTGAGGGACAAAATTAGTCTCCACTTGGAGAGGCAAGGATTAATCAGGGATAGTCAACATGGCTTTGTCAAGGGAAGATCATGTCTGACTAATTTGATTGAATTTTTTGAGGGGGTGACTAGCTGTGTGGATGAGGGTAACGCAGTGGATGTGGTATACATGGATTTCAGTAAGGCCTTCGATAAAGTCCCACACAGGAGACTGGTCAAGGAGGTAAGAGCCCATGGAATCCAGGGTGCCTTGGCACTTTGGATAAAAAACTGGCTTAGTGGCAGAAGGCAGAGGGTGATGGTCGAAGGTTGTTTTTGTGATTGGAAGCCTGTGGCCAGTGGGGTACCACAGGGATCGGTGCTGGGTCCCTTGCTGTTTGTGGTCTACATTAATGACTTGGATATGAATGTAAAAGGTATGATCAGTAAGTTCGCGGATGATACAAAATTTGGTAGGGTGGTAAAAAGCGAGGAGGGTAGTCTCAGTCTGCAGGACGATATAGATGGGTTGGTCCGATGGGCGGAACAGTGTTCAAATGGAATTTAACCTGGAAAAGTGCGAGGTGATGCACTTTGGGGGGACTAACAAGGCAAGGGAATACACAATGAATGGTAAGACCCTAGGCAAGACGGAGGGCCAGAGGGATCTGGGTGTGCAAGTACACAGATCCCTGAAGGCGGCGGAAGAGGTGGATAAGGTGGTAAAAAAGGCATATGGGATACTTGCCTTCATTAGCCGAGGCATAGACTATAAGAGCAAGGAGGTTATGATGGAGCTGTACAAAACACTGGTTAGACCACAGCTGGAATACTGTGTGCAGTTCTGGTCGCCACACTACAGGAAGGATGTGGTCGCTTTGGAGAGGGTGCAGAGGAGATTCACCAGGATGTTACCAGGGCTGGAGTGCTTCAGCTATGAAGAGAGACTGGGCAGATTGGGTTTGTTTTCCTTGGAGCAGAGGAGGCTGAGGGGGGACATGATTGAGGTGTACAAAATTATGAGGGGCATAGATAGGATGGATACTAAGGAGCTTTTTCCCTTAGTAGAAGGGTCAATAACTAGGGGGCATAGATTCAAGGTAAAGGGCGGGAGGTTTAGAGGGGATTTGAGAAAGAACTTTTTCACCCAGAGGGTGGTTGGAGTCTGGAACTCACTGCCTGAAAGGGTTGTGGAGGCAGGAACCCTTACAACATTTAAGAAGCATTTGGATGAGCACTTGAAACGCCATAACATACAAGGCTACGGACCAATGCTGGAATATGGGATTAGATTAGACAGGGCTTGATGGCCGGTGCAGACACGATGGGCCGAAGGGCCTCTATCCATGCTGTATAACTCTACGACTCTATGACTCTATGACCTGCACTTACCTTGCGCACCGGCCATTGAGCTGTTGGCCCCTGTGGAATTCTGATCCGGGGCCTGCTCCAGCTGCTGGCATGCAGTGCTTGAGTATCCCAGGGGCGCAGTTAGTTCGCTGCATCCCCTGTGATCACGTGGGCCATGAAGAGCCAATCGGAGCAGGTAATGCTCCATTCATAAGTCTGACAGGAAGTGCTGTCAAACTTAGAAATACTACGGGCCCCTTCTTCTTACAAAACATCATTAAATCATCAAATAAATCTTTAAAAACATCACATTTTTTAAATAAACTACAAATTACATGAAATAAATATTGTAAAGATTAATTAAAATTTTTCAAAAAAATAATTTTATTTTCTAACGGGGCTTAAAGTAAACTTACCTTGATTTAAAGTATTTAAAAATCATAAACCTGTGGAAAAAATGTTTTAATTATAATTTATTCACCACTTGCCTTATGCCTGCTTTTTACATGTCTAACTTCTGGAGACTTACCTTCCCGGGAAACCCTGCAAAAAAAACATAAGTTCGATGTGCACACGCAGCCTCCCTCGCGCACGTGTTCGACCTCTGAACCCTTGCTTTCAGGGGTAGGGAAGTTGTGGTTTCCCGCGCATGCGCGGTGCATACAGAAATCCGGCACTTCCGTTTAAATTCCATTGCAATGTGGTCTTGCATTGTAAATGACTTTTTTATTGCAAAGTGATATTCCAATGCAATGTTTTATTCCATTGCAATGATGATCATATTGGAAAGCGATATTCCATTGCAATTTTCTATTGCATTGCAAATATCTATTATATTGCAAAGTGATATTCCATTGAAATGTGGTATTGCATTGCAAATGTCTAATATATTGCAAAGTGATATTCCATTGCCACGTTCTATTGCATTGTAAATGATGACTATATTGCAGTGATATTCCATTGCAATGTCATATTGTATTGCAAATGACTTTTATATGGCAAAGTGATATTCCATTGCACTGCTCTATTGCATTGCAAGTGACTATTAAATTGAAAGTGATATTACATTGCAATGTTCTATTGCAATACAAATGTCTACTATATTCTTAAGTGATATTCAATTGCAATGTGCTATTGAATTGCAAATGATGATTATCTTGCCAAGCAATATTCCATTAACATGAGCTATTTCTGTGCAAATGACTATTATATTGCAAAGTAATATTCCATTGAAACGTGCTATTGCATTGCAACTGACTATTATATTGCAAAGTGATGTCCCATTGCAATTTTCTATTGCATTGCAAATGACGATAATATTGCAGTGTAAGTTCATTGCAATGTTCGATTGCATTGCAAATGATTATTATATGGCATAATCATATTCCATTGCAATGTTCCATTGTATTGCAAATGAATATTCTATTGCAAAGTGATATTCCATCGCAATATGCTATTGCATTGCAAAGGATGATCTAATTGCTAAGTGATATTCCATTGCAATATACTATTGTGTTGCAAATGATTATTATATTGCAATGTGATATTCCATTGCAATATGCTATTGCATTGCAAATGGCGAATATTTTGCAAATTTATATTCCATTGTAATATTCTATTACATTACAAATTACTACTATACTGTGTACGAAAGGCTGATATTTAAAGACATTTAGTAGACGAGAATCATATATGTATAACTTCTAGTGCAGCCATTGACCAATAATATTACCCATAATTACCCCTGTGTAACTAAAAATCTAAAACTTGCTCATAATGTAGCTGCACAGTCTAAAGCAGTTTTGACTAAACTTCGATAACAATAAGGCACAGGCTGCTAGTGAAGGTCAAATCATTAAATAACATACTATGCTGCTAAGTCGAACTTAGATTTCGGTTAATAACACTAATTGCAACAATATTTAAAGAATAATTTATATAAGGACATAAAATGAAATAGATCATGGAGATAAGAATTTAAACTGGTATTTTAAAGTGAGATAGTCTGGACAGCTCAAGACTTGTGAAACAGCAGTGATATGTGCCCTTGGTATAAAGGCCTTGTAGCAGGGAAGCTAGAAATCAAAGAGATAAAGTAAATTCCAATGGCTGATAAACTTTAAACAAGAAAACACTGAACATGGCAAAGCTGGTGGAAAACTATGGGAAATGCGGGTTGCTACCTTCGTCCGAGTGACAATGGTATTTTGACCATTAAAACCAATTATATAAGGTGATTTGTTAAAGACCATATATGGACACTGGCCAAACGAACTTTTGATAAGAAAAGGGGTAAAACCGCGATACTCAAAGAACAATTTTACACAGACGTATTGCGAGAACAATGGAACAGACTTACGATGACGTCATCTGTATCCGAGAGGCTCTAGAGACCTAGGGCTGTGCGCTACTCGTTAAAACTATCGTATAATATTGAGCATATTAAGCTGCATGCTAAATAAATCATGACCTGTTGCTCAACCATACTGGCTGCTGCCTATTGGTAACTTGTCCAAGAACTCATAGATCATTAAGATCTTACAAATTGCCACCCCAGATGGGACAAGACAAAGCGGCTAGTATTGTGTAACAGATCAGACATCGAAAGTATCCTCCTGATCAGCTGCTCCTCTTGAGGAGGGATAAACACGGTGGGGAGTGGGGCGTGCCCGTGAATTGCACGCCAATAATTATTGACGGTTGAGGTCTGTTAAGAAAATCACCAAATGGCTAGTTAAAGTTGTGTTAATGCACATAAGAGTAAGCTAGACGAGTGCAGGTATTATAGACGGAACGTTTAATCAAAGGAGACCGACTCCCCTTTGAAAAAGTGATAAACATTATTCCAGAAAGTCTGTCTCAGAAATATGTAATTTGCAGGCTAACCAGTCTGAAAACTCAGAAAAGGAAAGGGAAAAACAAGGGTTTGGAAAGCCACGAAAAGCTGCTGAGATGCCGAAGTAAAAAGAGAAAAAATAGTGCAATTTACAGTTTTACCGACATGGAAGTTATTAACGTCTTTGCTAAGAGAAATAAAACAAAAAATTTGCTGAGGGGAAGGAACCTTAAAAATTGTTGGAATTTCTGTTGGTGTTAAAGTGTGAACGTTTTCCTCACTATGATGAACAATTACTACTATTATTACTACATCTATTGCGATTAGAGCTAAATAATTACTTTCTCTTGCACACATTTGATCAGCTTACTCTGTTCCTTAACTATCGCCTTTACCCTGGTTTTGTTTCTACGCTTCGAGCAGGCAGCACAAGTCATTATAAGCCAACCTAATGCTAATACTAATTGTAGCGCTACCAGTACATGAGAGCTGATGAGAATCCAAGTGTGGATATCTAAATTCAAGCCCCAGTTCCAGAGTGTTTCATACCATGGTATCTTACAGAGTTCGGCTTTGATCTCCTTGTCCAGCTCCTGTAACTCTTGTTTTAGGAGATGGTACCGTTTCATGTTATCGCGTCGAGGGTCACTAAGCTTCTTTAGACCCCCTGGGCGATGCAGAATGGGCACTGTGAGGTGTTCCTCATGTAGCCCCCGTTCCGATCTTATCTCGTCTGTTAGATTCTTGGTGACTGTTTATCGTGCGTGAATGTACGTCATCCGTGCACGCCCGATTGTCACAGTTGTCCTTGGGGTGAAGCACAAGTTGGAGTTAGTGATATTACATGTTAGTCCACCATAATCGTACGTCCGTTGGTTTGTCATCACACAATACTCGCCCTTTCCGCGGTAGGCAGAGTGGGTCGGTTCAGATTCCACTGGGCTTATTTCCAGCACACATCAGACAGTCTGATTGAACCTGCACCCATCCTTACTACCTTGCTCCAGCGGGTGAGAGCAGGTCCTGAGGCTTCCTTCCCTGTGGCACTCAATCAATGAGACCCCTCTCATTGTTATGTTTCTTTTGATCATGTAAGGATCCAATTGGTAATTCTGCATGTAGTCCCTTCCCCTTATCAGTCCTATGTTCTCTCCCTCATACTGAGGGTATGGTTTTGCGTCTACAGTCACCACCGGGATCAGAAGCACCATCCCTATCAGCGACGTGCGAGAGTCAGTGCACTCACCCGTCACAGGGTAGACCCTTGTCATGCCATTTCAGATACAGCCATCCAGTGATCCTGGGTGCTGCGCCAACTTCAGTAGGTTGCTACTCTTGATCCAGTCGGGGACCCTGCCTGTCTGCATCTGGTTTAGGTTCTGTTGGACTTGTCCTTTCATCCATCCCTCATATGTATGACAAGTGTTTGGCTTCACCCCATCTGTGGCATCCTCGTATTCTCGGTCAATTAAGCGGTTAATGGTGGTAGCATGTCCCTCTATTATCATAAGTCCCTGAAATAATGCCTTTACGGCCTCCTGTCCTAGCTCTACTCTCGTCCTGATGCCACCTGTGTGCCTCTGGAGCAAAATCTGCATAGTCTCTTTAAGACTCTGAGCTTGCTTTCGTGGACTGGATAACCAGGGCATTTATAAGGGTCGTGCTGGTATTTACTTCAGTCAGTACCTCATTAACAAAACCTCGCTTATGACGGTGGAACCCTGTGTGCCGAGGCACTGCATATAGTTACCACGCAGCCACATGTTTTTACATGCATGTAGTATCTGTAGCATTCCTTGTAGATATCTAAACTTAATCTACATTCATCTCTGATATGTCTGTAGGTTCGCCCATACCCTACCACTACCACATGCAATACACAAAGTCCTATTGTACTTTAACTCAATGCAAAATATCGTGGGCTGGGTTCCCTTACACCCGCGAAAAGTTTTGCGCGTTCCGGGAAAATTGGTCCAAATGGTGCTCTTCCATCGGAAAATACCTGCCAGATATACTCTCTCTCCGACGAGGACTTGGATGTTCGCGATTTCTCAGAAGGTTTTTTAATCCTATGGCATCTAGAATTGTCCCGAATACTATTAGTATCGTGGTGTATAGAGGCAACATTCTATGGGTAGAACTTAGAGTGGGTGCTTCGAATGTCCGTCGTACGAGGCCCAAGTTACTTGTAACATAAGCAGAAATCTGCTCGTCACTAGATATTAGTAAATCTTTGGCATCTGGTCCATCATTCCTGTGTGATTTAAGATCGTTTGGGTTAATGCTATATCGTTTCCGTTTTGTCCAATGTATCCTCTCATGTCTACGTGTGCGCATGTGTCACTGGTCATGATGACTATAAATTGTCTGGTCCATCTATGGGAGAATCCTGAACTTTCTGGTGCGACTTTGACAGAACACTCATTCGCCCACTTGTGGTAAGGGCTCTAATACCCCTTGGGGCTTGTTATCCTTAACTGTAATGTCCTGTTGTCACTTTACCTCTTGTCTAAGTTCTTTCAACTGGTTGTCCAACGTTTGAACATAACTTCTAATACTAACATTCATGGGTCCCAGTCCCTCGCTGCCGGATGCTACTCCTTCCCGTAAGTGCATTGCTCATTCGGTCATGAGGTCATATGGTGTTAATCCGGTTACTCTGTTTGGGGTTGCTCTTAGTCTTATTCGGATACATGGAAGGACGTCCATCCATCCCTGTCCTGTTTCAGTTATAGCTTTGGCTAATGCAGTTTTTAGGGTTCGGTTTATGCGTTCTACCATTCCTGAACTTTGTGGGACGTGGAATCTCTGCCTTATTCCTAGTTGTCTACAGGCTGCTTTTATCACCTTTCCTGTGAAGTGTTTTCCCTGATCCGAGTCGATCTGCAACGGGATCCTCCCCCCTCTCCCGCATCTTGGGATTACATCATATGCAAGTATTTGGGCCAGTGCTTTCGCACTGCAGTCTCGGTCAGGAATGCGTATAACCACCTAGTGAACTGATCTATAATCACCAAGTGTGGTAAACCACTTTTATCGTTCACTATCGTTACACTATAGTTATCACTGTTGTACTGTTCTCACTGTTCTCACTGTTGTATCACTATACGAGGTCGCCTCTTGTCGCGCTGTTATACCTGGGCTGACCACCTCCGACTCCGCCCATGGCTCCACCTACCTGCCCAGGTATAAAGGTAGTTGACTGGCTGGTATTCCTCCTTGTTGGACCCGATCACCCACGAGGGTGGGCTCTGTTATTTAGTCAATAAAAACCTTTAGTTACGTTCCTAACTCGTCGCTTTTTATTGGACGAATTGATAGGTATATCAATTTTATTGACTAAATTTTAAAGATCTCTACTACTGGCCAGCCAGGAGCCCTCCCAGAAGCACAGCCACAGCAGCTTTCAGACACCGGGCTACACCAACCACAGCAGCCGGCTTGGCTGCAAGCCCTCAAACCACCGTACCTGGATCTAAACCCACAGGCAGCAAACTCAGCCCTCAACTTCAAACACTGGCTGGACTGCTTCGAATCCTACCTGGAAGAATCCGGCGTCCCTCAGAGATCCAAACTAAGAGTTCTGAACGCCCAAGCGAGCCCGAGAGTATACGCACTCATCCAGGACACGACTACATACGAGGCCGCTATCAACCTACTGAAACAGCAGTACCGGAGCCCGGTAAATTACATGTACACCAGGCACCTCCTAAGGTCCCGCCCGCAACAGCCAGGAGAGTCTGTAGCTGAATTTTTATGGGTGCTAAGAGCACTTGGCAGGAACTGTGACTTTAAAGCGGTGACGGCTGTTGAAAGTACGGAAGATAATATCCGCGATGCCTTTGTGAAAGGCCTACAGTCCGACTACTCACGGCAAAGACTGCTTGAAGCTAAAGACCTCGACCTGGACAAAGCTGAAGCCCTCGCTCTCTCCCTGGAGGTGGCCCATCAGGACCAGGAGGCGTTTTCCAGGTACTGCTCGCGACCCTGGGACTCGGGCCCGACCCCTACCGCAATACCCTTCGCAGCGCCGCCCCCGGGACCTACCTCAGCGTCGGCGTCCCGGACCCGACCGGGACCGCCACCCCCGGTACCGGCTCCGACATCGGTCACCCGCGATCGGGCCGCCGGCTGCTTCTTTTGCGGCCAGGAGAAGCACCCGAGGTCGCGCTGCCCAGCCAGGAACTCTACCTGCTCAACCTGCAGGAAGAAAGGCCACTTCTCTAAGGCCTGCAGGAGCGGATCTTCAGAGGCCAGCAGTGCCTCATGCGGACTGTGGGGGCAGCCATCTTCTTTCAAGGCAACTGAGGCCAGCATCCCCACACGTGAGTCATGGGGGTGGCCATCTTTGATCAAGGCAACCGACCCCAATAGTGCCTCATGTGAGTTATGGGGGCAGCCATCTTCTCCGCCATTTTGTCCTACCTCATGGGAGACGCCATTTTACCCACCACGCCCGACTGCCACCGGGCCCCCGGACCCGACGACCACCTTGCCCGCAGACGACAACGACTCGCTTACCTACACACTAGCCTCCGTCACTCTGGATCAAGCCCGCCCACACCACCTGTCCAAGTCGATGATGGACATCAAAGTAAACGGCCACGCCACGACCTGCCTTTTCGACAGCGGAAGAACGGAGAGCTTCATCCACACAGACACGGTGAGCCGCTATTCCCTCCCTGTCCTGCCAACGCGCAACCGAATCTCGATGGCATCGAGGCCCCATGCCACGGACATTAGCGGCTAATGTGTTGTGACCTTGTCGGTTAAGGGTACGGAGTATAAAAATTTTAAACTCCTCGTCCTCCCCCAGCTCTGCGCTGCCATCCTACTGGGGCTGGACTTCCAATCCCACCTCCAAAGTGTAACCCTAGCATACGGTGGACCCCTCCCCCCACTCACAGTCGACAACCAGCGAATGTTAAACCGCCCACCGCGTAACACCTGCAGCCTATCCACCCTCAAGGTGCCGCCACCTTCCCTGTTCGCTAACCTCACCCCCGACTGCAAACCCATCGCTACCAAGAGCAGGCGGTACAGCGCTGGGGACAGAGCCTTCATTAGCTCTGAGGTGCGGCGCCTCCTGAAAGAGGGCATTATCGAGGGGAGCAACAGCCCCTGGCGTGCCCAGGTCGTGGTCATTAAGACCGGCGATAAAAATCGCCTGGTCATCGACTACAGCCAGACCATAAACAGATACACCCAGCTGGACGCATACCCCCTTCCCCGCATATCTGACATGGTCAATCAGATTGCACAATACCGCGTATTCTCGACCATCGACCTTAAGTCGGCCTACCCCAACTCCCTATCCACCCCGAGGACCGCCAGTACACCGCCTTCGAGGCGAATGGGCGCCTATACCACTTCCTTAGGGTCCCCTTCGGTGTCACCAACGGGGTCTCGGTCTTCCAAAGGGAGATGGACCGGATGGTTGACCAGAACGGACTGCAGGCCACATTCCCCTATCTAGATAACGTCACCATCTGCGGCCGCGACCGGCAGGACCATGACGTGAATCTGGAGAAATTCTTCCGTACGGCCCAACGGCTGAACCTCACCTACAATAAGGAGAAATGTGTGTTTAACATCTCGCGCCTTCCCATCCTTGGCTGTCTAGTAGAGAACAGACTCATCGGCCCCGACCCCGAAAGAGTGAGCCCCCTCATGGAGCTACCCCTCCCCCACTGCCCTAAGGCACTTAAGAGAACCCTGGGGCTCTTCGCCTACTATGCCCAATGGGTGCTCAATTATGCGGACAAAGCCAGACCCCTCATGAAGTGCACATCCTTCCCCCTCACGGAGGAAGCGTGCGCGGCCTTCTCCCTCATCAAGGGAGACATAGCCAAGGGCACAATGCACGCAGTGGATGAGTCCATCCCCTTCCAAGTGGAGAGCGATGCGTCCGACTTCGCCCTAGCCGCTACCCTTAACCAGGAGGGGAGGGCGGTTGCCTTCTTCTCAAGGACCCTACAGGGCCCCGAGATCCGACACTCGTCGGTCGAGAAGGAAGCCCAGGCAATTGTGGAAGCGGTACGGTGCTGGAGGCATTACCTGGCAGGCAAACGATTTACCCTCCTCACCGACCAACGTTCGGTTGCTTTCATGTTTAATAACAAGCTGAGGGGCAAAATCAAGAATGACAAGATCTTGAGGTGGAGAATCGAGCTATCCACCTACGATTATGATATCTTGTACCGGCCAGGTAAGCTGAACGAACCCCCTGATGCTCTATCACGAATTACATGCTCCAGCGCGCATATTGATAGACTTCAGACCCTCCACAACGACCTCTGCCACCCCGGGGTCACCAGATTTTACCATTTCATTAAGGCCCGCAACCTGACCTACTCCATCGAGGAGGTCAGGACCATAACCAGGAACTGCCAGACCTGAGCCGAGTGCAAACCGCACTTCTATAGGCCGGACAGAGCAAGCCTGATCAAGGCCACCCGCCCCTTCGAGCGCCTGAGCATCGACTTTAAGGGGCCTCTACCGTCATCTGACCGCAATGTGTACTTCCTCAACATCGTTGATGAGTACTCCCGTTTCCCTTTTGCCTTCCCCTGCCCAGACATGACCAGTACCACGGTCATCAAGTGCCTGAACGACCTCTTCGCCTTGTTCGGGTTCCCGAACTATATACATAGTGACCGGGGCTCCTCCTTCATGAGCGAAGAACTCCGTCAATTCCTACAAGCGAGAGGTATTGCAGCAAGTAGGACCACCAGCTACAACCCCCGAGGGAACGGCCAGGTGGAAAGAGAGAACGCGACGGTATGGAAGGCCGTCCTTTTAGCCTTAAAGCCTAAGGGCCTCCCAACCTCCCGCTGGCAGGAAGTCCGCCCGACAGCGCTGCACTCCATCCGGTCACTATTTTGCACTGCCGTTAACGCCACCCCCCATGAACGAATGTTTGTTTTCCACAGGAAGTCGACTACGGGAACCACTCTACCAACCTGGCTGACCTCTCCGGGGCCCGTCTTGCTGCGAAAGCACGTGAGTGCCCATAAAATGGAGCCCCTGGTCGAGAGGGTGGACCTCCTGCACGCCAACCCCCAATACGCCTACATGGCTTACCCAGACGGGCGGGAGGACACTGTCTCCTTACGAGACCTCGCACCCTCGGGCACTCCGGAGACACCACCTTTACCCCCCCCCACCACCCCCCCAATTCCAGCCCAGGTAGACGGCATGCCGGAACCCCACGAGCCTTCGCCGACCACGCAGACACCAGCATTAACACCGGATAATGCAGCACCGTCGCTGTGACGATCGGAGAGGCTTACGAGGCCTCCGGACAGACTGACATACCAGAACTGGTAGTACACTTCACCCCGCCGGACTCAAATCTAAACAAGGGGTGAATGTGGTAAACCACTTTTATCGTTCACTATCGTTACACTATAGTTATCACTGTTGTACTGTTCTCACTGTTCTCACTGTTGTATCACTATACGAGGTCGCCTCTTGTCGCGCTGTTATACCTGGGCTGACCACCTCCGACTCCGCCCATGGCTCCACCTACCTGCCCAGGTATAAAGGTAGTCGACTGGCTGGTATTCCTCCTTGTTGGACCCGATCACCCACGAGGGTGGGCTCTGTTATTTAGTCAATAAAAACCTTTAGTTACGTTCCTAACTCGTCGCTTTTTATTGGACAAATTGATAGGTATATCACCAAGCAGTATTTATTTCCTCGACAACTGGGTAAGGGTCCGGTAAAGTCTATCTGGATATCTTTCCTGCGGCCCTTGGATCACGGCTGGTGTGCCATTTTTACCTTTATGGGCCTCCCATGGTTATGCCGTCCACAAATAATGCAACGTCGACAACATCTTGCTACATCCTGTCCCATGCCCCGCCACCACCAAACTTTGCTTAATCTGTTTATCATTCCGTTCCACTCTCCATGATCAGGCTCGTGCTAAATATTTAACAAGTTCTCTTGGATACAGCGAGGAGCTACTACTGTTAAATATTTCCTCCATATTCCATCTACTCCCCCTACGGCCCTGTTTTTTGTCCAGTGCTCCTGCTCCTCTATATCAGTTTCTTCCTGTACTCCCTTAACCTTCTCCTCCTCTTCTCCTATTCTGCCTGTTGCTTGGGATACCGGGATTTCGGTGCCTGCCGCTGCTTTAGCTCTATGCACGGCTAGGATGTTTCCTTTCTGCTGCTCATTTTCTATCTTGTGGTGAGCTTTTATCTTAATCACTGCTACCTCCTTTGGTCCCTTTACTGCTTGCACTACTTCTCTAACTATTTCTGCATGCCGAATATGTCCCCCTCCGGAGGTTAGATATCCTCTCCTGCTCCAGGCTGTCATGTAATCGTGTATCACTCCAAATGCATATCTACTGTCCGTATATATATTTACTCGTTTTGCCTCTGCTAATTTTAATGCCTCAGTAAGGGCTACTAATTCTGCTACTTGTGCAGAGACTCCTCCTTCTACTCCTCCCTTGGCAACTGTTTCTCCGTTCTTGGATACTACTGTGTGGCGCTCCATTTATGTAGTGGTGTGATTCGTCTACATAAAAGGTGTTCTCGGGACTTTCAAGAGGTGCCTCCGATATAGTTCCTCTGATTTCCTCATCTATTGCTAACTGGCACTCATGTGTTTCACCTTCCAATAACATCCCCTCTGCGGATTAACACTATTTTCCCTTATAATCTGGAATGAGCTGTCCTTGGGTATAAATACTGCTTCCCAAGGTGCTCTCCTTCTGTCTGATACAGCCTTAATTTTGCCTGTGTTTAGTAGGTCCACCCATGTGTGTTGGGTGTGTAGTATCAGCTGTCCTGACATAGTGACGGGATTGCAGTTTCACACCGCCCATATGGCACAGTCTAAGGCAACCATGCATCTCACCATTCCTTTAACTACAGGGATTTGTTGGGTGGAGTAATAGGCAATCGGCCTCATATTGCCCCCGTATTCTTGTGTGACTATGGCATTATAGAAATTTCCATTTATACTGTAGTATATATGGAATGGTTTGAGTATATTCGGTAATCCTAATGTGGGTGCGGATGTCAGGGCTGCTTTTAATTTTGCATAAGCCTCATCCTGCTCCGATTCCCATTCTATCTTATCAGTGGCGGGTCACCCCCTTTAACTAACCGTTGTATCAGCTCCGCTTTCCCTGCCAAATCTGGTAAAAAATCTCTGCAGTAGTTAAATAGAGCCAACACTTTCCTTACTCCTCTGACGTATTGGCCTTGGCATCTCTTTTAAGGCTGCATTTCGTTCTGGCGCAAGTGCCTTATATCCCTGGCGGATCACATGTTCCAGGTACTTCACCTTGGACAGTCCGACCTGTGCCTTTTTGGGGCTCATTTTAAAGCCCGCCTTGTTAAGTGTTTGTAAGGGGCTGCATCCTGACACCTTGTCCCGTCCTTGTATTGTGGAGCCAATTGACCCCAGTTTTCTTTGCTCAATTTTGCTCTTATTAGTCCTGCAACATCCCGATTGAGGAAGTTGTGACATATTCTCATTTCTCTTACTTTTTGCTGAAATTCTGCATTACTTTGTCGGGAACTTACATCCGGCAGTAATTGCAGCAGTTTCAATTTATCTCAGGGAGAATAAGATAGGTATGTGGTCTTTATCTGAGCGGCTATTGCTGCTGAGCCTCCTGCCACCACGGGGGTGCCCGGAATAAATTCCTCCTCAATAGGTGGCGTTTTCACCCAGTCATCATTGTCGTGATTATATTCGAAAGCCTTTTTGCATAAACCTCCCCAGTCTGTGTCGTCGCCTACTCCTTTTACCTCTGTAGGCTTTACAGGAGCTGCTGCTATTACTTGCGCCCGGGTACATTGTAGACACTCGTTTTTGGTCCATATTCGAGTATGTGTACTCAACACATTATAGGCGTGAATCACTAAAATATGTGCATTTTCCTGTTTCA
Source organism: Somniosus microcephalus (assembly GCF_052327205.1). NCBI lineage: Eukaryota > Metazoa > Chordata > Chondrichthyes > Squaliformes > Somniosidae > Somniosus > Somniosus microcephalus. Next base: position 46,412,339 of record NW_028225184.1, on the reverse strand, counting down.
ATTTTGTTTCCTTGGCCCACAATTCCCTTTGTTTTTTGATGGGTCGTTCGCTTGCCAATTACTTTTTACCATTTTGCCAATTAATCTTCTATCGTTGGCACCAAGGAGGCAACAAACCATCCTGGAGTAATGTCTACGTCCACAGAAATGCCTATCTGTACCCTTATGATAGAATCCCCTACAACTATTGCTCTGCCACTCTTTTTCCTCCCTTCCTGAGCAGCAGAAGCACCCCACGTGCCAGGAAGTTGGCTGCTGCTGCCTTCCCATGGTAAGCCATCCCCCTCAACAGTATCAAAATCGGTATAGCTGTTTGAGATGGGGATGGCCACAGGAGTCCCCTGCATTACCTGCCTGTTTGTACTGCTCCACCTGATGGGCACCCATTTCCTTTCTGCCTGTGCAGCCCTTACCTGCGGTGTGACAAACTCACTAAACGTGTAATTCACGACCCTCTCAGCATCGCGAATGCTGAAAAACTCATCCATCCGCAGCTCCAGCGCCTTATTCGGTCTGCTAGTAGCTGCAGCTGGATACATTTCCGGCACACATGGTCGTCAGGGACACCGGCAGCATCCCTGATTTCCCACATAGCGCAGGAGGAGCATAACAAGGGGCTAGGCTGTCCTGACATGACATACCCTTTAATTAATTGCAATTAAATTAAACAAATGAATCCCACCAATTTCACTACAGTTAAGTGATATAAGTAACGGCCCTGGCTTACTAACTGTCCCCGCTACAACACAAAGGCCTTAAAAACTATAAATCACAGACTTAAAGTTTTAAAAATAGGGAAATACTCCAACCAATCACTTACCTGTTTTGTGGTGACGTCACAGCACGATTGCTATTTACTTCTCTCCTTCCCTCAGATTGGAGATTGGTGAGGCCTACCTGACCTTTTGGGGCCTTTTGTAGTGGCTCCTCCGCTCCGAGACTCGTCCCGCCGCCGCCGCTGACGCAATGAGGTGTACCTGAGCCCCTGGGGCGTTTTGTAGTGGCTACTCCGCTCCGAGACTCCTCCCGCCGCCGCCGCTGACGCACTGAGGCCTACCTGAGCCTCTGGGGCCTTTTGTAGTCGTTCTTTCGCTCCGAGACTCCTCCCGCCGCCGCCGCTGATGCAATGAGGCCTACCTGAGCCTCTGGGGTCTTTTGTAGTCGCTCCTCCGCGCCGAGACTCCTCCCGCCGCCGCCGATGACGCACTGAGGCCTACCTGAGCCTCTGGGGCCTTTTGTAGTCGCTCCTCCGCTCCGAGACTACTCCCGCCGCCGCCGCTGACGCACATAGGCCTACCTGAGCCTCTGGGGCCTTTTGTAGTCGCTCCTCCACTCCGAGACTCCAACTGCCGATGCCGCTGAACGTTAGAAGTATTGGTAGGTGAGCACTTTGGTGACAGTGAATATAATTCGGTGAGATTTAAGGACAGTGTTAAAGGACACTGATGGACTGGAAATAATGTTTCTAAATTGGGGGACGGCCGATTTTACTATGATAAGGCAGGATCTGGCCAAAGTGGACTGGGATCAGCTACTTGTAGAAAATCCACATCGGAGCAATGGGAGTCTTTCAGAAAGGAAATCGAGAGAGTACAATGGCAACATGTTCCCGTAAAGGTCATGGGTGGGACCCACAAGCCCAGTGAACCTAGGATGTCAAGGGATATACGAGAAAGGATCAGGGAAAAAAGGGGGGCTTTTGGCAGATACAAGGGACTAAAGACTGAGGAAGCCCTAGAGGAGTATAAAAAGTGCAGGGGGATATTTAAAAATGAAATTTGGAGAGCTAGGAGGTGCCATGAAATAACACTGGTGAGCAAAATAAAGGAAAATCCTAAGGTGTTTTAAAAGTATATTAAGGGCAAGAGGATAACTAGGGAAAGAGTAGGGCCCATTAGGGACCAAAGTGGCAATCTTTGTGTGGAGCCAGAAGATGTACGTGGGGATTAAATGAATTTCTTGCATCTGTGTTCACTATGGAGATGGACGATGTAGACATAGAAATCGGGCAGGTGGATTGTGACTTACTTGAACATATTAGCATTGAAAGGGAGGAGGTACTAGCGGTTTTAGCAGGCTAAAAAGTGGATAAATCCCCAGGCCCGCACGAAATGTATCCCAGGCTGCTTTGTGAGGCAAAGAAGGAGATTGCAGGGGCTCTGACACAAATTTTCAGAACCTCTCTTGCCACGGGGGATGTGCCAGAGGACTGGAGAACAGCTACCATAGTACCATTATTCAAGAAGGGTAGTAGGGTTAAACCAGGGAATTAAAGGCCAGTGAGCCTAACATCAGTGTTAGGGAAATTATTGGAAAACATTCTGAGGGACAGAATTATTCTCCACTTGGAGAGGCAGGGATTAATCAGGAATAGTCAGCATGGCTTTGTCAAGGGAAGACCATGTCTGACCAATTTGATTGAATTTTTCGAGGTGTTGACTAGGTGTGTGGATGAGAGTAGTGCAGTGGATGTGGTATACATGGATTTAAGTAAGGCTTTCGATAAAGTCCTGCATAGGAGACTGATCAAGAAGGTAAGAGCCCACGGGATCCAGGGTGCCTTGGCACGTTGTGATCCAAAACTGGCTTAGTGGCAGATGGTGGAAGGTTGTTTTTGCGACTGGTAGCCTGTGTCCAGTGGGGCACCGCAGGGATTGGTGCTGGGTCCCTTGCTTTTTGTGGTCTTCATTAATGATTTGGATGTGAATGTAAAAGGTATGATCAGTAATTTCGCAGATGACACGAAAATTGTTGGGGTGGTAAATAGCGAGGAGGGTAGCCTCAGTCTGCAGACAATATAGACGGGTTGGTCAGATGGGCGGAACAGTGGCAAATGGAATTTATCCCTGAAAAGTGTGAGGTGATGCATTTTGGAGGGACTACCAAGGCAAGGGAATACGCAATGAATGGTGGGACCCCTGGAAAGACAAAGGATCAGAGGGACCTTGGTGTGCATGTACATAGATCCCTGAAGGCAGCAGAAAAGCTGGAGAAGGTGGTTAAAAAGGCATTTGGGATACCTGCCTTCATTAGCCGAGGTATAGAATGTAAGAGCAGGGAGGTTATGATGGAGCTGTACAAAACGCTGTTTAGGCCACAGCTGTAATACTGTGTGCAGTTCTGGTCACCACACTATAGGAAGGATGTGATTGCTTTGGAGAGGGTGCGGAGGAGATTGACCAGGATGTTACCTGGACTGGAGCGCCTCAGCTATGAAGAAAGACTGGACAGACTGGGGTTGTTTTCCTTGAAGCAGAGAAGGCTGAGGGGGGCCCTGATTGAGGTGCACAAAATTATGAGGGCATAGATACGGTAGATAGAAAGGAACTTTACCCCTTAGTAGCGGTGTCAATAACAAGGATGCATGGATTCAGGGTAAGGGGCAGGATCTTTAGAGGGGCTTTGAGGAAGAACATTTACACCCAGAGGGTGGTTTGAATCTGGAACTCACTGCCTGAAAGGGTGGTAGAGGCAGGAACGCTCACAACATTCAAGAAGCATTTGGATGAGCACTTGAAATGCCATAGCATACAAGGCTACGGACCAAAGGCTGGAAAATTGGATTAGATTAGACAGGGCTTGATGGCCGGCGCGGTTGCGATGTGCTGAAGGGCCTCTAGCTTTGCTGTATAACTCTATGACTCAATGGCCTAGAAATTCAGTTGGGCGCGCCAGCCGTTAGCGTCTTAGGAGGAGTAGATCTCGAGCGCTAGGCGCTTATCGCCCGGGCGCAGCGCGATCTGCGCCTCTCCCCAACTTCAGGACACATTTAGCGCTGGCGCAAAGTCTTAGCGCGCGCCCTGCTGCGCGCGCAGATCATGACATCATTTAATAGTGCAACGCCCTTTGTGCGCCCCAAACCGGAACTTCACTCACGCTGGCCCATTGTGCGCTGGGCGGCCCTAACGACTGTGAAGTGGAACGGTACACAGCCGAGCCGGGCCGCGGGAAGTGCTTATTAAAGGGCACTTACCCTGCACTATAAAGGCCAGCCATTTTGCAGCATTCACTCTTGTGCCACGGTTTTTTGGACAGAGACCAAGGAGGAGAGCTTACTGGTTTGGACGAATACTAGGACAGGTATTTTTAGCTCAGGCCAGAGCTTAGCAATTATCTTTGCCTTCATTGAGAGCTCAGTGTTTGCCAGCATATAATGGGGGCTGCATTGGGTGCCAACGCTGACTTTCAGCCTTATGCCAGAAGGGCTTACAGACGCCATGAGAGAGTGGCAGCCCTGGCTAGATGCAGAGGGGGCAACATGCGTCACCAACTGAGGCCTTACCCACCCAGGGTATACCACAAGCAGTCCTCCTATCTGACCATGTCTGCCGCGATGTGTGTTAGGAGGCTGCGATTCACAAGGGAGGTGGTTGCAGACATCTGCCAGCTGCTTCACAGAGATCTGCTGCCACAGCTGATGCGCAGGACGTCTCTGTCGGTGGCAGTGAAGGTGACGGTTGCTCTCAACTTCTATGCCACCGGCTCCTTCCAATCCGCTGCTGGGGATGTCGCTAACATCTCCCAGTTCGCCATGCATTGCTGCATCCGTCAGGTGACAGAAGCCCTTTTCACAAGGAGACATCAATTCATCTCCTTCCCCATGACCCTGGACAAGCGGCAGCAGCATGCAGTGGGATTTGCAAGAATAGCGGGCTTCCCCATGGTGCAGGGCGCCATTGACTGCACGCATGTGGCTTTGCTGGCACCTCTTGAGCATGCCAAGGATTACCGCAACCGGAAGGGCTACCATTCCCTCAATGTACAGCTGGTGTGTGACCACAGGCAGCGCATCCTAGCTGTCAATGCCCGCTTTCCAGGCAGCAGCCACGATGCCTTTATCCTGCGACAGACAACTGTGGCTGACATGTTGCAGGCACAGCCTCCCCCAAGAGGATGGCTTATCGGGGACAAAGGCTATCCTTTGTGTACCTGGCTCATGACCCCGCTCCGCGCGCCCACGACCCCTGCTGAAGAGGCATACAACGAGAGACATCAAGCGACGAGGAACATCATAGAACAAACAATCGGCACCCTCAAACAACGGTTCTGCTGCCTCGATCGCTCCGGGGAGCCCTCCAGTATTCGCAGGATCGAGTCTCCCAATTCGTCGTCATTTGCTGCATGCTGCACAGCCTGGCTATCCGCAGGACTCAGGCACTGCCACCTCACGTTGGACCTCCACCTCAGGAGGAGGAGCAGGAGGAGCATGAGGAGGAGGAGGACGAGGAGTACCAGCCCAGGAGGGAGGCACAAGGTCCAAGGGCCGCCCGTCGGCGGCTTATTTAACGTCACTTCTAGGCCCCCTGTCAGGGAATGGCATGTGCCAATGAAAGAACATGATTGCAGCCGCTCCGCAAGCCCTCAGCCGGTTAAGGCAACAAACACTTCAAAGATCAAACATGGACAATGTTAATAAATAAAATGCTTTATTGTTCAAACTCAGATCCCTTCCCAAATGAAAATCAAAAACAGACGAAACCCCCAAAAAACACTCAAACATATTACTCGCTCCCACAACCTGGAGAGGATTAACAAAATAGTGCTACTAAAATGGCCGTCATTCTCGGCCTTCGTAAAAAACAAACATCACATCATCGGCCTTCAAAAAACAAACATGCAAATCTCGGCCTCAAAAAACAAACACAACTGGCCACACATTCGACTATTTGGCCGGCTAGGGCGATGCCTTGGCCATCTTTGTGTGGCCCCTGCCCGCCCTGCTGCTTCTCCTCAAAGTAAGGCCATTGGCTGCTGCAAGGATGGGGGCAGGCGCCTGAGGGGCACATGTCATGACGGCAGATGCCCTTGGGGGTCGGCCTAGTCGAGGTCTGGCCGTCGAGCGGTCGGCTGTTGAATGCTGCAGCTGTGGCTGGCCAGCATCAGTCGCTGCAGTAGCTCCTGCCAGCTCCACTGGGGGAGTGGCAGTGGCGGCTGGAGGAATGCGGGCAAGCTGGCGGATGGCAGGCGCTCACTGGTCACCTGAGACACTGGCACTCGCCCGCGCCAGCACTGCAGAATGCGCACCAATCTGCCGAGGGACAGACCGCTGTGATGCTGCAGCGCGCCGGGTGCCCTGGCGATGCCTAGCTGCCACAGCGAGTGTGGCAGCAGTGAGTGCCCGTGTTGTCCTGTTCACTGACCGCATCAGAGCAGCCATTGACTGGACGGCACCACTGATCACCTGGCCAGTCGCTGCCAGAGCTGCCCCGAATTCCGCCCGACTCGCTGCCTGATCTGCCCGGAATTCCGCCCGACTGATGGCCTCTGAGGGCCCGAACTCGGTCACACTCCGAGAGAGGGACTCGATGGCCTCAGGCAACCGTGCCACTGCCGCCATGAGCTCCGTGTGCCGGCGCTCCGAGTCCGCGGACAAGTCCTCGAGGCGTTCCATCTCCTCGGCGAAGACCATCTCCAGACTGGGGGCCGGACTCTCCCTCTGGGGAGAAGGCCGCCGAGCTGGCCGACCCTTCTTGCTTTGCTGTTCGCCGCTGGGCCCAGCAATTGGACTCCCCTCCGACGCATCCCCCCTCTGGGGAGAAGGCCGCCGAGCTTCCACCCACCTCCCAGGTTTCTGCAGGCCGCAGGTCCCATGAGCTCCCCTCCTCTTCGAAACTTCCACCACGCTCCCCTCCAGGGAAGACGTGTCCCCTACATTGGCCTGGGTGGCCGCGGCTGAGGGTTCCCCTGATGGGCCGCCTTCCTCTTGCTCCTCCTCCTGCTCCTCTTCTGAGGTGCTGTCACTGGCAAGTTCAGGGACCTCCTCCTCACCATCTGAAAGCAGGAAGGCTCAAGAGTAGCTTTAGACTGAGGAGAGGGCGTCAGCAAGGGATGCATGAGTGGTGGCATTCAGCGCATTGGTCAGACAGTGGCAAAGGATGTAGATCTGATGCGCAAGTGGGACGAGAGAGGTCCAAACGTGGATGTCCTTACCATTGGTGGCCAGAACAGGGTCGGCATCTCCACATGCAAGAGGGCCAATCACCCGGGCACCCATAATGCGCTCCACGAGATGTTGAAGCTCGGTGAGTGGCTGGACCTGGGGTCGGCCTCCCCAGGTTGCAGTCCGGCTCTTCCGATTATTTGCCAGCTTGGCCTGCAAGAGAAAGGACGGCCTCTAAGTACAGTGTGTCGCCCTGATCTTGTGTGCACTGACTCCCATGGTGGAATAGCCTGGCCAGTGTGTCGCCCTGATCTTGTGTGCACTGCCTCCCATGGTGGAATAGCCTGGCCAGTGTGTCGCCCTGATCTTGTGTGCACTGCCTCCCATGGTGGAATAGCCTGGCCAGTGTGTCGCCCTGATCTTGTGTGCAATGCCTCCCATGGCAGAATAGCCTGGCCAGTGTGTCGCCCTGATATTGTGTGCACTGCCTCCCATGGTGGAATAGCCTGGCCAGTATGTTAAGTGCAGATTGTGCAATTGATGTTCATGCCTGTCCCATCGCTGCTGGATGAGGGCTGGCCATTAGGGCTTCCAGGTCCCTTTGCCCATAATGTGAGGTGCACATGCAAGGATGAGGAGGACACTGGAAAGGTTACTCACCTTGACAATGCGAGTGACGTCATTAAACTTTTTGCAGAGTTGGACACTGCTCCTGGGGACCTCGCTGTTGGCTGACAGCTTGCTGGCGACATGCCTCCAGGCTCTCCTGTAGACGCAGAACGGCGCCCTCTTGCCATTGTGTGGGTACAAAATATGGCGCCTCTTCTCCACAGCACCAACCAGCACACTCAGATCACGCTCTGAGAAGCACTGCGCACGTTCACGGGCCTTCTTCATGGCTTCAGGCGCTATTTGGGTCCAGCAGCAGTGTTCAGGCCTAGCTGCAGGGCTCCACTATCCAGGGCGTGGCAGCAGACACAATCGACCCTTCCCCCTTAAGAGCTGGCCGGCGCCAGGGTGTCTGCTGTTAATCATGAGATGGCCGCACCTGCGCTGCGTCCGGCCTCGGCGCTATCGATCAGCACCTCCGGCTTAGCGCCCAAACAGAGGCGTCCAACACCAGTTATAGCGCTCGAGCGAACACTTAGGGCGAAGCTAATGAATATCGGAGAAGTGGCCTCGATTTGGTGGCGGGCGCAAACATTAGCGGCCGCCCCACTTTACCGCCCCAAAAGTGGCTACAATGAATTTCTAGGCCTATGACTCTAAAGCGTGCAGAGACCCTTCCGGTCCCCAATCGAGGTTTTCACTTCCCATGACTAATTGTTATCAGCGGTATGTCTCTCACTTTTCTCTTGCAGTGTGAGACCATACTTGCAACCTGTTGTGTCAGAGGTAAGTCTCTTACTTACTCCCGCCGAGAGAGACCGTACTTGCAACCTGTGTTGGCAGAGGTGTGCTTAAACTTTCTGCACTACTTGCGTCCTATACCATGCCCATACTTCCGCAACTTTTGCCCGAACCCCGAGACCGTTTGACCTACCGATCAAACCTTTAGATTTATTTGATTCCTACAGGGCGCTGGACATGGAGCGGTGTTGCATTGCCCTAACTGAACGTAGTAATTAAAAGTACTCAGGTTTTTCGTTTGGTTTCACTCGCTCGTGCCTCCCATCCATATGGAATCCTGTTCGTAATGCCAATTGTTGTGGAGTATTTTAAACCAACACTCGACACAAGGTTTCAGATCGTTATTCAAATGGTCTTTATTACATCTTGGGGAGACAATCTCGACTGGTGCACCAGCAGACTTTTCCAAAATGATGTAGTAAGCATTACATATTTATGCATTCATAAGTCGTGGTAGCTTCGTGCATAACCTGTTACTCTGCTTTAATTGGCTTAAAGGCCGCGTGCACAGTTGCTGATTGGCTAATTCCCTATCTCGCACCACACAATATTTAGCCTATATTGTATTGTCACATGATCTTCATGATCTCACCTGTTGTTATATTTTGTAACCTTTCGTAAAACCACATGTCTGCATTTCTGTCTTGCTGTGCTCCCTGTGATTTTATTATCTCTAGGTTCCAATAGTTTGTAGTTGGTGCTTCTGAGCTAATTTCATCTAATCTTGCAAATGCTTCAAGACCTTGTGGTCAGCATGTCTGATCTCTGTCTAATGTGCAAGCTGCATTGTTAACCCCTTAATTTCTGAAGGGTGCCACTGCTCCACTTCAGACAGTGTTTTGCGTATTGTTATATTATTGCTGGACCATGTACAGTTTATTAACACAGCGATTGGGTAAGAGCTACATTATGTTTATTACAGAATACACCAGGGAGCAGGTAAGTGATTGGTTGGTGAGTATTTCTCTTTTTTAAACTTTAACTCTGTAGTTTAGAGTTACTAGGGTCTTTTCTGGTGTAGCAGGGACTGTTGGTAGACTATACAAGCGCCTTAGAGCTAATTTTAATTGATGATAGTAAATTAATTTAAATTAATTAAAGGGAAGGTCATGCCAGGTGAGCCCAGCCCCGTGATATGCTCCTCTTGCTCTATGTGGGAATTCAGGGACCCCGGTGCCCCTGATGACCACGTGTGCCAGAGATGCATCCATCTGCAGCTACTAGCAGACCGCATTGAAGCGCTGGAGCTGCAGGTGGATGGGTTGTTGAGCATTCACGATGCTGAGAGGGTCGTGGATAGCACGTTTAGTGAGTTGGTCACACCGCAGGGAAGGGCTGCACAGGAAGACAGGAAATGGGTGACCACCAGGCGGAGCAATAGAAGCAGGCAGGTAGTGCAGGAGACCCCTGTGACCATTCCCCTCTCAAACAAGTATACCGCTTTGGATACTGCTGAGGGGGATGACTCACCAGGGGAAGGCAGCAGCAGCCAACTTCCTGGCACTGGGGGTGCTCCTGCTGCCCAGGAAGGGGGGGAAAAGAGTGGGAGAGCAATAGTGGTAGGGGATTCTATCGTAAGGGGAACAGATAGGCGTTTCTGTGGCCATAGACGTGAATCCAGGATGGTTTGTTGCCTCCCTGGTGCCAGGGTCAAGGATATCACTGAGCGGCTGCAGGCCATTCTGGAGGGGGAGGGTGAACAGCCAGAGGTCGTGGTCCACATTGGTACCAACGACATAGGTAAAAAGAGGGATGAGGTCCTGCAGCAAGAATTTAGGGAGCTAGGTGAAGGATTAAAGAGCTGGACCTCAAAGGTTGTAATCTCTGGATTACTCCCGGTGCCACGTGCTAGTGAGTATAGGAATAGGAAGATAGAACAGATGAATGCGTGGCTAAAGGGATGGTGCAGGAGGGAGGGCTTAAGTTTCCTGGATCACTGGGTCTGCTTCTGGGAAAGGTGGGACTTGTACCAGTCGGACGGTTTACACATGAACCAGAGGGGAACCAATATCCTTGCGGGGAGGTTTGCTAGCACTGCTGGGGGGGGGTTTAAATTAACTTGGCAGGGGGATGGGGTACAGAGTGGAGCTATAGTAGGGGGTGATTTACAGCCAAATACAGAGCAAAAAACAAGTCAGCTGGGAAGGCAGAGCAAATATGTGAAGGCAAAAGGGAATATGGCAGGGCTGGAAGGCATTTATTTTAATGCAAGGAGTCTTGCAAATAAGGTGGATGAACTGAAGTTGTTGTTGAACACATGGGAGTACGATATTGTTGCCATCACGGAGACATGGTTGAGGGAGGGTCAGGACTGGCAGCTCAATATTCCGGGGTACAGAATCTTCAGGCGAGACAGAGGGGGGTGTAAAAGGGGAGGGGGTGTTGCAATATTAATTAAGGAGTCCATTACTGCTGTAAGGAGGGATGATATATTAGCGGGTTCCTCAAATGAGGCCATATGGGTAGAACTTAAAAACAAAAAGGTGGCAAGCACTTTGCTGGGAGTGTACTATAGGCCCCCAAACAGTCAGGGGGAGATAGAGGAACAGATATGTAGGCAAATCTCAGAGAAGTATGAAAATAATAGGGTAATAATAGTGGGGGATTTCAACTTCCCCAATATAAATTGGGATAGTCAGAGTGTGAAAGGCTTAGAGGGTGCAGAATTCTTAAAATGCATCCAGGAGAGCTTTTTGAGCCAACATGTAGAAAGTCCTACAAGAGAGGGGGCGGTACTGGACCTAATTCTGTGGAATGTAGCCGGGCAAGTGGTGGAAGTATCAGTAGGAGAGCATTTTGGCGACAGTGATCATAATTCAGTGAAATTTAAGGTGGTCATGGAAAAAGACAAAGACGGCCCGGAAATAAGGGTTCTAAATTGGGGGAAGGCCGATTTTAATATGATAAGGCAGGATCTGGCCAAAGTGGACTGGGAGCAGCTACTTATAGGAAAATCCATAACAAAACAGTGGGAGACTTTCAGAAGGGAAATAGAGAGAGTACAGCGCCAACATGTTCCTGTAAAGGTCAAGGGTGGGACCAACAAGCAAAGGGAACCTTGGATGACAAGGGAGATACAAAAATGCATTAGAAATAAAAGGGGGGCTTTTGGCAGTTACAAAAGACTAAAGACAGAAGAAGCCCTAGAGGAGTATAAAAAGTGCAGGGGCATACTTAAAAAAGAAATTAGGAGGGCGAGGAGGGGCCATGAAATAACACTGGCGAGCAAAATAAAGGAAAATCCTAAGATGTTTTATAAGTATATTAAGGGCAAGAGGATAACCAGGGAAAGGGTAGGGCCCATTAGGGACCAAAGTGGCAATCTGTGTGCAGAACCAGATGATGTAGGCGGGGTTTTAAGTGAATTTTTTGCATCTGTGTTCACTATGGAGAAAGACGATGCAGACATAGAAATCGGGCAAGGGGATTGTGACATACTTGAACATATTGGCATCGAGAGGGAGGAGGTGCTAGCGGTTTTAGCAGGCCAAAAAGTGGATAAATCCCCAGGCCCGGACGAGATGTATCCCAGGCTGCTGTGGGAGGCAAAGGAGGAGATTGCAGGGGCTCTGACACAAATTTTCAGAACCTCTCTGGCCACAGGGGATGTACCAGAGGACTGGAGAACAGCTAATGTAGTACCATTATACAAGAAGGGTAGCAGGGATAAACCAGGGAATTACAGGCCAGTGAGCCTAACATCTGTGGTAGGGAAATTATTGGAAAAAATTCTGAGGGACAAAATTAGTCTCCACTTGGAGAGGCAAGGATTAATCGGGAATAGTCAGCATGGCTTTGTCAAGGGTAAATCATGTCTGACAAATCTGATTGAATTTTTCGAGGGGGTGACTAGGGAGGTGGATGAGGGAAATGCTGTGGATGTGGTTTACATGGACTTCAGTAAAGCTTTTGACAAAGTCCCGCATAGGAGATTGGTCAAGAAGGTAAGAGCCCATGGGATTCAGGGTGCCTTGGCGCGTTGGATCCTAAACTGGCTGAGTGGCAGAAGGCAGAGGGTTTCATTTTTACTTATATTTTTCCACTCCTTTCCTCCTCCCCCCCTTTCCTTTTGTTTCTCTCTCACACCTCGCAGCTATCTTTTGCCCTGCCAGTACACTTTACACCTAATCCCAGCCTATTACCATCTCGTCTAGCTTCTAATCTCTTTTACATCTTTTGGTTCTTTTATTATTTTGTCCGATCGCAGCCCTGCCTTCGATCTAGTTCCTTTTCTCTCCAGTTTTGAAGAAGGGTCAAACCCGAAACGTCAACTCAAATTTCTCTCCACGGATGTTGCCTGACCTGCTGAGTTTTTCCAGTATTTTTTGTTGTTATTTCGGATTTCCAACATCTGCAGTATTTTGCTATCGTACTAGTGATGGTCGAAGGTTGCTTTTGTGACTGGAAGCCTGTGTCCAGTGGGGTACCTCAGGGATCGGTGCTGGGTCCCTTGTTGTTTGTGATCTACATAAATGATTTGGATGAGAATGTAAAAGGGATGATCAGTAAGTTTGCAGATGACACGAAAATTGTGGGGTGGTAAATTGCAAGGAGGAAAGCCTCAGGCTACAGGACGATATAGACGGGTTGGTCAGATGGGCGGAAAAGTGGCAAATGGAATTTAACCCTGAAAAGTGCGAGGTGATGCATTTTGGATGGACAAATAAGGCAAGGGAATACACAATGAGTGGTAGGACCCTAGGAAGTACAGAGGGTCAGAGGGACCTCGGTGTACATGTACATAGATCTCTGAAGGCAGCAGAACAAGTAGATAAGGTGGTTAAAAAGGCATATGGGATACTTGCCTTCATTAGCCGAGGCATAGAATATAAGAGGAGGGAGGATATGATGGAGCTGTACAAAACGCTGGTGAGGCCACAGCTGGAGTACTGTGTGCAGTTCTGGTCGCCTCACTTTAGGAAGGATGTGATTGCTTTGGAGAGGGTGCAGACAAGATTCACCAGGATGTTACCTGGGATGGAGCGCCTCTGCTGTGAAGAAAGACTAAACAGGCTGGGGTTGTTTTCCTTGGAGCAAAGAAGGCTGAGGGGGGACCTGATTGGGGTGTACAAAATGATGAGGGGCATAGATAGGGTAGACAAAGAGGAACTTTTCCCCTTAGTAGGGGGGTCAATAACAAGGGGGCATAGATTCAGGGTAAGGGGCAGGAGATTTAGAGGGGATTTGAGGAGGAACTTTTTCACCCAGAGGGTGGTTGGAATGTGGAACTCAATGCCTAAAAGGTTGGTAGAGGCAGGAACCCTCACAACATTCAAGAAGCATTTGGATGAGCACTTGAAATGCCATTGCATACAAGGCTATGGACCAAATGCTGGAAAATGGGATTAGACTGGACAGGGATGGATGGGCGGCGCAGACACGATGGGCCGAAGGGCCTCTTTCTGTGCTGTAAAACTCTATGACTCTATGAATCTATGAGGTCACTGGGAAAGTTACACATTGTAAAATTCAGCTGGGGAAAGTCCTGCACTAATTGATGGGCTTAGTCAATAACACTGACTGTGTGCTTTCATTATGCTGCCTCCCGGCATTGCGGTTAGAACTGTGACACCAGACCACGCATTAACTGGCCCGCCTGCTTCGTTTACTGCTGTCCTGTTTGTCTGCATTGCCAGAGTCCAGGCTGATTACAATGAGCGTTTGCAAAGTTTCATCTAATGCTTTATGTGTGTTAATCTCATTCTTCTCTCTACCATGCAGAAAAATGGCAGGGAGGAGCAAACGTACCAGAGCAAGAGTGAGAGAAATGGCAAGTGGAGACAAGAAAGGGAGAGACAGCGAGGGTATAATTAAGGTAATTGGCAAAAGAGGTGGAATGAGGTGATTTTCCTGACACAGCAAGTCATTGTGATCATGAATGCACTGCTTGAAAGGACGGTGGAAGTAGATTCAATAGTAACATTCAAAAAGAAATTGATAAAATCTTGAAGGGTAGAAAATTTCAGAGCGAGAGTGAGAGAAATGGAAAGAGGAAAAAAGGAAGGGAGAGACAGACAGGAGACTTTGTATTTGTATCTGTCTGTCTTTCATTGTCTCTGTCTCTCTGTCTATGCTTCAATCTCAGTCTTTTTCTGTGTTTTTCTGACTCATTACTTGAAGTCTCTTTTAATTTGCATCTATCGCTGTTTTATCTCTCTTTCTATTTCACCCATTGCTTTCTCTCTCCCTTGATGCAAGTCTTCATATAATCTTACAGCACTAAATAAGACCATTAGATCCATCGTGCCTGTGTCGGCTCTTTGAAAGAGCTATCTAAATAGCCCCACTCCTCTGCTCTTTCCCCATAGCCATGACGTTTTCTCCCCTTCAACATTTTATCCAATTTATTTTTGAAAGTTACGATTGAATCTGCTTCCAGCTCCCTTTCAGGCAGTGCAATCCAGATCACAATAACTTGCTGTGTCAAGAAAATCTCCTCGTCTCACCTCTGCATCGTTTGACAATTACCTTAATTGTCTCCTCTCTGTCTCTCCCTTCTTCATCTCCTCTTTCCACTTCTTGCATTCTCGCTCTGGTACGTTTGCTTCTTGCTGCCTGTTTTATTTTGCCTTTCCACCTCGTCTACAGCTGTTTCTGTTTTCCTCTGACTACCGCCAAGTCTCTGAGTGTATCTCCACGTCTTTACTCCTTCTTGCTTTTTGCATTTTACCTGTTTTTCTGTACCATTCAGTTTCACTGATTTGCCAATACATTTCTTTCTGTTACTCTTTTATCTCTCTTTCGAATCTTAGCTTTTCATCTCCCTCAGTCTTATATACCATTACACTCTCTCTCACTCATCTGTTTCATTATCTCCAGTTCCCTCTGTGCCTTTCTCTCTGTGTTCCATCTGTGAAGTTATCCTGTCTACCTTATTCTCTCTCTCTTCTGTCTCCTTATTTTCATCCCTCTTTGTGCCTTTCTCTCCATGTTTCATTTCTGCACTTATCCTGTCTACGTTTCCCTCACTCTCTTCTGCTCCTTATCTCCATTTCTCTCTGTTCTGTCTCTCCATTTCTCCCTTTGTGCCACTGTCTCTCTCTCTCTCTCTTCTGTCTCTCATTTTCTCCATCTCTCTCTGTTTGTCTCTCTATTCTGTCTCTGCATTTCCCCATTTCTGCCTTTCTCTGACTCTCTCTCTTCTGTTTGTCCTTCTGTTGATATCTCTCACTCTCACTGTTTATCTCTCTCTCTGTTTGTCTTTCTGTTCTGTCTCTGCATTTCCCCATTTCTGCCTTTCTCTGACTCTCTCTCTTCTGTTTGTCCTTTTGTTTATACCTCTCACTCTCCCTGTTTATCTCTCTCTGTCTGTCATCAGTACTGTCTCTGTATTTCCCCATTTCTGCCTTTCTCTCACTCTCTCTCTTCTTTTTGTCCTTTTGTTTATATCTCTCACTCTCCCTGTTTATCTATCTCTGTTTGTCTCTCTGTTCTGTCCCTGTATTTCCCCACTTCTGCCTTTCTCTCACTCTCTCTCTTCTGTTTGTCCTTTTGTTTACATCTCTCACTCTCCCTGTTTATCTCTCTCTCTGTTGTCTCTCCATTTCTCCTTTGTGCCTTTGTCGCACTCTCTCTCTCTACAGTTCTCACTTTGTGCCTCTCTTTCTCTCTGCTGTCTCTTCTTTTCTTGTTCTTTTCTGTCCCAATTTCTCCTTTTGAAATATTCACCTTTTCCTTTATTTGAATTACAAGCAACTTTAGTTATTTGTTCACTGACTATATTAATGCATTTCTAATTATTGTATATTAATGGTGCATTATCTTCCATACAAA
This sequence comes from Somniosus microcephalus, assembly GCF_052327205.1. NCBI lineage: Eukaryota > Metazoa > Chordata > Chondrichthyes > Squaliformes > Somniosidae > Somniosus > Somniosus microcephalus. Next base: position 46,396,276 of record NW_028225184.1, on the reverse strand, counting down.
TAAGAAAGAGTAATTTAAAAGTATAATTATAAATGTACAATTAGAAATGTGTAAATCAATATAAAGACCCTATATCCCTCTGTTCAAACACACATAAAGTAGTTATATTCAGTAAAACAGTTGCCTACATATCCGTCTCCTCACTTCACAAGTAATTCGTTGTCTAAAGGGCTTGAGATGTGTTAATGTTAAAGATACTGTACACATTTCTTCTTAAGTAATGACATTGTTCCTTTGTAGACCAGAAGATATCCGACTCTTTCTTTTGTTGTTTCAGTTTGCTGTCTTTCCCCTGCACCGATTCTTTCAGTGTTTCAGTTCTCTTTTCTTGACTTCTTCTATCCATATCTTTCTGTTTCCCTCTCTCTTGTAATTTTCCCTGTGTCTCTGTCACATTCTGCCAAACTTTTCCTCCTCCCCTCTCAGTTTCTTTCTCAGTTTGTGCATCTATTTCTCTCAACATTTCCTCTGTCATGAATTCCCTGTTCATCTGTGATACTCACATTCTGTCTCTGTCTTTTAATGTATACATGGTCATTTCTGTTTCTACTTGTTTCACCATGGATATCTTTCTCATCATATTGCTCTTTCTATTTGTCTCCGTCTCTATCTCTTTCTATTTCTCCTCCTGCCTTCTCTCTGTTTCTATCTTTCTTCCTTTCTCTTCCTATTTCTGTGTATGTTGTTTATTCTCATTGCCTGTGCCCGTGTCTTCAACTAGATATCTTACTCTCTGCCTCTTTATCTCTTTCTAAGGACACCGTGTTAACTGTCCCTTTCTGTCTGCCCCTTTCCGCTCTTCAGTCCCTTTCCTTTTCCCTTTCTCTCCATATTCCTTTCTATTGCTCTCTTCCCTACGTCTTTCTGAGTTGGTTGTTTTTCTCTCTTTACATTACTATCACTGTCTCATTTCTCCTTGCGACCTGCCTCTGTGAGTATGATTGACTCTCTGTGTAACCAGCTCTATCTAGTTATGATCTAAAATCTACCGATCAATCATCCATCAAATATCTATCAACTATCTACCTATCTAGATATATATCTATTTATCATTCTAACTACCTATATTTATATCTTTCTATCTATCTATTATCTCTCTCTCTCTTTCTCGCTCTACCATCTGCTTATCGTTATATCTTTCTCTCTCTCCGCATTTCCGTGAAGTGCTCCCATTCTGACCTGCCCCACAGCAGCGAATGTGATTGGCGGGTTTGCCCATTTTGCTGTCGGTGAATTGCAGGAATTTACCGGAAGTCCAGCTGTGCTCTTTAGTGCCAACTTTTGAGAAACAATCCATGTGTCGTCAGCAGGGTCAGACTTGGGGCGGGCGTTGACTGAGCGGCTTGCTGGACCACTTCAGAGGGCAGTTAACAGTGTTGCGGGATTGGCATCACATTTAAGCTAGACCGGGCAAGGATGCCAGGTTTCCTTCCTTAAAGGAAATTAGCAAGCCAGTTGGGCTTTATGTCAATCCACTTTTACTGATGCCGGCTTATTTTTTAAATGGAATTCAACTTCTCAAACTGCCATAGTGGGACTCAAACGCATGTTCTAACATAAGCACTGCATTACCGTACCCATGTACTAACTAATAATCCAGGTGCTTGGACTAAGGCAGAGACTGTGAGTTCAAAAACCACCAGGGCAGTTTGCGAATTCTAGAGAAGAAGCAATGTGTAGCTCATTCATCGGAATCTGATGGAAGGGTTCTGAATCTGAAATGTCAGCCTCTCTGTTCTGCCTTTATTTCAATATTGATCAGCAGAGCGAGCCCCGCCTCAATAGGTCAGATCATCAATAAAATATAACGTCAGATAGAGATTTCAGATAATGTCAGGGCTCCGTTCTCCTGATAAATTATGTACATTGGGCCCAGTGGGGAGTGTAGGGGATGGAGTATGAAATGGAATTTAGTTCCATTGGTTGAAACCCTTCAGGGCGTTTTATGTTTGAACTAATTTAACAATCAGTTTCAGCGGATATTTCACCGCGTTCTTCAGCTCCTCTCTGAATTTAGACTGAGTCACAGCGTAAATACACGTGTTTGTGCAGGAACTCAGAACTTGAAGCATAACTGATATAGATTCTATGATATAAAGAGGTTGAGTATCAGAGAAAGAATAAATATTTGTAATTCGCAGACAGATGAGAAGTACAACCTGGGTTATCCATAACAATATAAAACTGCCGGTTATACTGAAGAGTAAAACGATGTATTTCCTTCGGTTCTCCATCTCTGGGTCCTTGTGATTCTCTCCATCGCTGCTGTCCCGGAGCCCTCTGCGGACTCTACTGGCCGCCAAAATACGTCTGACCGTCAGAGCATTGAGCAGCAAAATCAGAAAGAACGGGACACAAGGAGATAAAATGAGGTAAAACATGTCAAATGCTCCCCATGCGGGGGAAGTAAACAAGCTCGGATTGATGAGACAGTCCCAGGGAACATTATCAATAATATAATTAGGTTTATATACAAAGTACCAGGGGACAGACACTAAACAGGCCAGCGCACTCACTGTTCCTATAACCAGAGCCGCCATTTTCTCACTGCAATATTTTGTTTTCAGCTTCTCACAACAAATGGCAACAAACCGATCAAAAGTGAAAGCAACTGTGAGCCAGACAGAAATATCTGTGCTTGCAAAACCCAAGAAGGCAATAAAACTACACACTGGAGTAATTTTCAGGAAAGAATATGGGAAATAAATCAGTCCAATCCAGTTCAATATGGGATCAGTGATGACGACCAGGAGATCGGACGCTGCCATTCCCACTAGGTAGAGTGTGATACATTTGGAGAGACCGCACTTTCCTCGGGACAGGATCACAATCGCCACCAAGTTAACTGTAAGAGAGAGGAAAGGAAGAAGAGAAATTACTGATCAGACCTGGAGCCAAAGCAGCAGTATGACAGGATCGGGGCTGGAATTTTTAGCTCTGTACTGCATCGAACGGTGGAAACTGATTCATTGATTTGGATTGGACTCTCAACCGAGGGGTGCAGAGACAAGGCCTGGAATTTTGGGGACGGGGGAGGTGCAGTTGGTTTATTTACTCAGAGTTGAGAGAATCGATAGGGGATGACACTAAACGGGAAAGGCCGAGATCCGAGTGTGATGCTTCGAATGGGAATGGAAACGGCAACTGGAGGCGGAGCTAGTGATTGAGATTGGGAGGGAGAGAAGGATAAAGACATGTAGGAGCTGGAGGGGAGTCAGGTGCTGTATTTTGTGAAAGAGGACAAACCGAAGCAATGGATGAGGAGACAGAGTATTCAATGCAGTCGGAGGAGAGGCTGGGATTCACAGGGAGAGACTGCAGCAGAATGTTAGAGGAAATCTAATTCATAGATCCTAGTAACACAAATCAATTAATGCATTCACAATTAATGCCTGTGGTTGTTGGTGTCAGCGAACAGATCGTTGGGGACACAATATGTTCTTTACATTTAATTTGCCCATTCAACTAAAATTACAATAAATATATTATTTAAATCAGCTTCGTTTTTGCTGAATTAACTTGACACTGTTTTTAAAATACAGTATCCTAGTAATTCATTGTGATCAAGAAATTACTGTTTCTATTCTTTAAGTACCTTTCAATTATCTTTATATATTCAGTCATTGAACAAGTAAAAAGAACATTCAGCAGAACAGACTGAGGACTTGATAGCGATATAATAAAACACACAATCTGAAACCATCCTAATATCACCTTAAATTCAGATTTCCTCATCATAATTGTAGTGGCGGTTTCAGCAGTTAATTTCGATAAATTTACACACCACGCTGCTCTCTATCTCTCTCTCTCCCTTCTCCACCTCCCTCTAGATTTTCTCTCAGTCTATTTCTGTATCGCTCCTCCACCTCAGCGCAAACTTCCCCAATCCTCTTTTTCAGATCCTGCACCGGCATTCTGTTCACGAGCCCCGTGTTCAATTATCCTATTTGCAGAGTCAGCTTTTTCAGTGGTGAAGCCTCTGTGAATAATTTCCTGTTTCTACAGGTCATCCAAATCTCCCCCTGTTCCGCTTCACTCATCCCCTCCTCTGCAATGCATTCAATAAACAGAATCGAATGTCTCTTCCAGACATGGCTCACAGTAATTGAAGTCCCCTCTCCTGTAAGTATAAAGTACAGCATTAGATGGCGGGATTGTTAATTATCAAAACGCCAACATCACCACTGCTCTTCATAATCTCCAGATCACATAAGGGCTCCTGATTCCAACAGATACAATGCAAAATGATACAACATAACCTCAAAACATTTCATGTTACAATGAAGTCCAGAGACAGTCAGTGAATCTATCCACACTGAAGCAGAGAAGGAGATGTGAAAGATTCAGCAGCAAAGTCAGTTCAATCGCTAGACGTCTGCAGCAGCGTCAGATACACACACAGTGAAATAATTATTATTAACAATGAGAACCAATACACACATTGCAATCACAGTTAAACTGAAACATATTATTGGGGTGGGAGGACATTGTGCTGACCCGTTGTAACATTGAAACCGTCAGCTCTCTCATTACCAATCAATGAAAACACATACATTGAATATAATCCAGGACAGCTTAGTTCCACAATATGAAAACATTAACAGCTCCTGATGGTCTGCTGCCTCCTCTTAGCGCAGAAACCTGATTCTAATATATTCAGTGCAGAGAGTAATCCAGTAACACTGTCAGGGTTGGATAAACAAAGATCATTACAGATATAATGCAGCTGCTACTAGACCAAAATAGCAGAAGCTAAGTACATCCCATAAATCCACAGTTTGAACAGAAGAGACGGTAGTGCAATACATGCTGCGAATAAATCATTACCAAGTACAGCAGTAGAATTACCACCGATTTATCTCATTAGCGACTTACCAGAAACTCCAACTGCTGCAATAACAGGATAATAAATATCTTCTGTCCGACGGATTACTGTATATTCCATTTCTGAGAGAAGCAGTAACTCCTTTTGAAGTGGAACCCACAGCTCCGGCAGGCACTCTGAACTGATCCATTCCATTGGGCCCTGAATTATACAGGTGATAATTCTCCACTGACACGGTTATACGCTTGTTCATTGCTATTAGTTACAGTCACTTGAACAAATACATTGCATCAGCAGATTTGATTAAATAATGTGATGCATAAAACAGAAAAATCTCAATGTCAAAGACATAGGCCTAGAAATTCAGTTTGGGGCGGCCAGCTCGCTCGCGCCCAGAAAGTACCGCTGCGCGTGGAGCCACTTGCGCCAGCCGGAAATTCAGTTTCAGCGCCCCAAGTCAAAGCCGGCCGCTATTCAAGGGTTTCGGCGCCCCCGCTTGGGGCGCTGAAACTGAATATCGGTGCGCTAGGTGCCGCAGCGCCACCCGCTGCGGAGCGGCAGGCTGCGGTACTGCAGGCCTTCGTCCCTCTCTTAAGGGGGAGGTGCCTGCAACAGCGAGATCGCCGCTCGCTAGTTCCGGCAAATGAGCCCGGCACCACGGAAAAGTGCCGGGCTCCCAGAAAACAGCTGGCAATGCCACAGGGGCGGGGTGGAGGAGGCCGGGGAAGGAGGTGCGGGCAGGCGGCCACCGAAAAAGCGGCCAGCCGCACCTCCGCCTTAACTCGCCCCACTAACGCTACAGTACGGCCCCGTTTTCTGATCGCTGTTTGCGGCCGCTGCGGAAGAGGCGGCCGCAACTAAATATGGCGGTCGGGCCGGTTGCGGGGCGGTAGCGGGGCCCTGTGCACACCGACGACGTCATCGGTGGCGGCGCTGCGCCACTGGCTAATGCCGCCATTACCGCAGCGCTGAATATCGGCGAAAGCTCAGCAAGTGGCGCAAAAGCCCTCTTTGGGCGAAAACTGGGCGCAAAGCCTATTGAATTTCTAGGCCATAATCTTAATCAGACCTCTCTCGGGAAGAAGGCTAAAAATTCTGCGCAAACAGGACAGATCCAACAATAATGAACGGCTTCATTATAATGCACACTCCTGCCGATTCATTCCTAAATATGACTGATTTCACTGCAGTGTACCCTGATTCCAGAGACGCTCTCCTCCAAACTTGTAGCAAACCACCCGTGATCTCTCCATACCTCTGACACTGGCCACTTTCGGTGAGACTGCCCTCACTTGGTTCCAGTCTTACCGATCTGATCGTAGCCAGAACATCTCCAGCAATGGCTTCTCTTCCCCCACCAACACCATTAACTCTCGAATCTCTGAATTTTCCATTACTGCCATTCCTCTTCCTCATCTACATGCTCCCCTTTGGCAACATCATCTGCAGACATCTGTTCAGATTCCACATGTCTGCTGACAACACCCAGCTCCAGCTCCCCACCCTGCACTTATACTGTGTTTTCAGACTGCAATAGTTAGTTTTGCATGAGTTGCGATTTGCTCAATTAAACACGTTGAAGACCGAATCTCTCCACCTTTGACCCCACCACAAATTCATAACCATGTCACCGATTCCATTCTCCTCCCTGGCTGTTGTCTCAGGCAGAATATGACGATTTGTAACCTTTGATCATTAAACACGCGTTTAGAATACGCAGAAGTAGGAATAGAGTGGATGTTAGTCGTTTCTTCTCTCCCCGTGTGTAGTGAGCTCTGGAATGCGTTGCTGGCTGGTGGTGGTGATTGCTGTAAGATTCTATGATTCAAAATCCTTCATAATGTGATACGCCTCCATGAGATATCGACATAGACTTAATTTTCCCAGAGAGAAGAGGCCAAGGACTCCGCCATGCCTTTCTTCTCAACGCCCATTCATCATTTCACTGAGTGACGAGGCCTGGTTTCTTCTGTTCACCCACAGTTGCATCAGGTGCATATACTTCACTACATACCTGGTGCCCGAAAAGGATATTATTTAAGTCCAGTATAAAATTGCGTTTCATTAGGAAGTTAAGGCAATCAGTCCATCTATGCTTCGTTAGATAGGTTGCTCCTTTCTGTTAGTAGCCCCGTGGTAGAGCACATGCTGAGCATGTATGATGGTCCTGACTTCAATACCCAGCCTCACCAAACAACTTATTTTCACAGTAGTTACCCACAGAAAGTAGCTTGAGGACAGCGAAATGCAACATCTGAGGTTAGCCGAAGATTAAATTGGCCCAAACCTGGTCTTCACCTCACCGCCGCCGAAGCCACTCAGCTCACTCCAGCCGCCGACTAACCGGATTGTGTGACATCACAATTCAGAGTGAGCAGTCACAGCTTTTGTTCCTGTTTGACGCCCTGTCATTCCAGCATCTCACCGTCTGGTTAGAAGCTGATCACTGAAATTTAACGATTGCTTCCTTGCTGCAGACATTATTTTACAAACGTCCAAAAAAGAGGAGAATACACCTTGAGAAATGGAATTGTGAAAAAGATGATATTGGCAAAGCACACCTTTGCACACAGGGCCTTGCGAGTAAAAAACAGACGCTGCACTCAGGATATAATTCAGTGGAGGTGAGCTCACACCCTTTCAATTGCTCCCAACACGGGACTGGATTGAGTGCCTGCATATAAAAGTGAATGCTAATGGAATATTTAATAGAGGCGTTTAGTATTATGAGAGGTTCTGTTACAGTAGAGGGGGATAAATTATTTCCACTGGCAGGAAGTTCAGTTACCAAAGGATCACAGATTGGCAAAGGAACTGGAGAGGGAAATGCAGAGAATTAATTTTTAAGCAGCATGTTGTTCTGAACTGAAATGAAATGCATGAAAAGGCAGCGGAAGCAAATTCAATAATACCTTTCAATAGGGAATTGGATAAATACTTTAAATGCAAAGAAATTGCAGCGCCCTGGGGAAAGATCCTGGTTAGAGGGGCTAATTGTTGCTCTTTCAGAGAGCTGGCACAGGCATGACAGGCCGAATGACGGCATTCTGTGCTGTAAGATTCTGTGGTTCTCTGACCTATGGCGGTGAGTTTGATGCACAATATGTTGGAGTTATTTAAAATTTACACTTTCAGAGTGTCAGTCCGATTATTAAGAGTTAAATTAATGTTGAAGAAATTCTCTTAAAACTGCGCTGTAAAGGAATGGGCCGCATTTAAGATCCCATTGCCCATGATTTCCACTCAGCTTGTGGTTAGCAGGACGGACGGGAGCATTGATTGGAAAGTTTAACCATTACAATTGTCAGGAATTCCATGAACCACAGAAACTTCACGTGAAAATCTTGAGGTCTCTGAGCAGAGACGGCTCTGTGCATTGACCCGTGCAAATTAAACAGGAGAACTTGGACAGGGCCGCGTAAATGGGGATTTAGAGCCAATTGTTTGCTCCTGGATTTGTTGTTCGCCAGTCAGTCACCACCCACTGTGGCAACCCACTTCTGAGAGGCATCGTCGGTTCCGGTTCTGTTGAAGCAATAAATGGACTGAGCAGAAGGCAACTGAGTAACTAACAGAAGCACTGACACCGCTGTTTCGGCCAATGAGGTGGAGGCGGAGCGGGACTTTTGGGAGGCCTGAAAGCAAACAGTCTATTTTATGGCGAACAAAATCTATTTATGCATCAAACAGAATCTATTTACACAGAGCCTCTACAGCAAGCAGATTCTATTTGAACAAAGACTCTACACACGACAGCGCACAGTCTCATGACCAAACCTACAGCAGACTCTTCCTATAAATGCAGCGTTATGTACCTAGCAACATGTGGTGAGTGGAGGATAGTTAGAGAGTACAAATGATGCGGGTAAAATAAATCCCATTCATTCACAGCAATGCAGTGTCCAGGCCTGAGGGACCAGCAGTGACCTTTTCAGCTCCATCTGGCGGGGAACGGTGGTGTCATTATCTGGACCGTCAATAAACGGACAACTTTCATTACAAGCACGGCTGTGTTATTTCCGACTAATTAACTAATCTAAAACTAGGAAAAAATCTTGCATTGGCCGGGAATCGAACCCGAGTTACACATTTGGCAAGTGTGATTTATACCACTGAACAACTAGTGCTCCACACGATGTAGGTTGAACCTCTTCTATCTTAAAGTAGTACTACCTTGTGTAGAACGGAGATAAATCGCCACCGAGGTGTTGTATGCACGTGTTTCACATAGAAATAGCTTCAATTCTCACACAGAGTCCTCCAACATGAAGCAGCAACCGCTCTGACTTCATCCATTTTCAGCAAAATCCAGCTGGTTCAACAAAAGTAATAATGGAAATGTCTTTGATAGTTTGGAGGACATTATTGGTTAAATCACAAAAGGGTTGACTGTGCAAACCAAATGGGCGAGATATTGGGGGGGGGAAGGAAGTAATGTGTCCAGGGGAGCTGTTATTGCCTCAGATGATGCGTTAGAGAGCCAAGTGTGCCGATCACACAAAGATGGGAGGAATTGTCGGCAGTGTAGATAGTAGCATAAAATTACGAAGCGATATTAATAGATTGAGAGAATGGTGAAAATTTTGGCAAATGGATTTCAATGGACGCAAATGTGAGGTCATCGACTTTGAACCTAAGACGAACGAATCAGAGTATTTTCTAAATGGTGATAATCTAGAAACGGTGGACGTCCGAAACAAACTTAGAAGATCCAGGTATATAGGGGAATAAAAGTGAGTAGAAGTTATGTTACAGCTATAGAAACACCCTAATTAAGCCATTCCAGGAGTATTTTAATCAGTCCTGGGCACCACACCACAGAACGATATAATAGCTTTCGAGGGAGTGCAGTGAAAATTTACCAGAATGATACCTGGAATCCAAGGATCAAATTACGATGTAAAATTGCAAAAACTAAGGATCCATTCGCTGGAATTTAGATTAAGGCTTGATTTGATTGAATTTTTTCAGGTTTTAAGGAGAATTGCGAGGGGTACGTAGAGAAAAACCGTTTCCACCAGTTGGTTAGGCTAGGAATAGGCGACATATATTAAAAGTTAGAGCCAGGCCATTAATGAGTGAAAGTAAGAAAGATTTTTTCAAGCAAAGGGTGGTTGCTGTTTGGGACACTTCTAAAAACGGCAGCTGTTGCAAGGTCACTTGTTAATTTTATATATCACTAGCTGGAGTGCCCGGCGGTGCCGAGGGTTTTTTGAGTACATATAGTTATGAAAGGTAGAAATAAATTTTATCTATATATATATAAAAGGATCGATCTGTCTATCTCTCTGTGTGGGAAGGGGAGAGAGAGAGAGAGAGAGAAGGAGAGAGAGAGAGAGGGAAGGAGAGAGAGAGAGGGAAGGAGGGAGAGAGAGAAGGAAGGAGAGGGAGAGGGAAGGAGACAGAGAGTGTGAGGGAAGGAGATAGAGGCAGAGAGGGATGGAGAGAGAGACAGGGAAGGCGGGAGAGAGAGGGAGGGAAGGCGGGAGAGAGAGAGAGGGAAGGAGAGAGAGAGAGAGAGGGAAGGAGAGAGAGAGGGAAGGAGACAGAGAGAGAGAGGGACGGAGAGAGAGAAAGAGAGGGAAGGAGAGAGAGAGAGCTGGAAGGAGAGCGAGAGAGAGGGGGAAGGAGGGAGAGAGAGAGTGTGCAGGAGAGAGAGAGAGAGAGGGAAGGAGAGAGAGAGGGAAGGAGAGAGAGTGGGAAGGAGAGAGAGACAGAGAGAGAGAGGGAAGGAGAGAGAGAGAGAGTGAAGGAGAGTGAGACAGAGAGAGGGAAGGAGAGAGAGAGAGAGGAAAGGAGAGAGAGAGAGAGAGGGAAGGAGAGAGAGAGAGCGAGGGAGAGAGAGAGAGAGGGAAGGAGAGAGAGCGGGAAGGAGATAGAGAAAAGAGGAAGAGACCCCGGGGAAGGTGTTGGACTCAGAGCCCGGCCGGTGAAGAAGGGCGCCCGCCATTTTGTGAGGTCGGCGGGAAATTTGAATTGCAATGGCCGAAGGAAGGAAGAAGGCTAGTTCTCCTTCCCTCTCCTACCCCTTCACTCATGTCCTCCCTCACCCTCTCTCGCTCTCCCTCCCCCTCTCTCTCCCTGCCGCTCTATCTCTCCCCTCTCTCTCTTCCCCCTCTCTCTCATTGCCCTCTCTTTCCCTGCCCCTCTCTCTCTCCCGCCCTCCCCGCTCTCTCTCTCCCCCTCCCTCCTCGCTCTCTCTCTCCTCCTCCCTCCCTGCTCTCTCTCATCCCCTCCCTCCCCACTCTCTCTCTACCCCTCCCTCCCCACTCTCTCTCTCTCCCCCTCCCTCCCCGCTCTCTCTCCCTCCCTCTTTCTCCCACCCTCCCCTCTCCTTCTCGCTCCCTCTCCCCCTCTCCTCTCCCTCTGCCTCAACTCGGTACCAGAACGGATTACGTCTGACACCGGGAGGCCGGGTGCCCATCGCTCAGAAGCCAGCCCGGGGTTCCTCATGTTTAACCAGGTGGGCATTTTGACGCGGTTGGTCGGGCAGCACTGGAAGGCCTTTTGCTCCGGACTCCCGTGTCCGATTTAGGTCGGGGATGGCTCGTTGGAAAGCCCCGGTGTTCCCAGTCCCGCACTAATGGCAAGAGAGAGAGGGGGAAGGAGAGAGAGAGAGAGAGGGAAAAGGAGAGAGAGAGAGAGGGGGAAGAGGAGAAAGAGAGAGAGGGGGGAGAAGGAGAGAGAGAGAGAGAGAGGGGGAAAGGACTTAGAGGCAGGCCGCAGTGACCATGCGCAGCCTAGCACATCATGCCCGGCCGCACTCTCGGGACGTGATTCACCTCAGCTGAGCTCCCGCTTCAGGAGAGAGAGACAGAGAGGGGGGAAGGAGAGAGAGAGAGCGGGGGGAAGGAGAGAGAGAGAGAGAGAAATTCCTGAATCAATACTGATGAATCAACAATTTCCTCACCTCCATTACCATTTTTTTAGCTTTAGGCCCGGCCGCCTTTTAATGGCCGCCACTCACCTCAGCTCCCGCTCGGCAGTTTCATGGATTAGGCCCCGCCCAGAAACGCCATGAAACGCCCCCCTCCCGTGACGCAGCGCGCGGATTGGTCAACCATCACGTCACTCAATGCTAATGAGCGGTAGGATTGGTCAACCGCTAATTTGCGGATTTTTTCCATTTTTTGTACGTATTTTGTCTACTGTCCGAACAATTTTTGTTTGACCAAAGAGTCAATACGCCTGTGACACTTCTCTAATCATAAGCTTTCTTTTGATATAACATATGTGTAGGTACGCTCTATAACTTTTGAGTGATGCAGAGAGAGACAGACAGACAGATCGATCCTTTTATAGATATAGATACTGGTAGATTATTGTTAACTAAAATAGGAAGGGATCTGGCCCAAAGTCGAGTACATGAAGTTAGGTCACACATCAACCATGATCTCATTGAATGACGGAACTGCCTCGAGGGGCTCAATGGCCTTCACATGTTCCCCTGTTCCTGTGCTGCCAATAGTTCTGCTGTAAACAGTTATACCTCCTCCTCACTAATCTTTTGTTTCCTTACTTGCGGTATTACCACGCCCTTTTGTCTTTCCCCACCATGTTCCTAAAATAGCAGTAACTTATCTGTGAGTATGCAGTTTTTCGGTAGAGCGCTTTATTTGCATGCATGTGGCTCTGGGTTCAAACCCCAGGGTCAGCGGTTCATATTTCGGATACATTTGAAAAACATTCTCCTGGACGCATCTCACCTTCACACACAAGGACAAGCAACGCTTCCTTTACCTGGAGAAAGCCTGTCGCACCGCAATGGATATAAGTCAATGGAAAAGGCCATGCCCCATTTCAACGGCTGCCAACTAAAGCCGGTCAAGGTCTGTTTACTGAAGTGAATTTCAAGCACAAACACACACCTGGGGCTTGATCTGCGTTCGTGGACAGTCAATATAAAGACAATAATGAAGGACTGATCCGATAGGTCTGTGAAAGTGCCAGCACAGGCACGGTGGACTGAATGGCCTCCTTCCTTGCGGCATGAGTTTATAAATAAGATTAACAGCTCTTCACAACTCGTGTTGAGACACCTTTAATGCTTAAGTAATCGAAATATTGGCGCTGGCCTCTGGTACAATTTGCCTGAGCATTTCTGGTCATGGCCAACCATTAGCAACGTGACTGATAAAGGAAGATTTGTTAGAACGGCACCTTGATACAGGAAAGATGGTTCTCGACAATCCTAAGGAATCTCTACACCTTTCCTAGCCTTTCTTCTCAATGCTACTTTGCTCATTACTCTGAGTGCTGAGGCCAGGATTCTTCTGCTCATCCACAGTGGTATCAGGTCCACATAATTCAGGTATAGTTGACGGCTTGGAGCAGGCAAGGAGATCACTTCATAACCTGAAAATAATTGTGTGACAGAGGTAAGATAAGGCACTCAGTCTGTCTGTCCTTAGTTAGATGGCAGCGCTCTCTTTGGATGCAGCACAGATGGTTGAGAATGGGATCCTGGGTTCAATCACCAGCTTCTCTCAATAATATTTTTTCACTGGAGTTGTTCACAGATGCCACTTTATGGGTGTAACGTGCTCCCACACCTGATACTCCACAAGCGTTGAATTGGCCCAGAGCTGGTCTTCATCTCACGGACTCCTCAACAGCTCAGCTCACAGCAGCCTCCGACTGACCAGATTGCGTGATGTCACAATGCAGAACCAGCAGTCACGGCTCTAGTTCCTGTTTGACGCCCTGTCGTTCTTCCATCTCACTTTATGATTCAGAGATCAGATTTCATTCTGATCATCTAAGCTTCACAAATGCTTCTTTGACGCAGATTTTTTTTTAATTTCCAAAAGAAAGTTCAGCAGAACCTTGCGAAATGAAGTCGAAAGCAGCAGAGCCCATCTGGAGCAGAGAGCAGACTCCAGACAATGATAGGGGCACATAGAAAACATGAGTTGGGTAAGTTACAGATATGTAGTTAGATTTTGGTTAGTGTTTATGGTGATTAGTGTAAGTAGTTAGTTCGTTGGTTAGTATTTTTAATGGTTAGATTTTTGGTTTTGGTGTTAGGTAAACAGTTAAATAGTCTTAAATCTAAAAAGGATCTACAGATACAGAGACTAAGATATGGTAGAGCAGATGGTGTGCCTGGACTGAAATATGTGGGAATTTCTGGGCAGCGAGATTGTCCCAAGTGGACACGTCTGCACTAGATGTCTCTGTCTCGAACTCACCGGCTCAGATTCATTGAGTGTAGTGCGAGATGGAGACACTCCGGCACATAAGGGAGGGGGAGGAGTGTCTGAACTGTTTGCTCCAGACCACGGTAATACCTCGTAGAGAGCTACAGGATGAGAACGGGGTTCGTGTGACCGATAGTGGACTGAGTAAAGGGAACCGAGGCTAGATAGAGAACGAGGATCCACAGAAACTGATCCTATCCAACAAGTACAATGCACTTGCTACATGTGAGGATAAGCATTCAGACTATCAGAAGGACAGTTATGGGACAGACACTGGGCTGTGGGATTAAATTGGGGAAGTAGCTCAGTGGTAAAGCGCATGCTTTGTATATAATGTGGGTTCAATCCCCGGCATCTCTAAACAGTTGGTTTTCTCCAGAGTTGTCAACAGAAAGTTGTTTTATGAGGGAAGCAGGTTTCAACATCTGAGGTCCCAGCAACTTTCAACGGGCCCGAGGCTGGACTTCAGCCGCCCAACTCACAGCAGTCGCAGGAGTGACCGGATTGTTCACCGTTTCAATGTACATCAGAGCCAAGACCAGCCTTCAGTGCAAAGGATTAATCTAAATTAGTTAAAGGCTCACAATCAAAAACATTTTAAACGAGAGTTTCTAAACAATATAGATACTCTGCTGCTTAGAGAAAGACAACAACAGACAATGGGATACCTTGGAATCCGGTGTGAATTCCGGATCACAAAAACATAAAGAAATTATAATGTTGATATAGAATCATAGAATTGCACAGAACAGAATTAGCCCATTTGGTCCATCCTGCTTGCGCCAGCACTTCGGAAGATTTAAGCAGTTAGTTTCACACCCCTGCTCATTCCCCACGGCCCAGCATTTTTTTTTCAGTTTCAAGTATTTAACACAACCCTTTTGAAAGTTACTATTGAATGTGCTTCCACCACACTTCCAGCAGTGCGTTCTTAAAAACTCGCTGTGAATTTCCCATTGTGAACTTACCTCTGGTGCTTAGCCAGTTAACTTAAATCTGTCTCCTCTGGTTACCCAACCTCTTGCCAGCGGAAAAAATGTCTCCCTAACTACCCGATCAAGACGATTCATATTTTGAGCAGTTCCATTACACCTCCCCTTAAACTTGTCTGCTCTAAGGAGAACAATCCCAGCCTCTCCTGTCTCTTCATTGGAAATGACGTGCAGGTCGGAGTGCAGATCGGAACTGGGTGTTAAGCTGCGAGTTTGGTGAGTGACGGACTGAATCTTAAAGGTTAATCTCTTTTATAAAAATAAAATTTGTCTTGAGTGCTTGCAATTAGCATTTAACTTAAATATAAATTTACTGTGCCAAGTTTTAAGTTTCTTCCAGGCTTGGGCAGGACTAAGCAAGCTCTGTGCTGGAGAGCAGGTGAGATTAATTAATTAATGAACTGGTGTTATCTGGTTCTGTAACTGCCAGAGAGCTTACTTATTTAAATCTCAGCAGAATCAATAAGGGAGGCCAGAGTGCTGTTTGTCACGGAGTGCAGATCGGAACAGAGTGTTAAGCTGTGAGTTTGGTGAGTGAGTGAGGGAGTTCAGGGAGGGAGATGTTCCTTTCTTTTTCTATCTTTGTCAGCTTACAGGAGAGCAGGAGCTAAACAGCTGCTCAAGAGGGGACCGAGAACCAGCGGGAGTTCGGCTCTGTGACACCTCACAGCTGCATCTGGAGAAAAATAAAAGTGCAGTTTAACAGAGTGCTGCGAGTTGGGAATTGCTTTTTACTTTACACCAAGGAAAGAGACCGAGAGCAGGAGCAGTCAAACAACAACAACTGCGGAACCGCTAAAGTGACGTCATAACCAGGGAAGGAGCTGACTGGTATGTAGGACCTCATGAGTATTTCTACAGTCCAGTCGTTAACGTAAAAGCAACGTCTCTAGTGTGGAGTAAGTAGTGCTTAAAAGGAAGTTATGACCACAGTGTATTTAATATTCTTTCACTTAAAGGAAGTAAAGGGAGTAAATTAACTGTAGGACTTGGCACGGAAGCTCGGCAGCGTGGATTGCTCCTCCTGTGCTGTGTGGGAAGTCAGGGACACTTTCGATGTCCAGGGAGAACTTATGTGCAGGAAGTGTCTCCAGCTGCAGCTACTCGAAAGCCGCTTTTCGGAGCTGGAGCTGTGGCTGGCATCACTGTGGAGCATCCGTGAAGCTGAGAGCTTCGTGGATAGCACATTTAACGAGGTGGTCACACCGCAGGTAAAGAGTGCAGAGGATGACAGGAAATGGGTGACCGGCAGACAGAGGTAAAGGACTAGGAAGGACGTTCAGGGGTCCCCTGGGTCCATCTCTCTCTCCAACAGATTTTCTCTTTTGGATACTGATGGGAGAGTTGGTTTTTCAGGGGAATGCAGCAAGAGCCCAGTCCGTGGAACTACGAGTGGCTCAGCTGCACAGGAGGGGAGGAAAAATAATGGAAGAGCAATAGTGACACGGGATTCTGTCGTAAGGGGAACAGATAGACGTTTCATTGGCCATAGACATTGCTTCAGGATGCTTTGTTGCCTCCCTGGTGCCAGAGTCAAGGGTGTCACTGAATGGCTGCAGGACATTCTGAAGGGTGAGGGCGAACAGTAAGAGGTTGTGGTTCACATTAGTACCAACGACATAGGTAGAAAGAGGGATGCGGTCCCGCAACAAAAATTTAGGGAGCTGGAAGCAGACTAAATACCAGGGCATCAAAGGTTGTAATCTCTGGATTACTCCCGGTGCCACGGACTAATGAGTATAGGAATAGGAGGATAGAGCAGATGAATGCGTGGCTAAGGAGTTGGTGCAGGAGGGAGGGCTTTCGTTTCCTGGATCACTGGGTCTGCTTCTGGGGAAGGTGAGACCTGTACAAATCCGACGGGTTGCACCTGACCCGAAACGGGACCAACATCTTTGCGGTGAGGATTGCTAGTACTGTTGGGGGTGGATATAAACTAACTTTGGCAGGGGGATGGGATACGGAGTGGAGCTATAGTAGGGGGACATGCACAGCCAAATATAGAGGAAAAATCAAGTCTACCTGGAAGACAGAGCATATATGTAACGGCAATAGGAGTATGGCAAGGCTGGTTGGCATTTATTTTAATTCAATGTGTCTTGCAACTAAGGCAGTTGCATTGAAGGTGTTGATGGACACACGGGAGCATGATGTTGTTGCTATCACAGAGAAATGGTTAAGGGAGGGGCAGGACTGGCAGTTCAATATTCTGGGGAATAGAATCTTCAGGCGAGACAGAGGCGGTTGTGAAAGGGGAGGGGGTGTCGCAATCTTAATCAAAGAATCAATAACAGCTTAAAGGAGTGATGTTATCTTAGCAGGTTCCTCTAATGCGTCAATATGGGTAGAACTTAAAAACAAATAGGGGGCAAGCATTTGCTGGGAGCGTACTAAAGGCCCCCAAACTCTCAGGGGGATATAGAGGAGCAGATATGCAGGCAAATCTCAGACAAGTGCATGAATAATATGGTAATAATAGTAGGGGATTTCAACTTCCCCAATATAACTGGGATATTCAGAGTGTGAAAGCCTTACAGTGTGCAGAATTCATAAAGTGCATCCAGGAGAGCCTTTTAAGCCAGAATGTGGAAAGTCATATAAGAGAGTGGGCAGCACTGGACCAAATTCTAGGGAATAGTCATAGAGTCATAGAGTTTTACAGGACAGAAAGAGGCCCTTCGGCCCATCGTGTCCGCGCCGCCCATCCATCCCTGTCCAGTCTAATCCCATTTTCCAGCATTTGGTCCATAGCCTTGTGTGCAATGGCATTTCAAGTGCTCATCCAAATGCTTCTTGAATGTTGTGAGGGTTCCTGCCTCTACCACCCTTTCAGGCATTGAGTTCCACATTCCAACCACCCTCTGGGTGAAAAAGTTCCTCCTCAAATCCCCTCTAAATCTCCTGCCCCTTACCCTGAATCTATGCCCCCTTGTTATTGACCCCCCTACTATGGGGAAAAGTTCCTCTTTATCTACCCTATCTACGCCCCTCATCATTTTTTCCAAGTGCTGTGCTATTACATCTTTTAGAATGGATTCCAGCATTTTCCCCACTACTGATGTCATGCTTACCGGTCTATGATTCCCCATTTTTGAAGCCATCTGAAAGTCCAAATACACCACATCCACTGGTTCTCAATTTTCTATTCTGCCAGTTGCACCCTCAAAAATTTCCAATAGATTAGTCAAGCGTGATTTACCTTTTGTAAATCCATGTTGACTTTTTCCGAAATAACAACAGAAAATGCTGGAAAAATTCAGCAGGCCAGTCAACATCCGTGGAGAGAAAATAGAGTCAACGTTGAAAATAGACTCGAAACGTTGACTCTATTTACTCTTCATGGATGTTGCCTGGCCTGTTGAGTTTTTCCAGCATTTCCTGCTGTTATTTCGGATTTCCAGCCTCTGCAGTATTTTGCTATTGACTTTGTCCGATCCTGTCACTGTTTTCCAAGTGCTGTGCTATTACATCTTTTATAATGGATTCTAGCATTTTCCCCACTACTGATGTCATGCTTACCGGTCTATGATTCCCCATTTTTTCTCTACCACCTTTTTTAAATTGTGCGGTTACATTGGCTACCCGTCAATCAATGGTAATTGTTCCAGGATTTATAGAATTTTGAAAGATGACCAGCATTACATCGACAATTTCTAGGGCCACTTCCTTATGTACATTAGGACGTACATTATCAGGCCCTGCGGATTTAACGGCCCTCAATCCCGTCAATTACCCTAACATCATTTCCCTACAAATACTGATTTCATTCAGTTCCTGCATTTCATTAGCCCTATGTTCCCCGACATCTCTGGGAGTTTATTTGTGTCCTCCATTGTGAACACAGATTCAAAGTGTGTATTTAATTGGTCACCCATTTCTTTGTTCCCCATTTTAAATTGCACTGATTCTGACTGCAAGGGACCTACGCTTGACTTTCCCAATCTTTTTCTCTTCACATATCTATAAAAGCTTATACTGTCAGTTTTTCTGTTCCCTGCTAGCTTACGCTCATACTCTTAATTAATCCCTTTGTCCTCCTTTGCTGAATTCTAAATATCGAAACATATGAACATAGAAGATAGGTGCAGGAGTAGGCCATTCGGCCCCTCGAGCCTGCTCCACCATTCAACAAGATCATGGCTGATCATCCAAATTCAGCACCATGTCCCTGCCTCCTCCCCATATCCCTTGATCCATTCAGCCTGAAGAAATATATCTAATTCCTGCTTGAATATATTTAATGAATTGGCCTCCACTGCCTTCTGGTGTAGAGAATTCCAGTTTCACCAATCTCTGGCTTACCCCTTATCCTTCGACTGTGAAACCTAGTGCTGGGCTCCCCGGCCTTCTGGAACATCCTTCCTGCATCTTGTCTGTCTAGTCCTGTTAGAATTTTATAAGTATCAATAAGATGCCCTCTCATTATTCTAAACTAGAGCGAGTAAAAGCCCAATCGACCCAATCTCTCCTCATAAGTCATTCCTGCCATCCCAGGTATCAGTATGGTAAACTGCTCCTAATCGTCAAGTTTGCTGCTTTTTCTGGCCAATTTATATGTCCTCTCCTTGGATCTTATGCTATCCTTAATTTCCCTTATTAGCCAATGTTGAGGGAGTCAAAGGGTGTGGGGAGCGGGCGTCGAGCCGAAGATCAGATCAGCTATGACCTCTGTCTGAGAAAAGCACAGGAGGAAATAGGTGTCAAATGGACGCCTACCCGCACTTGGTGCTGTGGTTTTGTGAACATGCCCTTTGTGTTCTCTCCTAAAAGATGTCATCTAGTACAAAACATTAGCCAGGCGTGAAAGTGATCTGAATTTCAACGCAGCCAGGAGGAAAGTCTGTGCAAAGCAATTCTTGCTCCTGATCAACCTTTCACCTTTCCACACCGCTGCTGCCTCAACAGTTAAAAATGCACTTCCTTGTCTTGAGTAAAATGCCTGCTATTTCAAAGTCAGCAGGAATTAGAAATTTTTAATTTAAATGCCCACATTTACTGTGGAGGACGATTTCCTGGACTGTATACGGGATGGTTTCTTGGACTAATATGTCGAGAAACCAACTAGAGATCAGGCCATCTTAGACTGGGTATTATGTAAAGCGAAAGGATTAGTTATCAATCTTGTTGTGCGAGGCCCCTTGGGTAGGAGCGATCAAATTATGACAGCATTCTTCATTAAGATGCAGAGTGAAATAGTTGACTCAGAGACTAGGGTCCTGCATTTAAATAAAGGAGACTACGATTGTATGAGGTGCTAGTTGTGTTGGATTGATTGGGGAATGTCACTCAAAGGGTTGACGGTGGATGGGCAATGGCAAACATTCAGAGATCGCATGGCTGAACTACAGAATTTGTTCTTCCCAGTTTGGCATAAAAATTAAACAAACAAGGTGACTAAACCGTGGCTTACAAGGGAAATTAGGGATAGCATAAGATCCAAGGAGAGGACATATAAATTGTCCAGAAAAAGCAGTAAACCTGGGGTTTGGGAGCAGTTTAGGATACAACAAGGGAGGACAAATGAATTACTTCAGAGGGGGAAAATAGACTATGAGCATAAGCTTGCAGGGAATATAAAAACTGACTCTAAAAACATTTATAGACATGTGTAGAGAAAAAGATTGGTGAAATCAAACGTAGGTCCCTCGCAGTCAGAATCAGGGGAAATTATAATGATGAACAAAGAAAAGGCAAACCAATTAAATATATACTTTGGTTCTGTCTTCAAAAAGGAGGACACAAATAACCTCCCAAGGTCGGGGAATATAGGGCCTAATGAAAGGGAGGAACTGATAGAAATCAGCATTTGTAGGGAAATGGTGTTAGGGACTGATAGAAATCAGCATTTGTAGGGAAATGGTGTTAGGGAAATTGATGGGATTGAGGGCCGATAAATCCCCAGGGCCTGATCATCTACATCCTAGGGTACATAAGGAAGTGGCCCTCGAAATAGTAGATGCATTGCTGGTCATCTTCCAAAATTCGATAGTCTATGGAACAGTGCTCATGGATTGGCGGGTAGCTAATGTTACCCCACTGTTCAAAAAGGGTGATAGAGAGAAAACGGGGAATTACAGACCGGTAAGCCTAACATCGGTAGTGGTGAAAATGCTAGAGTCAATTATAAAGGATATAATAGCAGAGCACTTGGAATAAAGTGACCGGATCGGACAAAGTCAACATGGATCCAAAAAAGTTAAATCGTGCTTGACTAATCTACTTGATAATTTTGAGGGTGTAACTGGTAAAATAGATAAGGGAGAACCAGTCCATGTATTTGGATTTTCAAAAGGCTTTCGATGAGATAGAAGCGTCTAAAATTAAGGCACATGGGATTGGGGGCAGGGTATTGACCTGGATAGGGAACTGGTTGGCAGACCGTAAGCAAAGAGATGGAATAAATGGCTCCTTTTCCGAGTGGCAGCCAGTGACTAGTGGGGTACCGCAGGGATCGGTCCTTGGACCCCAGCTATTCACAATATATATTAATGATCTGGAAGAGGGAACTAGATATAATATCTCCAAGTTTGCAGAGAACACAAAGCTGGGTGGTCGTGTGTGCTGTCAGGAGGATGCTGAAAAAATCCAGTATGATTTGGACAGGTTGGGTGATTGGGCTGAAGCATGGGAGATGCAACATAACGTGGAAAAATGCGAGGTTATCCACTTTGCTGTCAAAAACAGGAAGGCAGATTATGATCTGAATGGCAATAGATTGTGAGAAGGGGAAGTGCAACGAGACCTGGGCGTCCTTGTGCACCAGTCGCTGAAAGTAAGCATGCAGGTGCAGCAGGCGGCTAAGAAGGTAAATGGTATATTGGACTTCGTACCGAGAGGGTTTGAGTACAGGAACAAGGATGTATTAATGCAGTTGTACAGGGCCTTGGTGAGACCACATCTTGAGTATTGTGAGCAGTTTTGGTCGCCTTATCTGAGGAAGGATGTTCTTGCCATGGAAAGAGTGCAGCAAAGATTCACCAGGCTAATACCTGGGACGGCAGGAATGACGTATGAGGAGAGATTGGGTCGATTGTGCTTGTACTCGCTGGAGTTTAGAAGATTGAGAGTGGATCTCATCGAAACTTTTAAATTCTAAGAGGAATAGACAGACTAGACGCTGGAAGGATGTTCCCGATGGTCGAGGAGTCCAGAAACAGGAGTCACAGTCTAAGGATAAGGGGTAAGCCATTTAGGACAGAGATGAGGAGGAATTTCTTCACCCAGAGAGTGGGGAACCTGTGGAATTCACTGCCAAATAAGGCAGTAGAGGCCAATTCATTAAATATATTCAAGAAGGATTTGGATATATTTCTTAAGGCTAAAGGGATCAAGGGATATGGACAGAAGGCAGGAACAGGGTACTGAATTTGGATGAGCAGCCATGATCTTATTGAATGGCGGAGCAGGCTCGAGGGGCCGAATGGCCTACTCCTGCTCCCATCTTCTACGTTTCTATGTAAAGTTAGCTTATCACAGTCGATCAATCAACTCAATGCCAGTGTGAAAAATTCAACATTTGAAAGTTTGCAACGTGTTCAAGACTGGAATGAGAGAGTGCCTGGCCCGTGATAACTTATCCTGAGCAGTAAGATATTCATTAGGCCTGAGCCCATGCTGCGTAATACAATTCTCCCCACACTGATTCTTTTGCTGGTTATGTTCAATTGGTCTCCTCTGGTTACCGTCACTCCTGCCACGGGCAAGCGTTTCTCCTTATTACCTCTCTCAATTCCCCTTGTAATTTTGAAAGCCACTTATTAAATTTCCTCTTAACCTTCTGTGGAAAACAATCCCAGACTCTCAACATAACTGAAGTCCCTTATCCCTCGGACCACTCTGCAAGACGTAAAACTGAGTGTCTCGCTCTGTATGTCTATCTTTGTCTCCCTCTTTGTCCCTGTCTCTCTCTGTATAGGATTCTGAGGGTGCTTGACAGGATAGATGCAGGGAGGATGTTTCCTTTCCTGGGGGAATCTTCACCTAGGGGGCAAAACGTCAGGATATCCGGTCGCCCATTTAAAACGGAGATGAGGAGGAATGTCTTCTCTCAGAGTGCCGTGAATCTTTGGAATCCTCTACCACAGAGACCCGGGGAGGCGGAGTCATTGAATATATTCAAGGCAGAGATAGACTTATATTTGAGCTACAGGGGAGTCAAGGGTTATGGAGAGCGGGCAGGAAAGTGGCGTTGAGTCGAAGATCTGATTATCCATGATCTTTTGAATAGCGGGGCAGGCTCGAGGGGCCGAATGGCACTCTCCTGCGCCTATTTCTTCTGTTCATATTCTTATTTATGTCCCTTCTGCCTCTTTGTCCCTCTGCCCATAGGTCGATTAATGCTCTGACAGATTCTATGTTCTACAGTTCCTCGTTGGTATAGTGGTGAGTATCCCTGCCTGTCACGCGAGAGACCAGGGTTCAATTTTCTGATGGGGAGGATTTTTAACATCGAAAATTTAAAACCTTTTGGCAACTCCTTAAAATCCCTCTGGGAAATGTTGAACAGAACAAAATGAACGAAAATAAATTTAAAATATGTACTGGCATATGAGGAACTGTATTTCAACTCCATGCACCAGTTCCTCGTTACCATACTGTTCTCCTTCTCTTTTCCTTTTGTGTGGGGCACTGAGGAGTGAGAGAGCACAGAGAAACAGAGAGAAGAGCGGGAGCAAGCAAGACTGCTCTTTCAAAGAGACAGCACAGGCGCAATTGACCGATGCCCTCCCAGTGTGCTGCCAGCCTCCATGAATCCATGACACTGAGATGCATATCTGAGACATACCCACACAAAGAGTGCACACACGGGTATTTTGTGTCTCTTTGATGCTTTGTC
Source organism: Somniosus microcephalus (assembly GCF_052327205.1). NCBI lineage: Eukaryota > Metazoa > Chordata > Chondrichthyes > Squaliformes > Somniosidae > Somniosus > Somniosus microcephalus. The sequence goes on along the minus strand of NW_028225184.1, from coordinate 46,372,423 downwards.
CCAAGCACTGCATAACCATTTCTTCTACAATGTCCTGGATATTAAACTGCTGAGTATTCAATTCCCCGACGGCTCCTTTCTGACTGTGTGTCTCTGTCTCTGAGAAAAGCACAGCAGCAAATAGATGTCAAATGGGCGCCTCCCTGCACTTGGTGCTGTGGTTTCGGTAACATGTCCGTTGTGTTCTCGACTAAAAGATGTCATCTTGTACGAAAAGTTTGCCTGGCGTGAAAGTGATCTGAATTTCAAAGCAGCAAGGAGGAAAGTCTGCGTTGCTCTGCTTGCTGGCAGGCAGCTTCCTGCAGCTTCCCTGATGGTCTACTGGTTCGGATTCGGCTCTTTCATCGCCGCGGGCCTGGTTAAATTCCCGCTCAAAGAACAGTGTTTTTTGGGGCTGTTTCAAATGCCACCAATCAAAGCACCCGCACAAAGCAATTCTTGCTCATAAGAACATAAGAAGTAGGAGCAGGATCTGGCCATACGGCCCCTCGGGCCTGCTCCGCCTTTCAATAGGATCATGGCTGTTCCGAACTTAGACTGACATCCACTTCCCTGCCCTCTCCCCATAACCCTTATTCCCTTAACAGATAGGAAACTGTGCATCTCCGTTTTAAATTTATTTAATGTTGCAGCTTCTACAACTCTCTGAGGCAGCAAATTCCATAGATTCACCACCATCTGAGTGAAGAAGATTTTCCTCATCTCACTTTTGAAAGAGCAGCCTCTTATTCCAAGACTATGCCCGCCAGTTCTAGTCTGGAAACATCCTCACCGCATCCACCCGATCAAGCCCCCTCACAATCTTCTATGTTTCGATAAGATCGCCTCTCATTTTTCTGAATTCCAATGAGTAGAGGTCCAACCTACTCAACCTTTCCTCATAAGTCAAACCCCTCATCTCCAGAATCAAGTGAAACTTCTCTGAACTGCCTCAAGAGCAAGTATATCTTTTCTTAAATATGGAAACCAAAATTGAACGCAGTATTCCAGGTGTGGCCTCACCAGTACCCTGTATAACTGCAGCATGACTTCCCTGGTTTTATACTCCATCCCCCTTGCAATAAACGCCAAGATTTCATTGGCCTTCCTGATCACCTGCTGTACCTGCATAATACCCTTCTGTTTTTTAGCCCCAGGATCCCCAGATCTCTTTGTACTGTAGCACTTTGCAGTTTCTCCCCATTTAGATAATAACTTGCTGTTTGGTTTTTTCTGCCAACGTGCATAACCTCACACTTTCCAACATTATATTCCATCTGCCAAATGTTTGCCCACTCTCTTAGCCTGTCTATGTCCTTTTGCAGGTTTTTTATGTCCTCCTCACTCATTGCTTTCCCTCCCATCTTTGTATCGTCAGTGTATACGTTGCTCTCGGTCCCTTCGTCCAAATCGTTAATATAGATTGTAAAGAGTTGGGGTCCCTGCACTGACCCCTGCAGAACAGCTCAAGTTAATGAGTGCCAATCAGAGAATGAACCATTTAACCCAACACTCTGTTTTTTGTTAGACAGCCAATCTTAATGCGAGGAGCATTTGTATTAAGGTGGATGAATTGGCTGCGTAAATAGAAGTAAACAAATATGATTTGGTTTGGATTACGGAAACGTGGCTCAAAGAAGGCCAGGACTGGGAACTCAACATCCAGGGGTTTTCGATATTCAGGAAAGATAGGCAAAAAGGAAAGGGAGGTGGGGTAGCATTACTGGTTAAAGAAGGGATTAACACAATTGTAATGAATGATATTAGCTCTGATGAGGTGTAATCTGTATGGGTAGAATTGAGAAATACTAAGGGCAACAAAACCTTAGTGGGAGTGGTTTATAGACCTCCAAACAGTAAGGCGGAGGCTGGGGATGGCAATAAAAGGGAAATTAAAGAAGCGTGCAATAAGGGCACAGCAGTCATCATGGGTGACTTTAATCTACATATAGATTGGGCCAACCAAATTAGTAACAATACTGTGGAGGAGGAATTCCTGGAATGTTTACGGGATGGTTTCCTGGACCAATATGTCGAGGAACCAACCAGAGATCAGGCGATCATAGACTGGGTATTATGTAACGAGAAAGGATAAATTAGCAATCTTGTTTCACGAGGCCCCTTGGGTCAGAGCGATCATAATATGATCGAATTCTTCATTAAGATGGAGAATGAAGTACTTGACTCGGAGACTAGCGTCCTCAATTTAAATAAAGGAAACTACGATGGTCTGAGGAGCGAGTTGGGTAGGATTGATTGGGGAATGGCACTCAAAGGGTTGACGGTGGATAGGCAATGGCAAACATTCAAAGACCGAATGGATGAACTACAGAATTTGTTCATTCCAGTTTGGCATAAAAATAAAACAAAAAATGTGACCCAACCGTGGCTAAATAGGGAAATTAGGGATAGCATAAGGTCCAAGGAGAGGGCATATAAATTGGCCAGCAAAAGCAATAATCCTGAGGATTGGGAGCAGTTTAGGATTCAACAAAGGAGGACAAAGGGATTAATTAAGAAAGGGAAAATAGAATATGAGAGTAAGCTTTCAGGGAATATAAAAACTGACTGTAAAAGCTTTTATAGATATGTGAAGAGAAAAAGATTGTTGAAGTCAAGCGTAGGACCCTTGCTTCAGAATCAGGGGAACTTATAATGGGGAACAAAGATATGGAGGACCAACTAAATACATATTTTGGTTCTGTCTTCACAAAGGAGGTCATAAATAACCTCCCAGAGATGTAGGGGAACATAGGGTCTGATGAAAGGGTGGATCTGAAAGAAATCAGTATTTGTAGGGAAATGGAGTTAGGAAAATTGATGGGACTGAAGGCCGATATATCCCCAGGGCCTGATAATCTACATCCCAGGGTAATTAAGGAAGTGGCCCTAGAAATAGTAGATGCATTGCTGGTCATCTTCCAGAACTCGATAGATTCTGGAACGGTACTCATGGATTGGTGGGTAGCTAATGTGACACCACTATTCAAAAAAGCTGGTAGAGAAAAGGCGGGGAACTTTAGACCGGTAAGCTTGACATCAGTAGTGGGGGAAATGCTAGAGTCCATTATAAAAAATGTAATAGCAGAGCACTTGGAAAGCAGTGACTGGATCGGACAAAGTCAACATGGATTTTCCAAAGTAAATCATTCTTGACTAATCTACTGGAATTTTTTCAGGATGTAACTGGTAAAATAGTTAAGGGAGAACCAGTGGATGTGGTGTATTTGGACTTTCAGAAGGCTTTCGATAAGGTCCCGCATAAGAGATTAGAGTGCAAAATTAATGCACATGGGATTGGGGGCAAGGTATTGACATGGATAGAGAACTGGTTGGCGGAACGAAAGTTAAGAGTTGGATTAAACGGGTCTTTTTCCGAGTGGCAGGCAGTGACTAGTGGGGCACCGTAATGATCGGTCCTCGGAGCCCAGCTGTCCACAATATATATTAATGATCTGGACGAAGGAATTTGATGTAATATCTCCAAATTTGCAGACGACACAAAACTGGTTGGGAGGATATGCTGTGAGGAGGGAGGTTTGAAACTGCAGTACGATTTGGAAAGATTGGGTGATTGGGCAGAAACATGGCAAATGAACTATCATGTGGATAAATGTGAGGTTATCTACTTTGGTGGCAAAAACAGGAAGGCAGGTTAATTTTTGAATTGCAATAGATTGGGAGAAGGGGATGTGCAAAGAGACCTGGGTGTTCTTGTGCTCCAGTCGTTGAAGGTAAGCATGCAGGTGCAGCAGGTGGTTAAGAAGGCAAATGGTGTGTTGGCCTTCGTAGCAAGAGGGTTCGAGTAAAAGAACAAGGATGTCTTGCTGCAGTTGTACAGGGCCTTGGTGAGACCACACCTTGAGTATTGCGTGCAGTTTTGGTCGCCTTACCTGAGGAAGGACGTTCTTGCCATGGAGGGAGTGCAGCGAAGATTCAGCAGGCTGATACCTGGGATGGCAGGAATGACGTATGAGGAGAGATTTTGTCGATTGGGCTTATACTCTCTGGAGTTTATAAGATTGAGTGGGGATCTCATCGAAACCTATAAAATTCTGTCAGGCCTGGACAGTCTAGATGCAGGAAGGATGTTTCTGATGGCCGGGGAGTACAGAACCAGGGGCCATAGTCTATGGATAAGGGGTAAGCCAATTAGGACTGAGATGAGGAGGAATTTCATCACCCAGAGAGTGGTGAACCTATGGAATTCTCTGCCACAGGGGGCGGTGGAGGCCAGTTCATTAAGTATATTCAAGAAAGAGTTGGATATATTTCTTAAGTCTAAAGGTATCAAGTGTTTTGGAGAGAAGGCAGGGACAGGGCACTGAATTTGGATGATCAGCCATGATCTCATTGAAAGGCGGAGCAGGCTCAAAGGGCCGAATGGCCTACTCCTGCTCCGATCTTCTATGTTTCTATGTTTCTATGTTCCACCCATGCCAGTATATTGCCACCAATCCCGTGATATTTTAGCTTGTGCAGTAATATTTTGTGTGGCAACTTGTCAAATGCCTTTTGGATGTCCAACTACACCACATCCACTGGCTGCCCTTTATCCACCTGTTTGTTACGTCCTCAAAGATTTCGAGCCAATTTGTGAAACATGACTTCCCTTTCGTAAAACCATGCTGACTCTGTCCAAATAAATTATGCTTATCCAACTGTCCTGTTACTGCTTCCTTAATAATGGACTCCAACATTTTACCAACCACAGATTTTATGCTAACTGATCAAGCTTTCAACACCGCTGCTGCTGCCTCAACAGCTGCAAAATGCACTTCCTTGCCATCTGTAAAGTGCCTGCTGTTTCAAAATCAGCAGGAGATGATATTTGGAAGTAGACAATTTAAATGTTTACATGCCCACATTTAACTGCAGCTCAGAGTGTCAGAACAGTAACGGTTATTATCAGTCTTCCATGTATTTTCTTGCCGACTGCACCTCCCTAAAAAACTTAGCACGACTATCAATCAACTCAAAGCCAGCGTGAAAAATGCAACATTTGAAAGTTAGCAACGTGTGCAAGTCTGGATTGAGAGAGTGCCTGGGCCTTGATAACTTATCCTGAGCAGTAAGATATTCATTAGGCCTGAGCCTTGCTGCATAAGACAATTCTCCCCATAGTGAATATTTTGCTGGATATCTTCAAATGGTGTCCTTGGTTGCCATCACTCCTGCCACTGGCAAGCATTTCTCCTTATTACCTCTATCAAATCCCTTTGTATTTTTGAAAGCCTCTTATTAAATTTCCTCTTAAACTTCTGAGGAAAACAATCCCAGACTCTCAACATAACTGAACTCCCTTATTCCTCGGACCACTCTGCAAGACGCCAAACTGAGGCTCTCGCTCTGTATGCCTATATTTGTCTCCCTCTTTGTCCCTGTCTCTCTCTGTATATGATTCTGAGGGGGCTTGACAGGATAGATGCAGGGAGGATGTTTCCCCTCCTGGGGATTCGAGAACTAGGGGATAAAAATTCAAGATAAGGAGTCGCCCATTTATAACGGAGATGAGGAGGAATTTCTTCTCTCAGAGTTTCGTGAATCGTTTGTATCCTCTACCCCAGAGAGCTGTGGAGGCAGAGTCATTGAATATATTCAAGGCGGAGATAGACATATATTTTAGCTACAAGGGAGTCAAGTGTTATGGGGAGCGGGCGGGAAGGTGGCGTTGAGTCGAAGATCTGATCAGCCATGATCTTACTGAATGGCGGGGCAGGCTCGAACGGCCGAATGGCCCACTGCTGCTCCTATTTCTTCTTATTCTTGTTTCTGTCCCTTCTGCCTCTGTGTCCCGCTGTTCACAGGACGATTTTTGCTCTGACAGATTTTGCATCTTTCAGTTCCTCATTAATATAGTGTTGAGTATCCCTGCCTGTCACGCAGGAGACCGGGTTCAATTCCCCGACGGGGAGGATTTTTAACATCCCCAATTTTAAACATTTGTGCAGCTCCTTAAAATGACACTGGGAAAAGTTGAACAGAACAAAATGAACTAAAATAATTTAAAAATATGTACTGGCGATAACATATAACAGCGGTAGAAAGCACGACGGCTCTTTCAAAGAGAGAGCACAAGGTCGACTGGCCGAATCGCCTCCCACTGTGCCGCCGGCCTCCAGAGATCCATCACACTGAGATGGATATCTGAGACATACCCAGACAAAGAGAGCACATACCGATATTTTGTGTGAGTTTGATGCTTTGTCTCAAGCACTGCATAAACATTTCCTCTACAATGTCCTGGATATTGTAATGTTCAGCATTCAATTCCCTGATGGCTTCTCTCTGACTGTGTGTCTCTGTCTGTGAGAAAAGCACAGAATGCAATAGATGTCAAATGTACGCCTCCCCGCAATTGGTGCTGTGGTTTTGCGAACATGTCCTTTGTCTTCTGGCCTAAAAGCTGTCACCTTGTATGAAAAGTTTGCCTGGCGTGAAAGTGATCTGAAGTTCAAAGCAGCACGGAGGAAAGATGCGTTGCTCTACTTGCTGACAGGTCATTTCTTGCAGCTTTCCTGATTGTCTAGTGGTTGGAATTCGGCGCTGTCAATATCGCGGCCCGGGTTCGATTCCCGATCAGAAAACAGTGCCTTTGGGGCTGTTTGAAATGCCACCAATCACAGCACCCGCATGAAGCAATGCCTGCTTCTGATCAACCTTTCAACACCGCTGCTGCCTCAACAGGTGCAAAATTCACTTCTATGCCTTCTGTAAAATGCCTGCTGTTTCAATCTCAGCAGGAAATGACATTTGGAACGAGACATTTTAAATGTTTACATGCCCACATTAAACTGCAGCTCACAGTGTCAGAACTGCCACGGTTATTATCAGTCTTCCATGTATTTTCTTGCCGACTGCATCTCTCTAACAAATTTAGCTTATCACAGCACGGCTGTCAATCAACTCAACACCAGTATGAAAAATGCAACATTTGAAAGTTAGAAACGTGTGCAAGGCTGGAATGAGAGAGCGTCTGGGTGGAAAAGGACAAGGATAGACCAGGAATAAATATTCTAAATTGGGGTAAAGCAAATTTTGCTCAGCTCAGAGGGGATTTAGCCATAGTGCACTGGAAACAGCTAATTGAATGTAAATTAGTGTCAGAGCAGTGGGAGTCATTCAAGGAGGAGATCTGGAGGTCTCAGGCCAAATATTGGTCCTTAAAGAAAAAAGGTTGGTCTAACAGATCTAGAGCCCCCTGGATGTCTAGGGACATACAGGATAGGATAAAGAGAAAAGAGAGGCGTATGAGAGATACCAAGTGCTAAATACTGCAGAATCCTTAGAGGGGTACAGAAAGTGAAGGGGTGCAATTAAACACAATATTAGGAAAGCAAGGAGAGAGCCTGAAAAATTATTGGCAAACTAAATCAAGGCAAACCCAATAGATGTTTTATAAATATATTAAGTTAAAAGGATCAGTAAAGAAAGGGTAGGTCCTATTGACAAAGGAGGGGGCCGAAGCAGACATTGCTTTCAGAGAGAAGGAGTGTTAAATATTAGATGAAATAAGCATAGCGAGACAGGAAGCAATAAGGTGTTTAGCAGCTTGAAATGTGGGTAACTCCCCAGGCCCGGAGGAAATGAATCCAAGGCTGTAAAGTGAAGCAACAAAGGAAATTGCATAGGCCCTGCCCATCATTTTCCATTCCTCTCTGGCTTATGGTGCGGTGCCTGAGGACTCGAGGAATGCTAATGTTGTACTCTTGTTTAAAAAGGGAGAATATGATAGTCCATGAAATTACACACCAGTCAGCCTAACCTCGGTGGTGGGAAAATTATTGGAAATAATTCTGAAGGACAGGATAAATCTTCATTTAGAAAGAAACGGATTAATCAAGGATAGTTAGCACGGATTTGTTAAGGGAATGTCACGTCTGACAAACGTGATTGAATTTTTGATGAGGGAACAAGGAGGGTAGCTGAGGATAGTGCGTTTCATGTAGTGTATATGGACTTTACCAAGGCTTTTGATAAAGTTCCACATGGCAGACTGGTCACGGAGATAAAAGCCCGTGGGTTTTGGGCAAAGTTTCAAGTTCGATTCAGAACTGGCTCGGAGGCAGGAAGCAGAGGGTAATGGTTGATGGGTGTTTCTGTGACTGGAAGGGTGTTTCTAGTGGGGTTCTGCAGGGCTCAGTACTAAGTCACTTGCTTTTTGTGGGATATATCAATGATCGAGACTTGAATATAGTGGGTATGACTAAGGTATTTGCAGATGATACCAAAACGGCTGTGTGGTTGATATTGAAGAACGAAGCTGTAGACTGCAGGAAGACATCAATAAATTGGTCAGGTGGGCAGAGCAGGGGCAAACGGAATCAAATCCAGTAAAATGTGAGCGAATGCATTTGAGGTGGGCTAACAAGGAAAGGGAATACACATTAAATGGTAAGACACTGAGTAGTGTAGAGCAACAAGTGGACTTTGGAGTGTCTGTCCACAGATCCTGAAGGTAGCAGGCCACGTAGATAAGGGGATTTAGAGGGCATACGGAATGATTGCCTTTTTTTTAGCATAGAATACAAGAGCAGGGGGGTAATGCATCAATTGTATGAAACACTAGTTAGGCCTCAGCTAGAGTACTGTTCACAGTTCTGGTCACCACATTACACGAAGATGTGATTGCACGAGAGAGGGTCCAGAGGAGATTTACAATGCTGTTGCTGGGAGTAGAGAATCTTATCTATGATGGAAGGCTGGATAGGCAGTATTTGTTTTCCTTGGAACAGAGGAGGCAGAGGGGAGACCTTATTAGTGTGTATAAAATTATGTGGGGCCTAAATAAAGTTGATAGAAAGGACCTATTTCCCTTAGCAGAGGGGTCAGAAACCAAGGGGCATATATTTCACGTAATTGGTGGATTGTTTAATGGGGAATTTTCTTCACCCAGAGGATTGTGGCGATCTGGAACTCACTGCCTGAAGGGGTAGTAGAAACCCGAACCAATTTTAAAAATTACTTGGATCTGCAATTAGCGTGTTGTAACCTGCAGGGCTACGGACCAAGAGCTTGGGAGTGGGATTAGGCTGGACAGCTCTTTGCTGGCCGGCGTGGACACAATGGGTCAAAATGCCCTCCTTCCATGCTGTAACTTTCTATGATTCTATGATTCTAAAGAACATGGAGAGGCAATATAGACAGAGTGTGCAGGACAGAGGGACCTGGGAGATAATGTGCATAGTTCCCTGGAAGTGGCAGGATGTATTGGATGAGTCGTTAACAAAGCATATGGGATCATGGGCTTCATAAATAGAGATATTCAGTACAAAAGTAGAGAAGTTATGTTGATACTTTATAAAGCACTGGTTAGGCGTCAACGGGACTACTGCGTCCATCTCTGGTCAGCACACTTTATGAAGAATGTGAACATCCTTGAGAGGGTGCAGAGGAGATTTAACAGAATGATTCCAGGGATGGGGGATCTTAGCTGCACGGATAGGTTGGAGAAGCTGGATTTGTTTTCATTAGTGCAAAGGAGGTTGCGGGTTGATTTGATAGAGGTGTACAAGATTATGTCGGATTTGGATAGGCTAGATGTGGAAGGCTGTTCCAAGTACTCGATGGTACAAGTACTAGGGGACACAGATTTAAGGTTTTGGGCAAGAGATACGGGGGATGTAAGGAAAACTTTTTTACACAGCGCGTGGTGCTGACGTGGAATTCACTGCCGATTGAAGTGGTGGAACCGGAGACACTCAATGTTTTCAAGGGGAGACTTGATAGTCAGTTGAGGGAAATAAACTTGCAGGGCTACGAGGGTAGAGCAAGGGAATAGTACTGACTGGATTGCTCTATAGAGAGCCGGCACAGCCTCGAACGGCCGAATGGCCTCCTTCTGTGCCGTTCTGACAGTCTGACTCTACCACTCAATGAAACACACTCACTGCAACATTCTGAAATACCCCACACCCCTCACTGTTACACCATGAAACGCTCAACAAATCTCACTGTAACACTCTGATATAACACACTTCAAGGTAACACTTTCTAATAGCCCAAACCCCTCACTGTAAAACATTGATATACCCCACACCCCTCAGTATAAAAATCGGAAATACCCCATAGCACTCATGGTAACATTCTGATATACCCCACATTCACTCAATTTCACACGCTGATATAGCACACTCTCCTCACTGTAAGAATCTGAAATGACCCACATGCCACACTGTAACTATCTGAAATACCCCACACACCTCACTCTAAAACTCTGATTTAAAACATCACACCTTAGTGTAGCACTCTGATACACACCCCACCCCTTACTGTAACTCTCTGATATAGCCCACACCTCTCACTGTAATACTCTGATATACCCCACACCCCTCACTGTAACACTCTGATATACCCCACACCACTCAATGTAACGCACTGATAGAGCCCACACCTCTCACTCTAACACTCTGATATAAAGCACATCTCTCAGTGCATCACTCTGAAAAACACCCCGCACAGCACACTAAAACTCAGATAACGACCACACCCCTTACTCTAACAATCTGCTATCCCCGCACCCCTCACTGTAACACCCTGACATACTCCACATCCATCACTGTAAAGCTAGCTGATATATGTAACAACCTGAGATACGCCAATACCCTCACTGTATCACTCTGAAATACCCCAAACCCCTCAATGTAACACATGAATATATCAAACACCCCTCACTGCAACACTTTGATATAGCCCAAACTCCTCACTGTAACACACTGATATAAAGCAAAACACCACAGTGTAACACTCTGATACACGATGATATAACCAAGCAGGTTAACTCCACTGTAATTACCGCAATCGGACTTGTCACCTCTCTTGAAGATGGTCGCAATTATAGCGTCTCTGAGATCCCCTAGCATGCTCTCCTCCTTCCAGATAAGAGAAATTAGTTCATGAATTCGCGCCAGTATTGCTTCTCCGCCATGCTTTTGTGCCTCGGCAGGGATTCCATCTGCTCCTGCGGCCTTGATGTTCTTCAGTTGTAGGATGGTCTTTTCAAACTCATGCCAGGCTGGGTTTGTAATGAGATGGTGGCACGTAGCATGCTGCAGGATGGAGTTGAGGGCACTGCGTCGAAGACAGATTTTCAGTTAAGGAGGCCTTCGAAGTTTTCCTTCGAGCGGGCGCTGACTGCCTCTCTGTCCTTGATGAGTACATCTTCGTTCTTGGCCCACAGTGGGGACGGACCTTGGGTGCTTGGGCTGTAGTTGCTCCTGACTGCGCTATAGAATCAATGCATGTCGTGGTTGTCGGCTAGCTGCTGGATCTCCTGCACTTTCTCCACCCCAAATCTGTTAATTAGGCCGCGAGTTCGTTGTTGGACCTCGGCCTTCAGGAGTCTGTAGAGCTGCTTTCTTGCTCTCGAGTTCTTTTGCTGTTTCCAGATGAGGAATGCTTTGCGCTTGCGGCTTATTAGCTCCTGGATCTCCTGGTCATTCTCGTCAAACCAGTCTTGGTGTTTCCTGGTCGAGAGACCGAGCGTCTCTTCACAGGTGCTGATTATGGAGGCCTTGAGTGCAGACCAGGCGCTATGGGCACTTTGTGACTCTGCATCACTGGGAGTCGTCAGGTTGTTTGTGAGACACAGCCTGAATAGAGCCTTCTTAGCGGGGTCTTTGAGTGCTCCAGCGTTGATTTTACTGCGGCATTGTTTCTGTTGCCGCCGCTGTTTTGGGGCTACATTGATGGAGATGACAGAGCGGTTTAGGCAGTGGTCGGTCCAGCAGTCATCAGCTCCAGTCATGGCGTGGGTGATGCAGACGTCCTGCGGTCCCTCGCAGGGCGATGATGCAGTCCAGCAGCAGTGCTTGTAACGAGGCTGCTGCCATGAAGCCTTGTACTGGTCTCTCTGGTGGAACAAGGTGTTGGTTATGACAAGGCCATGTTCTAAGCATATCGTCAGAGGAGGGTACCGTTGGAGTTGGCTTTCGTTATTCCCTCTCTGCCGATCAGACGTCCACACAGGGCTGTGTCCTTTCCAACTCTGGCATTACAGTCGCCAAGGGGGATCAGCTTGTCACCCGCAGGGTCTTGGGACAGGAATTGTTCGAGGTTGGAGTAGAATTCCTCTTTGGTCTTGTCTGTGGCTTTCAGTGCAGGGGCGTATGCCCTGATGACCGTAGCGCGCTGGGTCATTGCTAGGGTGAGCGAAAGAGTCATGTGGCGTTTCCCTGCTGTCTGCCACAGGGAAAGTCATCGCAAGAATGCTCCTCAATCGCCTTCTCCCAGTGGCTGAAGAGCTCCTCCCAGAGTTGCAATGCGGATTCCGTCCACTAAGGGTGACAATGGACATGAACATCCTTGCACGTCAATTACTAGAGAAATGCAGGGAACGGCACCAACCGCTGTACATGGCCTTCTTTTAACTCACAAAGGCCTTTGACAATATCAACCGTGAGGGATTATGAAGTGCCCTCCTCAAGTTCGGCTGTCCTCAAAAGTTTGTCACCATCCTGCACGTGCTTACTGACGACATGCAAACCATGATCCTGCCCAACTGTTCCACCACAGACCCAATCCATGTAGGAACCAATGTCAAACAAGGTTGTGTCATCGCACCAATGCTCTTCTCGATATTCCTTGCTGCAATGCTCCATCTCACCCTCAGTAAACTCCCCGCTGGAGTGGGGCTGATGTACCTAACAAACGGGCCACTGTTCAACCTCCGTCATCTCCAGTCCGGATCCAAGGTGGCCCCATCCTCTGTCGGCGAATTACAATATTCAGACGACACTCGGAGTTCGAACTTCAAACCATCGTCAACACCTTCACTGAAGCGTGCAAGAGCATGGGTCTTACACTAAACATCAGTAAGACTAAGATCCTCTACCAAACTGCCCCCATCACACAGTACTTCCCACTGATTATCAAAATCCACGACAAGGCCTTGGACAACGTGGACCACTTTCCATATCTCGGGAGCCTACACTCAACAAGGGCAGACATCGAAGACGAAGTCTGACACCGCCTTCAGTGTGCCAGTGCAGCCTTCGGTCGCGTGAGGAACAGAGTGTTTGAAGACCAGGACCTCAAACCCGGCACTAAGCTCATGGTCTACACAGCAGCAGTGATACCCACCCTCCTGTATGCCTCAGAGACATGAACAATGCATAGCAAGCGCCTCAAAGCACTGGAGAGGTACCACCAACGCTGCCTCCGCAAGATCCTGCAAATAAATTGGCAGGATAGGGACACCAACATCAGTGTCCTATCTCAGGCCAACACCCCCAGCATCGAAGCATTGACCATGCTCGATGAGCTCCGATGGGTGGATCGCATTACCTGCATGCCCGATACGAGACTCCCAAAGCAAGTGCTCTTCTCGGATATCCGGCACGGCAAGAGTACCCCAGGTGGGCACAGAGAAACGCTTCAAGGACACCCTCAAAGCCTCGTTGAAAAAGTGCAACATCCCCACTGTCACCTGGTAATCCCTGTCCCAAGACTGCACAAAGTGGAGGAGAAGCATCCAAGAAGGCGCCGAACACCTCGATTTTCTTCACCAGGAGCAAGTGAAAGCCAAGCAGAAGCAGCGCACGTCAACCCATGCAACCCACCCACCCGCCCCTGCAACCACCGTCTGCCCCACCTGTGACAGAGATTTTAGGTCCCGCTTAGGACTCATCAGTCACCTGAGAATTCATGTTTTACGTGGAAGCAAGTCATCCTTGCTTCCGAGGGACTGCCAAGGAAGAAGAAGATATCACACTGTAACACTCTGATATACCCCACAACCCCGTAACACTCTGACATGCCGCATACCTCTGACTGTAACACACTGACATAGCCCAAACACCTCACTTTAACATTGATATAGCCCGAACCCCACACTGTAACACTCTGATATGCCCTACTTCTCTCACTCTATCGCTCTGGTAAATCCAGAACCCCTCACACTAACACACTGATAACCCCACATCCCTCAGTTTAACACACTGATATATCGCACACACCTCACTGTATCACTCTGACATACTCCTCACCCTCGAAACACACTTTTACAGCCCACACCCCTCACTGTAACATTCTGACATTACCTACATCCCCGCAACACGCTGATATACTGCACACCCCTCACTGTATCATTCTGATATACACCTCCCCTCTCACTCTAACAATCTCATATAAACCACACCCATCACTCTAACATTGTGATACAAACCACATATCTCACTGCAACGTTCTGATATATCCCACATTCACGTAACACTCTCTTACTGCCCACACACCTCACTGTCACGCGCTGATATACACCACATCTCTCAATTTATCACTCTGATAAACGACACACCCCTCACACTAACAGTCTGATAACACCCACACCTCTAACTGTAAGACTCTGTGGCATTCTGATAAAAACCACACCCGTCACTGTAACAATCTGATATACCCCACACCCCTCACTTTAACACTCAATTATGAGGACATGAAAGCCGAGCTAGCTAAAGTGAACTGGCAAATTAGGTTAAGGGATAGGTCTATAGAGTTGCAGGGCAGACATTTAAGGGGATATTTATAAATACACAGAATATATACATTCCAACAAGAATGAAAAATGTCAAGGCAAGGAGCCCCATCCGTGGTTAACTAAAAAAGTAAAATATTGTATTAAACTTGAAGAAAATCATATAATTGCACAAAGATGGGTAGCAGGTTAGAAGATTGGACAGAATATGAAAGAACAGCAAAGAATGACTAAAAGATTAATAAGGAGAGACAGATTAAAGTACGAGAGAAAGCTAGCAAGAAATATATAAACAGATAGTAAGAGTTTCTATAGATATTTAAAAAAGAAAGGATTTGACAAAGTGAGCTTTGGTCCTATAAAAAGTGAGACTGGGGAATTAATAATAGAAAATAAGGAGATGGCAGTTGAATTGAACAGGTATATTGCATCGGTCTTCACTATAGAGGATACAAGTAAATACCAGAAATAGCCATTAATCAGGATATAGAAGGGAGCGAGGAACAAAAGAAAATGACAATCACGAGGGAAGTGTTACTGAGCAAATTTTTGGAGCTGCGGGCTGACACATCCACGGATCCTGATGGGCTTCATTCTCGGGACTTAATAGAAGTGGCTAGTGTGAGAGTTGATGCGTTGGTTTTAAATTTCCAAAATTCCACAGATTCAGGGAAGGTTCCATTAGATTGGAAAATAGCGAAGGTAACTCCTTTATTCAAAAATGGAGGCAGACAGAAAGCAGGAAAGTAAAAGCTAGTTAATTTAACATCTGTCACAGGGAAGATGCTAGAAGCTATTATTATAGACGTTATAGCAGGGCATTTAGTAAAGTTCACATTAATCAGGCAGTGTCAATATTGTTTTGTGCAAGGGAAATCATGTTTATCCAATTTATTGGAGTTATTTGAGGAAGTACCATGAGCTGTGGATAAAGGGGCACCGATGGATGGACTGTACCAAGATTTCCAGAAGCCATTTGATAAGGTGCCACATCAAAGGTTATTGCGGAAATTAAAAGCTCATGGTGTGGGGGGTTACATATTGTCAGGGATGGAAGATTGGCTAGCTAACAGGACACAGAGAGTAGGCATAAATGGGTCATTTGTGATTGGCAAGATGTAACGAGTGGTGTGCCACAGTGATCAGTGCTGGGTCGTCAACTTCTTACAATTTAGATAAATGACTCAGATGAAGGGACCGAAGGTATGGTTGCTAAATTTGCTGATGACAAAAAGATAGGTAGGAAAGTAAATTGTGAAGAGGACATAAGGAGGCTACAAATGGATCTAGATAAATTAAGTGAGTGAGAAAATATCTGGCAAATGGAGTATAATGTGGGAAAATGATAAGTTGTCCTTTTTGGCAGGAAGAATAAAAAAGAAGCATATTATCTAAATGGTGAGAGATTGCAGTGCTCTGAGATGCAGAACGATCTGGGTGTACTAGTGCATGAATCGCAGGTATGCAGGTAGAGCAAGTAATTAGGAAAGCTAATAGAATGTTATCATTTATTGCGAGAGGAACTGAATACAAAAGTAGGGAGGTTATGCTCCAGTTATACAGGGCATTGTTGAGACCACATCTGGTGTACTGTTTACAATATTGGTCTCCTTATTTATGAAGGATGTAAATGCGTTGCAAGCAGTTCAAAGAAGGTTTAAAAGACTAATACCTGGAATGGGCGGGTTTTCTTATGAGGAAAGTCTGGACAGGCTAGGATTGTATCTGCTGGAGTTTGGAAGAGTAAGAGGCAACTTGATTGAAACATATCAGATCCTGAGGGGTCTGGACAGGGTTGATGTGGAGAGGATGTTTCCTCTTGTGGGAGAATCTAGAAGTAGGGGCCATTGTTTAAAAATAAGTGGTCGCCCGTTTAAGACAGAGATGAGGAGAAACTTTTTCTCACAGAGGGTCGTGAGTCTTTGGAACTCTCTTCCTCAGAGGGCGGTGGAAGCAGATTCTTTGAATGTTTTTAAGGCAGATGTGGATATATTCTTGATTAACAAGGGGCTGAATGGTTAGCGGAGTAAGGCGGGAATCGGATCAGCCATGATTTATTGAATGGCGGAGCAGGCTCAAGGGTCCACATGGCCGACTCCTGCTCTGAAGTCATATGTCCGTATGTCTATGCTCATCTGTCCCCCACCGCCCTTGTCAATCTCACATCCCCCAAGTCTGTCGTTCTCTCTCTATCTCCCACCGTGAGACACTTTCTTTTTCTCCCCTGGTCTGTCTCCTCCCCGTCACACTCTCCCCAGTCTCTCTCTCTCTCTCTCTCACTCTCTCTCTTTCTCCACGTCTGTCCACCCTATCTGTCTACCCCACTTATGTCTTACCTCATTTATTTCCACCGCCTCTCTCCCCATCCATGTCGCTCTCTCTGTTTCCACAGTATTTATCTCCCCAGCTGCCACTTTCTCTTTCTAGTCTGTCTGGCCTCGCATTTCTATCTCGCCATCTGTCTCGCTCAAACTGACTCGTCAGCCTGTCTTCCCAGTCTATCTCCTACCAGCTGTTTCCCCATCTGTCTGTCTCTCTCTGTGTCTCTCCCACATATTGTCCCCCGCCTGTCTCTTGATCTCTGGCACTACGCTGTCTGTTCTCTTTCTGTCTCTCCGCTTGTATTCCTTGTCTGTCTCTGTCTGTCTCCCCATCTGTCTTTCTTGCTCTGCCTCCACGCTCCCGTCTGGTTTTATCTCTGTCCCACCCCGTCTGACTCCTCCCCATCTTTCTCCCCACCATCTGTCTCGTGCACCTGTCTCTCTCTGTCTCCCCAGTCTGCCTCCATCAATCGCACTCGCCCCCTCCTTCTGCCCCAGTCTGACTCCACTGTCATTCCCTCCATCTGACTGCCCGTCTGTCTCCCCCATCTGTCTCACCTCGTCCATCTGTCACATTCTCTGCCTGACAACCCGCCTGTCCATCTCTCTTTCTATCTCAACCCAGTCTGTTCTCTCTCTGTCTCCCCGTCTGTCTTCCCCATCTGTCTCCTGCACCCTACGCCCTGTCTGTGACCGGCTGCATTGTGATCTGTCCCTCTCACTATCTCCCCTCTGTCTCCCTCCCATCTGTCTCCCTGCATCTTGTTCTCTCTTTGTCTCGCCCAGGGCTGTCTCAATCTGTCTGTTTGCCTTTCAGTCTCAGCACCGCAACTGCTCTCTAACTTTCTCTGCCTCAAACCCGTCTGATCTATATCTGTGTCCTCATCTGTCTCCCCTTTCTGTCTCTCTCCTTCTCCTTCCCTCTGTCTCTCTCTTCCGCCTCTTCCTGCCTGTCTCGCTCATCTGGCTGTCTCTGTCTAAGCAACCATATGTCTCCCTCCACATGGTCACCATCCGCCTCTCTCCCCATCAGTCTTTTCCACTCAACAGACAGTCGCTCCCACTCAAATCCCACAAATGTCTCTCTCTCTGTCTTTCCGCTTACATAATCTGTCTCTGTCTCCCCCGGACTGTCTCCTCTCCGTCTGTTACCCCTGTCGGTCTCGCTCTCCGTATATTCATGTCTCTATCACATTCTGTCTCTCTCTGTCTCTTTGTGTCCACGTCTACCACCCCGTCTGCCTCCCCCTGTCTATCTCCTCGGCGTTTGTCTCCGCAGTTTGTCAATCCACCATCTGTCTCTCTTCCCGTCTTCTGCTGTCAGGTTTCACACTTCTGCCTCCCCAGTCTGTCTCCCCCGTTGACTCACACTCTCTCCATTCTCCTTCATCTCTCTCCCACTCCCGCTGTCTCACCCAATATGTCTCTCTCTGCATCTCCCCACATTTCGCTCACCCTTCCACCACCTGTCTGCCTCTCCCCGAACATCGCCCTCTCCCTATATCTCCCCTGTCTGTCTCCCCATCTCTTTCCCCATCTGTTGCTCTCTTTCTCTCTGTGGACACCTGTCTATCTCTATCTCTCTGTCTCCCAAACCCGTATGTCTCCCCTTCTGACTCACTATGTCTACCTCTGTCCCTGCATCTGTCTCTCTCTGTGTTTCCCGCATCTGTCTCCATCAGTGCCTCTCTCCCCTTAGTCTCCCGCCCCCGGTCTGTTTCGCGCTCTGTCTCGCCCATATGTCTCTCTGGCTCAGTCTCGCCTTCCTGTCTCTCTCTTTCACCCTTCCATCTGTCGCCGCCATCTGTCTCCTCGCATCTATCACCCTCTTTGGCACCTCTACATGTCTCTCACTGTGTCACTCACCATCTGTCTCCCTCCCAGTCGGTCTGTCTCTCCACGCCCTAGGTCTATCACTGCCTCTTTGCTTCCCCCAATCTGTCTCGCTCTCTTTCTCCTCCCGTCGGTTGCCCCCATATATCGCTCTTTCAGTTTGCCTCCACCATAGGACTTTCTCTCTCTGCCAGCCAAATGTAACTCCCCACCCTTTGCCTCCCCCTTCTGTCTCCAGCTCGTCTCTCTCTCAGTATTTCTCCACCAGCGTAAATGCTTGTCTGTCTCCCCATCTGTCTCCCACCCGTCAGACTCCCAGTCAGTCTGCCAATCTTTCTACAAAATTGTCTTTCTCTCTTTCTCCCCCACTGTAGAAGAGAGCTCATCTGTATGATTTTATAATAGTTTAAATGCAATGCTTTCCTTAAAATCACTTTGAAATATAATAATGTATTATAGAAGCATTAAGCCCTGTTACAATATGTATAACCTTAGTTAAAATACACAAAGCTGAGAAGCAAAGCATGATGGTTAATTATGCCAGCTTGATGTTAATTTTTACAATGGTCTGTTAAGTAAACAAGGAGATATTAGGGAACAGGAATTTCAGCAACGTTGTAAAAGAGGATCGGGAGCTAGAGATAGTCACCATTCCCTGTCTTCTGAAAAAGGCAGACTGGCAAAAGAATGAGCTGCTTAAAATGCAAAAAGACATTTGTGGGACCGGAGTTTTCAGGTTGCTGGCAGAAAAGGAAAGCTTGAGATGCATGGAATAGGGAGTGAGAGGGTGACTGAGATAACAGATACTAGACAGTGGTGATTGATCAATTCACGAAGTAGATAGAGGCATTTCCAACAAGAGAAAATACGGTGTGTACTGCAGAGAGAATCCTTTTGTGTGAGGTGATCCGTTGGTGGGGAATACCGACACAGGCTTTTAGCAACAAGAATCCTCACGTTACAAGAAAAGTATTTACTATCTTACAGTGAAACAGATAAGGCATAAAATACACATCCCGCATCATCTAGAATCACCAGGGATCATGAAGAGAGGCAAACGAACTTTAAATAAAATGCTGCAGAAGCTGTATACAGAACACCCCACTCAATGTGCTAACATGATGCCTTTATGTACAGAACACCCCACTGAATGGGCTAACATGATGTCTTTATGTACAGAACACTACACTCAATGGGCTAACATGATGCCTTTATGTTCAGATCACTACAATCAATGGGATAACATGATGCCTTTATGTACAGAACACCGCACTCAATGGGCTAACATGATGCCATTATGTACAGAATACCTCACTCATTGGGTTAACATGATGCCTCTATGAACAGAACACTCCACTCAATGGGATAACATGATGCCTTTATGTACAGAACAACCCACTCAATGGGCAAACATGATGGATTTATGTACAGAACACCCCACTCAAAGGGCTTACATGATGCCTTTATGTACAGAACACCCCACTCAATGGGCTAACATGATGTATTTATGTAGAGAACCTCCCACTCAATGGGCTAACAAGATGCCTTTATGTACAGAACACCCCAGTCAAAGAGCTAACATGATGCCTTTATGTATAGAAAACCCCACCCAATGGGCTAGCAAGATGCCTTTAAGTAGAGAACACACCACTCAATGGGATAACATGATGCCTTTATGAACAAAACACCCCAATCAATGGGCTAACATGGTGCCTTTATGTACAGGACACCCCACTCAATGGGCTAACATGAAGCCTTTGTGTACAGACCACCCCACTCAATGGGCTAAAATGATGCCTTTATATACAGAACATCCCACTCAATGGGCTAACATGATGCCTTTATGTGCAGAACACCCCACTCCATGGCTAACATGATGCATTTATATACAGAACACCCCACTCAATGGGCTAACATGATGCCTATATGTACACAAAACACCACACAATGGGCTAACATGATGCCTTTATGTGCAGAACACCACACTCAATGGGCAAGATGATGCCTTTTTGTACAGGACACTCCACTCAATGGGCTAACATGAGGTCCTTATGTACAGAACACCCCAATCAATGGGCTAACATGATGCCTTTATGTACAGAACAATCCACTCAATGGGATAACATGATGCCTTTAAGTACAGAACACCCAACTGAATGGGCTAACATGATGCCTTTATGTACAGAACACCCCACCCAATGGGCTAACATGAAGCCTTTAAGTACAGAACACACCACTGATTGGGATAACATGATGCCTTTATGCACAGAACACCCCAATCAATGGGCTAACATGATGCCGTTATGTAATGGTCACCCCACTCAATGGGCTAACATGAAGCCTTTAATCACAGAACACCCCACTTAATGGGCTAACATGTTGCCTTTATGTACAGAACACCCCACTCAATGGGCTAACATGATCCCCTAATGTAGAGAACACCCCACTCAATGGACTAACATGATGTCTTTAACTACAGAACACCCCACTCAATGGGCTAACATGATGTCTTCATGTAGAGTGCACCCCACTCAATGTCCTAACATGATGCCTTTATGTACAGTACTCCCCACTCAATGGGCTGACATGATGCATTTATGTACAGAACACCCCACTCAATTGGCTAACATGATGCCTTTATGTACACAAAACACCACTCAATGGGCTAACATGAGGCATTTATGTACAGAACACCCCACTCAAAGGGATAACATGATGCCTTTAAGAACAGAACTCCCCACTTATTGGGCTAACATGATGTCCTTATGTACAGAATTCCCCATTCAATGGGCTAACCTGTTGCCTTTATGTACGCAACACCCCACTCAATGGGCTAACATGATGCCTTTATGTACAGAACACCCCACTGAATGGGCTAACATGATGCCTGTAAGTACAGAACACACCACTCAGTGGGATATCATGATGCCTTTTTGTACAGACCACCCCAATCAAAGGGCTAACATGATGCCTTTATTTACAGGACACCACACTCAATGGGCTAACATGAAGCTTTTAAGTACAGAATACCCCACTCAATGGGCTAACATGATGCCTTTATGTACAGAACACCCCACTCAATGGGCTAACCTGATGCCTTTATGTGCACAACAACCCACTCAATGGGCTAACATGATGCCTTTATGTACAAAACTCCCCACTCAATTGGCTAACATGATGCCTTTAAGTACAGAACACCCCACTCAATGGGCTAACATGATCCCCAAATGTACAGAACACCCCACTAAATGGACTAACATGATGTCTTTAAGTACAGAACACCCCACTCAATGGGCTAACATGATGCCTTTATGTGCAGAACACACCACTCAATATGCTAACATGATTGCTTTATTTGCAGAACCCACCACGCAATGGGCAATCAGGATACCTTTATTTACAGAACTCCCCACTCAGTGGGCTATCAGGATACCTTTATGTACAGAAAACCCCACTCAGTGGGCTATCAGGATACCTTTATATACAGAACACCCCACTCAAAGGGCTAACTTGATGCCTTTATGTATAGAACACCCCACTCAATGGGCTATGCCTTTATTTACAGGATACTCCACTCAATGGGTTAACATGATGCATTTATGTGCAGATCACCCCACTCCATGGGCTAACATGATGCTTTTATGCACAGAACACCCCACTCAATGGACTAACATGATGTCTTTATGTACAGAACACCCCACTCAATGGGCTAACATGATGTTTTTATGTACAGAACACTAAACTCAATGGGCAAACATGATGCCTTTATGTACAGATCACTACAATCAATGGGATAACATGATGCCTTTATGTACGGAACACCGCACTCAATCGGCTAACATG
The DNA here is from genome assembly GCF_052327205.1 of Somniosus microcephalus. Classification (NCBI taxonomy): domain Eukaryota; kingdom Metazoa; phylum Chordata; class Chondrichthyes; order Squaliformes; family Somniosidae; genus Somniosus; species Somniosus microcephalus. The sequence goes on along the minus strand of NW_028225184.1, from coordinate 46,349,980 downwards.
ATGCCTTTATGTACAGAATACCTCACTCATTGAGTTAACATGATGCCTCTATGAACAGAACACTCCACTCAATGGGCTAACATGATGCCTTTATGTACAGAACACCCCACTCAATGGGCTAACATGATGCGTTTATGTAGAGAACAGCCCACTCAATTGGCTAACATGATGTATTTATGTAGAGAACCTCCCACTCAATGGGCTAACAAGATGCCTTTATGTACAGAACACCCCAGTCAAAGAGCTAACATGATGACTTTATGTCTAGAAAACCCGACCCAATGGGCTAGCATGATGCCTTTATGTACACAACATCCGAATCAATGGGCTAACATGGTGCTTTATGTACAGGACACCCCACTCAATGGGCTAACATGAATCCTTTGTGTACAGAACACCCCACTCAATGTGCTAACATGATGCCTTTATGTACAGAACACCCCACTCAATGGGCTAACATGATGCCTTTATGTGCAGAACACACCACTCCATGGCTAACATGATGCCTTTATGTACAGAACAACCCACTCAATGGGCTAAATTGATGCCTATATGTACACAAAACACCACACAATACAATAATACAATAAAAATCGCTTTATTGGCATGATAAGGTACATCTTATGTTGCCAAAGCATCAAAATACATTTATGGTTGAACACATAAACGCGGTTCTATTCATACAGTGTATAAACAGGTATATCTCTGACTTTATAAATATACATTCGCCTTGTTTATATATACTCTTGTCTTAGTTTACTGGTTGTCCCTCTGTTCATGGCAAGCTGTAACATAGTGTGCCGCCAGTGTTACACAGCTTCTCTCCTCCCCCAGTAGGAATGGGAGTTTTTGGTTGTCAGTCAGATTTCTGAATTCAGGGCATATCTTTAACTACAGAACAGCCGACTAAATGGGCTAACATGATGTCTTCATGTACAGTACATCCCACTCAATGGCCTAACATGATGCCTTTATGTACAGTACACCCCACTCAATGGCTAACATGATGCCTTTATGTACAGTACTCCCCACTCAATGGGCTAACATGATGCATTTATGTACAGAACACCCCACTCAATGGGCTAACATGATGCCTTTATGTACACAAAACACCACTCAATGGGCTAACATGATGCCTTTAAGTACAGAACACCCCACTCAATGGACTAACATGATCCCCAAATGTACAGAACACCCCACTAAATGGACTAACATGATGTCTTTAAGTACAGAACACCCCACTCAATGGGCTAACATGATGCCTTTATGTGCAGAACACACCACTCCATGGCTAACATGATGCCTTTATGTACAGAACACCCCACTCAATGGGCTAACATGATGTCCTTATGTATAGAACACCCCACTCAATGGGCTAACACGATGTCTTCATATACAGTACACCCCACTCAATGTCTTAACATGATGCCTTTATGTACCGTACACCCCACTCAATGGGCTAACATGATGCCTTTATGTACAGTACTCCCCACTCAATGGGCTAACATGATGCATTTATGTACAGAACACCCCACTCAAAGGGATAACATGATGCCTTTATGTACGCAACACCCCACTCAATGGGTTAACATGATGCCTTTATGTATAGAACACCCCACTCAATGGGCTAACAAGATGCCTGTAAGTACAGAACACACCACTCAATGGGATATCATGATGCCTCTTTGTACAGACCACCCCAATCAATGGGCTAACATGATGCCTTTATTTGCAGGACACCACACTCAATGGGCTAACATGAAGCCTTTAAGTACAGAATACCCCACTCAATGGGCTAACATGATGCCTTTATGTACAGAACACCCCACTCAATAAGCTAACCTGATGCCTTTATGTGCACAACACCACAGTCAATGGCCTAACATGATGCACTTATGTACAGAACTCCCCACTCAATGGCCTAACATGATCCCCTAATGTACAGAACACCCCACTCAATGGGCTAACATGATGCCTATAAGTACAGAACACCCCACTCAATAGGCTAACATGATCCCCTAATGTACAGAACACACCACTAAATGGACAAACATGATGTCTTTAAGTACAGAACACCCCACTCAATGTGCTAGCATGATGCCTTTATGTGCAGAACACACCACTCAATGGGCTAACATGATTCCTTTATTTACAGAACCCACCACTCAATGGGCAATCTGGATACCTTTATTTACAGAACTCCCCAATCAGTGGGCTATCAGGATACCTTTATGTACAGAAAACCCCACTCAATGGGCTATCAGGATACCTTTATATACAGAACACCCCACTCAAAGGGCTAACTTGATGCCTTTATGTATAGAACACCCCACTCAATGGGCTATGCCTTTATTTACAGGATACTCCACTCAATGGGTTAACATGATGCATTTATATACAGATCATCCCACTAAATGTGTTAACATGGTGCCTTTATATACAGGACACCCCACGGAATGGGCTAACATGAGGTCTTTATGTCCAGAACACACCACACAATGGAATAAATGTTGTCTTTATGCACAGAACACCCCACTCAATGGGCTAACATGAAGCCTTTATGTACAGTACACCCCACTCAATGGGCTGACTTGAAGCCTTTTTGTACAGAACACCCCACTCAATGGGCTAACATGATGCCTTTATGTACAGAACACCAGAGCCAATGGGCTAACATGATGCCTTTATATACAGAACACCGCACTCAATGGGCTAACATGATGCATTTATGTAAAGAACAACCCACTCAATGAGCTATCATGAAGCCTTTATGTACAGAACAACAGACTCAATGGGCTAACATGATGCCTTTATGTAAAGAACACCTCATTGAATGGGCTAACATGATGCTTTTATGTACAGAACACACCACTCAATCGGTTAACATGATGACTTTTTGTACAGGACACCCCAGTCAATGGGCTATCATGATGTTTTCATGTACAGAAAACCCCACTCAATGGGCTAACATGATGCCTATATATACAGTGCGTCAGCTCACTGTCTTGATAAATACTTCAGTGTAACTCACTCCGTGTCCAACAGTCTGAGCAGTCACCTGGTGTGTAAGCTCACTGTTTTTATAAACGCTTCAGTGTAATTCACTCCGTGTCGAACACTGTGAGCTCTCCCCTGGTATGTCAGCTCACTGTGTTTTTAAACACTTCAGTGTAAATCACTCCGCGTCCAACACTGTGAGCTCTCCCCTGGTGTGTCAGCTCACGGTGTTTATAAACATTTCAGTGTAAATCACTCCGTGTCCAACACTGTGAGCTCTCCCTTGGTTTTTCAGCTCACTGTGTTTATAAACACTTCAGTGTAATTCACTCCGTGTCCAACAATGTGAGCTCTCTCCTGGTGTGTCAGCTCACTGTGTTTATAATCATTTCAGTGTAACTCAATCCGTGTCCAACACTGTGAGCTCTACCCTGGTGTGTCAGCTCACTGTGTTTATAAACACTTCAGTGTAATTCACTCCGTGTCCATCACTGTGAACTCTCCCCTGGTGTGCCAGTGCACTGTGTTTGTAAACACTTCACTGTAATTCACTCCATGTCCGACATTGTGAGCTCTCCTCTGGTGTGTCAGCTCACTGTGTTTATAAACACTTCATTGTAATTCACTCCGTCTCCAACACTGTGAGCTCTCCCCTGGTGTGTCAGCTCACTGTGTTTATAACCATTTCAGTGTAATTCAATCCGTGTCCAACACTGTGAGCTCTACTCTTGTGTGTCAGCTCTCTGTGTTTATAAACACTTCAGTGTATTTCACTCCATGTCCAACACTGTGAGTTCTCCCCTGGTGTGCCAGCTCACTGTGTTTATAAACACTTCAGTGTAATTCACTCCGTGTCCAACACTGTGAGCTCTCCCCTGGTGTGTCAGCTCACTGTGTTTGTAAACACTTCAGTGTAATTCACTCCGTGTCCAAAACTGTGAGCTCTCCCCTGGTGTGTCAGCTGACTGTGTTTATAAACACTTCAGTGTAATTCACACCGTGTCCAACACTGTGAGCTCTCACCTGGTGTGTAAGCTCACTGTGTTTATAAACGCTTCAGTGTAATTCACTCCGTGTCGAACACTGTGAACTCTCCCCTGGTATGTCAGCTCACTGTGTTTATAAACACTTCAGTGTAATTCACTCCCTGCCCAACACTGTGAGCTCTCCCCTGGTGTGTCAGCTCACGGTGTTTATAAGCATTTCAGTGTAATTCACTCCGTGTCCAACACTGTGAGCTCTCCCTTGGTTTGTCAGCTCACTGTGTTTATAAACACTTCAGTGTAATTCTCACCGTGTCCAACAGTGTGAGCTCTCTGCTGGTGTGTCAGCTCACTGCGAAAATAATCATTTCAGTGTAATTCAATCCGTGTCCAACACTGTGAGCTCTCCCCTGGTGTGTCAGCTCACTGTGTTTATAAACACTTCAGTGTAATTCACTCCGTGTCCATCACTGTGATCTCTCCCCTGGTGTGTCAGCTCACTCTGTTTATAAACACTTCAGTGTAATTCACTCCGTGTCCGACATTGTGAGCTCTCCCTTGGTGTGTCAGCTCACTGAGCTTATAAACGCTTCCGTGTAATTCATTCCTTGTCCATCACTGTGATCTCTCCCCTGGTGTGTCAGCTGACTGTGTTTAAATACACTTCAGTGTAATTCTCACCGTGTCCAACAGTGTGAGCTCTCCCTTGGTGTGTCAGCTCACTGTGCTTATAAACGCTTCCGTGTAATTCATTCCATGTCCAACACTGTAAGCTCTCCCCTGGTATGTCAGCTCACTGTGTTTTTAAACACTTCAGTGTAATTCACTCCGTGTCCATCAGTGTGATCTCTCCCCTGGTGTGTCACCTATCTGTGTTTAAATACACTTCAGTGTAAGCCACTCCGTGTCCAACACTGTGATCTCTCTCCTGGTGTGTCAGCTCACTGTATTTATAAACACTTCAGAGTAATTCACTCCGTGTCCGACACTTTGAGCTCTCCCCTGGTGTTTCAGCTCACTGTGATGATAAACACGTCAGTTTAATTCACACCTTGTCCGACAATGTGTGCGCTCCCCTGGTGTGTCAGCTCACTGCGTTTATACAAACTTCAGTGTAATTCTCACCGCGTCCAACAGATGAGCTCTCCCCTGGTGTGTCAGCTCACTGTGTTTATAAGCACTTCAGTGTAATTCTCACCATGTCCAATAGTGTGAGCTCTCCCCTGGTATGTCAGCTCACTGTGTTTTTAAACACTTCAGTGTAATTCACTCAGTGTCCAACACTGTGAGCTCTCCCCTGGTGTGTCAGCTCACTGTGTTTATAAACACTTCAGTGTAATTCACACCATGTCCAACAGTGTGAGCGCTCCCCTGGTGTGTCAGCTCACGGTGTTTATAAACATTTCAGTGTAATTCACTCCATGTCCAACACTGTGAGCTCTCCCCTGGTGTGTCAGCTCACTGTGATAATAAACACGACAGTTTAATTCACACCATGTCCGACACTGTGAGCGCTCCCCTGGTGTGTCAGCTCACTGTGATAATAAACACGACAGTTTAATTCACACCGTGTCCAACACTGTGAGCTCTCCCCTGGTGTGTCAGATCACTGTCTTTTTAAATAGTTCAGTGTAATTCACTCCGTGTCCAACACTGTGAGTTCTCCCCTGGTGCGCCAGCTCACTGTGTTTATAAATACTTCAGTGTAATTCACTCCGTGTCCAGCACTGTGAGCTCTCCCCTGGTGTGTCAGCTCACTGTGTTTATACACACTTCAGTGTAATTCACTCCATGTCCAACACTGTGAGCTCTCCCCTGGTGCGCCAGCTCACTGTGTTTATAAACACTTCAGTGTAATTCACTCCGTGTCCAAGATTGTGAGCTCTCCCCTCGTTTGTCAGATGACTGCGTTTATACACACTTCAGTGTAATTCACTCCGTGTCCAAAAGTGTGAGCACTCCACTGGTATGTATGCTCACTGTGTTTATAAACATTTCAGTGTAATTCACTCCGTGTCCAACACTGTGAGCTCTCCCTTGGTGTGCCAGCTCACTGTGTTTATAAACACTTCAGTGTAATTCACACCGTGTCCTACAGTGTGAGCTCTCTCCTGGTGTGTCAGCTCACTGTGTTTATAACCATTTCAGTGTAATTCAATCCGTGCCCAACACTGTGAGCTCTCCCCTGGTGTGTCAGCTCACTGCGTTTAGAAACACTTCAGTGTAATTCACTCCGTGTCCGTCAGTGTGATCTCTCCCCTGGTGTGTCACCTATCTGTGTTAATAAACACTTCAGTGTAATTCACTCCGTGTCCAACACCGTGATCTCTCCCTTGGTGTGTCATCTCACTCTGTTTATAAACACTTCAGAGTAATTCACTCCGTCTCTGACACTTTGAGCTCTCACCTGGTGTGTCAGCTCACTGTGATAATAAACACGTCAGTTTAATTCACACCATGTCTGACACTGTGAGCGCTCCCCTGGTGTGTCAGCTCACTGTGTTTATAAATACTTCAGTGTCATTCACTCCGTGTCCAACACTGTGAGCTCTCCACTGGTGTGTCAGCTGACTGTCTTTATAAATAGTTCAGTTTAATTCACTACGTGTCCAACACCGTGAGTTCTCCCCTGGTGTGCCAGCTCATTGTGTTTATAAACACATCAATGTAATTCACTCCATGTCCAGCACTGTGAGCTCTCCCCTCGTGTGTCAGCTCACTGTGTTTATAAATAGTTCTGTGTATTTCACTCCATGTCCAACACTGTGAGCTCTCCCCTGGTGTGTCAGCTCACTGTGTTTATAAACACTTCAGTGTATTTCACTCCATGTCCAATACTGTGAGCTCTCCCCTGGTTTGTCAGCTCACTGTGTTTATAAACACTTCAGTGTAATTCACTATGTGTCCAACACTGTGAGCTCTCTGCTGGTGTGTCAGCTCACTGTGTTTAAAGACACCTCAGTGTAATTCTCTCCGTGTCCAACAGTGTGAGCTCTCCCCTGGTGTGTCAGCTCACTGTGTTTATAATCATTTCAGTTTAATTCAATCTGTGTCCAACACTGTGAGCTCTCTCCTGGTGTGTCAGCTCACTGTGTTTATAAATACTTCAGAGTAATTCACTCCGTGTCCGACACTTTGAGCGCTCCCCTGGTGTGTCAGCTCACTGTGTTTATATATACTTCAGTGTCATTCACACCGTCTCCAACACTGTGAGCTCTCCCCTGGTGTGTCAGCTCACTGTCTTTATAAATAGTTCAGTGTAATTCACTCCGTGTCCTACACTGTGACTTCTCCCCTGGTGTGCCAGCTCACTGTGTTTATAAATACTTCAGTGTAATTCACTCAGTGTCCAGCAATGTGAGCTCTCCCCTGGTGTGACTGCTCACTGTGTATATAAATACTTCAGTGTAATTCACTCCGTGTCCAACACTGTGAGCTCTCCCCTGGTTTGTCAAATGACTGTGTTTATACACACTTCAGAGTAATTCACTCCGTGTCCAACACTGTGAGCTCTCCCCTGGTATGTCAGCTCAGTGTGTTTCTAAACATTTCAGTGTAATTCACTCCGTGCCCAACTGTGAGCTCTCCCTTGGTGTGTCAGCTCACTGTGTTTATAAACACTTCAGTGTAATTCACACCGTGTCCTACAGTGTGAGCTCTCTCCTGGTGTGTCAGCTAATTGTGTTTATAATCATTTCAGTGTAATTCAATCCGTGCCCAACACTGTGAGCACTCCCCTGGTGTGTCAGCTCACTGTGTTTATAAACACTTCAGTGTAATTCACTCCGTGTCCATCACATGATCTCTCCCCTGGTGCATCAGCTCACTGTGTTTATAAACACTTCAGTGTATTTCACTCCATGTCCAATACTGTGAGCTCTCCCCTGGTTTGTCAGACCGCTGTGTTTATACACACTTCAGTGTACTTCACTCCGTGTCCAACACTCTGAGCAATCCCCTGTTGTGTCAGTTCACTGTGTTTATAAACACATCAGTGCAATTCACTCCGTGTCCAACACTGTGAGCTCTCTCCTAGTGTGTCAGCTCACTGCGTTTATGAACACTTCAGTGTATTTCACTCCATGTCCAACACTGTGAGCTCTCCCCTGGTGTGTCAGCTAACTGTGTTAATAAACACTTCAGTGTAATTCACTCCATGTCCAACACTGTGAGCTCTCCCCTGGTGTGTCAGCTCACTGTGTTTATAAACACTTCAGTGTAATTCACTCCGTGTCCAACGATGTGAGCTCTCCCCTGGTGTGTCAGCTCACTGTGTTTATAAACACTTCAGTGTAATTCACTCCATGTCCAACACTGTGAGCTCTCCCCTGGTGTGTCAGCTCACTGTGTTTATAAACACTTCAGTGTCATTCACACCATGTCCAACACTGTGAGCTCTCCCCTGGTGTGTCAGCTCACTGTGTTTATAAACACTTCAGTGTAATTCTCACCGTGTCCAACAGTGTGAGCTCTCCCCTGGTGTGTCAGCTCACTGTATTTATAAACGCTTCCGTGTAATTCATTCCATGTCCAACACTGTGAGCTCTCCCCTGGTATGTCAGCTCACTGTGTTTTTAAACACTTCAGTGTAATTCTCACCGTGTCCAACAGTGTGAGCTCTCCCCTGGTGTGTCAGCTCAATGTGTTTATAAACGCTTCCGTGTAATTCATTCCATGTCCAACACTGTGAGCTCTCCCCTGGTATGTCAGCTCACTGTGTTTTTAAACACTTCAGTGTAATTCACTCCGTGTCCAACACTGTGAGCTCTCCCCTGGTGTGTCAGCTGATGGAGTATATAAATATTTCAGTGTAATTCACTCCGTGTCCGACACTGTGAGCTCTCACCTGGTGTGTCAGCTCACTGTGTTTATAAATACTTCAGTGTAATTCACTCCGTGTCCATCAGTGTGATCTCTCCCCTGGTGTGTCACCTTTCTGTGTTTATAAACAATTCAGTGTAAGTCACTCCATGTCCAACACTGTGATCTCTCCCCTGGTGTGTCAGCTCACTGTGTTTATAAACACTTCAGAGTAATTCACTCCATGTCCGACACTTTGAGTTGTCCCCTGGTGTGTAAGCTCACTGTGATAATTTCCACGTCATTTTAATTCACACCGTTTCCGATACTGTGAGTGCTCCCCTGGTGTGTCAGCTCATTGTGTTTATAAACACTTCAGTGTAATTCACTAAGTGTCCAACACTGTGAGCTCTTCGCTGGTTTGTCAGATCACTGTGTTTATACACACTTCAGTGTACTTCACTCCGTGTCCAACACTCTGAGCACTCCCCTGGTGTGTAAGCTCACTGTGATAATATACACGTCAGTTTAATTCACACCGTGTCCGACACTGTGTGTGCTCCCCTCGCGTGTCAGCTCACTGTGTTTATAAACACTTCAGTGTCATTCACTCCGTGTCCAGCACTGTGAGCTCTCCCCTGGTGTGTCAGCTCACTGTGTGTATAAACACTTCAGTGTAATTCACTCCGTGTCCAACACTGTGAGCTCTTCGCTGGTTTGTCAGATCACTGTGTTTATAGACACTTCAGTGTACTTCACTCCGTGTCCAACACTCTGAGCACTCCCCTGGTGTGTCAGCTCACTGTGTGTATAAACACATCAGAGTAATTCACTCCGTGTCCAACACTGTGAGCTCTCCCCTGGTGTGTCAGCTCACTGTGTTTATAAACACTACAGTGTATTTCACTCCGTGTCCAACACTGTGAGCTCTCCCCTGGTGTGTCAGCTCACTGTGTTTATAAACACTTCAATGTAATTCACTCCGTGTCCAACACTGTGAGCTCTCCCCTGGTGTGTCAGCTCACTGTTTTTATAAACACCTCAGTGTAATTCACTCCGTGTCCAACAGTGTGAGCTCTCCCCTGGTGTGTCAGCTCACTGTGTTTATAATCATTTCAGTGAAATTCAATCCGTGTCCAACACTGTGAGCTCTCCCCTGGTGTGTCAGCTCACTGTATTTATAAACACTCCAGTGTAATTCACTCCGTGTCCATCAGTGTGATCTCTCCCCCGGTGTGTCAGCTCACTGAGTTTATAAACACTTCAGAATAATTCACTCCATCTCCGACACTTTGAGCTCTCCCCTGGTGTGTCAGCTCACTGTGTTAATAAACACGTCAGTGTAATTCACACCATGTCCGACACTGTGAGCGCTCCCCTGGTGTGTCAGCTCACTGTGTTTATAAATACTTCAGTGTAACTCACTCCGTGTCCAACACTGTGAGCTCTCCCCTGGTGTGTCAGCTCACTGTCTTTATAAATACTTCAGTGTAACTCACTCCGTGTCCAACACTGTGAGCTCTCCCCTGGAGTGCCAGCTAACTGTGTATATAAACACTTCAGTGTAATTCACACCGTGTCCATCAAATTGAGCTCTCCCGTGGTGTGTCAGTTAACTCTGTTTATAAACACTTCAGTGTAATTCACTCTGTGTCCGACAGTGTGAAATCTCCGCTGGTGTGTTAGCTCACTGTGTTAATAAACAAGTCAGTTTAATTCACACCATGTCCCACACTGTGTGCGCTCCCCTGGAGTGTCAGCTCACTGTGTTTATAAACACTTCAGTATAATTCACTCCGTGTCCAACACTGTGAGTTCTCCCCTAGTGTGTCAGCTCACTGTGTTTATAAACACATCAGAGTAATTCACTTCGTGTCCAACACTGTGAGCTCTCCCCTGGTGTGTCAGCTCACTGTGTTTATTAACACTTCAGTTTATTTCACTCCATGTCCAACACTGTGAGTTCTCCACTGGTGTGTCAGCTCACTGTGTTTATAAACACTTCAGTGTAATTCTCTCCGTGTCCAACAGTGTGAGCTCTCCCCTGGTGTGTCAGCTCACTGTGTTTATAAACACTTCAGTGTAATTCTCTCCGTGTCCAGCACTGTGATCTCTCCCCTGGTGTGTCAGCTCACTGTGTTTATAAACACTTCAGTGTAATTCTCACCGTGTCCAACAGTGTGAGCTCTCCCCTGGTGCGTCAGCTCACTGTGTTTATAAGCGCTTCCTTGTAATTAATTCCGTGTCCAACACTGTGAGCTCTCCCCTGATGTGTCCGCTCACTGTGTTTATAAACACTTCAGTTTAATTCTCTCCGTGTCCAACAGTGTGAGCTCTCCCCTGGTGTGTCAGCTCACTGTGTTTATAAACATTTCAGTGTAACTCTCACCGTGTCCAACAGAGTGAGCTCTCCCCTGGTGTGTCAGCTCACTGCGTTTATAAACGCTTCCATGTAATTCATTCCTTGTCCAACACTGTGAGCTCTCCCCTGGTGTGTCAGTTCACTGTGTTTATAAATAATTCAGTGTCATTCACTCCGTGTCCAGCACTGTGAGCGCTCCCCTGGAGTGTCAGCTCACTGTGTTTATGAACACGTCAGTGTAATGCACTCTGTGTCCGACACTTTGAGCTCTCCCCTGGTGGGTCAGCTCACTGTGTTAATAAACACGTCAGTGTAATTCACACCATGTCCGACACTGTGAGCGCTCCCCTGGTGTGTCAGTTCACTGTGTTTATAAATACTTCAGTGTCATTCACTCCGTGTCCAACACTGTGAGATCTCCCCTGGTGTGTCAGCTCACTGTGTTTATAATAGTTCAGTGTAATTCACTCCGTGTCCAACACTGTGAGCTCTCCCCTGGTTTGTCAGATCACTGTGTTTATACACACTTCAGTTTACTTCACTCCGTGTCCAACACTCTGAGCACTCCCCTGGTGTGTCAGATCAATGTGTTCATAAACACATCAGTGTAATTCACTCCGTGTCCAACACTGTGAGCTCTCTCTTGGTGTGTCAGCTCACTGTGTTTATAAACACTTCAGTGTATTTCACTCCGTGTCCAACACTGTGAGCCCTCCACTGGTGTGTCAGCTCACGGTGTTTATAAACATTTCAGTGTAATTCTCTCCGTGTCCAACACTGTGAGCTCTCCCCTGGTGTATCAGCTCACTGTGTTTATAAACACGTCAGTGTAATTGACACCGCGTCCAACAGTGTGAGCTCTCCCCTGGTGTGTCAGCTCACTGTGTTTATAATCATTTCAGTGAAATTCAATCCGTGTCCAACACTGTGAGCTCCCCCCTGGTCTGTCAGCTCACTGTCTTTATAAATAGTTCAGTGTACTTCACTCCGCGTCCAACACTCTGAGCACTCCCCTGGTGTGGCAGCTCACTGTGTTTATAAACACATCAGTGTAATTCTCTCCGTGTCCAACACTGTGAGCTCTCCCCTGGTGTGTCAGCTCACTGTGTTTATAAACACATCAGTGTAATTCACACCATGTCTGACACTGTGAGCTCTCCCCTGTTGTGTCAGCTCACTGTGTTTATAAACACTTCAGTGTCATTCACTCCGTGTCCAACACTGTGAGCGCTCCCCTGGTGTGTCAGCTCACTGCGCTTATTAACACTTCAGTATAATTCAATCCGTGTCCAACACTGTGAGCTCTCCCCTTGTTTGTAAGCTCACTGTGTTTATAAACACTTCAGTGTCATTCACTCCGTGTCCAACACTGTGAGCTCTCCACTGGTGTGTCATCTCACTGTCTTTATAAACAGTTCAGTTTAATTCACTCCGTGTCCAACACTGTGAGTTCTCCCCTGGTGTGCCAGCTCACTGTGTTTATAAAAACTTCAGTGTGATTCACTCCGTGTCCAGCACTGTGAGCTCTCCCCTGGTGTGTCAGCTCACTGTGTTTATAAACACTTCAGTGTAATTCACTCCGTGTCCAGCACTGTGAGCTCTCCCCTGGTGTGTCAGCTCACTGTGTTTATTAACACTTCAGTGTAATTCGCTCCGTGTCCAACACTCTGAGCTCTCCCCTGGTTTGTCAGATCACTGTGTATAAAGACATCTGTGTAATTCACTCCGTGTCCAAAACTGTGAGCTCTCCCCTGGTGTGTCAGCTCACTGTGTTTATAAATACTTCAGTGTAATTCACTCCATGTCCATCACTTTGAGCTCTCCCCTGGTGTGTTAGATCAATGTGTTTATAAACACGTCAGTGTAATTCACTCCGTGTCCAACACTGTGAGCTCTCTGTTGGTGTGTCAGCTCACTGTGTTTATAAACACTTCAGTGTATTTCACTTCGTGTCCAACACTGTGAGCTCTCCCCTGGTGTGTCAGCTCACTGTGTTTATAAACACTTCAGTGTATTTCACTTCGTGTCCAACACTGTGAGCTCTCCCCTGGTGTGTCAGCTCACTGTGTTTATAACACTTCAGTGTATTTCATTCCATGTCCAACACTGTGAGCTCTCCACTGGTATATCAGCTCACTGTGTTTTTAAACACTTCAGTGTAATTCACTCCGTGTCCAACACTGTGAGATCTCCCCTGGTTTGTCAGATCACTGTGTTTATACACACTTCAGTGTACTTCACTCCGTGTCCAACACTCTGAGCACTCCCCTGGTGTGTCAGCTCACTCTGTTTATAAACACATCAGTGTAATTCACTCCGTGTCTAACACTGTGAGCTCTCCCATGGTGTGTCAGCTCACTGTGTTTATTAACACTTCAGTGTATTTCATTCCATGTCCAACACTGTGAGCTCTCCCCTGGTGTGTCAGCTCACTGTGTTTATAAACACTTCAGTGTAATTCACTCCGTGTCCAACAGTGTGAGCTCTCCCCTGGTGTGTCAGCTCACTGTGTTTATATACACTTCAGTGTAATTCACTCCGTGTCCAACAGTGTGAGCTCTCCCCTGGTGTGTCAGCTCACTGTGTTTATAAACGCTTCCGTGTAATTCATTCTGTGTCCAATACTGTGAGCTCTCCCCTGGCATGTCAGCTCACTGTTGCTTTAAACACTTCAGTGTAATTCACTCCATGTCCAACACTGTGAGCTCTCCCCTGGTGTGTCAGCTCACTGTGATTATAAACAAATCAGTGTAATTCACACCATGTCCGACACTGTGAGCTCTCCCCTGTTGTGTCAGCTCACTGTGTTTATAAACACTTCAGTGTCATTCACTCCGTGTCCAACACTGTGAGCGCTCCCCTGGTGTGTCAGCTCACTGCGCTTATTAACACTTCAGTATAATTCACTCCGTGTCCAACACTGTGAGCTCTCCCCTTGTTTGTAAGCTCACTGTGTTTATAAACACTTCAGTGTCATTCACTCCGTGTCCAACACTGTGAGCTCTCCACTGGTGTGTCAGCTCACTGTCTTTATAAACAGTTCAGTTTAATTCACTCCGTGTCCAACACTGTGAGTTCTCCCCTGCTGTGCCAGCTCACTGTGTTTATAAAAACTTCAGTGTGATTCACTCCGTGTCCAGCACTGTGAGCTCTCCCCTGGTGTGTCAGCTCACTGTGTTTATAAACACTTCAGTGTGATTCACTCCGTGTCCAGCACTGTGAGCTCTCCCCTGGTGTGTCAGCTCACTGTGTTTATTAACACTTCAGTGTAATTCGCTCCGTGTCCAACACTCTGAGCTCTCCCCTGGTTTGTCAGATCACTGTGTATAAACACATCAGTGAAATTCACTCCGTGTCCAACACTGTGAGCTCTCCCCTGGTGTGTCAGCTCACTGTGTTTATAAATACTTCAGTGTAATTCACTCCATGTCCATCACTTTGAGCTCTCCCCTGGTGTGTCAGCTCACTGTGTTTATAAACCCCTCAGTGTAATTCACTCCGTGTCCAACAGTGTGAACTCTCCGCTGGTGTGTCAGCTCACTATGTTTATAAACACTTCAGTGTAATTCTCACCCTGTCCAACAGTGTGAGCTCTCCCCTGGTGTGTCAGCTCACTGTGTTTATAAACGCTTCCGTGTAATTCATTCCTTGTCCAACACTGTGAGCTCTGCACTGGTATATCAGCTCACTGTGTTTTTAAACACTTCAGTGTAATTCACTCAATGTCCAACACTGTGAGCTCTCCCCTGGTGTGTCAACTCACTGTGTTTATAAACACTTACTTCAGTGTAATTCACACCGTGTCCAACACTGTGAGCTCTCCCCTGGTGTGTCAGCTCACTGTGTTTATAAACACCTCAGTGTAATTCACTCCGTGTCCAACAGTGTGAGCTCTCCCCTGGTGTGTCAGCTCACTGTGTTTATAAACACTTCAGTGTAATTCACTCCGTGTCCGACACTGTGAGCGCTCCCCTGGTGTGTCAGCTCACTGTGTTTATGAACACATCAGTGTAATGCACTCCGTGTCCGACACTTTGAGCTCTCCCCTGGTGTGTCAGCTCACTGTGTTAATAAACACGTCAGTGTAATTCACACCATGTCCGACACTGTGAGCGCTCCCCTGGTGTGTCAGCTCACTGTGTTTATAAATACTTCAGTGTCATTCACTCCGTGTCCAACACTGTGAGCTCTCCCCTGGTGTGGCAGCTCACTGTCATTATAATAGTTCAGGGTAATTCACTCCGCGTCCAACACTGTGAGCTCTCCCCTGGTGTGTCAGTTCACTGTGTTTATAAACACTTCAGTTTAATTCACTCCGTATCCAACACTGTGAGCTCTCCCCTGGTTTGTCAGATCACTGTGTTTATACACAGTTCAGTGTACTTCACTCCGTGTCCAACAGTCTGAGCACTACCCTGGTGTGTTAGATCAATGTGTTTATAAACACGTCAGTGTAATTCACTCCGTGTCCAACACTGTGAGCTCTCTCTTGGTGTGTCAGCTCACTGTGTTTATAAACACTTCAGTGTATTTCACTCCGTGTCCAACACTGTGAGCTCTCCCCTGGTGTGTCAGCTCACTGTGTCTATAAATTCTTCAGTGTAATTCACTCCGTGTCCAACACTGCGATCTCTCCCCTGTTGTGTCAGCTCACTGTGTTTATAAACACTTCAGTGTAATTCTCACCGGGTCCAACACTGTGAGCTCTCCCCTGGTGTGTCAGCTCACTGTGTTTATAACACTTCAGTGTATTTCATTCCATGTCCAACACTGTGAGCTCTCCAGTGGTATATCAGCTCACTGTGTTTTTAAACACTTCAGTATAATTCACTCCGTGTCCAACACTGTGAGCTCTCCCCTGGTTTGTCAGATCACTGTGTTTATACACACTTCAGTGTACTTCACTCCGTGTCCAACACTCTGAGCACTCCCCTGGTGTGTCAGCTCACTCTGTTTATAATCACATCAGTGTAATTCACTCCGTGTCCAACACTGTGAGCTCTCCCATGGTGTGTCAGCTCACTGTGTTTATTAACACTTCAGTGTATTTCATTCCATGTCCAACACTGTGAGCTCTCCCCTGGTGTGTCAGCTCACTCTGTTTATAAACACTTCAGTGTAATTCACTCCGTACCCAACAATGTGAGCTCTCCCCTGGTGTGTCAGCTCACTGTGTTTATATACACTTCAGTGTAATTCACTCCGTGTCCAACAGTGTGAGCTCTCCCCTGGTGTGTCAGCTCACTGTGTTTATAAACGCTTCCGTGTAATTCATTCTGTGTCCAATACTGTGAGCTCTCCACTGGCATGTCAGCTCACTGTTGTTTAAAACACTTCAGTGTAATTCACTCCATGTCCAACACTTTGAGCTCTCCCCTGGTGTGTCAGCTCACGGTGTTTATAAACACTTCAATGTAATACACTCCGTGTCCATCAGTGTGATCTCTACCCTGGTGTGTCACCTATCTGTGTTTATAAACACTTCAGTGTAAGTCACTCCGTGTCCAACACTGTGATCTCTCCCCTGGTGTGTCAGCTCACTGTGTTTATAAACACTTCAGAGTAATTCACTCTGTGTCCGACACTTTGAGCTCTCCCCTGGTGTGCCAGCTCACTGTGATAATAAACACATCAGTTTATTTCACACCATGTCCGACACTGTGAGCACTCCCCTGATGTGTCAGCTCACTGTGCTTATAAACACTTAAGTGTCTTTCACTCCGTGTCCAACACTGTGAGCTCTCCACTGGTGTGTCAGCTCACTGTCTTTATAAATAGTTCAGTTTAATTCACTACGTGTCCAGCACTGTGAGCTCTCCCCTGGTGTGTCAGCTCACTGTGTTTATTAACACTTCAGTGTAATTCGCTCCGTGTCCAACACTCTGAGCTCTCCCATGGTTTGTCAGATCACTGTGTATAAACACATCAGTGTAATTCACTCCGTGTCCAACACTGTAAGCTCTCCCCTGGTGTGTCAGCTCACTGTGTTTATAAATACTTCAGTGTAATTCACTCCGTGTCCATCACTTTGAGCTCTCCCCTGGTGTGTCAGCTCACTGTGTTTATAAACACCTCAGTGTAATTCACTCCATGTCCAACATTGTGAACTCTCCGCTGGTGTGTCAGCTCACTATGTTTATAAACACTTCAGTGTAATTCTCACCCTGTCCAACAGTGTGAGCTCTCCCCTGGTGTGTCAGCTCACTGTGTTTATAAACGCTTCCGTGGAATTCATTCCTTGTCCAACACTGTGAGCTCTGCCCTGGTATATCAGCTCACTGTGTTTTTAAACACTTCAGTGTAATTCACTCAATGTCCAACACTGTGAGCTCTCCCCTGGTGTGTCAGCTCACTGCGTTTATGAACACTTCAGAATAATTCACTCCGTATCCGACACTTTGAGCTCTCCCCTGGTGTGTCAGCTCACTGTCTTTATTAATACTTCAGTGTAACTCACTCCTTGTCCAACACTGTGAGCTCTCCCCTGGAGTGCCAGCTCACTGTGTTTATGAGCACTTCAGTGTAATTCACTCCGTGTCCAGCAATGTGAGCTCTCCCCTGGTGTGTCAGCTCACTGTCTTTATAAATACTTCAGTGTAACTCACTCCTTGTCCAACACTGTGAGCTCTCCCCTGGAGTGCCAGCTCACTGTGTTTTTAAACACTTCAGTTTAATTCACTCCGTGTCCGACATTGTGAAACCTCTGCTGGTGTGTCTGCTCACTGTGTTAATAAACACGTCAGTGTAATTCACACAATATCCCACACTGTGAGCGCTCCGCTGGTGTGTCAGCTCACTGTGTTTATAAACACTTCAGTATAATTCACTCCGCGTCCAACACTGTGAGCTCTCACCTGGTTTGTCAGCTCACTGTGTTTATAAACACTTCAGTGTAATTCACTCCGTGTCCAACACTGTGAGCTCTCCCCTGGTTTGTCAGATCACTG
Organism: Somniosus microcephalus; assembly: GCF_052327205.1. Taxonomy (NCBI): domain Eukaryota; kingdom Metazoa; phylum Chordata; class Chondrichthyes; order Squaliformes; family Somniosidae; genus Somniosus; species Somniosus microcephalus. Next base: position 46,331,891 of record NW_028225184.1, on the reverse strand, counting down.
TGTTTATACACACTTCAGTGTACTTCACTCCGTGTCCAACACCCTGAGCACTCCCCTGGTGTGTCAGCTCACTGTGTTTATAAACACATCAGTGTAATTCACTCCGTGTCCAACACTGTGAGCTCTCCCCTGGTGTGTCAGCTCACTGTGTTCATTAACACTTCAGTGTGTTTCACTTCATGTCCAACACTGTGTGCTCTCCCCTGGTGTGTCAGCTCACTCTGTTTATAAACACTTCAGTATAATTCACTCCGTGTCCAACATTATGAGCTCTCCCCTGGTGTGTCAGCTCACTGTGTTTATAAACGCTTCAGTGTAATTCATTCCGTGTCCAACACTCTGAGCTCTCCCCTGGTGTGTCAGCTCACGGTGTTTATAAACACTTCAATGTAATTCACTCCGTGTCCATCAGTGTGATCTCTACCCTGGTGTGTCACCTATCTGTGTTTATAAACACTTCAGTCTAAGTCACTCCGTGTCCAACACTGTGATCTCTCCCCTGGTGTGTCAGCTCACTGTGTTTATAAACACTTCAGAGTAATTCACTCTGTGTCCGACACTTTGACCTCTCCCCTGGTGTGTCAGCTCACTGTGATAATAAACACGTCAGTTTAATTCACACCATGTCCGACACTGTGAGTGCTCCCCTGGTGTATCAGCTCACTGTGTTTACAAGTACTTAAGTGTCATTCACTCCGTGTCCAACACTGTGAGCTCTCCACTGGTGTGTCAGCTCACTGTCTTTATAAATAGTTCAGTTTAATTCACTCCGTGTCCAGCACTGTGAGCTCTCCCCTGGTGTGGCAGCTCACTGTGTTTATTAACACTTCAGTGTATTTCGCTCCGTGTCCAACACTCTGAGCTCTCCCATGGTTTGTCAGATCACTGTGTATAAACACATCAGTGTAATTCACTCCGTGTCCAACACTGTAAGCTCTCCCCTGGTGTGTCAGCTCACTGTGTTTATAAATACTTCAGTGTAATTCACTCCGTGTCCGACACTTTGACCTCTCCCCTGGTGTGTCAGCTCACTGTGATAATAAACACGTCATTTTATTTCACACCATGTCCGACACTGTGAGTGCTCCCCTGGTGTATCAGCTCACTGTGTTTACAAATACTTCAGTGTCATTCACTCCGGGTCCAACACTGTGAGCTCTCCCCTGGTGTGCCAGCTCAATGTGTTTATAAACAATTTAGTGTAATTCACTCCGTGTCCAGCACTGTGAGCTCTCCCCTGGTGTGTCAGCTCACTGTGTTTATAAACACTTCAGTCTAATTCACTCCGTGTCCAACACTGTGAGCTCTCCACTGATTTGCCAGATCACTGTGTTTATACACACTTCAGTGTACTTCACTCCGTGTCCAACACTCCGAGCACTCCCCTGGTGTGTCAGATCACTGTGTTTATAAACACATCAGTGTAATTCTCTCCGTGTCCAACACTTTGAGCTCTCCCCTGGTGTGTCAGCTCACTGTGTTAAAAAACACTTCAGTGTAATTCACACCATGTCCGACACTTTGAGCTCTCCCCTTGTGTGCCATGTCACTGTGTTTATAAACACTTCAGTGTCATTCACTCCGTGTCCGACACTGTGAGCTCTCCCCTGGTGTGTCAGCTCACTGTCTTTATAAATACTTCAGTGTAATTCACTCCGTGTCCAGCAATGTTAGCTCTCCCCTGGTGTGTCAGCTCACTGTCTTTATAAACACTTCAGTGTAATTCACTCCGTGTCCAGCACTGTGAGCTCTCCCCTGGTGTGTCAGCTCACTGTCTTTATAAACACTTCAGTGTAATTCTCTCCGTGTCCAACACTGTGAACACTCCCCTGGTGTGCCAGCTCACTGTGTTTATCAACACTTCAGTGTAATTCACTCCATGTCCGACAATGTGAGCTCTCCCCTGGTGTATCAGCTCACTGTTTATAAACACTTCAGTGTAATTCACTCCGTGTCCAACACTGTGAGCTCTCCCCTGGTGTGTCAGCTCACTGTGCTTATAAACACTTCAGTGTAATTAACTCCGTGTCCAACACTGTGAGCTCTCCCCTGGTGTGTCAGCTCACTGTCTTTATAAACAATTCAGTGTAATTCACTCCGTGTCCAGCACTGTTATCTCTCCCCTGGTGTGTCAGCTCTCTGTGTTCATGAACACTTCAGTGTAATTCACTCCGTGTCCAACACTGTGAGCTCTCCCTGGTGTGTCCGCTCACTGTGTTTATAAACATCTGAGTGTAATTCACACCGTGTTTCAGCTCTCTGTGTTTATAAACACTTCAGTGTAATTCTCACCGTGTCCAGCACTGTGAGCTCTCCCCTGGTGTGTCAGCTCTCTGTGTTTATAAACACTTCAGTGTGTTTCACTCCATGTCCAACACTGTGAGCTCTCCCCTGGTTTGTCAGCTCACTGTGTTTATAAACACTTCAGTGTAATTCACATCGTGTCCAACAGTGTGAGCTCTCCCCTGGTGTGTCAGCTCACTGTGTTTATAATCATTTCAGTGTAATTCAATCAGTGTCCAACACTATGAGCTCTCCCCTGGTGTGTCAGCTCACTGTGTTTATAAACACTTCAGTGTAATTCACTCCGTGTCCATCACTGTGAACTCTCCCCTGGTGTGTCACCTCTCTGTGTTTATAAACACTTCAGTGTAATTCACTCAATGTCCAACACTGTGATCTCTCCCCTGGTGTGTCAGCTCACTGTGTTAATGAACACGTCAGTGTAATTCACACCATGTCCCACACTGTGAGCGCTCCCCTGATGTGCCAGCTCACTGTGTTTATAACCACTTCAGTGTAATTCACTCTGTGTCCAATAGTGTGAGCTCTCCCCTGGTGTGTCAGCTCACTGTGTATATAAAGACTTCAGTGTAATTCACTCCGTGTCCCGCACTGTGAGTTCTCCCCTGGTGTGTCAGGTCACTGTCTTTATAAACACGTCAGTGTAATTCACGCCGTGTCCAACACTGTGAGCTCTCCCCTGGTGTGTCAGCTCATTGTGTTTATAAGCACTTCAGTGTAATTCACTCCGTGTCCAACACTGTGAGCTCTCCCCTGGTGTGTCAGCTCACTGTGTTTATAAACGCTTCCGTGGAATTCATTCCTTGTCCAACACTGTGAGCTCTGCCCTGGTATATCAGCTCACTGTGTTTTTAAACACTTCAGTGTAATTCACTCAATGTCCAACACTGTGAGCTCTCCCCTGGTGTGTCAGCTCACTGCGTTTATGAACACTTCAGAATAATTCACTCCGTATCCGACACTTTGAGCTCTCCCCTGGTGTGTCAGCTCACTGTCTTTATTAATACTTCAGTGTAACTCACTCCTTGTCCAACACTGTGAGCTCTCCCCTGGAGTGCCAGCTCACTGTGTTTATGAGCACTTCAGTGTAATTCACTCCGTGTCCAGCAATGTGAGCTCTCCCCTGGTGTGTCAGCTCACTGTCTTTATAAATACTTCAGTGTAACTCACTCCTTGTCCAACACTGTGAGCTCTCCCCTGGAGTGCCAGCTCACTGTGTTTTTAAACACTTCAGTTTAATTCACTCCGTGTCCGACATTGTGAAACCTCTGCTGGTGTGTCTGCTCACTGTGTTAATAAACACGTCAGTGTAATTCACACAATATCCCACACTGTGAGCGCTCCGCTGGTGTGTCAGCTCACTGTGTTTATAAACACTTCAGTATAATTCACTCCGCGTCCAACACTGTGAGCTCTCACCTGGTTTGTCAGCTCACTGTGTTTATAAACACTTCAGTGTAATTCACTCCGTGTCCAACACTGTGAGCTCTCCCCTGGTTTGTCAGATCACTGTGTTTATACACACTTCAGTGTACTTCACTCCGTGTCCAACACCCTGAGCACTCCCCTGGTGTGTCAGCTCACTGTGTTTATAAACACATCAGTGTAATTCACTCCGTGTCCAACACTGTGAGCTCTCCCCTGGTGTGTCAGCTCACTGTGTTCATTAACACTTCAGTGTGTTTCACTTCATGTCCAACACTGTGTGCTCTCCCCTGGTGTGTCAGCTCACTCTGTTTATAAACACTTCAGTATAATTCACTCCGTGTCCAACATTATGAGCTCTCCCCTGGTGTGTCAGCTCACTGTGTTTATAAACGCTTCAGTGTAATTCATTCCGTGTCCAACACTCTGAGCTCTCCCCTGGTGTGTCAGCTCACGGTGTTTATAAACACTTCAATGTAATTCACTCCGTGTCCATCAGTGTGATCTCTACCCTGGTGTGTCACCTATCTGTGTTTATAAACACTTCAGTCTAAGTCACTCCGTGTCCAACACTGTGATCTCTCCCCTGGTGTGTCAGCTCACTGTGTTTATAAACACTTCAGAGTAATTCACTCTGTGTCCGACACTTTGACCTCTCCCCTGGTGTGTCAGCTCACTGTGATAATAAACACGTCAGTTTAATTCACACCATGTCCGACACTGTGAGTGCTCCCCTGGTGTATCAGCTCACTGTGTTTACAAATACTTAAGTGTCATTCACTCCGTGTCCAACACTGTGAGCTCTCCACTGGTGTGTCAGCTCACTGTCTTTATAAATAGTTCAGTTTAATTCACTCCGTGTCCAGCACTGTGAGCTCTCCCCTGGTGTGGCAGCTCACTGTGTTTATTAACACTTCAGTGTATTTCGCTCCGTGTCCAACACTCTGAGCTCTCCCATGGTTTGTCAGATCACTGTGTATAAACACATCAGTGTAATTCACTCCGTGTCCAACACTGTAAGCTCTCCCCTGGTGTGTCAGCTCACTGTGTTTATAAATACTTCAGTGTAATTCACTCCGTGTCCGACACTTTGACCTCTCCCCTGGTGTGTCAGCTCACTGTGATAATAAACACGTCATTTTATTTCACACCATGTCCGACACTGTGAGTGCTCCCCTGGTGTATCAGCTCACTGTGTTTACAAATAATTCAGTGTCATTCACTCCGGGTCCAACACTGTGAGCTCTCCCCTGGTGTGCCAGCTCAATGTGTTTATAAACAATTTAGTGTAATTCACTCCGTGTCCAGCACTGTGAGCTCTCCCCTGGTGTGTCAGCTCACTGTGTTTATAAACACTTCAGTCTAATTCACTCCGTGTCCAACACTGTGAGCTCTCCACTGATTTGCCAGATCACTGTGTTTATACACACTTCAGTGTACTTCACTCCGTGTCCAACACTCCGAGCACTCCCCTGGTGTGTCAGATCACTGTGTTTATAAACACATCAGTGTAATTCTCTCCGTGTCCAACACTTTGAGCTCTCCCCTGGTGTGTCAGCTCACTGTGTTAAAAAACACTTCAGTGTAATTCACACCATGTCCGACACTTTGAGCTCTCCCCTTGTGTGCCATGTCACTGTGTTTATAAACACTTCAGTGTCATTCACTCCGTGTCCGACACTGTGAGCTCTCCCCTGGTGTGTCAGCTCACTGTCTTTATAAATACTTCAGTGTAATTCACTCCGTGTCCAGCAATGTTAGCTCTCCCCTGGTGTGTCAGCTCACTGTCTTTATAAACACTTCAGTGTAATTCACTCCGTGTCCAGCACTGTGAGCTCTCCCCTGGTGTGTCAGCTCACTGTCTTTATAAACACTTCAGTGTAATTCTCTCCGTGTCCAACACTGTGAACACTCCCCTGGTGTGCCAGCTCACTGTGTTTATCAACACTTCAGTGTAATTCACTCCATGTCCGACAATGTGAGCTCTCCCCTGGTGTATCAGCTCACTGTTTATAAACACTTCAGTGTAATTCACTCCGTGTCCAACACTGTGAGCTCTCCCCTGGTGTGTCAGCTCACTGTGCTTATAAACACTTCAGTGTAATTAACTCCGTGTCCAACACTGTGAGCTCTCCCCTGGTGTGTCAGCTCACTGTCTTTATAAACAATTCAGTGTAATTCACTCCGTGTCCAGCACTGTTATCTCTCCCCTGGTGTGTCAGCTCTCTGTGTTCATGAACACTTCAGTGTAATTCACTCCGTGTCCAACACTGTGAGCTCTCCCTGGTGTGTCCGCTCACTGTGTTTATAAACATCTGAGTGTAATTCACACCGTGTTTCAGCTCTCTGTGTTTATAAACACTTCAGTGTAATTCTCACCGTGTCCACCACTGTGAGCTCTCCCCTGGTGTGTCAGCTCTCTGTGTTTATAAACACTTCAGTGTGTTTCACTCCATGTCCAACACTGTGAGCTCTCCCCTGGTTTGTCAGCTCACTGTGTTTATAAACACTTCAGTGTAATTCACATCGTGTCCAACAGTGTGAGCTCTCCCCTGGTGTGTCAGCTCACTGTGTTTATAATCATTTCAGTGTAATTCAATCAGTGTCCAACACTATGAGCTCTCCCCTGGTGTGTCAGCTCACTGTGTTTATAAACACTTCAGTGTAATTCACTCCGTGTCCATCACTGTGAACTCTCCCCTGGTGTGTCACCTCTCTGTGTTTATAAACACTTCAGTGTAATTCACTCAATGTCCAACACTGTGATCTCTCCCCTGGTGTGTCAGCTCACTGTGTTAATGAACACGTCAGTGTAATTCACACCATGTCCCACACTGTGAGCGCTCCCCTGATGTGCCAGCTCACTGTGTTTATAACCACTTCAGTGTAATTCACTCTGTGTCCAATAGTGTGAGCTCTCCCCTGGTGTGTCAGCTCACTGTGTATATAAACACTTCAGTGTAATTCACTCCGTGTCCCGCACTGTGAGTTCTCCCCTGGTGTGTCAGGTCACTGTCTTTATAAACACGTCAGTGTAATTCACGCCGTGTCCAACACTGTGAGCTCTCCCCTGGTGTGTCAGCTCATTGTGTTTATAAGCACTTCAGTGTAATTCACTCCGTGTCCAACACTGTGAGCTCTCCCCTGGTGTGTCAGCTCACTGTGTTTATAAACACTTCAGTGTAATTCACTGCCTGTCCCACATGGTGAGTTCTCCCCTGGTGCGTCAGCTTACTGTATTTATAAGCACTTCAGTGTAATTCACTCCGTGTCCGACACTGTGAACTCTCCCCTGGTGTGTCAGATCACTGTGTTTATAAGCACTTCAGTGTAATTCACTCCGTGTCCGACACTGTGAACTCTCCCCTGGTGTGTCAGATCACTGTGTTTATAAACACTTTAGTGTAACTCACTCCGTGTCCGACACTGTGAACTCTCCCCTGGCGTGTCAGCTCACTGTGTTTATAAACACTTCAGTGTAATTCACTGCCTGTCCGACATGGTGAGTTCTCCCCTGGTGCGTCAGCTTACTGTATTTATAAGCACTTCAGTGTAATTCACTCCGTGTCCGACACTGTGAACTCTCCCCTGGTGTGTCAGATCACTGTGTTTGTAAGCACTTCAGTGTAATTCACTCCGTGTCCGACACTGTGAACTCTCCCCTGGTGTGTCAGATCACTGTGTTTATAAACACTTCAGTGTAACTCACTCCGTGTCCGACACTGTGAGCTCTCCCCTGGTGTGTCAGCTCACTGTGTTTATAAACACTTCAGTGTAATTCACTGCCTGTCCGACATGGTGAGTTCTCCCCTGGTGCGTCAGCTTACTGTATTTATAAGCACTTCAGTGTAATTCACTTCCTGTCCGACACTGTGAACTCTCCCCTGGTGTGTCAGATCACTGTATTTATAAGCACTTCAGTGTAATTCACTCCGTGTCCGACACTGTGTACTTTCCCCTGGTGTGTCAGATCACTGTGTTTATAAACACTTCAGTGTAACTCACTCCGTGTCTGACACTGTGAACTCTCCCCTGGCGTGTCAGCTCACTGTGTTTACAAACACGTCAGTGTAATTCACATCGTGTCCAACACTCTTAGCTCTCCCCTCGTTTATCAGCTCACTGTTGTTCTATAACCTTCTGTGTAATTCACGGCATGTCCAACAATGTGTGTGCTCCCCTGTTGCTTCAGCTCACTGTGTTTATGAAAACTTCTGTGTATTTCACTCTCTGTCCGACACTGTGAGCTCTCCCCTTGTTTGCCAGCTGACTGTTTTTAGAAACACACTTTAGGAAGGATGTGACGGCCCTTGAGAGTGTGCAGACGAGATTTACCAGAATATTTCCGGGAATGGGTGATCTTACCTGCAAGGGGTGGTTGGAGAAGCTGAATCTGTTTTCTCTGGAGCAAAGGAGATTGTGGAAAGATTTGATGGAGGTTTACAAGGTTATGAGGAGTTTGAATAGGCGAGACAGGGAAAGGCTGTTCCCAATAGTTGAGGTTACCAGAACAAACGGACACAGATTAAAGATTTTGGGCAAAAGCTACAGGGTGGATGTGAGGAAAAACTTTTTTACACAGTGAGTGGTGAGGACCTGGAACTTTCTGCCGACGGAAGTTGGACAAGCGGAGAAACTCAATCTATTCAAGGCGAGACTGTGTAGGCACTTGAGTGAAATAAACCTGCAGGCCTATGGGGATAGAGTCGGGTAATGGGACAGTCTGGATTGCTCTACAGAGAGCTGGCACGGACTCGATGGGCCGAATGGCGTTCTGCTTTGCAGTTATGACTCTGCCTAGAAATTGGGTTGTTTGCGCCATGGATTAGCGCCTAAAGAGGGCAATAACTGGGGCAATAGCCAAATTCCGGTGGGGCGCAAGGCGTTTAGCGCCTCGCCCCATATTGAGTATGCATTTAGCGCCTGCTCTCATGCTTAGCGCCCGCTCATGGGTGCAGGCTAATTATGATGTCATCTGAGTGTGCAACGCCTTTTCGGCGCTCCAGACGGGAAATTCAGTGGCGCCCCCCTCCGTAGCGCCTGGCGCTATTAGTGACAATTTTCCTTGGCCTTACCAAGTCACTTTCGGGCTGGAGGAGCGTTATTTAAAGGGGACTGGTGTGTTTTAAAAACGGCACACATTTCTGGTGCACAACTTCCTCGAGAGCTACAAAGAGTTGTTGACCTACACACAGAGAGCCATTTGATCACTGGGCCCACGCTGGCAGAGGAACAGCAGCCTTCTGACCATCGCCTTGCTGTTGGTGAGCCTTGACAATGGGGGACCTTCCTGTGGGCACTTATTATGGGTCCTGCATTGGAGGGGAACGTCCTGCTGCTGAATCATCTGGAAAGGGCACTGAGATGCTGGGAGAGGGGGGCGGGCATTGCTAGACGGAGGAGGGCCAACAGATGTCGCCACAGCAGACATTACGCTGGCAGGTTTTTCCGACAGCAGTTTTCCTACATGAACATGCTGGAGGAGCAGTGTGTCAGAAGTCTGCGATTTAGAAAGGAGGTGGTGACTGAGCTGTACCAGCTGCTTCAGCCAAATCTGCAGCCGATCTGATACCCCCAAGCCTGTGAAGGGCAAGATGCATGTAAATAGCAGGCATGGCCATTGCAAATTAAGAAAGTGTTTCATTACACAAAATGTGGTTCCTTCAAACATGAGAAAGCTAAGGCAACAGAAAGCAAAACTAATACATTGGCACATAACTGACTCTCACACCCGGGAGACTGTCCAAAACATAAATCATATTCCGACCATCTTCCTTGGCCTTGATTCCACTTCGCCAACCAAAGCATCCAATGCCCCATCAGTGAGGCATTCCACCCTCTGCCTCACCCTTTCCATTTCTTGCTAGGCTGGTGCGCCACAGGTAGGCTCCCACCGCTTTGAAGGCCTACAAGGCAGTGAGTGTGTCTGGTGATGCCAATTGACCTGCCTCTTTAAGAGCTGGCCGGCGCCAGTGTGTCTCAGGGAAAGTGATTATTGAAAGCACCTGCGCTGCGCCCTGCCGCAGCGATATTGGGTAGCGCCTCCACGTTAGTGCCTTAAGAGTCGCGTGCAGTGCCTGATTTACCACCACAAACATCATCAGGGGCGCAACGACCCAATATCGCGCCAGGTGGCGCTAAGTCGCAGCTGGCGGTAATCTTAGCCCTTCGGCAGATCTAACGCCCCAAACGGGGCTGTACCGAATTTCTAGGCCTATGACTAGGGCCTAGAAATTCAGTATAGCCACTTTTGGGGCGGTAAAGTCGGGCGGGCGCGAAAGTTTGCGCCCGCCGGAAAGTGGAGGCCACTTCGCCGATATTCAGAAGCTTTGGCCAAGGAGTTTGCTCGAGCGCTAAAACTGGCGTTGCACCCCTATCTTTAGGCGCTAAGCCGGCGGTGCAGACTGATACCGCCGAGGCCGGGTGCAGTGCAGGTGCGGTCATGTTTTGATTGACAGCAGACACCCTCGCGCCTGCCAGCTCTTAAAGGGGGAAGGGTCGACTTGGTCTGCTGCCATGCCCTGGATACTGCAGCCCTTCAGCTAGGCCTAAACACTGCTGCTTGAGAAAAATAGCGCCAGCAACGATGCAGAGGGCCCGTGAGCGAGCGCAGCGCTTCTCTGCCCATGATTTGAAGGTGCTGCTTCGGGGTTTGGAGAAGAGAAGAGATATCTTGTGCCCGGACAGTGGCAAGAAGGCTCCCAAGAGGCTGTACAGGAGAGCCTGGAGGGAAATCGGTCAGAGGGTCACAGCCAACAGCGATGTCCCCAGGACTGTGACCAATGCCAGAAAAAGTTTAATGACCTCACTCGGTTGGTCAGGGTGTGTACCCTTTCCATTGTCCTGCTCATCCTTGCATGTGCACCTCACATTATGGGCAAAGGGACCTCAAAGGCCTAATGGCCAGCCCTCCTCCAGCAGCTATGGCAATGGCATGAAGATCAATAGCACTTTCCGCACTTTACACACTGGCCAAGCTATTCGACCATGGGAGGCAGTGCACACAACAACAGGGCACCACACTGGCCAAGATATTCGACCATGGGAGGCAGTGCACACAACAACAGGGCACCACACTGGCAAAGCTATTCGACCATGGGAGGCAGTGCACACAACAACAGGGCACCACACTGTACTTAGAGGCCGTCCTTTCTCTTGCAGGCCAAGCTGGCCCAGAATCTGAAGAGCCGGACTGTCACCGGGGGAGGCCGCGCCCAGTTCCAGGAGCTCAGTGACCTGGAGGAGCGCGTGGGTCGACTCATGGGTGCCCGGGTGATTGGCCCAGTTGCAATTGGAGATGCCGACCCTGTGCTGGGCCCCAATGGTAAGGACATGAGCGTTTGGACCTCCCTCGTTCCCCTTGCGCTTCAGATCTACATCCTTTGCCACTGTCCGACCAATGCGCATAATGCCACCACTCATGCCTCCCTCGCTGACGCCCTGTCCTCACTCTAAAGCTACTCTTGTGCCTTCCTGCTTTCAGCTGGTGAGGAGGAGGTCCCTGAGGCTGCGAGTGTCAGTCCCTCGGAAGAGGAGGACGAGGAGGAGCAAGAGGAAGGCGGCACATCGGGGGAACCCTCATCGCCCCAGGGGATGGCAATGGAGGGGACACGTCTTGCCTGGAGGAGAGCCAGAGGGAAGTGTTGCAGGGGGGTGTAGCTCCTGTGCCCAGTGGCGTCCAGCCACACGGGAAGGGTCGGGCAGCACGGCTGCCTTCTCCCCAGAGGGGGGAAGTGATGCAGGGGAGTGTAGCTCCTGTGCCCAGTGGCATCCTGCCATGCAGGAAGGGTGTGCCAGCTCAGCGGCCTTCTCCCCAGAGGGGGGAAGTGTTGCAGGGGAGTGCAGTTGCTGGGCCCAGTGGCGTCCAGCCACGCGGGAAGGGTCGGGCAGCTCGGCGGCCTTCTCCCCAGAGGGAGAGTCCGGCCTCCAGTCCGGAGAAGGTCCTCGGCCAGGAGGTGCGCCTCATTGATCAAATGTCCGCAGACTCGGATCGTCGGCACACCGAATTCATGGGGGTTGTGGGACGGTTGCCTGAGGCCATTGAGTCCCTGGCTCATAGTGTGGCCGATTTCGGGGCATCACAGGCCAGGGGTTTAGAAGAACTCGCGGCAGCACAGGCCAGGTGTCACGAACAATTCGGGGCAGCACAGGCCAGGGGTCACGAAGAATTCAGGGCATCACAGGACGCGAGTCGGGCCGATTTCAGGGCAGCACAGGCAGCGAGTGCAGAGTTGATGAGTGGTGCCGTGCAGTCACTGGCTGGTCTGATGCGGGCACAGACCAGGGCAGTACGGGCACTCACTGCTGCCACACTCGCTGTGTCATGCACGCATCGCCAGGGCACCCTCCGCGCTGCTGCAGCACAGCGGTCTGGGTTTCACCAGATTGCTGCGCTTGCTGCAGTGCCAGCCCGGCCGACTGCCAGTGTCTCTGGCGACCAGCGAGAGCCTGGCATCAGCCAGCTTGCCCCCATTGCTGCAGCCGCCACTGCCACTCCCCCAGCAAAGCTGCGACGAGCTGCTGGAGAGACTGATGCTGCCCAGCCACAGCTGCAGCAGTCAGCAGCCGGCCCCTCCAGGGCCGGAGCTCGTCTAGGCCGACCCCGAAGGGCATCTGCCATCACGCATTGTGCCCCTCAGGAGCCTTCCCCCAGCCTTGCAGCACCCACAGGGCCCAGGTTGAGGTGGAGCAGCAGCTCGGCCAGGGTCCGGAAAAGCCTGGACAAGGACTCGCCCTCTCAGCACACAAAGTATAGTGTGTTGCCAAATGTTTTTTTATATGGGGGTGTTTGTGTTCTCTATGGGGGGGGTTTATTTTGGTAAGGCCGAAGATGAAGGCAAATTTTTTTTATATGGGGGTGTTTGTGTTCTCTATGCGGGGGTTTATTTTGGTAAGGCCGAAGATGAAGGCAAATGTTTTTTTATATGGGCGTTTTTGTGTTCTCTATGGGGGGGTTTGTCTTGGTAATGCCGAGGATGAAAGCCATTTGGATGGACATGTTTTGTTATTCCTCCCCAGGTTGTGGGAGTGAGATATGTTTTTGACTGTTTTTTGGGGGCCTTGTCTGTTTTTGGGTTTCATGTGGGAAGGGCCCTGAGTTTGTTCAATAAAGTTTTTTATTTATTCAGCTTGTCCGTGTGTGATGTTTCAAGTGGTTGTTGTGTTAACCGGCTGAGGGCTTGCGGAGCGGCTGCATTCAGGTGCGTTCATTGCCACAAGCCATTCCCTGACAGGGGGCCTAGAAGTGTCGTTCAATAAGCCGCCGACGGGCGGCCCTTGGACCTTGTGCCTCCCTCCTGGGCTGGTACTCCTCCTCCTCCTCCTCCTCCTCCTCATGGTCCTCCTGCTCGTCCTCCTGAGGTGGTGGTCCAACGTGAGGTGGCAGTGCCTGAGTCCTGCGGATAGCCAGGTTGTGCAGCATGCAGCAAACGACGACGAACTGGAAGGCTCTATCCGGCGAATACTGTAGAGATCCGCCGGAACGATCCAGGCAGCGGAACCGTTGCTTGAGGATGCCAATCGTTTGCTCTATGATGTTCCTTGTGGCTTGATGGCTTTCGTTGTATGCCTCCTCAGCAGGGGCCCTGGGCGCGCGGAGCGGGGTCATGAGCCATGTACACAAAGGATAGCCTTTGTCCCCGATAAGCCACCCTCTTGGGGGAGGCTGTGCCTGGAACATGTCAGCCACAGTAGTCTGGCGCAGGATAAATGCATCGTGGCTGCTTCCTGGAAAGCGGGCATTGACAGCTAGGATGCGCTGCCTGTGGTCACACACCAGCTGTACATTGAGGGAATGGTAGCCCTTCCGGTTGCGGTAATCCTCGGCATTGTCGATAGGTGCCCGCATAGCCACATGCGTGCAGTCAATGGCGCCCTGCACCATGGGGAAGTCGGCGGTCCTCGCAAATCCGACTGCACGCTGCTCCTGCCTCTCTAGGGTCATGGGGAAGGAGATGAATTGGTGTCTCCTTGCGAAAAGGGCATCGGTGACCTGCTGGATGCAGCGACGCACGGCGAACTGGGAGATGTTCGCTATGTCCCCAGCACTGGCTTGGAAGGAGCCGCTTGCATAAAAGTTAAGAGCCACCGTGACCTTCACTTCCACCGACAGAGACGTCCTGCACATCAGCTGTGGACGCAGATCTCTGTGAAGCAGCTGGCAGATCTCTGCAACCACCTCCCTTCTGAAGCGCAGCCTCTTAACACACTGCGCGGCAGTCATGGTGAGATAGGACACCTGCTGGCGGTATTCCCTGAGTGGGTAAGGCCTACGTTGCCGATGCCTGATGGCCCCTCTGCGTCTAGGCATGGCTGCCCCTCTCACACAGCGTCTGCGAGCCCTTCGCACATAATGCTGGAACTGAGGGTTGGAACCCCATGCAGCCCCCATAATATACTTGCAAACAGTGAAATCACAATGAGACAAATTTGCAAGCTCTGGCCAGAAGCCAAAAATACCTCTCCTATGTTGGCCCAATTCAGTAAGGTCTCTTCCTTGGTCTCTGTCCAGAAATCCGTAGCACTAAAGTCACTGCAGCAAAATGGCTGGCCTTTATAATTCAGTCTAAGTGGGCTTTAATTAGCGCTCCCCGAGGCCCGCAGGGCCTCTGCTGCGTTCCACTGCACAGTTCTTAACAGCGCCATGCCCACATTGGGCGGGCGCCACTGAAGTTCCGGTTTGGGGCGCACAAACGGCGTTGCACGACGAAATGACGTCATAAGCTGCGCGCTCAGCTGAGCGCGCGCAAACAATTTGCGCCGGCGCTAAATGTCAACTGAAGTTGGACGTAGGCGCAGATCGGTCTGCGCGCGGGCGCTAAGTGCCTAGCGCTTGAAATCTACCCCTCTTATGGCGCTAACGGCTGGTGAACGCAACTGAATTTCTAGGCCTATAACATTCTGATTGCGTTCCGAAATCGGCCTTTTGCCAGTTTTGGTTACGGTTCCCTTGTCCAACTCTCCCAACTTAGATTAAATATTTATTTTTAATTATCTTTCCCATAACATCAATTATCTTCCAATCAGCCTCGTCGCCTCTTATCGAGATTGGACCATCCAGTTTCCTCCTTTATATTAACTGGGGCTTTCAAGTTGGGCATCACCCATGAGGCCGTTTTCTGCACTGCCTCAAATACTTGAATGTCTCCCTTGTGTCTCGGTGACCAAAGCTGGACAGATTTCTTAAGCTTCGGACTGAGCAGAGCTGCACACAGTAACCGAATGACATTCACTGAATTTTGCTCTATTGTGTTTGAACTTTGGTGAATATTTTTTGATGTTTTGATTGCTGTTTTACACTTGTTCAGTGTCAATTCTAATTAAATTCCAAAGGCTATTTCTGGGTTATCCTCAGCTCTATGAACACTATTCAAATAATAGATTGACATCCCATTCAACTTAACATGTGTAATATTTTACAAGTTTCAGCATAAAATCGCACCGACCATTATTGTCCCTCTAGTAGGTTTCGCCCAAAGCGTTGTGTTGTTTCTGAGCTGTGAACTCCGCCAACAGAAGCCTCCCTCATTTGAAAATATCTGCAAGACTGACAAATTAACATTGAAGTCCATAGGTTTTACGATTGAGTTAAATTTGCAACAAAACCTATCTCAGCACCGATCGATAGCAACCCCACTCAATACTTTCCCACCCTGGTATAGAGCCTGTAACATTTATCTGTAGAATTCTACCATTAGGCCCGTTTTTTATCCATTTGATCAAAGAAATTATTCCAATGTTTGACGTGTCACTTTGAAATGTTTATTCCCATAACAGTATTAACCTGGGAGTAAAGCGGCTGATGCAACCTGTTTGTTCAAATGACTGTAACTAATATCAGTTGCCCCGGGACAGAACTGTACCCTGGAGATGCCCCTGCTGTATAAATAAAGGCTGCTTCAATGTATCACTTCTCAGTTTCTACCGGGCCTGGTGTGTCCATCACTACTGGAGCCATCGATTCGCACACTAAATGGAAGTCCCGATACTTCACCAGATAACAGCCATTTACTTCCCCATTCTCGCAGCTGTTGGTGTTCCTGGTGAGTGATGAAAAAAGGCATGAATCTTACAAAAAAGTATCTTAAATACAAACCTGCTCGTGCTGCGTGTCTGGCAAAGTGCCGCCTTTCCTATTCCCTCTGTAGCACAGTTATGTGAGGTGTGTTGTCAGATTAACCCGAATGTTCCCTGCTTAATTAATGTGGTGTCTCCCTTCACACTGTAGTCTCCAGTGATGATACCGTGCTTCTTCTAAAAAGACTGGTATTCAATCTGGACTTCGGATCAAAGGACATTAAATCATGGAGAAATAGGGGCGCCTGACTTAAATCTGCAACTTGTTAATATCTAAAAAGAACTGAATCATGCCACTATGCTCGCTTTCTCCAAAAGTCACTTTCAACTAATAAAGAATGTTATATTGATGCTCAGAGGTGTTACAGTATAGTAAAGAAGGGATGCACTACCCAATAACATTCTTTCTATTTCAGTGGTGTTTCTTTTGAATGTTATACAGCGAACACTTCAGAAATGTTTTATAACGCACCAATTTGTAAATGTTAAAGGCATTTCAGTGACTGTGTTTATTAATCTATTGAAACAATATTCATTCATATATTTACATTGAGCAAACCAGCGTATCTCACTATTCAGTACAGTCCCATTTTGTCCTATATTTCCTGGTATGTTTTTTACTTTGAAACGTTCTTTAATCTATAACTGAATTACCTTGGGAAGTGTACAGTTCGATGCTGCATCTTGTCAACTACCCGTCCTTCACTGTGAAACATAAATTGCCACTTTAGAATGTGGGATTGCTGATTCCACTTTTAAACCAGGAGCCTTTGCAGGAGGGATTGCTCTCCAAGTTCTCCCCTTTTTGTGGCCAGCGTGCCTACTTTAAACCAGCGCCACCGAAAAATGTGTTCATTGGATCTTGCTCGGTTGCTGCTTTGGCTACAACAAACGGACAGTGCTTCAGAAATTCATGGGCGCTTTCGGACTTTGTCAGATGCCATTTCAAACTGCTAGTCTCTGTTTATATTGTGAAACGCACATTGCTGCTGAACAGATGTGGAAGTAGAAATACAAATACATTCTTTAACAGCAATAGGGTTAACAAAGTAGGCCCATTACAAGAGTGAACCCCAGGAAACTGAAACCTATGTCTGCTGATCTGATATATCTACCATACTACAAATCAATAGGAGCTCAAAAATAGGTTGCATTTGGAAAGAACAGTGGGTAATTCAGAGCATAATTCATTGGATATTGCAGCATTTAATTCGGTAGATAATTCTGTTGATTATTGAGTGCTTACTTCTTTGTATAATGTAATGTGTCATTCTCTCGATATTTTGTGGCTAATATATTGGATATTTCAGAGTTGAATTCTATAGATAATTGAGAGGATAATTCTTTGTATATTTTAATGATTAATGCAATAGATAATTGGGAGGATAATTATTTGGATATTTCAGTGTGTACTTCTATAGATTATTGAGGATAATTATTGGATTTTTCAGTATTTATTTCGGTGGATAATTGAGTGAAAATTCTTTGGATATTCCAGTGTTTAATTCGATGGATAATTCAGAGGATAATTCTTTGGATATTTCATTGTTTAATTCGATGGATAATTGAGATGATAATTCTTTGGATATTTCAGTGTGTAATTCAATTGATAATTGAGAGGATAATTCTTTGGATATTTCAGTGTTTAATTTGATTGATAATTGAGAGGATAATTCATTGGATATTTCAGTGTTTAATTCGATTGATAATTGAGAGGATAATTCATTGGATATTTAAGTGTTTAATTCGATTGATAACTGTGTGGATAATTCTTTGGATATTTTAGTGTTTAATTAAATTGATAATTGAGCGGCTAATTCCTTGTATATTTCAGTGTTTAATTTTAAATGTAATTCAGAGGATAATTCTTTGTATATTTCAGTGTTTACTTTTATAGATAATTGTGTGGATAATTCTTTGGTCATTTCACTGTTTACTTCGATTGATAATTGAGAGGATAATTCTTTCAATCTATCAGTGTTTAAATCGTAGGATAATTGAGAGGCTAATTGTTTGCATACTTCAGTGTTTAATTCGATTGATAATTTGCAGGATAATTCTTTAGATATTTCAGTGTTTAATTCGATGGATAATTGAGCTGATAATTCTTTTATATTTCAGTGTTTAATTCGATTGATAATTGGGAGGATAATTCTTTGTATATTTCAGTATTTAATTCGATGGATAATTGAGATGATAATTCTTTGTATATTTCAGTGTTTAATTCGATGGATAATTGAGAGGATAATTCTTTGTATATTTCAGTGTTTAATTCGATTGATAATTGAGTGGATAATTATTTAGATATTTCAGTGTTTAATGTGATGGTTAATGGACAGGATAATTCTTTGGAGATTTCAGTGTTTAAATCGATGGTAATTGAGAGGATAATTCTTTGGCGATTTCAGTGTTTAAATCGATGGTAATTGAGAGGATAATTCTTTGGCGATTTCAGTGTTTAAATCGATGGTTATTGAGAGGATAATTCTTTGGCGATTTCAGTGTTTAAATCGATGGTAATTGAGAGGATAATTCTTTCGATATTTCAGTATTTATTTTGGTAGATAATTGATTGGATAATTGAGTTGGCAATTCTGTTGATATTTCAGTTCTTAATTCGGTGGCTAACTCAATAAATTATTATTTTGATCTTTCCGTTGACAATCGTTTGGATAATTATTTGTATATTTCAATATTTAATTCGGTAGCTAATTGAGTCGATGTTTTAGAGTGACAATTATTTGGTTCCTTATGTGTTTATTGCGCTGGATAATTCAATAGATAATTATGTTATAATTTATGGGATAAATATATATACAATCCATTAGAATTAATTTCTCAAAATTGCAGAAGCAATGAACGTTCTGTCGATGTATCTGCTTTTCGTTGTCATAATATTAGTTCTCACTTTACAAATTTAATCCCACTTTAAATGAAACTCAATTATTCATTCAGTCTGGTGGCGTGGTCTGGTGGGAGGGAGGGAATTCTGCTTCAAATTATCGAGTGTGTTATCCGCCATTTTTATAACTTTGCTAAATTAAGTCTCTCTGGTCAACAGCAGCAACATAATTGTTATCAGACCGACAGCAGTGGGGTGTCTACACCCAGCACCATATTCAGTTCCTGCCCTCATGTGAATGTCGAAGGTTTCTCGGCTTCTATCTATGAAAGCACGCCATTCTCGTATCAGGTGCATGCACTTTGTGCCCAATATCTGCTCCTGGCTTCCCTTCAGTGGTCGCTATTCATGTCCTCTTGCTGCATCCTACCTCTGATTGGGTCCACATCTAACTATACCACAATGATTCAGCACATTCAAGAACTCATTACTTCTTTCTCATATCTCTACCATAGAGCAAGCTCGATTTTAAACTGGAGGAATCACGTTTTCGAATTGTACCTTCTTCCCGCCAAGTCCCCATTGCAGCTTTACACCTAACACTCCCCAATTCTCCTTCCCCAGGGGCAGTACCCATTGCACCATCACCACGCCGAGTCCCCATTGCAATTTCACCTGCCCACACCTCATGCACCTTCCCCTGCCCAGTTTCCATTGTACCTTCACCCCACATGTGCCGCATTACACAGAATAGAATAATATACAATTTTGCAGCACAGAAACAGGCAATCCTGCCCAACAGATCTATGTCGGTGTTTATGTTCCAAACGAGCCATCTCCCGTATTCCTTCATCATATCGACAAACATATCCATTTATTCATTTTTGCCTCCTATATTTATCTAGCTGCCACGTACTTGCATCTATGCAAAGCGCCACAATAACTTCATGCCATAGAGGCATAACGGCACAGAAGGAGACCAGTCGCCCCATCGGTTCTCTGCAGAGCAATTCAGTCATTGACATTTTCCTCGGGGGCTGCCTTATGAAGAAAGTTTGTGCAGGTTAGGTCTATACTCATTGGAGTTTATAATATTGAGAAGTGAACTTATTCAAACATATATTATTCTGAGGGGGCTTGACAGAGTAGAAGCGGAGAGAATGTTTCCCCACGTGTGGGAATCTAGAACTAGGGGGCATAGTTTCAGAATAAGGGGCCACCCATTTAAAATGGAGATGAGGAGGAATATCTTCTCTCAGCGGGTTGTGAATCTCTGGAATTCTCTACCACAGACAGCTGTGGAGGCTGGGTCACTGAATATATTCAAGGTGGAAATAGACAGATTGGAGGCTGGGTCATTCTATATATTCAAGGTGGAAATAGACAGCTGTGGAGGCTGGGTCATTGAATATATTCACGGTGGATGTAGACTGATTTTTGAACTATAGGGGAATCAAGGGTTATGGGGAGCGGGCAAGAATGTGGATTGGAGGCCAAGATCAGATCAGCCATGATCTTATTGAAACGTAACGAGTTCAACATTCTAACATTTTTTGCACTTTATACATTGTTTCTGTATACTAATTGTGCAAAGCAGATCATAACTGTTCACAACAGTCTAAGTGTGGTCTCCCCAAGGTTCTATATACGTTTAACATATCTCCTCTGTTATTGCATTCTATCCCTCTTGAAATTAACTCCATTTCGTTCACTGCACATCTTATGGCTTCCATGAAATCCTTGTTAATTTGTAGCACGAATTCCCAATTCTCCTCTCCCCATTTGGATTCTTATTTTCCAAGGCTCAGGTGGCCTCCTTATTCCACCTACGAATATAGACCCCCTTACATTTATATTTATTGAAAATCATTTACCAGTTACTCTCCATGATCCCACTTTGCTAATATCTTCCTGAATTTTGTCGCAGAATTCCTCTGTGTTAACTATACCCCATAACTGGTGCCATCCGCAAATTTTGATATTATACACCTGATTCCCAAGTCCAACCCTCTACTATAAATTGTAACCAATAGTGGCCCCTGTGGAACATACTTCCCACATTCCCCCAGTCGGATCAACTACCTTTATCCTCTACGCTCTGTTTTCTACTGAGCAGCCATTTTGCTACCTTTCCACTGAGTGTACGGGCCCAGATCTTTGTCACGAGTCTACTATGGCGGTGGAAGCTCTTTTAAACGTCGATGTATATTACATTCACTATCTTACCCTTATCTACACTCTCTGCTAGGTTTCAAATAATGCAATAAGGTTGGTCAAGTAGGACCTTCCCTTTTGAATTCTGTGCTGACTAGTCTTTATTATGTTTTCCGTTTCAAAGGAATTTATTTTTTTGTTTGAGCGAAAATTCCAATACCTTTCCTCTCACCGATGTTAAGCACACTGGATGAACGTTCTAAGAATTTATACTTACATTTATATACAGTGCCTCTGCTATCTCTTCCTTAGCTTTGACTATGAGTGGAAAAATTCATTCCAGACACGGCGTTTTATCCTCTATACATATGTTTAGTTTATCATAAGAACATAAGAAATAGGAGCAGGAATAGGCCATTCAGCACCTCGAGCCTGCTCCACCATTCAATGAGATCATGGCTGATCTTCAGCCCCAATTCCATTCACCAGCCTTAGCGCCATATCATTTGATGCCCATATTAGTCAGAAATCTATCGACTTCTATGTTGAATATACGCAATGACTGAGCCGCCACAGCCCTCTGGGGTAGAGAATTCCAAAGATTCACCATCCTGTGTGTGAAGAAATGTCTTCACATCTCAGTCCTGAATGGCCTACCCTTTACGCTGATTCTTTGGCCCTTGGTTCTAGAACCCCAGCCAAGGGAAACTTTCTCCCAGCATTCACCCTATCAAGCCTGTATAAATTTTGTGCTTCAATGATTTCCCCTCTCATTATTCTAAATTCAATAGAATACAGGCCTAGTTTACTTCATCTCTTCTCTTGCGACAGTCCCGCCATCCCAGGAATCAATCTCGTTAACATTCCTTGAACTCCGTCTATGGCAAGTATATCCTTCCTTAGGTAAGGAGACCATCATTGTACACAGTACTCCAGGTGTGGTCTCACTAATGCCCTATGTAATTGGAGTAAGACTTCTTTACTCCTGTACACAAATCCTCTTATAATGAAGGTCAGCATACCATATGCCATCCCAATGACTTGCTGCACCTGCACATTCACTTTCAGTGACTCATGTAAAAGGAAACTCAGGTCCCTTTGAGCATCTGCATTCCCCAATCTTTCACCATTTAGGAAATACTCAGCTGATCTGATTATTGTACCAGAATGGATAACTTCACATTTATCCACATTATAATCCATCTGCCGTGTTCTCGCCCACTCACTGAGCCTGTCGAGATCCCCTTGAAGCCTCTTCACATCCTCTTCGCAACAGACACTACCACCTAACTTTGTGACATCAGCAAATTTGGAAATGTTACATTTAGTCCCCTCATTCAAATCATTGATACAGAATGTGAAAAGCTGGGGCCCAAGCACCGATCCTTGCAGTACCCCACTAGTCACAGCCAGCCATGCTGAAAAAGACACGTTTATCCCTACTTTTTGTTTTCTGTCTGTTAAGCACTTCTCAATCCCCACTAGTATATTACCCGCAGTTCCATGTTGCCTAACTTTGGTCACCAACTTCTTGCGTGGGACCATATCGAATGCCTTCGGAAAATCCAAGTACAACACATCTACCTGTATTCTTTAGTCTACTGCACTAATTATATCCTCAAAGTACCCCAATAGGTTTGTTAAACAAGATTTCCCTTTCATAAATCCACGTTGACTCTGCACAATCTTATTATTAGCTTCTTAGTCCCGAGTTATTGCATCCTTTATAACATATGCCAACATTTTTCCAACGACCGATGTGAGGCTAAAAGTTCTGTAGTTCCCCGCTATCTCTCTCCTTCCATTCCTAAATAGAGGGGATACATTCGCTATCCTCCAATCTGCATGAACTGTTCCTGAATAAATCCAATTTTGGAAGATGGCAACCAATGCGTCCACTATCCCAATGTCCACCTCTTTCAATACCCTAGGAGGTAGGTCATCCGGTCCTTGAGATTTAGCGACTTTTCGTCCCATTGATTTTGCTAGTACTTTTTTTTTAATTAATAATAATTTCTTTAAGATCCTCATTTCGCCACACCCTTGGTTTTCTCGTATTTCTGGGAGCTTTTTTGCAGAAGCAAAGTATTTATTTAATTTCTCCATTTCCACCTCCCCATTTTAAATTCTCCCATCTCTGGCTGTAAAGGACTTACAGTTACCTACGCCAGTCTTTTCCTTTTCACATACATAGAGACGTTTTTACAATACATTATAATATTTTTCGCTAGTTTGTGCTCATATTCCATTTTCCTTTTCTTTATCAAATTCTTGGGCCCCCCTTGTTGCCTTCTAAAAAATCCCAATCCTCAGGCTGGCCACTTTATCTGGCAGCTTTTCAAGCTTCCTTCTTTACATTTATACAAGCATTAATTCCTTTTTTTAGCCATGGTTGCATCTCTTTTCCTTTTGGGTTTTAATTCCCTAGAGGAACACATGTTCGTTTCAAATTATGGATTATTTCCTTGAATGTTAGCCATTGTATGTCCAACTTCCTACCTTTTAGTGTAGTCTCCCAATCTAAGATGACCAACTTGCCACTCATAGCCTTGTAGTTTCCTCTGTTTAGACTGATGAACTAAGTTTCAGATTGGACTACATCACTCTCGAACCTAATATAAAATTCAATCATATTATGGTCAATTATCCTTAAAGGACCCTTTACCACAAGATTAATCATTAACCCTTTCTCATTACATAGTAGCAAATCCAGAATAGCCTGTTACCTGGTTGGTTCTTCCACATACTCATCCAGGAAAGCATCTCGCATGCATTCCAATAATTCGTCCTCCACACCATTAGTGGTACTTGATGTGCCCAGTCTATATGTAGATTAAAGTGCCCCATGATAACCGTATTGCCCTTGTACATAAACTTCTAATCAATGATCTCGCTCCCATCTATGTTAGAAGCCTTGGTATCCATTTTGATTTCCTTGGCTAATTTCGCACCCACCATGTTTGTGACCCTGGTAAAAACTGAGGAAAAAAAACTGTTCAATATTTATTTCATTTCACTTCTTTTAATTTAGCGTTTATCTTGTTCATTCCTTAGTGGCCATATCCCTATTTTCCTATTCCTGTGTTTATAAAATACTGAAATAGTTCTTTTTATATTGGTTGTTAATGAAATTTCGTATTTCGTCTTTGATTACCTACTTCTATATTGACTTCTTTCCTAACATCTTATTGGCATTTGCCTTCCTCTCCTTTATTGTCTTTGTACTGCACTCAGTGTATGCCTTTTTCTTTAGTTTTAACTTTCCTATTTCTCTTTATTTAGCCGGGGTCACTTTGTATTGGCGATTGTACCGTCACACTGCAGTCCCAATTTTACCTTCAGTCTGCTCAGTCACCATTGCTTTTTCACCCCGCCTGTTTCCCATTGCATCTTCACCCAGCCTGTACCACATTGCACCTTCACCCCGCCCACTTCTGTTGAACCTTCAGCCTGCCCAGTCCCTATTGCACCTTCACCATGCTCGATCCCTATTGCACCGTCACCCCGCCACGTCCCCTTTGCGCCTTCACCTAGCCCATTGCCCATTTCACTTCCACCCAGCCTGTTCCCAATTGCACCTTCACCCCGCCCACTTCCAGTGAACCTTCAGCCTGCAAGTCCCTGTTGCACCTTCACCACGCCCGATCCCGATTGCTATTTCACCCCGCCCAGTCCCCTTTGCACCTTCATCCTGCTCGTTCCACATTTCACCTTCACCCCACCCACTTCCATTGAAACTTCAGCCTGCCCAGTCCCTATTGCAACTGCACCCAGACCGATCCACAATGCACCCTCACCTAGTCCGTTCTCCATTATACGTTCACCTAGCCCCCTTATCAATTGGACCTCCAGCCCACCCACTTCCATTGAATATTCACCCTGCCCAGACCCTATTGCACATTCATATCGCCCAATTTCCATTGCACCTTCATCTAGCCCGTTTTCCATTGCAGCTCCACTCCACGACTTCCATTAAACATTCACCCTGCCCAGGCCCTATTGCACCTTCCCCCTGCCCAGACCCTATTGCTCCGTCACACGGCCCAGTCCCCATTTCACCTTCACCCAGTCTGTTTCCCAATGCACCTCCACGCTGGCCACTTCCATTGAACATTCACCCTGCCCAGACGATATTGCACCTTCACCACACCCAGTACACATTGCAACTTCACCCGCCCACTTCCATTGAACCTTCAGCCTGCCCAATCCTATTGCACCTTCACCACGCCCAGTCGATATTGCTTTGGCAGTGGAAGGCACTGCTGCCAATGGTGGAGCGATTGAAATCCAGGATTCCCTATAGGCCATAATTGGAGGCAGAGACTTCAAAGGATTGCAGGCCTGGAAGACATTACAGAGATAGGGAGGGGTGAGGCCAGGGTGAGATTTGAAAACAAGAATGAAAATATTAAAATTTAGGCGTTGACGGAGCGGGAGCCAATGTAAATCAATAAGCTCAGGAGGTGCTGCGTGAACGGGACTTGGTGCGAGTTGGGATACGGCCAGCAGAGAACAGGATGAGCTCAAGCTTAAGGATGTTGGAAGATGAGAGGCTGGTCAGGAGAGTGTTGGAGTAATCAATCCTAGAGGTCACAGCTGCATGGATGAGTGATTCAGCAGCAGTTGAGCTGAGGCAGTGGCTGAGTCGGGTGATGTAATATAGGTGGAATTAGGCAGTCTTTGTGATGGAGCAGATATGTAATCAGAAGCTGAACTCAGGGTCAATTACAATGCCAAATGTTGCGCACGGTCTGGTCCAGCCTCATAAAGTTGCCAGAGAGGGATGGAGTCGTTGGCTGTGAATGTAGTTTATAGCTGGGATGAATACAATGATTTCGCTCTTCGCAATAATTGGTTGTAGATAATTTTTGACAAGCAGTGTGACACATTAGGGAAAAGGGACATGTTGGGAGTGGTGGTAGTGAGATGGAGCTGGGTGTCCTCGGCGTGCCTTTGATCCAGACGTTGTGTTTTCGGATGATATCGCTGATGAGCAGCAAGTAGATTATAATATGAGGGGACCAGAGGTAACGTTGTGGGAGCGGACACAGAAGCCGTTGCTACGATTATATAGATACGAATAGAGCCAGGTGTGTGCTGTCCCACCAAGCTGGAAGACGCTGGAGAGGCGGTGGAGGTGGACTGTCTAAACGAAGGCAGCAGAGAGGTCGAAAAGGAAGAGGAGGGTTGGTTACCACAGTCACATAGAATGCAAATGCTGGCTTGGTAAGGGCGGTTTAGTACTGGGGCAGGGGGCGACACCTGATATGAAGGGTTACAAAATGGAATTCTGTGAAAGCTGGGCACGGACTTGGCAGGAGACAGCATGTTCCAGGACGTGGTAAGGGAAGGGAAGTTGGAGATAGGGCGGTAGTTGACAAGGACAGAGGCTTCAACGGTAGCTTTGGAGCAGTTGCTCGTGGCAGCGTGTTTGAAGGGGAGGGGTCAGTACATGAGGAGAGAGAGCCGTTAACAATATATGCTAAGATCGGGGCCAGTAAGTGAAGTTGGGTGGTCAGCAGTTTAGTGGAAATAGGTTCGAGTGAGCAGTAGGTGGGATTCCTAGAGAAGTTAAACTCGGAGAGGGCATCAATGGAAATACGAGAGAAATTGGAGAAAGTTGCGAGTTCAGAGATAGAGCAGATTGGAATCAACAGACTGTAAATGTTTTCCCATTTATCAGTGCAATAGCAACCTGAAAATTCACTCAAAATAACTGTAGTATTGACGGTTTTATACTGACTCTGAGTGGAAACAAATCTCACTGATCTTTGCATCTCTTGCAGTTAACTTGATAGCGATTGTGATCCTGTCCCGAGGAAAGTGCGGTCTCTCCAAATGTATCGCTTGCTACCTGGTGGCCATGGCAACGGCTGATCTTCTGGTTGTTTGTTCGAATGTAATATTAGGGTGCATTGTTGAAATTTATTTCCCAGTTTCATTCTTGACGATTACCCCTGTGTGCTGTTTACATATAGCTCTGATTTGGGCAGCCACGGCGACCTCTGTCTGGTTCACAGTGGTTTTCACCTTTGATCGATTTGTAGCCATTTGTTGTCCGAAGCTGAAAGCAAAATATTGCACCGAGAAAACGGCATCTGTTGTTATCGGGGTGGTGAGTGCACTGGGTTGTTTAATAAACATTCCCTGGTACTTTGCATTTGACCCTGAATATATAATGGAGAACGTACCCCGGGGTTGTGTCTGGAAACCCACCTTTTTTACTGCACCCGTGTGGGCAGCGTTTGACGTCTTTAATCTTACTTTAATCCCTTGTGTCCCATTCGTTCTGATTATGTTGCTCAATGTTCTCACCGCTAGACACATTTTAATGTCCAGCCGAGTCCGCAGGGGACTCCGGGGCCTCAGCAATGGAGAGAACCACAAGGACCCAGAGATGGAGAACCGAAAGAAATCCATCATTTTGCTATTCAGTATATCGGGCAGTTTTATTTTGTTATGGACGACCATTGTTGTTTATTCTCTATCTCTCCGTACAACCATCATTCAGTGTGATGATGTTAAAGGCATTGAATCAGTGGGATTCATGCTTCAGGTTCTCAATTGCTGCACCAACACATTTATTTATGTGCTGACCCAGGATAAATTCAGAGAGGAGCTAAAGAATGGGGTAAAATATCCAGTGCATTTCATTGCCAAATTATTTAAATACTAGAAATAGCTGATGGCTATCCACAAAATGTTTATTGGCCATTGCAACAAAGATCAAAACGTGTTTAATGGATCAATCGACATTGGTACAGCAGTTTAAGCAAAGTTCCAAATCGATGGTTGCTGTAATTTATTCTCCTTAACAAATTGTGTTATGTATCGTCACATGTATGATTATAATATTAAATGTTTTCCTGTTATTATCTGTGAAAATTAAAATAAACGCTGACTGATCATGGCCAGGTGATTATTAATGATACACGGGATGATTGATTGGGTGGATTTATGGCCAGCTGGAAGGATGATGCAGCATCGTGTATCATTAGAACAATTGTTCCCATCAGAAGAGAACCGTCACACTTCAACACCTGAATCATCTGTAACTAACCAAATATAAATGTTACTTTAAATCAACGGGAAATCCCCAGATTGTCTCTTCTCGGCTAAATTTACTTCAGCGGCTGATGTACTGCCTAAATAGACCTGAAAATCCTTCACTACCACTCAGTGTCACTCCCCCAGTAACCAGCCTGTTTCTCCTCAGAAAAGCTTCATTAAATATTAAGACCAGACAGTATTCGCACCCCCTCAGCAGTGCACATCTGTGGGTGATGTCGCTGATGCTGCGACAGCTGAAAGAGCCAAGATAACAATTTTATTTCTGTAGTTAGGGCTACTGTGGGCACCGAAACCTAAATTTAAGCAATCTTAAATTCATGGGTGGCTCGAGGCAATCTGGAAACATATCGCCCAGTTTCCATTTTCTCTCCAATGTAAGGAGGCCCAAGAATGTCATGATCCAGCTCCATTGAGTTTGCCCTTGTTATTTCCAGCAAGTTGTTCATGCGGGAATAATTTTACAGACCTTACCAGGCCAGCCAAATAAACTGGACACAAACATGGTCTGTAAGAGTGCCGTGTAAAAAGCATGATTGACAATTGGAGCCACTTTCCTCTCACTGCATCAAACAATATCTGAAATTTACTGCCTTACGGCGTTCCACAATATCTTAGACACTTCATTCAGCAGCAATTCTTATTTTCCAAAGATCTGAACGCACTAAGAGGCAGTTGAAGGCTCTTGTGACAGATATTCTCTCACCAATGTATGATTTCACCCATTCAATGTAAGCGGTATGAAACCTTAGTTTTACCATGTATGGTTTTGGATCAGTTTCACTCGAGCAACTTTCTTCTAGCATGGGAAGTAGCCTACAAGCAAAGACAAGGAAAAATTAATCTCAACCCCCATGGGTTCTGCAGTAAATACTCACCCACCAAATAATATGCTCCTGCTCGCTCGATGAGGCAAGAGACCTGTGTTGAAAGTGCAAACAATAGGAGCTAAGAAGGAAACGCTCATAAACGTCCAATACCAGGTATCTCAGAACCATTACTTATAATGTACATTTAATAGTCGTTCAAATTATACTTAAAAATGCTGACGACTCAAAGTTGCTATTTTGCATGAGGGAGCCAAATGCCTCACAACTCCGTTTTCTGTTTACAGGCGTAATCAGATCCAGTCGACCCATATGCATCTGTTCAAAACTATCACGTTTATAAATTTTTCGCTTACCATTATTGAGGATGAGATAACAGGGCATTTAGGAAATCATAATATGAGTAGGCAGAGACAACATGGTCTCTTGAAAGGGATATCGTGTTAAGCAAATTCATTGGAGTATATTGAGATGGAACTAGAAGGGTAGATGAAGAGGAAGCAGGTTATTTGGATGTAGAATATTTGGATTTCCAAAAAGCATTCGACAAGGTGCCACTTACAAAAATGGTTGTGTAAGATAAAGGCTTAATAGGTTGGTGTAAAATACTAGAATGTTTAGAGGATTGGTTAACGGGCAGAAAACAGAGAGCAGGGATAAACGTGTCATTTTGCGGTTGGCAGGCTCTAGTTAGTGGGGTGCCCCAAGGATTAGTGCTTGGACCACAAATATTTACAATCTGAAGGAACAGAATGTAAAGTATTCAATTTGATGATGAAGCAAAGCTGGTGGGAAAGTAAGTTGTGAGGGGGATACACAAATCCTGCAACAGAATATAGAGAGGTTTTGTGTTTTTACAATAAGATGTCAGATGCAGTAAAATGTGAGTAAATGTGAGGTTATGCACTTTGGTATAAAGAATAGAAAATTAGAATACCTTTTAACTGGTGACAAACTATTAAATGTTGAAGTTCATAGAGATTTATGTGTTATCACACAGGAACCATAGAATATCAGCATTCAGGTGCAGCAACAATTAGGAAGGCAAATGGCATGTTTGCCTTTAGTGCAATGGGGTGGAGTACAAGAGTAAGGAAGTCTTACTACAATTGTACTAGAGGGCTTTTGTGAGACCTCACCTGGAGTACTCCGCACAGGGTTGGTCTATTTAATTCAGAAAGTGTATACTTGCCTTCGAGGTGCTGCAATGGCGGTTTAATAGATTGATCTATGCGATGGGAGGATTGTACTATGGGGAGAGCTGAGTAGATTGGGCCTAATCTCTGTGTGGCAAGATGGATGTGGCGATGCTACTGACGCGGAATTAGGTGAACATTGTTATAGAGTGACTATTGTGTATAACGCAGAACCTAGGATGAGAGAGGTGCTGAGGTTCATTGGCAGCTAACAACCAATGTAGGGATTGATATTGGTGGTTAGGATACAAAGTCTGTGGCTGCGACTAAAGATGATGCCTTTAGTCATGCCAGTGTTTGTTTAGAGAAAATTATGGCTCATCCAAAACAGGATGTTGGAAATGTAGTCCGACATCAAAGGGGGGGTGTCCCGATAGAGGGGACAGAGGATTGAAAAAGGTTTCGTCAACGTACATGTAAAAGGTGATCACATATTTGGGAATGAAAGTTTCAATGGGAAGCAGGTAGATGAGGAAGAAGAGAGGGCTGGCATATTGAGAGATAGAAAATAAACAACAATGGGCGTCCATAAAAATATAAAACTGCCGGATATACTGAAGAGCAAAACGAGGGATTTCCTTCGGTTGTCCATCTCTGGATCTTTGTGAAACTGATTGCAGAGCGTCGAGCGGCAGAGGTAACACGTTAAAGAAAGTAAACACAACAAGAGACCAATCAAAATAGGTAAAGGAGCAAAGGGTAAGAGATGTAGATGTTGAAATGGATACAGAAACAACAGAGAAAAAAGAACAGAGAGAAAGAGCGAGAGAGGGAGAAATTACTGGGCAGACAAACTGAGAAGGCAGAAAGAGAAACCGGCAAAAGATGAGAGGGAGGAAAATAGAAAGAGAAAAATATAATGAGGAAAATTACACGGTGGAAAACCATGAACAGTAAAGGCACATGTATATAAATTAAAAAAACAGAACACATTCAGCACAAATTAAGAGAAAGATAGGAGTTTGTGAGCAAGAGAAAGGTGCGAGAAATTGTTGTACAAATGGGGACAGAAACTGAGAGAGGTCTAGGAAAGTTAAACAGGAATAATGCAGTCACACAGGGGATTTATCAGCTATCATTCCCATTAGTTGCTCCAGCACTACTTTTTTAATAATACGAATTTCCTTTAATTCCTCCTTCTCACTAGACACTTGGTCCTTTAGCATTTCTGGAAAGTTAACTGTGTCCTCTTCCATGAAGACAGTACCAAAATATTTGTTTATTGCTCTGCCATTTCCCTGTTCCCCATTATAAATACTCCCGTTTCTGACTGTAAGTGATGTACATTTGTCTCCACTAATCTTTCTTTTTTTACATACTTGTAGAAGTTTTACAATCCGCTTTTAAGGTCCTTGCAAGTTTACTCCCATACTATATTTTTCCCCTCTTAATCAGTCTTTTGGCACATTTTTGCTGAACTCTAAACTGCTTCCAATCCTCAGGCTTGCTAGATTTTCTGGCAACTTTATATGACTTCACTTTGGATCTAATAGAATACTTAATTTCTTTTGTTAGCCATGGTTGTGCCTCTTTTCCTTTTGTGTTTTTGCACCAGAAAGGAATGTATAACTGCTGCAATGTCACTGTGTTTTGTTTGAGGGTCAGATGCAGTTGTAATGGCATTAATAGAGTCATACATAGAGTTACACAGCACAGAAAGAGGCCCTTCAGCCCATCATGTCTGCGCCGGTCATCAAGCCCTGTCTGGACTAATCCCATTTTCCAGCACTTTGTCTGTAGCCTTGTATGCTTTGGCGTTTCAAGTGCTCATCTAAACGCTTCTTGAATGTTGAGAGTTCCTGCCTCTACCACCCTTTCAGGCAGTGAGTTCCAGATTTCAACCAACCACTGGGTGAAACATTTTTCCTCAAACTCCCTCTAAATCTCCTGCCACTTACCCTAAATCTATGCCCCCTGGTTATCGACCACTCTAATAAGGGAAAAAGTTCATTTTTATCTACCCTATCTATGCCCCTCATAATTTTGTACACATCAACAGGTCCCACTCAGCCTTCTCTGCTCTAAGGAAAACAAAGCAAGCCTGTCCAGTGTCTCTTCAGAGCTGAAGATCTCCAGTCCAGGTAAAATCCTGGTGAATCTCCTCTGCAACCTCTCCAACGCAGTCACATCCCTCCTACAGTGTGGCGACCAGAACTGCACGTAGTATTCCAGCTGTGGCTGAACCAGCGCTTTGTACAGCTCCATCATGCCATCCTTGCTCTTATATTCTATGGCTCGGCAAATGAAGGCAACTATCACATATGCTTTTTTAAAAACCTTATCTACCTGTCCTGCTGCCTTCAGGGATCTATGTACATGCACACCAAGGTCCCTCTCATCCTCTTTACTTACTAGGGTCCTACCATTCATTGTGTATTCCCATGCCTTGTTAGTACTCGCAAAATGCACCACCTCACACATTTCAGGAATACATTCCATTTGCCACTGTTCTGCCCATCTAACCAACCCGCCTATATCGTCCTGTAGCCTGAGGCTTAGAGTCATAGAGTCATAGAGTTATCCAGCGCAGAAAGAGGACCTTCGGCCCATCGTGTCTGCGCCGTCCATCAAGACCTGTCCAATCTAATCCCATTTTTTAGCATTTGGTCCATAGCCTTGTATGCAATGGCATTTCAAGTGCTCATCCAAATGCTTCTTGAATGTTGTGAGGGGTCCTGTGTCTACCGCCCTTTCAGGCAGTGAGTTCCAGATTCCAACCACCCTCTGGGTGAAAAAGTTCCTCCTCAAATCCCATCTAAACCTCCTGCCCCTTACCTTGAATCTATGCACCCTTGTTATTGCCCCCCCACTTATTGGAAAAGTTCCCCTTTATCTACCCTATCTATGCCCCTCATCATTTTGTACACCTCAATCTGGTCCCCCTCAGCCTTCTTTGCTCCAAGGAAAACAACCCCAGCCTGTTTAGTCTTTCTTCATAGCTGAGGCGCTCCATCCCAGGTAACATCCTGGTGAATCTTCTATGCACCCTCTCCAAAGCAATCACATCCTTCCTATAGTGAGGTGACCAGAACTGCACACAGTACTCCAGCTGTTGCCTTACCAGTGTTTTGTACAGCTCCATCATAACCTCCCTGCTCTTCTTTTCTATGCCTCGGCTAATAAAGGCAAGTATCCCATATGCCTTTTTAACCACCTTATCTACCTGATCCGCTGCCTTCAGGGATCTATGTACATGTACGCCAAGGTCCCTCTGACCCTCTGTACTTCCTAGGGTCCTACCACTCATTGTGTAGTCCCTTGCCTTATTTGTCCGTCCAAAATGCATCACCTCGCACTTTTCAGAGTTAAATTCCATTTGCCACTTTTCCGCCCATCTGACCAACCCATTTATATCATCCTGTAGCCTGAGGCTTTCCTCCTCGCAATTTACCACCCCACCAATTTTCGTCTGGTCTGCGAACTTACTGATCATACCTTTTACATTCTGGGACTGGGTACGCTTCTGCAGCTAGTCTGAGCTGGCACGGGCTTAATGCTTTCTCAAAAGGGTGGAGTGCTTGCAGGTGCTTGTTGCTGATCCAGGACGAGACCAAACCTTGTTTTAAATCCTCAAGATTACTGCGGCCCTCACCCAGTAACCACGCCCCGTATAGCACACAGGCCTCGTATTGCGCAGCTTGATCGGACGCATTCCGATCCTCCTTAATGAGCGCATTTACCGTTCTCGCGTGTTTCTCCAGCTCAGCTATTATTTCCTTAAAGTGAAGTGTCATGGCCTGATCCTCATGAACTTCAGAACCGACTAACTTATTTTCGTCCGTCAGTATGTTTCTTAACTGGGCTTTTAAACCGTTGATCTGTGTCTGCAGCTCCACGTTATCTAGAGCATTGACGACAGATGTCCCGGTATTAAAAGCAGTGAATATGTCATTTACTGTACCCCTTCTTTGCCTCCCGACTTGATCCCAAACTTCTGGTGGTGTGGTGTATAATTTGTCTTTGTCGATGTCGGCAAAGTCAAATTCGT
This sequence comes from Somniosus microcephalus, assembly GCF_052327205.1. NCBI lineage: Eukaryota > Metazoa > Chordata > Chondrichthyes > Squaliformes > Somniosidae > Somniosus > Somniosus microcephalus. Next base: position 46,298,012 of record NW_028225184.1, on the reverse strand, counting down.
AAAACTGTCTAAACATTCGGGTTAACAGGACCTGGTATAATTGTTCCGTTTCTTTGGGACACCACTCCGGCAATCGTACCTCAGTGAGATTTAAAATCACTGAGGCCACCGCGTAGTGTACCCCTTGGTACAGCACCTGACCGGTGGGTACCAATACTAAAACGTTCCCGGGTCCCTTGGTGGTGGTTGGGCACCCTTCTTTCTGGGCTAGTGCTACCGGAAGCGTGGGCAGGGGCTTGCGTGGGCGGGTGATGAGTTCGGTGGCATTTACCGGAATAGGGGAGTATGGGGCTCCGCACCCTCGAGTGCTGACATCCCATCTCATCCCCTTTCCTTCATCCTGCCACTGCCTCTGGAAGAAGATGGATACGCCCTTGGGGCAAACGTGTCTCGAGCCCCACATATAGACATATATTCCTTCATCTGGTTCCCACTATTTGTCCCAACACACACGTAATTGTCCGTGAGTCACCATAATAGTCCGATGGCTATTATTACCCAGTCGCTCCCACTCGACCGTAGAGTTTCTCATGTCCTTTCCCAGCTTTCGCAGCCACCACCATCGCCTTAGTGGTACGTTCCCATTACACACCAGACAGATCCTCTTTCCCACGGTAAGTCTGACTCTGGGTGCAATGATCCTCACCCGAGGGCACGTTAACGAAGTCTCTTGGTAGGCAAAACCGAAATTGCTGGAGTTTTCCATGGAATTCGTTCCCAGCCAACCTGGCCATCTCCCTTGGTGGAAGTAGGTGGCGGTTTCCTCAACCTCTCGCTCCCCTGTCCCATCCGTTGCGATGGGCACCGTGTCCCTGGAGCACCCGAAGATGATGATGTCCTTGGTGCGGCCTCGGTAGGCCCACCCGCACCCGATCGCCACGAACACGATGAGAATCTTTTTCATCATATCCCAGGTTTCTGTAACCAATAAAATGATGTAGCCGGGCTCCCAATAGGTGCTGGCCTAATTAAATGGATGCGCGGGTTCCTGGACCCCGCTCCCAAACAAACACACATACCGGGCAGACTTCAAAATTGTACTCTTAACATTGCTTAACACCGTAATCTACATATTCCTTAAACTATCACCATAATTACCTAACTTAACTTACGTACAGTGCCGCCCTCCACGGGGCGGCTTGCCTAATCCCTGTGAGGGCTGTCACGCGCCACACCCTGCGGTGGGGCTGCACTGGCCCTCGGCTTTGATCCCCCGCAGCCTGTCGCTGTTGAACGGGAACCATGCCTTCCTGGGGCTGCTCTAAACCGTGGCTGGGAAAAATGGGGAGAACCTGGCCAAAACTTTCTGGGCTGGGGCGCTCGAGCCGACCTACGAGGGGCTGCTTTGGGTTGGGCTCCCGGGGCTGATGGACCGGGGGTCGGGACTTTCACCATCACAGCCTGTGGCTCCTCCACAGCTGCCGTCTCCAGCTCCCCTCCCTCAGGCTCCGCCCCCCCGGCGTCGGGATCTGTGGCTTCTGAATCCACCTCACCTGTCCCTACAGGTAGTGAGTCTCCGCCCCCATTCCCTACCTCCCCCAAGCTTGAGTCGAGGGCGGGATCGTCGTCCTCTGACTCCTCCTCCTCCGTGATTGGGTCTAAGGCGAGGTCGAGCTGTTCGGGCTCTTCCTCGTCCGAATCCCATTCAAAAGGGGAGACCTCCCACTCCAATGGGATGGCCTCTCCCTTCACGCAGGCTACTATTCCAGCCTGTGTGGTCTGTGACTCTGTTACTGGCTGAGGATCTTTGTTCTCAGACCTGGTCCCATTTGATGGCCCTTGTGCACCCGGTTTAAACCGTTTACACTGGTTAATGTGAAACCATTTGGTACGTCGGGACACCTTCACTGCATAAACCATGGGGCTGGCCTTGCCCACAATGCTGTAAGGCCCCATGTACAATGGTTCAAAACATCCCTACCCTGTCGTAGTTTCGGACCATGACCTGGTCTCCGACTACCCACTCTTGTTGCTTACGAGGTTCCAGTAACAGTCTATTTCCCTGGTGCTGTCTTCCCATGTTCCCAGCCACCTGCCCATAAATCTGTTTCAGGCGCTCCAAAAGGGTTTGGACGAATTTGTCTCGTTTCACCTCTCGGAGCTGGTCCTCAGTGAGCACCGGGGCTAGTACATGGGTGGGGGTTCGCATGATCCTTCCAGTCATTAATTCGTGCGGGGAATACCCCGTACTTTTGGACTGGCTGGCTCGGAGCCCCATGAGGACTAAAGACAGGACCTCCGCCCATTTCTGGGGCGAGCCCATTGTCTCTTTCCTCAGCTTTTCCTTGAGGGTCCGATTCATGCATTCAACAATCCCGGATGACTGGGGATTGTATGCTACGTGCCACCTCCCCTCAATGCCCAAGAGCATGAGGGCGTTCTGCATTACTTGACCAGTGAACTAACTCCCTTGGTCGGACTCTACAAAACGGGGGAATCCCCACCGTGAGAACACTTCCCGAATCAAGATCTTAGCAGTACCCAGTGCCGTAGCTGTTCTGCGTGGGAAAGCTTCTATCCATTTGGTGAACACATCTACCAGGACAAGGCAGTAATTATAGCATCCCTGGGCGGCGGGCAGGGGCCCGATGTAGTCGACCTGAATCGACTGCCATGGTCCCTCTACCCTCCTGATGTGCCCCATGGGCACCTTCCTTTTGTGGGGGTCTGGATTGTTTGCAGCACACACAAGACAGCTTCTGCAGAATTCGCGGATATCGTCCTGAAGTCCCGGCCACCGTCCCGCCTGCTCTACCCGTTGCCAGGTGACCTCAGGCCCGGGGTGTCCCGCTCCTGGACCCTCGTGGGCCAGTTGCAGGAATTCCCTCCAGTGCTGCTGCGGCACAACCCACTGCTCCTCTCGGAGCAGCATGCCTTCTTTGACTGTGAGGGCTGCCGTACTGTACGGACCCTCTACCTGCTTGCCTTCTGTGATGGCTTTTAGGACTGTTTTTAGGGCGGGATCCAGGGTTTGGACGGTCTTTAGGTCTGGGGGCGGTGTCACCCTTGTGTTCCCTGGAATTCCCTCCCTGCCTTGGATCACCGCCATGGGTCCGGGTCCATAGGGGTCCCAGAGAATGCCATTGCGGGCACCCTCCCTGGCTAGCGCATCCGCCTGCTGGTTGCCCTGACTGCGGGGTTCTGTGGTGGAATGAGCCTTCACCTTATGGATGAACACCTCCCCTTCCTCTCCCACAGCTGCCAGGACCTTTTCCAGCAAGGGCTTAACTGTTAAAGGCCGCCCGTCCGCGGAGGTGTACCCGCGTCGGGACCAGATGGCGAGGCACTCTGTACACGAATTGCAGGTGAACATGCTGTCTGAGCAAATCGTGTATGGGGTTGGGAAAATCTCGGGGTGGGTAACCACGTACGCCACCGCGGACAGTTCAGCCTGCTGTGCGCTCATAGTGCTGGGGAGCTTAATCGTCAGGGCAATGTTTGCCGCAGGGTCATAAACTCCACACCCTGTGAGTCGTTTGCCAGCAGATACAGTGCTAGAACCGTCTACGTAGATTTTGCGGCCTGTGGGGTGTATCCCGGCCCGTAAACCTATGATGACCTCCCATACCCCCTCTATGGAACACCGATGGGCTGTTCCAGGATATGCCATGTTGGCTGCGAGCCGTGGCGCGCAAAGGCCTTTAACTTTGAGATCCATCTGGGAAAGGAGGAGGGTCCAGCGCGCAATCCGAGCGCTGCTTACGGTCCCATCCTTAATCCTTCCATCCAGAAGCATCTTTGTGGGGGTGTGATGTGTGAGGAGCGTGATGGGAGAGGTTCCTGTGAAGATCACTGATCTGTTCACAGCCCAATGCGTGGCCAGGAGATGCCGTTCGCAATTGGTGAAACTCCTCTCTACATCCGTGAGCACCCTGGAGGAAGAAACTACTGGTCTCAGCTTGCCGTGCCGCTCCTGGAGAAAAACTGTGCTCAGGCTGTCCCCACTAGCGGCTACCTCCTGGAAGAACTCCTCTCCCCCATCTATGGCCCCTAGGGCTGGCGCGTCTGCAGATCACTTTTCAACTTCTCGAATGCTGCCTGGCACCCCTCATCCCAAGACCACTCGACTCCCTTGTGTAAGAGTCGAAGTAGCGGGGCTGCCGTGGCAGCGTAGTCCTCGATGAAATCTCTGCAGTAACCGGTCAATCCCAAAAAGGACCTTACACCCGTTACTGTGTTGGGGATCGGCAGATCTTGTATTGATTCCCTTCTGGGCTTAACTATGGCTCTCTCCCCAGTGCGGATGGCCAGACCCAGGAATTTGACTTCCTGCTGGCCGATCTGGGCTTTCTTCAGGTTTACTTTACATAGATACATAGAAGATAGGAGCAGGAGTAGGCCATTCGGCCCTTCTTGCCTGCTCCGCCATTTAATGAGATCATGGCTGATCCTTTAATTCAGTATCCCGTCCCCGCCTTCTCTCCGTAACCCTTAACCCCTTTTGCCCGTAGAAATATATCAAATTCCCTCTTAAATATATTTAATGAGCTGGCGTACACTGCCCTCTGTGGCAATGAGTTCCACAGGTTCACCACTCTCTGAGTGAAGAAATTCCCCCTCATCTCTGTCCTAAATGGTTTAGCCCTTATCCTTAAATTATGTCCTCTAGTTCTGTTCTCACCCGCCAAGGGAAACATTCCTTCTGCATCCAGTCTGTCTAGACCTGTCAGAATTTTATACACTTCTATGAGGTCCCCTCTCAATCTTCTAAACTCCAGTGTGTACATCCCTAAACTACATAGTCTCTCCTCATAGGTCATTCCTGCCATTCCTGGTATCAGCCTGGTGAATCGCCGCTGCACCCCCTCCATGGCAAGAACATCCTTCCTCAGATGAGGCGACCAAAACTGTACACAGTACTCGAGGTGTGGTCTCACCAGTGCCCTGTACAGCTGCAGCAAGGTATCCCTGTTCCTGTATTCTAACCCTTTTGCTATGAAGGCCAGCATACCGTTTGCCTTCTTGACCGCCTGTTGCACCTGCATGCTCGCCTTCAGTGACTGGTGTACAAGAACACCCAGGTCTCTCTGTACTTCCCCCTCTCCCAATCTATTGCCATTTAAATAATAATTTGCCCTCCCGTTCCTGCACCCAAGGTGGATAACTTCGCACTTGTCCACATTATAGTGCATCTGCCATTTATCCGCCCAATCGCCCAGTCTGTCCAAATCGCTCTGGAGCTTCCTGGTCTCTTCCTCTGAGCCCACCCCACCTCCTAGTTTAGTGTCGTCTGCAAATTTGGAAATGCTGCATCCGACTCCCTGATCCAGGTCATTAATGTAAATTGTGAACAGCTGGGGGCCCAGGACAGATCCCTGTGGTACCCCACTTGTTACTGCCTGCCATTCAGAAAATGAGCCGTTTATTCCAACTCTCTGTTTTCTATCTGACAGCCAGTTCCCTATCCACGCCAAAACTTTCCCCTTTATCCCATGAGCCTCAATTTTCCATGCTAATCTTTTATGTGGGACCTTATCGAAGGCCTTTTGGAAGTCCAGGTACACCACATCTACTGGCTCTCCCCCATCTATTCTACCAGTTACTCCCTCAAAAAATTCCAATAGATTAGTCAAGCACGATTTACCCTTTGTAAATCCATGTTGACTCTGTCCTATCCTGTCCCCATTTGCTAAGTGCTCCGCTATTTCATCCTTAATGATGGACTCCAGCATTTTGCCCACAACTGATGTAAGGCTTACAGGTCTGTAATTACCTGCTTTTTCCCTACCCCCCTTTTTGAATAGTGGGGTAACGTTAGCTACCCTCCAGTCCATCGGCACTGTTCCCGAGTCTAATGAATTCTGAAAAATCATCCTTAGTGCATCCGCTATCTCTAGGGCCACCTCCTTCAGTACCCTAGGATGCATGTTATCAGGCCCTGGGGATTTGTCCACCTTCAATCCCTTTAGCTTCCTTAACACCATATCCTTAGAGATATTGATTTGCGTCAGTTCCTCCTTTGCCAATGTCCCTATTTTTCCCGATATCCCAGGGAGGTTTTTTGTGTCTTCCTTCGTAAAGACTGACCCAAAGTATGCATTTAGTTGATCTGCCATTTCCTTATTTCCCATTATATATTCCCCCGTATCTGACTGCAATGGACCAACTTTGGTTTTCACCAGTCTTTTTTTTTGATATATTTATAAAAGCTTTTGGAGTTAGTTTTTATATTTTCCGCCAGCTTGTTTTCGTAAGCTATTTTGCCCCTCTTGATCATGCCCTTTGCCCTCCTTTGCTCTATCTTAAACTGTTCCCAATCTTCCGCTCTGGCGCTTTTTTTGGCTATTTTATACGCCCTATCTTTGGATTTTATGCTGTCTCTAATTTCCCCTGTTATCCACGGTTGAGTCACCTTTTTAGATTTCCTTTTATGCCAGATTGGTATAAACAATTTTTGCAATTTTGTCATTCTATCTTTAAATGTTTGCCATTGTTTATCTACCTCCAGTCCTCTCAGGAACGTTGTCCAATCAGACCTACTCAGTTCCCGTCTCATGGCATCATAATTCCCCTTGTTTAAATTCAGGACCTTAGTCTCTGAGTCAATTTCTTCGCTCTCCATTTCGAGTGAGAAATCGATCATGTTATGATCGCTCTGACCCAAGGGTCCCCGTACAACAAGATTACTGATTAGTCCCTTCTCATTGCACAGTACCCAGTCCAATATAGCCTGTTCCCGAGTTGGTTCCTCGACATATTGATCCAGATAACCATCCCTTAAACACTCAAGGAATTCCTCCTCCTCATTATTTTTACTGATTAGGCTAGTCCAATCTATATGTAAGTTAAAGTCACCTGTGATGACAGCTGTGCTCTTATTGCACGCTTCTCTAATTTCCCTCGTGATGCCCTCCCTAACCTCTATTTTACTATTTGGAGGCCTATATACCACTCCTATTAATGTTTTTCGCCCCTCGCTATTTCTTAGCTCCACCCATATAGATTCTGTATTAACTGAGTTAATATCCTTCCTTTCAATTGCATTTATCCCCTCTTTTACTAGCAATGCTACCCCTCCTCCCTTTCTTTTTTGTCGATCCTTCCTAAATACTGAATACCCCTGTATGTTAAGCTCCCAGCCCTGCTCACCCTGCAACCATGTTTCCGTAATCCCAATTAGATCATAATTATTAACCTCTATTTCCACAGCTAATTCATCAACCTTGTTCCTGATGCTTCTCGCATTAAGGTATAAAACCCTCAGGCTTTTTTTATGCTCACATTTTTTATGAATTAGTTTGGCCCTTTGTTTTTTGTTCCTCACCCTTTTACCATTTATTTCTGTCTGCCTTTCACTTTCCTCTATTTCACTACATAGGTTTCTAGCCCCCTGCCATACTAGTTTAAATGCTCCCGAACTGCTTTATCAAAAATTACCCCGAGAACATCAGTTCCATCTCTGCACAGGTGTAGACCGTCCCTTTTGTATAGGTCACACCTACCACAAAACTGGTTCCAATGCCTCAAAAATTTAAAACCCTCCCTCTTACACCACTGCTCAAGCCACGTATTTAGCCTAACTATCCTGTTCTCTGTACTCTTACTAGCACGTGGCACTGGTAGTAATCCAGAGATTACTACCTTCGAGGTCCTACTTTTTAGCTTGGCTCCTAACTCCCTAAATTCTACTTGTAGGACCTCTTCCCTTTTTTTAGCTACGTCGTTGGTACCAACATGTATCACGACAACTGGCTGTTCCCCCTCCCCCTCCAGAATGTTCTGCACCCGCGCCGAGACATCCTTGACCCTTGCACCAGGGAGGCAACATACCATCCTGGAGTCTCGGTCGCGACCACAGAAACCCCTATCTATTCCCCTTACAATCGAATCCCCTATTACTATAGCCCTGCCACTCTTTTTCCCTCCCTTCTTTGCAACAGAGCCAGTCATGGTGCCATGAGCCTGGCTGCTGGTGCCTTCCCCCGATGCGTCACCCCCCCCGACAACAGTACCTAAGACGGTGAACCTGTTGCTAAGGGAGACAACCCCAGGGGATTTCTGCACTACCTTCCTGCCCTTGCTCTGCCTTTTGGTCACCCATGTACTGTCTACGCTGGCCTTAACCTGCGGTGTGACCAACTCACTAAATGTGCTATCCACACCCCTCTCAGTATCGTGAATGCTCCAAAGTGAGTCCATCTGCAGCTCAAGGGCCGTCATGCGGTCCCACATGAGCTGCAGCTGGACACACTTCCTGCACACATAGTCGTCAGGGACACAGGAAGCGTCCCTGATTTCCCACATGTTACAGGAGGAGCATGACACAGGTCCGAGCTCTACTGCCATGACTTAACCCTTATATTACTTTTTAATTTTCTAGTTTTAGTTTATTTATCGACTTTTGTTTTCCCGAAGCTTACTTAGACCAATGTATACTGTACTCCTCTTATTCCTTTTTAAACTAACCAAATCCCACTAGTTTTGGTTTTACTTTCTAGGAAGGTTTGAGGAAAGTACTTACCAGTTAGTCTTACCTCCCTGGTCTTTCGCTGACTTCCCGGTCTTGTGTCCCCTTGGTCCTACGCCGACTTCCCGCTCCTCCCGGTTCCTGCCCTGCTGAAAAGAAACTGAGACCAAAAAATTTGTGACCTCTGTTTTTAGACAGCTGCTAAAAGACTACTAGGTTAGAGGAGGAGGGTGGGTGGGGTTTCCTACTCTGTAGGAACTCGGGTTTAAGCCACCACCCTCCTTAAATACCTTTCACCTGGGTGCTTCCCACCAGGTCCGCTTCTGAAAAAAAGCTCACGAGCTGGACTTCCGCCTCAGCTGTTTTTTTAAATGGCTTTTTAACTCTCTCCTTCCCTGAGATTGGAGATTGGTGAGGCCTACCTGGGCCTCTGGAGCCTCTTGTAGTCGCTCTGCCGCTCAGCTCCGCCTCCACCCGCTGCCGATGCCGCACTGGGGCCTACCTGGGCCTCTGGAGCCTCTTGTAGTCGCTCTGCCGCTCAGCTCCGCCTCCACCCGCTGCCGATGCCGCACTGGGGCCTACCTGGGCCTCTGGAGCCTCTTGTAGTCGCTCTGCCGCTCAGCTCCGCCTCCACCCGCTGCCGATGCCGCACTGGGGCCTACCTGGGCCTCTGGAGCCTCTTGTAGTCGCTCTGCCGCTCAGCTCCGCCTCCACCCGCTGCCGATGCCGCACTGGGGCCTACCTGGGCCTCTGGAGCCTCTTGTAGTCGCTCTGCCGCTCAGCTCCGCCTCCACCCGCTGCCGATGCCGCACTGGGGCCTACCTGGGCCTCTGGAGCCTCTTGTAGTCGCTCTGCCGCTCAGCTCCGCCTCCACCCGCTGCCGATGCCGCACTGGGGCCTACCTGGGCCTCTGGAGCCTCTTGTAGTCGCTCTGCCGCTCAGCTCCGCCTCCACCCGCTGCCGATGCCGCACTGGGGCCTACCTGGGCCTCTGGAGCCTCTTGTAGTCGCTCTGCCGCTCAGCTCCGCCTCCACCCGCTGCCGATGCCGCACTGGGGCCTACCTGGGCCTCTGGAGCCTCTTGTAGTCGCTCTGCCGCTCAGCTCCGCCTCCACCCGCTGCCGATGCCGCACTGGGGCCTACCTGGGCCTCTGGAGCCTCTTGTAGTCGCTCTGCCGCTCAGCTCCGCCTCCACCCGCTGCCGATGCCGCACTGGGGCCTACCTGGGCCTCTGGAGCCTCTTGTAGTCGCTCTGCCGCTCAGCTCCGCCTCCACCCGCTGCCGATGCCGCACTGGGGCCTACCTGGGCCTCTGGAGCCTCTTGTAGTCGCTCTGCCGCTCAGCTCCGCCTCCACCCGCTGCCGATGCCGCACTGGGGCCTACCTGGGCCTCTGGAGCCTCTTGTAGTCGCTCTGCCGCTCAGCTCCGCCTCCACCCGCTGCCGATGCCGCACTGGGGCCTACCTGGGCCTCTGGAGCCTCTTGTAGTCGCTCTGCCGCTCAGCTCCGCCTCCACCCGCTGCCGATGCCGCACTGGGGCCTACCTGGGCCTCTGGAGCCTCTTGTAGTCGCTCTGCCGCTCAGCTCCGCCTCCACCCGCTGCCGATGCCGCACTGGGGCCTACCTGGGCCTCTGGAGCCTCTTGTAGTCGCTCTGCCGCTCAGCTCCGCCTCCACCCGCTGCCGATGCCGCACTGGGGCCTACCTGGGCCTCTGGAGCCTCTTGTAGTCGCTCTGCCGCTCAGCTCCGCCTCCACCCGCTGCCGATGCCGCACTGGGGCCTACCTGGGCCTCTGGAGCCTCTTGTAGTCGCTCTGCCGCTCAGCTCCGCCTCCACCCGCTGCCGATGCCGCACTGGGGCCTACCTGGGCCTCTGGAGCCTCTTGTAGTCGCTCTGCCGCTCAGCTCCGCCTCCACCCGCTGCCGATGCCGCACTGGGGCCTACCTGGGCCTCTGGAGCCTCTTGTAGTCGCTCTGCCGCTCAGCTCCGCCTCCACCCGCTGCCGATGCCGCACTGGGGCCTACCTGGGCCTCTGGAGCCTCTTGTAGTCGCTCTGCCGCTCAGCTCCGCCTCCACCCGCTGCCGATGCCGCACTGGGGCCTACCTGGGCCTCTGGAGCCTCTTGTAGTCGCTCTGCCGCTCAGCTCCGCCTCCACCCGCTGCCGATGCCGCACTGGGGCCTACCTGGGCCTCTGGAGCCTCTTGTAGTCGCTCTGCCGCTCAGCTCCGCCTCCACCCGCTGCCGATGCCGCACTGGGGCCTACCTGGGCCTCTGGAGCCTCTTGTAGTCGCTCTGCCGCTCAGCTCCGCCTCCACCCGCTGCCGATGCCGCACTGGGGCCTACCTGGGCCTCTGGAGCCTCTTGTAGTCGCTCTGCCGCTCAGCTCCGCCTCCACCCGCTGCCGATGCCGCACTGGGGCCTACCTGGGCCTCTGGAGCCTCTTGTAGTCGCTCTGCCGCTCAGCTCCGCCTCCACCCGCTGCCGATGCCGCACTGGGGCCTACCTGGGCCTCTGGAGCCTCTTGTAGTCGCTCTGCCGCTCAGCTCCGCCTCCACCCGCTGCCGATGCCGCACTGGGGCCTACCTGGGCCTCCGGAGCCTCTTGTAGTCGCTCTGCCGCTCAGCTCCGCCTCCACCCGCTGCCGATGCCGCACTGGGGCCTACCTGGGCCTCTGGAGCCTCTTGTAGTCGCTCTGCCGCTCAGCTCCGCCTCCACCCGCTGCCGATGCCGCACTGGGGCCTACCTGGGCCTCTGGAGCCTCTTGTAGTCGCTCTGCCGCTCAGCTCCGCCTCCACCCGCTGCCGATGCCGCACTGGGGCCTACCTGGGCCTCTGGAGCCTCTTGTAGTCGCTCTGCCGCTCAGCTCCGCCTCCACCCGCTGCCGATGCCGCACTGGGGCCTACCTGGGCCTCTGGAGCCTCTTGTAGTCGCTCTGCCGCTCAGCTCCGCCTCCACCCGCTGCCGATGCCGCACTGGGGCCTACCTGGGCCTCCGGAGCCTCTTGTAGTCGCTCTGCCGCTCAGCTCCGCCTCCACCCGCTGCCGATGCCGCACTGGGGCCTACCTGGGCCTCCGGAGCCTCTTGTAGTCGCTCTGCCGCTCAGCTCCGCCTCCACCCGCTGCCGATGCCGCACTGGGGCCTACCTGGGCCTCCGGAGCCTCTTGTAGTCGCTCTGCCGCTCAGCTCCGCCTCCACCCGCTGCCGATGCCGCACTGGGGCCTACCTGGGCCTCCGGAGCCTCTTGTAGTCGCTCTGCCGCTCAGCTCCGCCTCCACCCGCTGCCGATGCCGCACTGGGGCCTACCTGGGCCTCCGGAGCCTCTTGTAGTCGCTCTGCCGCTCAGCTCCGCCTCCACCCGCTGCCGATGCCGCACTGGGGCCTACCTGGGCCTCTGGAGCCTCTTGTAGTCGCTCTGCCGCTCAGCTCCGCCTCCACCCGCTGCCGATGCCGCACTGGGGCCTACCTGGGCCTCTGGAGCCTCTTGTAGTCGCTCTGCCGCTCAGCTCCGCCTCCACCCGCTGCCGATGCCGCACTGGGGCCTACCTGGGCCTCTGGAGCCTCTTGTAGTCGCTCTGCCGCTCAGCTCCGCCTCCACCCGCTGCCGATGCCGCACTGGGGCCTACCTGGGCCTCTGGAGCCTCTTGTAGTCGCTCTGCCGCTCAGCTCCGCCTCCACCCGCTGCCGATGCCGCACTGGGGCCTACCTGGGCCTCTGGAGCCTCTTGTAGTCGCTCTGCCGCTCAGCTCCGCCTCCACCCGCTGCCGATGCCGCACTGGGGCCTACCTGGGCCTCTGGAGCCTCTTGTAGTCGCTCTGCCGCTCAGCTCCGCCTCCACCCGCTGCCGATGCCGCACTGGGGCCTACCTGGGCCTCTGGAGCCTCTTGTAGTCGCTCTGCCGCTCAGCTCCGCCTCCACCCGCTGCCGATGCCGCACTGGGGCCTACCTGGGCCTCTGGAGCCTCTTGTAGTCGCTCTGCCGCTCAGCTCCGCCTCCACCCGCTGCCGATGCCGCACTGGGGCCTACCTGGGCCTCTGGAGCCTCTTGTAGTCGCTCTGCCGCTCAGCTCCGCCTCCACCCGCTGCCGATGCCGCACTGGGGCCTACCTGGGCCTCTGGAGCCTCTTGTAGTCGCTCTGCCGCTCAGCTCCGCCTCCACCCGCTGCCGATGCCGCACTGGGGCCTACCTGGGCCTCCGGAGTCTCTTGTAGTCGCTCTGCCGCTCAGCTCCGCCTCCACCCGCTGCCGATGCCGCACTGGGGCCTACCTGGGCCTCCGGAGCCTCTTGTAGTCGCTCTGCCGCTCAGCTCCGCCTCCACCCGCTGCCGATGCCGCACTGGGGCCTACCTGGGCCTCCGGAGCCTCTTGTAGTCGCTCTGCCGCTCAGCTCCGCCTCCACCCGCTGCCGATGCCGCACTGGGGCCTACCTGGGCCTCCGGAGCCTCTTGTAGTCGCTCTGCCGCTCAGCTCCGCCTCCACCCGCTGCCGATGCCGCACTGGGGCCTACCTGGGCCTCCGGAGCCTCTTGTAGTCGCTCTGCCGCTCAGCTCCGCCTCCACCCGCTGCCGATGCCGCACTGGGGCCTACCTGGGCCTCCGGAGCCTCTTGTAGTCGCTCTGCCGCTCAGCTCCGCCTCCACCCGCTGCCGATGCCGCACTGGGGCCTACCTGGGCCTCTGGAGCCTCTTGTAGTCGCTCTGCCGCTCAGCTCCGCCTCCACCCGCTGCCGATGCCGCACTGGGGCCTACCTGGGCCTCTGGAGCCTCTTGTAGTCGCTCTGCCGCTCAGCTCCGCCTCCACCCGCTGCCGATGCCGCACTGGGGCCTACCTGGGCCTCCGGAGCCTCTTGTAGTCGCTCTGCCGCTCAGCTCCGCCTCCACCCGCTGCCGATGCCGCACTGGGGCCTACCTGGGCCTCCGGAGCCTCTTGTAGTCGCTCTGCCGCTCAGCTCCGCCTCCACCCGCTGCCGATGCCGCACTGGGGCCTACCTGGGCCTCCGGAGCCTCTTGTAGTCGCTCTGCCGCTCAGCTCCGCCTCCACCCGCTGCCGATGCCGCACTGGGGCCTACCTGGGCCTCCGGAGCCTCTTGTAGTCGCTCTGCCGCTCAGCTCCGCCTCCACCCGCTGCCGATGCCGCACTGGGGCCTACCTGGGCCTCCGGAGCCTCTTGTAGTCGCTCTGCCGCTCAGCTCCGCCTCCACCCGCTGCCGATGCCGCACTGGGGCCTACCTGGGCCTCCGGAGCCTCTTGTAGTCGCTCTGCCGCTCAGCTCCGCCTCCACCCGCTGCCGATGCCGCACTGGGGCCTACCTGGGCCTCTGGAGCCTCTTGTAGTCGCTCTGCCGCTCAGCTCCGCCTCCACCCGCTGCCGATGCCGCACTGGGGCCTACCTGGGCCTCTGGAGCCTCTTGTAGTCGCTCTGCCGCTCAGCTCCGCCTCCACCCGCTGCCGATGCCGCACTGGGGCCTACCTGGGCCTCTGGAGCCTCTTGTAGTCGCTCTGCCGCTCAGCTCCGCCTCCACCCGCTGCCGATGCCGCACTGGGTCCTACCTGGGCCTCTGGAGCCTCTTGTAGTCGCTCTGCCGCTCAGCTCCGCCTCCACCCGCTGCCGATGCCGCACTGGGGCCTACCTGGGCCTCTGGAGCCTCTTGTAGTCGCTCTGCCGCTCAGCTCCGCCTCCACCCGCTGCCGATGCCGCACTGGGGCCTACCTGGGCCTCTGGAGCCTCTTGTAGTCGCTCTGCCGCTCAGCTCCGCCTCCACCCGCTGCCGATGCCGCACTGGGGCCTACCTGGGCCTCTGGAGCCTCTTGTAGTCGCTCTGCCGCTCAGCTCCGCCTCCACCCGCTGCCGATGCCGCACTGGGGCCTACCTGGGCCTCTGGAGCCTCTTGTAGTCGCTCTGCCGCTCAGCTCCGCCTCCACCCGCTGCCGATGCCGCACTGGGGCCTACCTGGGCCTCTGGAGCCTCTTGTAGTCGCTCTGCCGCTCAGCTCCGCCTCCACCCGCTGCCGATGCCGCACTGGGGCCTACCTGGGCCTCTGGAGCCTCTTGTAGTCGCTCTGCCGCTCAGCTCCGCCTCCACCCGCTGCCGATGCCGCACTGGGGCCTACCTGGGCCTCTGGAGCCTCTTGTAGTCGCTCTGCCGCTCAGCTCCGCCTCCACCCGCTGCCGATGCCTTTGTTACAATCCCAACAATTCGGCTAATAGTTGGCCGTGCTCCTCCCTTGTGTCCGTGAACAGGAGTAGGTCGTCCACATACTGTACTATCTAGTTGGGCTGGCTAAACTCTTTTAAACTCCCCGCCATGCACTGATGGAAAATGCTGGGGCTGTTGTGAAAACCCTTTGGTAAGCAGTTCCAAGTGTACTGTTGCCCTTTGAAAGTAAAGGCAAACTTGTACTGATCCTCCCGCCACAGCGGAATGGACCAGAAACTGTTCGAGATGTCCAGCACCGTGAACGTGGTCGCCGATGCTGGAATACTCCCTATTAGGTCTGCAACTGCTGCTACCGTGGGCGCGCAGGCTGGGATGTTACTATTGAGGACTCTGTAGTCCACCGTGGCTCTCCACGAATTGTCCGGCTTCTTTACCGGCCATAATGGGGAGTTCACGTGAGTGGCTATTGTTCTCAATACGCCCTGCTGCACCAATGAAGATATTGCCGTCTCCATGTCGGGTTCTGCCTCCTTGGGGAATTTATACTGCTTTTGGGGTCGGATCATGGGGTCCCCGTCTGCGCTGACTTCAAACCCAGTGACTCTCCCACAGTCGTGCTTGTGGGTGGCAAACGCGGTCAGATTTTCTGACACGCATGCCTGCAAGCCCGTTGGGACGTTCGCTACCATGAGCTCGAGATCGTAACCTCCTGACGGCTTCATGGTGCACAGGGCCCCCTTTTCTTCCTTCCCTGGGATTACGACTACCTTACCTAAACCGCTCTCGGCTCCCCAGAGACAGTGATTTCTCAGGTCCACGAGGATCCCGTGTTCCACCAAGAAATCAGCCCCGAGGATGCCTTTTCCAGCCCCCTCACTCCACTTCAATAGGATGCACGTCCATGTGGTGTGGAGTGCTCCCAACTGAATGGAGAGCGGGAGGGAGTACGCGCCAGCCTGTTCTTTGCCTGTGAAGCCCGCTACTAAGTATGGAGCCTGGGCGGACAGAGGTGAGGCAAAAGGTTTATCTCTGTGGATCACGGTACACGAAGTTCCCGTATCCAACAGGTAACTACGCCTTTGTCTTTCCACCTCCATCTCCACCACAGGTTTTCTCCAGGCGTCATAGCGGAGCGGACACAAATAGACGGGCTGCGTAGGCGTCAGTCATTTAGGTGTTTCGGTTGGGGTCTCGGGAGCGATAGGGCTGTTGGCGACCGCTACCTTCCCCTGCCAGGTCATCAGAGACCGCATAGTCTGTATGATTGACTCAATTGCAGCGGGATCCACAACCTCACCACCCCCTATGGTTGGGGCAGGGGCTACGGTTGGGTTCTGGACTGGTGCTGGGGCAGCGGTCTGGGCTTGGGCTTGGACGGGTGCTGGGACAATGATCTGGCCGTGGGCTAGGACTTGGGCTTGGGCTCGGGCTTGGGCTGCGGCGAATGCTCTCTCTCTCTTATCCTTCCATGGATTCCTACAGTCCTTGCGCCAATGACCCTCCTTCCCACACCCGTAACAACTGCTGTTGGCTTGGGGAGGGCGATATCCCTCCTGATGCCATTCCTTTTTAGCAGAAGCTGCGGGCCTCACCTCATGCACCTTTCCTTTTACAACAAGCGTTTTCTTACCCTTGTTGTTCCTGTAACTGATCGTGAGCTGATCAAGTACTAGTTCGTCCATGGAGCGGGCGTTAGTGGGGTCAAACCATGCTTTGGCCTGCTCCCTCACTACTGGCAAGCAACCTGCTACCAGGCACCGAAGCCAATGAGCCCTTTGTTCATTAATTAGCGCGTTCTGTTCCAGTCCTCCCGGGCAGCTGCGCCGATACACGGGCCACAACCTTCCGGCGAAAACCCGTGGGCGTTCTCCCTCTAGCTGCACTGTCTTTTCTAAACGGAGGAACGGAGTTCCGTCCCCCTCTCCTATAATCTCCAGGATCTCATCCCGTAGCAACTCATAGTCCCTGTGCCCTCTCTTGCTCTCGTCAGGGAGTCACTGGAGGAGCGAGCTGTCCAGGGAGAACAGCAGCATTTTAGACTGTTCAACCCCGTCGCAGTCATTGACTGCTGCGGTCTGCTCCACGTCCCTGAAATGCATGGAGGGATCTCCTGTCTCGGAGAGTTTTGGGATGTGACTTATCATTTCCCTTAGCTGTCGTGCACTATGGGGCATTATGATCTGACTCTGAAGGGGTCCGTCGTCGCCATTGCCTCCGGTGTCTGGTTGGACACATCGGCGCCGGCCCTGACTCTACTATCTGGTGTTGCTCTACCTCCGGAATCTCTTCCTCTACCGTCTCCATCTCCTTCCCCGGAGTCCAAGACTCATCATAAGCAGGAGGCGCAGAGGGTTCGGGGGTTAGTTCCCGAACTATCTCTTGTAGAATCATTCTTTTGGATTCCTTGGCTAGCAATAGCTGGCTCGCTGGTGGATTTATGAGACACACCAACCCGTTTGCCTTGGCTAGGGCCATTCTCAGGTCCTCTTGCTCCCGGCTTCAAGCGCTGTGGTCGGTGCTCTCAGATCTATCCTCCATGGCCATCTTGTATGCTGCCCTGGCTCCCAGAAGTTTTTCCTCTTGGGCCTCTATTTGCTTAGCTAAACGGAAACACCTGTCTCTCAACTACCTTCACTGGCCTTGGCCTCAATGACCTGACATTTTATATACTCTACTCGGGTTTCATGGCAGCGAATTATGGAGTGGCGTTCCTGATTCAGCGCTTTAAGCGATTCAATCAGTTTTTGACCTCCCGCAACCTTTTCCTCTACGTCTGTAAGCAACCCTTTTATCTGGGCTGTCTGTGCTGCAACGACCTGGTCCAAAAGCTGGACTTGCTTCTTGTAGCACATCAGCCAGACCGCCTTTTCTACAGATTTCTTATGCACTTTACCCGCTGTCCACTTGATGGCTGCGTCTAGCGGGCGCCTATCCCTTAATAGGTCAGATATCCATTGTTTTGTGAGGTTGACTTTTCCAAAAACATAATCTGCTATTCTTTCATCCATCACATTTCGTTTATTCAGACCTTGATCTAACACACTACTTTCCTGCTGCCAAGGTCCTGCCACGGTCGCCATTTCTGTAGGGGGTTTCTCTTGCTCGTTCTGGTCTCCTGCCAGGCTTCGTGCAATAATTACCCTTGAGTTGTTCGACCCACTCCCCCTACGGTTCTAGACCTTGGACTTAGATGCAGAGAACAGTAGTGCAGAGAAATGACTCAATAGACCAGGTTGAATAGCACGAAATGGATGCTTTTATTTTTAAACAGTTTGAAGCATTACAA
The DNA here is from genome assembly GCF_052327205.1 of Somniosus microcephalus. Classification (NCBI taxonomy): domain Eukaryota; kingdom Metazoa; phylum Chordata; class Chondrichthyes; order Squaliformes; family Somniosidae; genus Somniosus; species Somniosus microcephalus. The sequence goes on along the minus strand of NW_028225184.1, from coordinate 46,280,170 downwards.
AATACATGTCATAGGCACAGATTAAAGTAACTACAATCATGCACAAATTTATGAACTTGACTCTATGGAAATGGGGAACACACGGCACATCGTAAAAGGGAAAACACATTACGATTACCCTTAACTCCCTCCCCTATACCTGAACTAAGTTTCGACCTGGGGAACTTGGGATCATGCTCACCACTCTCAAAATCGCGAAAAGGGGGTTCGCAGCCTTTTGGCACCGCTTTCCGTCGTCACGTAGATTTGGAAACTTCTGGCGCAGCTTGTTTTTCTCTCAGGCGATGGGGCAGTAGATACAGCCTCGATGATCATTCGTCATGGTTGGATCAGCTAAAAGCTGTTGAAGAACTGGATGCAAATGGGAGAATCTGAAGGTCTCTGGCCGAATGGTATGCCGAGGACCTTTCTCGCTCCCGCCTGGCTCGGTGGCTTTCCAGAGGGTTTATTTTCCTTCGGCCTGGGTCGTCGATGATCTCCCGACCCCAGTACCCGGGCCACCCTCGTCGTCTTCCCGTCGTCACCGAGCCTTGTCTGGCTGAACACCGACCACGTTGTCTTTTCACCAAAATTGTCCGTCCGAAGCGTCTTTAAAAAGATGAAGCATCTTCATCGATTCCGAAGCTACCGAGGTGGAAGAGGCGCCGATCCTGGCACCGTCCGTCTTTCATTCGTCCGTTCGTTCCATCGATCACTCCGATAACGTCGATCGTGTTTCCTCTGAATGTTCCTTGCAGAAGAAGCTGTTCTTCGATGGACTTTCAATCCATAGTTATACTCTTTTTGGGACAGTCCTATCTCCCGCCAAATCATAGTCCTGTCTTTGTATTAATTTTGGCGGGCAGAAATCTCTGCAGGGGCGCTTTGTCTTGTAACGGGAGCCGGTGATAACTTAACTGGCCTTCCTGGCCAATAATGTATTTTAATGTCTTTTACATTGTCATCGCGACTCGGTTCGCATATTGATCAGTCCGGAGATTTTCCTTGATGGCTGTTAAACGGTTTCTCCTTTGTACAATAAATGGGTATAAGTGTTTTTGCATTGTCCACCCATATATTGATGGGCCCCATCCTGTACTTAGAATCCATTGAATATGTATGCTGTTTCCCTGAGTTTCGGTTCCCAGATACTGGCTTTTGCGTGCTTACTGTCTTCAATCCACAATCCTGTCTGGCTTGCAGTAACAGAAATAAAATGGTCCAGAAAACTGATCACGAGGCCCGGCGGCCATTTTGTATGCCCTTTTATCAAAGGTTTTTGTATGCAAGCTTACTTTGGTCAATAAACAGTCTAATTTTATCCGGTTTTCTTGCGTGATTATTGCTGAAAATTTCGAATCTTACAGGTTGGATGGGTTGTGGAGCATTCACGATGCTGAGAGGGTCGCGAATTATTCATACAGTGATTTGGTCACACCGCAGGTTAGGGCTGCACAGGCAGAAGGGAAATGGGTGACCACCAGGCTGAACAATAGAAGCAGGCAGGTGGTGCAGGGGACTCCTGTGGCAATCCCCCTTTCAACCAGGTATACCGCTTTGGATACTGTTGGGGGGGATGACTTCTCAGTGGAAGGCAGCAGCAGCCAACTTCCTGGCTCTGGGGGTGCTCCTGCTGCCCAGGAAGGGAGGAAAAAGAGTGGGAGAGCAATAGTGGTAGGGGATTCTGTGGCCATAGACGTGAATCCAGGATGGTTTGTTGCCTCCCTGGTGCCAGCGTCAAGGATGTCACTGAGCGGCTGCAGGGCATTCTGGAGGGGTAGGGGGAAATGCCAGATGTCGTGGTCCACATTGTTACCAACGACATAGGTAAAAAGAGGGATGAGGTCCTGCAGCAAGAATTTAGGGAGCTAGGTAGAAGATTAAAGAGCAGGACCTCAAAGGTTGTAATCTCTGGATTACTCCCGGTGCCACGTGCTAGTGAGTATAGGAATAGGAAGATAGAACAGATGAATGCGTGGCTAAAGGGATGGTGCAGGAGGGAGGGCTTTAGTTTCCTGGATCACTGGGTCTGCTTCTGGGAAAGGTGGGACTTGTACAAGTCGGACGGTTTACACCTGAACCAGAGGGGGACCAATAACCTTGCGGGGAGGTTTGCTAGCACTGTTGCGGGGGGTTTAAACTAACTTGGCAGGGGGATGGGATACAGAGTGGAGCTATAGTAGGGTGTGATTTACAGACAAATACGGAGGAAAAAACAAATCAGCTGGGAAGGCAGAGCAAATATGTGAAGGCAAAAGGGAATATGGCAAGGCTGGAAGGCATTTATTTTAATGCAAGGAGTCTTGCAAATAAGGTGGATGAACTGAAGTTGTTGTTGAACACATGGGAGTACGATATTGTTGCTATCACTGAGACATGGTTGAGGGAGGGTCAGGACTGGCAGCTCAGTATTCCGGGGTATAGAATCTTCAGGCGAGACAGAGGGGGTTGTAAAACGGGAGGGGATGTTGCAATATTAATTAAGGAGTCAATTACTGCTGTAAGGAGGGATGATATATTAGCGGGTTCCTCTAATGAGGCCATATGGGTAGAACTTAAAAAGAAAAAGGGGGCAAGCACTTTGCTGGGAGTGTACAATAGGCCCCCAAACTGTCAGGGGGAGATAGAGCAACAGATATGAAGGCAAATCTCAGAGAAGTGCGAAAATAATAGGGTAATAATAGTGGGGGATTTCAACTTCCCCAATATTAATTGGGATAGTCAGAGTGTGAAAGGCTTCGAGGGTGCAGAATTCTTAAAGTGCATCCAGGAGAGCTTTTTGAGCCAGCGCGTAGAAAGTCCTACAAGAGAGGGGGCGGTACTGGACCTAATTCTAGGGAATGTAATCGGGCAAGTGGTGGAAGTGTCAGTAGGAGAGCATTTTGGCGACAGTGACCATAATTCGGTGAGATTTAAGGTGGTCATGGAAAAAGACAAAGGCGGCCCGGAAATAAGGGTTCTAAATTGGAGGAAGGCCGATTTTAATAAGATAAGGCAGGATCTGGCCAAAGTGGACTGGGAGCAGCTACTTATAGGAAAATCCACATCAAAACAGTGGGAGACTTTCAGAAGGGAAATAGAGAGAGTACAACGCCAACATGTTCCCGTAAAGGTCAAGAGTGGGACCAACAAGTAAAGGGAACCTTGGATGACAAGGGATATGCAAATATGCATTAGGAAAAAAAGGGGGGCTTTTGTCAGTTACAAAAGACTAAAGGCTTCCCTCCTCTCTATTAACCACGCCAACAATATTCGTTTCATCTGTGAAATTATTGATCATAGAAACATAGAAACATAGAAGATAGGAGCATGGGTAGGCCATTCGGCCCTTCGAGCCTGCTCTGAGATCGTGGCTGATCATCCAAATTCAGTACCCTGTCCCTGCCTTCTCCCCATATCCCTTGATCCCTTTAGCCACAAGAAGTATATCCAAATCTTTCTTCAATATATTTAAAAACTGGCCTCCACCGCCCTCTGTGGCAGAGAATTCCATAGGTTCACCACTCTCTGGGTGAAGAAATTCCTCCTCAATTCAGTCCTAAATGGCTTACCCCTTATCCTTAGACTATGACCCCTGGTTCTGGACTCCCCGGCCATCAGAAACATCCTTTCTGCATCTAATATGTCCAGACCTGACAGAATTTTATACGTTTCGATGAGATCTCCTCTCAATCTTCTAAACTCCAGTGAGTATAAGCCCAATTGACACAATCTCTCCTCCTACGTCATTCCTGCCATCCCAGGTATCAGCCTGGTGAATCTTTGCTGCACTCCTTCCATGGCAAGAACGTCCTTCCTCAGGTAAGGAAACCGAAACTGCACACAATACTCAAGGTGCGGTCACACCAAGGCCCTGTACAACTGCAGCAAGTTATCCTTGTTCTTGTACTCAAACCCTCTTGCTACAAAGGCCAACATACCATTTGCCTTCTTAACCGCCTGCTGCACCTTCATGCTTAGCTTCAGCGACTGGCGCACAAGAACACCCATGTCTCTTTGCACTTCCCCTACTCCCAATCTATTGCCATTCAAATAATAATCTGCCTTCCTGTTTTTGGCATCAAAGTGGATAACCTCACATTTATCCACATTAAAGTGCATTTGCCATGTTTATGCCCAATCCCCCAAACTGTCCAAATCGTACTAGAATTTCATGACATCCTCCTCACAGCATACCCTCCCACCCAACTTTGTGTCGTCAGCAAATTTGGAGATATTACATCCAATTCCCTCATCCAGCTCATTAATATATATTGTGAATAGCTGGGGTCCTAGGACCGACCTTGCGGTGCCCCACTAGTCACTGCCTGCCACCCGGAAAACGACCGGTTTATTCCAACGCTTTACTTTCTGTCCGCCAACCAGTTCTCTATCCAAGTCAATACCTTGCCCCCAATCCCATGTGCCTTAATTTTGCACGCTAACCTCTTATGCAGGACTTTATCGAAAGCCTTCTGAAAGTCAAAATACACCACATCCACTGGTTGTCCCTTATCTATTTTACCAGTTACATCCTCATAAAATTCCAGTAGGTTAGTCAAGCATGATTTACCTTTTGTAAATCCATGTTGACTTTGTCCGATCCTGTCAATGCTTTCCAAGTGCTCTGCTCTTACATCTTTTATATTGGACTCTAGCATTTTCCTCACTACCGATGTCAAGCCTATAATTCCCCGCTTTTTATCTGTCACCTTTTTTGAATAGTGAGTTAACATTAGCTACCCTCCAATCCATGGGTACTGTTCCAGAGTCTATTGAGTTCTGGAAGATAACCAGCAATGCACCTACTATTTCTAGGGCCAGTTTCTTAAGTAACCTGGGATGTAGATTATCAGGCCCTGGGAATTTATCGGCCTTCAGTCCCATCAATTTACCTAACACCATTTCCCTACAAATAATGATTTCTTTCAGTTCCACCCTTTCATCAGACCCTATGATCTGCAGTATTTCTGGGAGGTTATGTGTGTCCTCCTTTGTGAAGACAGAACCAAAATATGTATTTAGTTGGTCACCATTTCTTTGTTCCCCATTACAAATTCCCCCTATTCTGTCTGCAAGGGACATATGCTTGACTTCACCAATCTTATTCTCCTACCTTCATATGTAATCATATTGTACACTACAAATAGCAAAGGACCCAGTGCCGATTCTTGGAGTACACCACTGGACACGGGCTTCCAGTCACAAAAACAACCTTCGACCATTTCCCTATGCCTCATGCCACTAAGCCAATTTTGCATCCAATATGCCAAATTGCCCTGGATCCCATGGGCTCTTACATTCTTGAGCAGTCTCCCATGTGGGACATTTTCCAAAGCCTTACTGAAGTTCTCGTAGACTACATCAACTACACTACCCTCATCCACACACCTAGTCACACCCTCGAAAAGTTCAATCATATTGTTCAGACATGATCTCGCCCTCACAAAGCCATGCTGGCTATTTTTGATTAATCCTTGCCTCTCCAATTGGAGAATAATTCTGCCCCTCAGAATTTTTTCCAGTAATTACCCTACCACTGATTTTGGGCTCACTGGCCTCTTATTCCCTTATTTATCCCTACTACTTTTTGAACAATGGTACTACGTTAGTTGGTTTCCAGTCCTCAGGCACATCCCCTGTGGCCAGACAGGTTCTGAACGTTTGTATCAGAAACCCCTGTAATCTCCTCCTTTGAATCCCACAGCAGCCTGGGATACATCTCGTCAGGGCATGGAGATTTATGCAATTTTATGTCCGTTTAAACCGATAGCACCTCTTCACTCTCAATACTAATTTGTTCAAGTATATCACAAACACCTGACTGATTCCTATGCCTACATCACACTTCTCCATAGTGAACACAGATGCAAAATATTCATTTAAAACCACAACTACATCTTGCGGCTCTGTACGCAGATTGCCACTTGGTCCATAATGGGCCCTACTCATTCCCTGGCTATCCCCTTCCATTTAATATAATTATAAAACACCTTGGGATTCTCCTTTATTCTGCCCGCCAGTGTTATTTCATGCCCCCTACTCGCTCTCCTTATTTCTTTTTTTCTGTAGCCCCCTGTCCTTTCTATACTCCTCTAGAGCTTCCACTGTTTTTAGTCCTTTGTATCCACCTAAATCCCCCCTTTTTTCCTAATCCATTTCTGTATATCGCTTGACATCCAAGATTCATTGGGCGTTTTGATCACACCCTTGACCTTTAAGGGATCATGTTGGCGTTGTACTCTCTTTATTTCCTTTCTGAAATACTCCCATTCCTCTGATGTGGATTTTTCCTACAAGTAGCTGATACAAGTCCACTTTGGACAGATCCTGCCTTTTCATATTTAAATCGGCCTTCCCCCAATTTAGAATCTTTATTTCCGGTCCAACTTCCTCCATTTCCATGACTACCTTGAATCTCACCGAATTATAGTCACTGTCACCAAAATGCACTCCTACTAACACTTCGACCACTTGCCTGGCTACATTCCCTAGAATTAGCTCCAGTTACTGCCCCCTCTCTTGGTGGACGTTCTACATACTGGCTCAAAAAGCTCTCCTGGATGCACTTTAAGTAATCTGCACCCTCCAAGCCTTGCACACTCGGACTATCCAAGTTAATATTGGGTAAGCTGAAACCCCCTACTATTATTGCCCTAATATTTCTACATTTTTCTGAGATTTGCCTACATATCTGTTCCTCTATCGCCCCCTGAGTGTTTGGGGCATATAGTACACTCCCAGCAAAGTGCTTGCACCCTTCTTGTTTATAAGTTCTACCCATATTGCCTCATTAGAGGAACCTGCTAAGATGTCATCCCTCCATACAGCAGTAATTGACTCCTTGATTTAAATTGCGGCAACCCCTCCTCTTTTACACCCCCCTCTGTCTCGCCTGAAAATTCTGTAACCCGGAATATTGAGCTGACAGTCCTGCCCCTCCCTCAACCATGTCTCTGTGATAGCAACAATATCCTACCCCCAAGTGTTCATCCACACCTTCAATTCAGCTGCGCTACTCGCAAGGCTCCTTGTATTAATATAAATGACATCCAGTCTTGCCATACTCCCTTGTGCCATTACACATTTGCTCTGCCTTACAAGCTGACTTTTTTTATCCTCTATATTTGGCTGTGCAGCATCCGCTTCTATGGCTGCACTCCGTATCCCATCCTCCTGTCAAGTTAATATAAGCCACCCCCCGCAACAGTACTAGCAACCCTCCCCACAAGGATGTTGGTCCCATTCCGGCTCAGGAGCAACCCGACCGACTTGTACAAGTCCCTCCTTCCCCAGAAGCAGAACCAGTGATCCAGGAAAATTAAGCCCTCCCTCCTGCACCAACTCATTTGCCACGCATTCATCAGCTCTTTCCTCCCATTCCTATACTCACTAGCATGTGGAACCGGGAGTAATCCAGAGATTACAAACTTTGAGGTCCTGCTCTTCAATCTGCTACCTAGCTCCCTAAATTCTTGCTGCAGGATATCATCACTCTTCCTTCCCATGTCCTTGGCACCAATGTGAACCACGACCTCTGACTGCTCACGCTCCCCCTTCAGAATGCCCTACAGCCGTTGACCCTGACACCGGGGAGGCAACATACCATCCTGGAGTCACGTCTGCGGCCACAGAAAAGTTTATCTGTTCCCCTTACGTTAGAATGACCTATCAGTATTGCTCTCCCAATCTTTTTCCTCCCCATCTGTGCAGCTGAGCCACTCGTAGTGCCACGGAATTGACTCTTGCTGCATACCCGAGAAACCATCTCCCCCATCAGTATCCAAAACAGAAAATCTGTTGGTGAGGGAGATGAACACAGGGGACACCTGCACTACCTTCTAGTTCTTTTACTCTGTCGGGCGGTCACCCATTCCCTGTCTGCCTGTGCACTGTTTACCTGCGGTGTGACGACCTCGTTAAACGTGCTATCCACGATGATCTCAGCTTTGCGGATGCTCCACAGTGGCTCCAGCCACAGCTCCAGCTCCGAAACGTGGATTTCGTGTAGCTGCAGCTGGAGACACTTCCTGCACATGTGTTTGCCTTGGACACCGAAAGTGCTCCTGACTTCCCACATCGCACAAGTGAAGCACTCCATGCTGCCAAGCAGCCCTGCCATGTCCTCCCCTTAATTTACTCCATTTACTTCGTTTAAATTAAAGACTATTAAATACAATAGGGAGCTTACTGCTATTTAAACACAACTTTCTCTAAACTAGAGACCTTACTTTTACTTTACCGACTGGACTGTAGAAATACTCACCTGGTCCTTCTTACTAATCAGCTCCTTGACGGGTTGTGATGTCACTTCAGCGGTTTCGGCGATGTTGTTGTTTGACTGCTCCCACTCTCAGACTCTTTCATTGGCGTAAAGTAAGAACCAATTCTTAAAGGGTGAAAAGTTAGGAAAAACAGAGGCGAAGCAAGGGAGCTCCTCCTTCCACACTTCACCTAAAACCCTGACTCACCCAACCCGCAGCACTCTGTTTAAACCGCACTCAGTGCAAAATCACACTACAAAGCCTGTTTATAGAGGTGCCTAACTGTAAGCGTATAAACATTTAGTTCTAAATTAACCTCATAACTACCCAATAATAAGTACTTTTCTATGGCCCATTCGGGAGAGTGCGGCGTTGAATCCTTAAAGCAATCGTTTCCAACATAGTCATAGAGTTATAACGGTACAGAAGGAGGCCATTCGGCCCATCGTGTCCTTGCCGGCTCTACATAGATCAATCCAGTCAGTCCTATTCCCCCGCTCTTTCCCCGTACAACTGCAACATTATTTCCCTCAAGTGCCTATTCAGTCTCCGTTTGAAGAAATTGAGTGTCTCCGCTTCCAACCTCTTCTATCGGCAGCGACTTCCAGGTCATCATCACTCGCTGCGTAAACACGTTTTTCCTCACATCCCCCCTGTATCTTTTGCCCAAAAGGTTAAATATGTGTTGCCTAGTCCTTATACCATCAACTATTGGGAAGAGACCTTCACCGTATAGCCTATCCAAACCTGTCATAATCTTGTACACATCGTCACCCATCAACCTCCTTTGCTCTAATAATAACAAATCCAGCTTCTCCAACCTGTCCTTGTAACGAAGATACCCCATCCTAGGTAAACATCCTCTGCACCCTATCAAGGAGTTTCAGAACCTTCTTAGAAACATACAAACATAGAAACATAGAAGACAGGCGCAGTAGTAGGACATTCAACACCTCGAGCCTGTTCCACCATTTATGGAGATCATGGCTGATCATCCGAATTCAGTACCCGATCCCTGCTTTCTGTGCTATCCCTTGATCCCATTAGCCTTAAGAAATATATCTAATACCTTCTTGAATATATTTAATAGTTTGGCCTCAACAGCCTTCTGTGGTAGAGAATTCCACATGTTCACCACTCTCTGGGTGAAGAAATTTCTCCTCAACTCAGTCTTAGATGGCTTACCCCTTATTCTTATACTGTGACCCCTGGTTCTGGAATCCCCGACATCGAGAACAGCCTTGCTGCATCTAGTCTGTCTAGTCCTGTTAGAATTTTATAATTTCAATGAGACCCCCTCTTATTATTCAAAACTCTAGCGAAAATAAGCCTAATCGACCCAATCCCCAACATGTGTCATTCCTGCCATCCCAGGTATCAGTCTGGTGAATCATCGTTGCACACCCTCCATGGCAGAAACATCCTTCCTCAGATAATGCGACCAAAGCAGCACACAATACTCAAGGTGTGGTCTCACCAAGGCTCTGTACAACAGCAGCAAGGCATCCTTTTTCCTGTACTCAAAACCTCTCGCTACGAAGGCCAACACACCATTTGCCTACTTAACCGCCTGCTGCACCTGCATGCATTCCTTCAGCGACTGGTGCACAAGGACACACAGGTCTCGTTACACTTCCCCTTCTCCCAATCTATTGCCGTTCAGATAATAATCTGTCTTCCTGTTTTTGCCACCAAAGTGGATAACCTCTCATTTACCCACATTATACTGCATCTGACATGCATCTTCCCAATCACCCAACCTGTCCATATCATACTGGAGTTCCTCTGCATCCTCCTCACAGCACACAGGCCCACCAAGCTTTGTGTCATCAGCAAACTTGCAGATATTACATTTAGTTCCCTCTTCTAGATCATTAATATATATTGCAAAAAGCTGGGGTGCTAGGACCGATCCATGCGGTACCTTCACTAGTCACTGCCTGCCACTCTGATAAAGACCTGTTTATTCCAACTCTTTGCTTCCTTTCTGTCAACCAGTACTCTATCCAATTTAATACCTTACCCCCAATGCCATGTGGTTTAACTTAGCACGCCGATCTCTTATGCAGGACTTATAGAAAGCCTTCCAAAAGTCGACATGCACCACATCCACTGGTTCTCCCTAATCTATTCTACCATTTACATCCGCAAAAAATTCCAGTAGGTTAGCCAAGCATGTTTTACCTTTTGTAAATCCATGTTGACGTTTTCTGATCATCTCACTATTTTCAAACTGCTAGTGTGGAAAATGCTAGAATTCAATATAAAAGATGTAATAGCAGAGCACTTGGAAAACAGTGACAGGATCGGACAAAGTCGACATGGATTTACAGAAGGGAAATGGTGCTTGACTAATCTACTGGAATTTTTTGACGATGTAACTAATAAAATAGATAAGGGAGAACCAGGTGATGTGGTGTATTTGGACTTTCAAAAGGGTTTCGATAAGATCCTGCATAAGAGGGTAGCGTGTAAAGTTAAGACACATGGGATTGGGGGCAAGTTATTGAATTTATAGAGAACTGATTGGAAGACAGAAACCAAAGAGTTGGAATAAATGGTTCTTTTTCCGAGTGGCAGGCAGTGACTAGTAGTGTACCGCAGGGATTGGTCCTTGGCCCCCAGCTTTTCACGATAAGTATTAATGACCTAGACGAGGGAACTAGATGCAATATCTCCAAGTTTGCAGACGACACAAAGCTGGGTGGGCGTGTCTGCTGTGAGGAGGATGCCGGGAAACTCCAGTATGATTTGGACAGGTTGGGTGATTGGGCAGAAGCATGGCAGATGCAATGTAATGTGGATGAATGCGAGGTTACCCACTTTGGTGTCTGAAACAGGAAGGTTGATTATTATCTGAATGGCAATAGACTTGTGCACCAGTCGCTGAAGGTAAGCATGCAGGTGCAGCAGGCGGTTAAGAAGGCCAATGGTATGCTGGCCTTCGTAGTGAGAGGGTTTGAGTACAGGAACAAGGATGTCTTGCTGCAGTTGTACAGGGCCTTTGTGAGACAACATCTTGTGTATTGTGTGCAGTTTTTGTCACCTTATCTGAGGAAGGATGTTCTTGCCATGGAGGGAGTGCAGCGAAGATTTACCAGGCTGATACCTGGGATGGTAGGAATGACGTATGGTGAGGGATTGGGTCGATTACGATTATACTCGTTGGATATTAGATGAATGAAAGGGGATCTCATTGAAACTTATAAAATTCTGACAGGACTGGACAGGCTAGATGCAGGAAGGATGTTCCCGGTGGTCGGGAATCCAGAACCAGTGGTCACAGTCTAAGGATAAGGGGTAAGCAATTTAGGACAGGGATGAGGAGGAATTTCTTCACCCAGAGAGTGGTGAACCTGTGGAATTCTCTACCACAGAAGGCCGTAGAGCCCAATTCATTACATATATTCAAGAAGGAGTTGGGTATATTTCTTAAGGCCAAAGTGATTAAGAGATTGGGGAGAAAGCAGGGACAGGGTACTGATTTTGGATGATTAGCCATGATCTCATTGAATGGCGGAGCAGGCTCGAGGGGCCGAATGGCCTACTCCTGCTTCAATCATCTATGTTTCTGTGCTTTGCTAACCACACTCCCAATATGTCCTGCCACCTTCAGGGATGTATGTGCATTAATTCCCAGCTCCATCTCCCCCTGAACACTCTTTGGAATTGTGCCATTAAGTGTATATTGCCTCTCCCTGGTCTTTCTGCCAAAATGCATCACCTCACACTTCTCTGTATTAAATTCCATCGGCCACTTGTCTTCCCATTCTGCTAGCCTATCTATGACCTGTTGCTGTCTATTGGTGTCATCCTCATTGTTTGTCACGCCTCCAAGTTTGCAGTCATCGGCAAATTTAGACATGCTACTCTGTATTCCAACTTGCATTTCATTTATACATTTCAAAAAAGCAGCGGCCTCAACAAAGACCCTCAGGAAATAACACTGTCTACGATTCTCCAGTCTGCAAAGCAGCCAATTACTACAACTCGCTATTTTCTGTCCTTAAACAAATTCCTTATCCAACATGTCTGTACCATGAGGCGCAATTTTGTTAACCAGCCTTCTATGTGGTACTTTGTCAAAAGCCTTACTAAAATCCATGTAGACAGCATCTATTGCATTCCCTTCATCAATCCGCCCTGTTACTTCATCAAAAAATTCAATTGAATTAGTCAAACTCGATCTGCCTTTTACAAATTCGTGCTGGCTTTAATTCACTAGCTTAAAGCTCTCCAAGTGTGGGTTAATATTTCCCTTGACTACAGTGCGCTTGCTCGGCACCCCATCCACTTTGTTAAACATCCATTCTTTATGAGGGCAGCGAGTTGTTCCAACATCTGAGGCTCCACAAGCATTGAATTGGCCCGGAGCTGGTCTTCATCTCACGGACTGCTCAACAACTCAGCTCACAGCAGCCTCCGACTGACGGGATCGTGTGACGTCACAATGCAGAGCGAGCACTCACAGCTCTTGTTCCTGTTTGACGCCCTGTCGTTCATCCATCTCACTTACTTATTCAGAGATCGGATTTTGGGCTGGTCACTAAACCTTCACAAATGCTTCTTTGCTGCAGTTTTTTTAAATGTTTACCAGAAAGATGAGCTGAAACCTCCCGAAAGGAAGTCGACAGCAGCATCGGAAGCAGAGAGCGGGCATCAGACACACAGAGGGACACAATCAAAAACGGATGAGGGTAAGTTACAGGTAAGTAGTTAGTTTATTGGGTAGCGCTTTTGGTAATTATTGTAAGTAGTTAGGTTTTTGGTTAGTGAATTTCGTGGTTAGAATTTGTTTTTCTGGTGTTAGGAGAAATGCCTTCACTCATAGGTTGGTGTATCGTTGGAATTATCCACCCCAGGGGACTGTGGATGCTCAGTCCTTGAGTAAATTCAAGACAGAGTTCGATAGAATTTTGGATATTAAGGGGATCAATGGAAACCTGGATAGTGCAAGAAAGTGGAGTTGAGGTAGAAGATTAGCCATGATCTTATTCAATGGAGGAGCAGGCTCGTGGATCCAAATGGCTTACCTTGCTCCTATTTCTTATATGTTCTTAGAAGGACAGTTATAGGTTAAATTGGATTGTTCTTTCAAAGAGCCGGCACTGTCATGATGGAGCCAAATGTCCCTGTTGTGATTTAAGATTCTATGATTATATGTTTTTAATCACTTCATAATGTTAATGGTCTCCCTGAGGTCGCCTCTTAGTCTCCTATTTCCATAAGGGAAGAGCCCAAGGAGTACCCATGTATTCCTTCTCAATGCCCCTGTCACACTTCTGTGCTGTGCCCTGCTTTCATCTCCTCACCCACAGTTGTATCAGGTGCACAGACTTCAGTACATACTTGGAGCACAAAAGGAGATTACTTTAATTCGAGCCAATTAATGTTAGCATTAAGAAAGTAAGGAACTCAGTCCTTCTATCCTTGATGTCATTAGCATGGTGACCCAGACATGTAGCTCAGTGGTATAGGAGCCTAAATTGCATCTCCAAGCATTTTCTTTAACCACATATGCTGAATGTTGCTTTATGAGGGCAGCAGGTTGCAACAGCTGAGGCTCCCGAAAAATTCCGTGGGCCGGAGCTGCTCTTCACCCACAGTCACAGACTGGCCAGATTGTGTGACGTCACAATGCTGGGCGAGCATCCACAGCTCTAGTTCCTGTTTGACGCCCTGTGGTTCTTCCATCTCACTTTCTGATTCAGAGATCGGATTTCACCTTGGACACTGAACCTTGGTCATTGCATTTATGCCGCAGACCTGTTTTTGAACTGTTCAAAGAGGAGCAGAAACATTGTGAACAAAAAACTACTTTAAAAGCTGTGAGCCATCGGCACTGCTGGGCAGCTGGCTCTCTGTCAGAGATAATATTTTTAAAATTACAGGCATAATTTGCTTGGCGAGGCTTAAGGTTAGAACACGTGATCTTAATACATCAAAGCACGCACTCTACTATTGAGTTATATCCCCACTGACAGCTAAGCACGCACACATTGGACAGAGAAAGGAGCACTGCTCTCTGGAGGCTGCTGTCTGCTTCTTGGAGCGCCTCTCCCGCAGACTGATCGCCTCCAATCATTGAATTACAACAGTGCAGGAGTTAATCTCAGGCTCCCAGAAACAGCTCAGTTCAACGGGTGATGCCAGAATATGTGACTGTGTCCATGGCGAGCGAGCAGTCCCTCTTGTTCCTCATTGACTCCCTGTGATTGCTCCTCTCATTTTCTGAATCACAGTTCAAATTTCAGCCCAGTCTCCAGATCTGGCTTTTACAAGGCCGCTGACCGCTGCTCCAAACAAAGTTTGTAATTTTACCTTTGGACGCTAGTGTATCATGGGAGATATCGGATTAAGCCCCCTTAGTGGAGATGTTTGGACGTGAAAGAGGGCGTAAGGTATGGTTTTGCCATCCTTTTTCAGTCGAAAGAAAAAGAAAATCTGCCATTTCAGGAACGCAGGACACACTTTACAGCCAAGGAAGTACGTTTGAAGTGCAATCACTGTTGCAATTTCAGAAACGCGGCATCCAATTTGTTCACAGCAGTGTCCCACCAAGAGCAATGCAACAATGTCGAGATGATCTGTTTTAGTGATGTTGGTTGACAGATAAACATTGTCCAGGACACCGGGGAGAACTCCCCTGCGCTTTATCAAATAGTGCAATGGGATATTTTATGTCTACTTGAGAGGGTAAGCAGGGATTCGGTTTAACGTCTCAGCCAACTTTTGTCCGTATCTGAGCAAGGATATACATGCATTAGGAGTGGTGCAACGAACGTTCAATAGATTCACTTCTGGGATGAGAAAGTTGTCCTCTAAGGAGAGAATGTGTTGATTGTGCCTGTACTCACTGGTTTTCAGATGAATGAGAGATGACCTTATTGACACATATAAGATTCTGAGGGTGATTGACAGGGTAGATGCTGAAAGGTTGTTTCCCCTGGCTAGAGGTTCTAGACCTAGGGGGCATCGACTCAGGATAAGTGGTTGACCATTTAAGACTGAGATGAGGAGGAATATCTTCATTCAGAGGGTTAAGAATCGTTGGAATTCTCTACCCCAGGGGGCTGTGGATGCTGATTCGTTGAGCATACTCAAGGCTGAGACAGGTTGATTTTTGCATTCTAGGGGAATCAAGGAATATATATCGTCTCATAGGCCTCGTTCTCAATTTTATTTTGATTACGTTCCTGTGAAACGCCTTGGACCGTTTTACTATGTTAAGGAAAGGATATAAATGCAAGTTGTTGTTATTGAACTTTCCAAACTCATGGGACCTTGTAGTAAATACACAAACACCACTACTGTATTAATAGACTTCTGTGGAACTGTAATGTATTTATTCCGATATTGAAACCATTCCATTGCTGTACGATCAAACACGTATGATCTTATAATAGCCTCCAATCCCGTGGTTAATAGATTATTCAAATTAATGGACTGGGGGCCAAGTTTGCATTTTATGCCCGGCTACGCAGAGTCAGTGGTTCAGTCACAATTATTTCAAGGAACATGGAAAAAAGGATGGAATTTAAACTTTAGTTGTACAAATCCTTGGTCAGATTCGGCCTGGAAAACTGCGGTCAGTTCTGGGCACCGCTCTTCAGAAAGGAGTCATTGACCTTGGAGGGGGTGCAGCGCAGATTCACCAGAATGTTACCGGGGCTTAGTGGGTTAAATTCTGAGGATAGGTTGGATTGACTTGGATTGTTTTCCCTTGAGTATAGGAGATTACTGTGTAAATTAATCAAGATTCTTAAAATGTTTAAACTCTCTGATAGGTTGGATAAAGATAAATTATTTCTTCTGGTATAGAAATCTATAACAATGTAATCTTAAAATTAGAGGTAGGCCGCTCAGCAGCTAATTCAGGAACACATTTGCACACGAAGTTTTGTAGAAATTTAGAAGTTTGCCCGCAGAAAGGCTCTGTGCTGGGGGACAATAGGAGATTTGGAGAGAGGGATTGAAATGTTTTGTTAGGTCAGGGTATTAAATGATTAGGTGCAATCCGGGTAAACGGAGTTGAGGTTCAGACCAGCCAGGATCTCATTCCATACAGAAGGCCCGAGGGGCTGAATGGCCTGCTCCTGGTAACCATGTTCCAAAATGGTCCTTTAAATTACATAAAAAGTGAACTAAAAACCAGGAGTGAGGTCAGACATGTCTCACAGAATTCATTTCTATAGATGGCTATTTGCAAACACAAAGTCTCTCTTTCTAATATTTTAATTGATGAAATGCTGATGACCATCGCATTGTCCGGCAGTGTTGAGATGGACGTGCCTGGTGTCCTAGATCTTCACCGCTGCATAGAGGATGGAGTCCTCACTGACGGTTTGGACAGTGTCTCGCTGACTCTGAAATGAACAGTAGAATTGGTCAGAAATGCAATCGATCATCCTACACTCTGGAAACAGTTCAGCACAATTCTTTGGCAAGATGCTCCGCGGCAGCAGCTGAAAAATGTCAAAAGCGGCGTTGTTCCAGTGAACAGTAGTAAACGTGGATCATTGTCCTGCTCTAAAGGGTATTAGCTGTCTGCTAACGGTTACATTGGCAGATTAAGATAATGCTGTTTATTTACATACAAGAAGGGACTCTCGAGCAGCAGCAGGTTGACAGGAAATGATGGAAACTGAGAGCGGTAGGAACTTTCTACTTGATCAGAGGCACTGAAGGGGTGATAAGGGTTCGGCCGATCACATTGACTTCGATGGAAAGGGACATCGGTAAGGTGTAAAATGGGCGGCTGAATCCAGGTCACAGCCCCGAGACCGGAGAAGCAGCGGACCTGCGCGGGAGCAGCCCGAGGCGGGAGAGCTTGAAGGCTTAAAAGGGAGCAGTCAGAGGCACCGAGGCCCACAGCCACGAGACCGGAGAAGCAGCGGACATGCGCGGGAGCAGCCCGAGGCGGGAGAGCTTGAAGGCTTAAAAGGGAGCAGTCAGAGGCACCGAGGCCCACAGCCCCGAGACCGGAGAAGCAGCGGACCTGCGCGGGAGCAGCCCGAGGCAGGAGAGCTTGAAGGCTTAAACGGGAGCAGTCAGAGGCACCGAGGCCCACAGCCCCGAGACCGGAGAAGCAGCGGACCTGCGCGGGAGCAGCCCGAGGCGGGAGAGCTTGAAGGCTTAAAAGGGAGCAGTCAGAGGCACCGAGGCCCACAGCCTCGAGACCGGAGAAGCAGCGGAACTGCGCGGGAGCAGCCCGAGGCGGGAGAGCTTGAAGGCTTAAAAGGGAGCAGACTGAGGCATACCAATCCAGGTTCCAGG
The DNA here is from genome assembly GCF_052327205.1 of Somniosus microcephalus. Lineage (NCBI taxonomy): Eukaryota > Metazoa > Chordata > Chondrichthyes > Squaliformes > Somniosidae > Somniosus > Somniosus microcephalus. Next base: position 46,262,672 of record NW_028225184.1, on the reverse strand, counting down.
AGAGAGGTAAAAGGTAATCCAAGTGTGATGTCACCAGGGAGCAGGTAAGTGATTGGTTGGTGAGTATTTCTCTCTTTTCAATACAAGCTTGAATTCTGTGGTGTTAAATTTCTGTGTTGTAGTGGGGATAGTTGGTAATTAAAGCACCCTAGAGTATACCTGTAATTGGGGTATTGAATAAATGTTTACATTAATTAAAGGAGTATGTCATGGCAGGAGAGTTCAGACCCGTGTTCTGCTTCTCTTGCTCCGTGTGGGAAGTCAGGGATGCTGCCAGTGTCCCTGGCGACCATGTGTGTGGGAAATGCATCCAGCTGCAGCTACTTGTAGACCGCATTGCGGCGCTCGAGCTGCGGGTGGATGAATTTTGGAGCATGCGCGATGCTGAGAGGGTCGTGGATAGCACGTTTAGCTAGTTGTTCACGCCTCAGGGTAGGGCAGCACAGAGGGTGACCATCAGGCGGAGCAACAACGGCAGGCAGGTAGTGCAGGGACCCCCTGCGGACATCCCCCTTTCAAACAGGTATACCAAGTTGGATACTGTTGAGGGGGATGACTCACCAGGGGAAGGCAGCAGCAGCCAGCTTCCTGGCACCAGGGACACTTCTGCTGCTCAGGAAGGGAGGAAAAAGAGTGGTAGAGCAATAGTGGTAGGGGATTCTATCGTAAGGGGAACAGATAGGCGTTTCTGTGGCCGCAAACGTGACTCCAGGATGGTTTGTTGCCTCCCTGGGGCCAGGGTCAGGGATGTCACTGAGCGGCTACAGGGCATTCTTAAGGGGGAGGGTGAGCAGGCAGAGGTCGTGGTCCACATTGGGACCAACGACATAGGTAGGAAGGGGGATGAGGTCCTGCATCAATAATTTAGGGAGCTAGGTAACAGATTAAAGAGCATGACCTCAAAGGTTGTAATCTCTGGATTACTCCCAGTGCCACGTGCTAGTGAGTATAGGAATGGGAGGATAGAGCAGATGAATGCGTGGCTAAAGAGTTGCTGTAGGGGGGAGGGTTTTACTTTCCTGGATCACTGGGCCTGCTTCTGGGAAAGGTGGGACTTATACAAGTCGGACGGGTTGCATCTGAACCAGAGCGGGACAAATATCCTTGCGGGGAGGTTTGCTAGCACTGTTGGGGGGGGGGTTAAACTAACTTGGCAGGGGGATGGGATACAGAGGGGAGCTGAAATAGGGGGTGATGTGCTGTCAATTATAGAGAAAAAAACAAGTCAGCTTGGTAGACAGGGCAAATATATAAGGGCAAGGCTGGATGGCATCTATTTTAATGCAAGGAGTCTTGCAAATAAGGTGGATGAACTGAAGGTGTTGATAAACACATGGGAGTACGATATTGTTGCTATCACGGAGACGCGGTTGAGGGAGGGGCAGGACTGGCAGCTCAATATTCCGGGGTACAGAATCTTCAGGCGAGACAGAGCGGGTTGTATAAGAGGAGGGGGTGTCGCAATGTTAATTACGGAGTCAATTACTGCAGTAAGGAGGGATGATATATTAGCAGGTTCCTCTAATGAGGCCATATGGGTGGAGCTTAAAAACAAAAAGAGGGCAAGCACTTTGATGGGAGTGTACTATAGGCCTCCAAACAGTCAGGGGGAGATAGAGGAACAGATATGTAAGCAAATCTCAGAGAAATGTGCAAATAATAGGGTAATAATAATGGGGGATTTCAACTTCCCCAATATTAACTGGGATAGCCAGAGTGTGAAAGGCTCAGAGGGTGTAGAATTCTTAAAGTGCATCCAGGAGAGCTTTTTGAGCCAGCATGTAGAAAGTCCTACAAGAGAGGGGGCGGTACTGGACCTAATTCTAGGGAATGTGGCCGGCCAAGTCGAAAAAGTGCTAGTAGGTGAGCACTTTGGTGACAGTGACCATAATATGGTAAGATTTAAGCTGGTCATGGAAAAGGAAAGGGATGGGCCGGAAATAAATGTTCTAAATTGGGGGAAGGCCGATTTTAATAGGATAAGGCAGGAGCTGGCCAAAATGGATTGGGATCAGCTACTTGTCGGAAAATCCGCATCAGAGCAATGGGAGGCTTTCAGAAGGGAGATTGAGATCATACAATGGCAACATGTTCCCGTAAAGGTCAAGGGTGGTTCCAAAAAACACAGGGAACCTTGGATGTCAGGGGATATACGAGAATGGATTAGGAAAAAAAGGAAGGCTTTTGACAGATACAAAAGGATAAAGACGGAGGAAGCCCTAGAGGAGTACATAAAGTGCAGGGGGATACTTAAAAAAGAAATTCGGAGATCAAGGAGGGGCCATGAAATAACACTGGTGAGCCAAATAAAGGAAAATCCTAAGATGTTTTATAAGTATAATAAGGGTCAGAGGATAACTAGGGAAAAAATAGGGCCCATTAGGAACAAAAGTGGCAATCTGTGAGTGGAGCCGGAAGATGTAGGAGAGGATCTAAATGAATTTTTTGCATCTGTTTTCACTATGGAGAAGGACGATGTAGACATAGAAATAGGGCGGGGGATCTGTGATATGCTTGAACATATTCACATCGAGAGGGAGGAGGTATTGGTGGTTTTAGCTGGCCAAAAATGGATAAATCCCCAGGCCCGGGTGAAATGTATCCCAGACTGCTGTGTGAGGCAAAGGAAGAGATTGCGGGGACTCTAACACATTTATTCAGGACCTCTCTGGCCACAGGGGATGTGCCAGAGGACTGGAGAACCGCTAATGTAGTACCATTATTCAAGAAGGGAAGTAGGGAAAAACCTGGGAACTACAGGCCAGTGAACCTAACATCAGTGGTAGGAAAATTATTGGAAAAAATTCTGAGGGACAAAATTTGTCTCCACTTGGAGAGGCAAGGATTAATCAGGGATAGTCAACATGGCTTTGTCAAGGGAAGATCAGGTCTGACTAATTTGATTGAATTTTTTGAGGGGGTGACTAGGTGTGTGGATGAGGGTAACACAGTGGATGTGGTATATATGGATTTCATTAAGGACTTCGATAAAGTCCCACACAGGAGACTGGTGAAGAAGTTAAGAGCCCATGGAATCCAGGGTGCCTTGGCACATTGGATACAAAACTGGCTTAGTGACAGAAGGCAGAGGGTGATGGTCGAAGGTTGTTTTTGTGACTGGAAGCATGTGGCCAGTGGGGTACCACAGGGATCGGTGCTGGGTCCCTTGCTGTTTGTGGTCTACATTAATGACCTGGATATGAATGTAAAAGGTATGATCAGTAAGTTCGCGGATTATACAACAAATTGGTAGGGTGGTAAATAGCGAGGAGGGTAGCCTCTGTCTGCAGGACGATATAGATGGGTTGGTCAGATGGGCGAAACAGTGGCAAATGGAATTTAACCCGGAAAAGTGCGAGGTGATGCACTTTGGGGGGACTAACAAGGCAAGGGAATACACAATGAATGGTAAGACCCCAGGCAAGACGGAGGGTCAGAGGGATCTGGGTGTGCAAGTACACAGATCCCTGAAGGTGGCGGAACAGGTGGATAAGGTGGTAAAAAAGGCATATGGGATACTTGCCTTCATTAGCCGAGGCATTGAATATAAGAGCAAGGAGGTTATGATGGAACTGTATAAAGCACTGGTTAGGCCACAGCTGGAATACTGTGTGCAGTTCTGGTCGCCACACTACAGGAAGGATGTGATCGCGTTGGAGAGGGTACAGAGGAGGTTCACCAGGATGTTACCGGGGCTGGAGCACTTCAGCTATGAAGAGAGACTGGGCAGATTGGGTTTGTTTTCCTTGGAGCAGAGGAGGCTGAGGGGGGACATGATTGAGGTGTACAAAATTATGAGGGGCATAGATAGGATGGATGCTGAGGAGCTTTTTCCCTTAGTAGAGGGGTCAATAACTAGGGGGCATAGATTCAAGGTAAAGGGCGGGAGGTTTATAGGGGATTTGAGAAAGAACTTTTTCACCCAGAGGGTGGTTGGAGTCTGGAACTCACTGCCTGAAAGGGTTGTGGAGGCACGAACCCTCACAACATTTAAGAAGCATTTGGATGAGCACTTGAAATGCCATAGCATACAAGGCTAAGGACCAAATGCTGGAATATGGGATTAGATCAGACAGGGCTTGATGGCCGGCGCGGACACGATGGGCCGAAAGGCCTCTATCCGTGCTGTATAACTCTATGACTCTATGACTATGACTGTTTAAAGCCCACTCTAAGCCAAAAGTTCGAGCGCCTACTTCTGACATCCTCGGAAAATGAACGGACAACTTAACTTTCCAGGTGGGATACTAGAATGTGGTGTATATTGGTTCAGTGGGAGAAGTAGAAAATGGTATTTTTTATATCACAATGCTCTGCATATTCCACACATTAATCAACAGTTAAACTGTAACTGCTGTACACTGTCTGAATTCCATTGTACAGGACTTTATTTGCAGCTGCATTCATGGTAATTGAACTCTGTCATTTCCCTTCAGTTCCTGTAGTGGGAGCAAATCTACACTTCGCCCCTCAAAGATTTGTGTTCTATTGGAAATACATTTGTTCAATCCGCTTAGACAAACAGAGATCCGTTCACTATTCTTTCTTGGAGATCATTCTGTCGGCTTTTTAAGACATATTGAAGTGTAATCAAAAACGTTTTGGTCTCTTGGATATTAATTACTGGACAAGGCAATTGTGATATTTCAAAAGAACAAGAACTCTGTTAGAGAAGGCAACAGATTATTCAGACACACCTTTCCAGGAGCTGGAATAAGCGAGATAACAGACAGCATCAATGGAAAAAATAAAATCCCAGTGCATTTGTAACTTACAGCGTTTACTCTCGGCAATGTTTGCAGGTGAAGAGTAGCATCTAAATGAAACAAAACACAAAATAAATGGATTGATGTTTCAATACTAAGAGCGTTTCCCTCTTTTATTAAACAGTTTTATACCTATGGAGGATTTGTTTATCATCATATGGATGGGACACCATCTCCACTCTCATTAGTGGGAATTAGCTGGTCCTTGACAACAACCAATGGGTATTTGACTATCCACTAGGAAGTGAATGGACCTCCGATGCTGAGCTTTCCTTCTCAAATCATCTTCGTCTCCAGGATGTGGATGGGTTGGCCGAGGTTTTCCTCGACATGGGCAGTAGATGTGCACTGTATGACTTGATGTTTCCGACTGGAAGGAGGGGAGCCGAGCATGGCGGCCAGAAGCCGACCCGTGAAGAGAGAGAAGTAGACCCCGGGCCGTGGAGTGTGGAGCCGGCGACGGTGAAGAGGAGGCCGCATTGGAGAATTCACATCCCGACGATGTGTTCGGCGAGTCGGGCAGAGGAGCGCAGTGCAACGAGCAGCAGCAGCAGACTCATGACACGCTGCAGCACGTCGGCCGGCAGCTCCATTTCGGGTAACTCGCAGTCCAGGTGGGAGGAGGGGAGCCGGGCATGGTGGCCAGAGCGGGAGAAGCAGGCCACCACACGTGGAGCCGGCAACAGTGAGGAGGAGGCCGCGGTGAAGAGGAGGACGGAGCGGCTGAGGGACATCGTGCTCCCACTGCCACGGGAAGCCATTGTATAGACTTTGAACGCGGCGCTGTATGTATAGCTGACGCGTCCCTACGGGGAACAAGCATTCCATTGTACTTGTTACATATGGCAAATAAATCTAAGCTGAATCTGAATCTGAATCTGAATCTGTTTCTCGGACTATCACTGATGCAGCGACAGCTTGTCTAGTCTTGAGTTGTCCTGTGATTTCAATGAGTGCTAAACTCTATCGATTGTTGAATATTAATGCATTTAATCCATGATAATAATGTTAGAAATTTGAATAAGAAAACACTTGGCTTTAATGTATTATGCATCACCCAGAGTTGCTACCTCTCTAAAATATCTTAAAGCCTGTTGTAAATATACTATTATCCATTTTGTTCATTCTTTTCTCATTATAATAACATATGTGTACCGTTATTCTGGAAAAGATCTATATAAATGTATCACACTGTAGTTACACTGTCACACCACTGGCAGCACTATAGCATATTAACCTGTCCTGTAGAGGAAGTTCGATGCTCCACCCAACCCAATGTGTCAGCTTCACAATTTGGCAATGGTTTGGCTATTTAACTGAAAATAACAATAAAATGTGAAGTATTGTCCAACGGGGAAAGACTGCCAACATTGGAATTTAATTATACCTGTGTACCCTAGTGCAGTAATCCACTACCCTACAAAAGCAAAAAGTGGAAGGAGCACACATCAATCCAAGCACCCCACCATCTGGCCCCTTCAAACACAGTCTGTCCCACCTGTGACAGAGACTGTAGTCACCTGAGAACTCATTTTTAGTGTGGAAGCAAATTATCCCCGGTTGCGAGTGACTGCCTAAGAAGAAGCAGATCCTGCAATACTGCACTTGAAGACACTACTTAGTCCGGAAACCACATGCCTAATGCGCTGCGAATTCGATGAGTAATACAATAAAAATCTTATTCGTGCTCTTTATAAAAAGACACCTCCGATTGTAATTGGTTGCTTCACATTGTCCTTTATAAATATCTCTGCTCTATTCATTGTAGAATCAAAATCAGCCGACAGAAATTTGCCATGCTGTAATTACAGCTCTCCCCCAGTGGTGGCGTGGTGCAGATTCTCAGCATGTTTGTAAAACCTGTGATGCTATACCGACTCTACTTGCTGCAGCAATTGCCAACTATTTGACTACTTTACTGTAAATATATAACTATTTTGAACAACACATGATCAGACTTCCTATTATAAACATAAAGCACAGTAGGTCGGATATAAAAAGGGGTTTGGTTTACATCTATGTGCCATGTCACAGAATCACAGAATCACAGAAACCCCACAGTGCAGATAGAGGCCATTTCGGCCCATCGAGCCTGCACCGACACATATCCCACCCGATCCCCGTAACCCCTACACCAACACATATCCCACCCTATGTGCAGGTTAGGTTGATTGGCTATGATAAATTGACCCTTAGTGTTAGGGGGATTAAAATATGTGGGGTTATCCAATGATCTCTTTCTGACTATCCTCTCTGCATCTTTTGAGTACACTCGCTGATCCCTCCCTGTCTAAAACATCACTTTAATTGAATGATGAAAATATAAATTCAGAGTTTATTTTGATTCTTGGTCAGAGTCACTAAAAGTTTCTGAATGATTGACACTGTATGTGATTCACAGTTGTGTTGCTAAATACAATAAAACGTCTACAAACTGTTGCTAGAAATGTAGCAATAACATTTTGTTCATTCCTTTTCGTTGACTGCAAAAAAAGCTAAATGCAAATGACAATTTTGGATGCACGAATCCAAAACTGAACTTACATGTTAGGGTCTCACTGCTTTGGTCACCAGGAGACGCTGTGTTCCTTAATACAACATAAATCGTCAATTAATCATATTATTTTCGATGGCACAGTTAACTAAATTCTTGATACAGGTATTGATTGTATTTCAGACCTGGATCCCGTGTTATATGTAGACGTGTCTCTCTGCCCACGTCCTGGAACATTTGCTTATCCAACTGTTCGGGGCCACGTTATTCCTTGTTACCCTGGAACTAATCATTAGTTTGACGTCTAGGGCGATTAATGAGGACCTATCTCCTGCTCTCACCATGTGGAGTGGCACCGTTAAATAGTTTGTGAATATTTCCTCCCGTTGGCCAATCTTTTTTCGAGCACAGATTCCAATTGTCTTAAACTAAGAATTTGATGGAAATCGTCACAAACGGATTCGCGATATCGCTTCAGTGAGTACACATAGGGATTTCTTCTCTCATTGACATGCCGTCCCCAGATGAGAAAGACTATAGCTTAATGAGATATTGAATAAAAACACATTTAAAGGGATGTGGAGCAGATGCAAACAGAATTACTGAAGTTAGTGTAACCTGCCTGAATTGGAGTTTGAGTGTGTTTGATTGTGTATAATTGTGTGAGTTTGTGTGTGTGCAATTTTCTGTGTGTTTGAGTGTGTGTGTGTGTGTGTGTTTTAACATGAGTGTCTGTCTGAGTGTGTGAATGTGTGTTTTAAAATGAGTGTGCTTTTAAGTGTGAGTGTAAGCTTTAGATAGTGTGTGTGTCTGTGTCTTTGTCTGAACGTATGAGAAAGTAGATGTGTTCGTGTGTGTGAATGGGTGTGATTATGTATACATGTCTGTGTGTATATGTACATTTATTTGTGAGTGTCTGTATGTGTATACGTCTAATTGTGTGTTGGAGTGTGTGCGTGAGTGGGAGTGGGGGAACATCTTTCTGATGTGTAATGGAGGTGATGTAAACAGGGTACAATTATTCCTGAACGTCTGCATCTGAGTTTTATCTTGGTCGGGTGTGGTTGAAATTGACAATTCAACAGTTAATTTTCTCACCTCATTTCTCTGCTGCTTCTCCACTTCCCTGAAAAGAAAATTTATGTGTTAGAAACCTGAGCCAAATACTGGATTACAAAATAGGAATATGAGAAAAGTCAAAGAACAGAAAAGTTCTTTTTGACACTGAAAACTATGCCTCAGCACCATAATTGACCCGACAAAACCACAAAATGTTTCATGAAGAACAGGAAGGGTGTAATTTTAACCTAACACGCCTGTGGGAAGCGGGCAAATTGAGGCAAAATTTCCATTGTACACACATCCATTTCCCACTCCACTGAACTATAGTTTCATTATATGCCGTGTTCAAGAATTTCCTCTTCCATACTCATGCACTACCCTAACCACCTCCACAAGATCACCTCTCAGCCGTCTCCTTCCAGACTAAGAATCGCGAATTTTTCGATTAATTCTTTACAATGTGACACTGTGGGTTGGAATTCCTCTTCTCTGGTGAATTAAAATGGGCGGCATCGCTCGCTCTGCCTGTTGTACACCCAACAGGACATTCAGTTCCATACATGGATAATATCATAGGTAGCCAATGTGATATCATCCATCTTGCACTATCAAGCAAGACAGATTTGTACCCCAGTAATGCAACAGTGCAAAAGTAGCGGTAGGGTTGAGCCGCCCATTCTACGTTAAAATCAATGTTCTATTGAAATCAATAGGACGAAATATCGGATAGTGCATATAACAGGCGGCCGATTAAATTCCTCCCGTTATGTGCTTCCTCCAAAGAAGCATTTCTACCCTGGTCACTTTCAGCTTCGACCCTCGCTATTTCACCTGTCAGTCTACAATTTCCAAATATTTACAGTCTGAGCTTATGGTTGGAGTGGAAGATGGTTGGTGGAGCTTGTCAGTACTGGGTAAGCAGAGCGGGGGCAGTAAGCTTAGTCTGTGTGTCTGTAATGAACGGATAATCCGTATTGTTTAACCCACCTTTCTTCCAGAAGCACACACCCAACAGAACAAAGATGAGAATCAGACCCACAGCAGCGCCAAAACCAGCCTCCAGCGCAACGAATTTATCTAAGTGAGATAAAGGGACACAGTGGAACCAAGTTAAACAAGAGTTTGTACCCAAATTGGATGCTCTGCAGCTTAACAGAAGCCAGCAATAGGCAGTGGATCCGGAGTGATTTCCAAAACAGAAAACATACATAAGAAATTAAAAGGTTTATATAAGATCATAGAATTGCACAGAGTGGAATGAGTCAATTTGGCCCATCGTGCCTGTGCCGGCTCCTTTGAAATAGCTATAAAATTAGGATCACACCTCTGCTCATTCCCCACAGCGGTGCATTTTGTACTAAATTTCAAGTATATATCCGATCCCCTTTGGAATGTTACTATTGAATCTGCTTCCACCTCACTTTCAGGCAGTGCATTCCAGATCACACCAACTCGCTTGTTTATTTTAGTATTGTCATCCCCCCTCTGTGTTTTGCCAGTTATCTTAAATGTGTGCGCTCTGGTTACCGACCCTCTTGCCAGTAGAATCAGTTTCTCCTTATCTACACTATCGTAAACCCTCATAATTTTGAACCGTTCTATTAATGTCCCCTTAACATTCTCTGCTCTAAAGAGAACGACCCCACATTCCCTTGTCTCTTCACATAAAATGGCATAGCATTTCCAACACTCGCGATACTTAATGTTAGCAGTTCCTTGGATTTGCACTGTTTCGATAACATGCCTCAGATGTTCACTGTCTGTCTCTCCTCCTCTCTGTTTATATAATAAATGACCTGCATTAAATCAGTGCAGCAAAATCAGTGAATCATTAATAAAGTCGGCGGGGGTTTGGCATGCAGGGGACGTCACAATGCACTGGGTGAACATGATGCAGCACGAAGATCGTTGTCATTGGTCGATTGATTAGTTGCCTCATTAATTCTTTGATTCCATCATTGGATATTAACCATGTGTCTGGGACCAAGCGACTGTTTATCTTTTCCCATCTGGCGGCCGAAATATAAAAGGCTGTGGAAATTAATTAGTTAGTTTCATTCAGTAAGTTTCATTCTGATCACTGGCTCAACACTGCCAATGCGAGGCAAGAACCAGTTGAGCTAATGGCCCAGGAATTAGGGTCAGAGGCATCCCCCGGGTGCAAGCCCCCGACTTGCACTTACAGGCGCGGCTGCCGTTGTGCTGTGGGTCTGCGTGGAGTTCCGATACTGGTTAAAATTAACTTTTTTTAAGATCCTAACGTGGATATATTCTTATCTCAGCTTCTCTATGGGGCAAACGTGGAATATTAGAGAATCGTTGAGGAAATACAAAAGAACACTTGTGAATCAAAGTTTTAATCCGTGTTAGAGAATGAAAACCAATCTACGTTTAATGCTTTAGTTCTGCCATCAGTTACGCGGTAAGCAGTGAACACTTAATGGAATAAGCGTCAAAGGGTTTTCGAGCACTGGCGCAAAGCGGGCGGTGTCACATCACATGCCTGTTTTAAGCCCCGCCCGATATTCAGTGCTATTGGGCGGGATGTAAACGGGCGGTCTATGCGACAACGTCAAAGAAGAATTTTAACCCCTGGATATCATTTCCACGGTAGCTTTAATCGTTAAACAGAACATCTGATGCAGACTAACAAGGAAGCAAAAGCACCTTTTACTGGGGTCGGATGAACACAGTGACTGTGTAAATCTCACGCACCTCCTACAGTTATCTGTACAGGGTCGCTCAGAGCCGATGATAGCCACCTTCCCCTCACATCCACTTCATACAGACAGGAATAATTTCCTCTTTCGGCGTGATCCATATTCCTGATATTGAAGGGGACAGAATTGTTCCGTGCTTTAGCAGTCTGGACAGCCAAGTAATTCGCTTCTCCTTGACTGTATAAGTAAAATGCGAGGCCAGGAAGGTCCCGGGCGCTTATACAGTTAAATGTAACTTCTCCACCCTTCACAGTAAAACTGGAATCCACTGATATATTTGGTTTGGGTTGACCTGTAATTAGGCACGAACAAGTAGCGACGAGTTATTCAAAATTGAAAACAAACTTATTCTTGTGAACCAAAATATGAATGTCCTGGACTTGTGTACACAGGGCATAATTAAAACGTTGTACTTGACACGAAACTCGAACAGATATTGAGCAGTGAGGAGGATATAAACACACATCAGGAGGGCATGATTCTGCTATTCCCATTTACACCTTTGCTAGGCCCCTCGTTTGTTTCTTTACTTGTCACATTACCTTCTCCTTTTCCCTTTTCCAATCAGACCTTTTGTCTTTTAATCTCTCCTGGATTCCACCCTATCACCACCCCTATGTTCCTTTCTGCCCTCCCCCCTTTCCCTGCCCCTGTTCTGATGAAATGTCATCGACCTGAAACGGTGATGCTGTATCTCTCTCCACAGATGTTGCCTGGCCTGCTGAGTATCTGCAGCATTTTCTGCTCTTATTGCAGAAGGACATAGACAGACTGATGAAACTGAGAGCAACATGGTAGATGAAATTTAACACAGCAATGTGTGAAGTGAAGCATTTTGTTGAGAAGAATGAGGAGGGGCAGTTGAAACGAAAAGGTACAACTTTAGACGAGGTGCAGAAACAGAAACCTTATTTGCAAATCCTCAATTCTTTGAAGATGGCAGGATAAGCTGAGGAGATTTTTAAAGAAAACGTTTATCAAGCAGATGCTTAGACTACAAAGACAAAGAAGATATGATAATTCTGTATAAATCACTGGTTAGAACTGCTGTTGTAATATTGTGTCCAAATCAGAGCATCCCACGTTAGGAAGGATATCAAGGCCTTAGGGACGGTGCAGAAGAGATTTCCCAGAATGTTTCCAGGGAAGAGTGATTTCAGTTATATGGAGAGACTGCAGAAGCTGCTATTTTTCTCCTCAGAGTATAGAAGGTGGTGGAGAGATATAATAGAGGTGATCAAAATTAGAAGACTTTTGATAGATTATTTTTGGAGAAACATTTTACAGAGTCAGAAATGTAGGTAATAAGGGGAAACAGGTCTTATTGTGCAAATCAAACATCTCCATCTTCTCTGTTCTAAGAAGAACAACCCCAGCTTCACCAATCTATCCATGTAACTGAAGTCCCTCATCCCTGGAATATAGCTCGAAAATCTTTTCTGCACCCTCTCTACGGCCTTCACATCTGTCCTAATGTGCGATCCCCAGAATTAGAGTGAATACTCCAGTTGAGGCTGAAGTAATATTTTGAAAGGTTCATCATAACTTCCTTGCTTTTGTACACCATGCCTCTATTTATGAAGTTCAGGATCCCGTCTGCTTTTATTAACTGGTTTCTCAGCCTGCGCTGCCACCTTCATCGATTGGTGCACACATGCTCCCAGGTCTCTCTGTTCATTCATCCGCTTGAGGATTTTACCCTTTGGTTTATGTTGGCCCAGAAATTCGGGTTCGGTGCTTCCCACGGGTGCAAGCCCCCGACCTGCACTTAACTTGTGTGCCAGCCGATGAGCTGTGGACCCCGTGGAAGTCCGATCCAGGGCCTGCTCCAGCTGCCGGCGCGCAGTGCTTGCGTATCCCAGGGGCGCAGTTAGATCGATGCATCCACTGGGATCAGGTGGGCCATGGGGAGCCAATCGGAGCAGGGAATGCTCCATTCATATTTCTGACAGGAAGTGCTGTCAAACTTAGTAATACTATGGGCCGCAAAACATCACTAAATCGTCAAACTTATTTTTTTTAAAAATCACATTTTTAAGATAAACTATAAATTACATGAAATAAGTATTTTAAACAATAATTTAAATAAAGAAAAAAAGATTCTAACGGGACTAAAAATAAACTTACCTTTCTTTAAAGTATTTAAAAATAATAAACCTGTGGAAAACATGTATTAGTTTTAGTTAATTAACCACTTACCGTTGTAAAAAGCAGGCCTTACGCCTGCTTTTTAAATGTCTAACTTCTGGAGAATTACACTCCCGAGCAAACCTGTAAAGATAAACGAAGTTCGATGCGCATGCGCAGCCTCTCCCTCGCACGCGTTCGACCTCTGAACCCCTGCTTTCAGGGGAACTGAAGTGCTGGTTTTCCGAACATGCGCAGTGCATGCAGGAAACCGGCACTTCCACTGGGCTTACGGGTGTGTACCCCATGCGTCCTCACCCATGGAGACCTGAATTTCTTGGCCAATGCCAAACCTCTTTCTTCCTACCAAACATTATCACTTCTCACTCTTCTGTGTTATTATATTTGGTGTGTTTAGTGCATGTCTGGTAAAATAAATATAAAGAACAACAGAAATTAATCTCTGCATTTTCTTGTGCAGTGAAGTGTTGGTAACGGTAAAGGATGTCACTGAACGCCTGCAGAGCATTCTGTAGGGCGTGGCGAACAGTCAGAGGTCGTGGTTCACATTGGTACCAACGACATGGGTACAAAGAGGGATGAGGTCTTACAACAAGAATTTAGGGAGCTAGGTAGCAGATTAAATAGCAGGACTTCAATGGCTGTAATCTCTGGGTTACTCCTGGTGCCACGTGCTAGTGAGTATAGGATTAGGAGAATAGAGCAGATGAATGCGTGGCTAAAAATTTGGTGCAGGAGGGAGGCTTTAGTTTCCTGGATCACTGGTTCTGCTTCTGGGGAAAGTGGGACCTGTACAAGTCGGACGGGTTGCACCTGGACCTGAATGGGACCAACATCATTGCGGGGAGTTTTGCAAGTACTGTTGGGGGAGGTATACATTTACTTGGCAGGGGGATGGGATACGGAGTGGAGCTATAGTAAGGGGTGATACACAGCGAAATATAGAGGAAAAAACAAGACAGCTTGGAAGGCAGAGCAAATATGTAATGGCACAAGGGATTATGGCAAGGCTGGATGGCATTTATTTTAATGCAAGGATACTTGCGAGTAAGGCAGATGAATTGAATGTGTTGAATGAACACATGGGAGCATGATATTGTTGCTATCACAGAGACATGTTTGAGGGAGGTGCAGGACTGGCAGCTCAATATTCAGGGATATAGAAACTTCAGGCGAAACAGAGAGGGTGAAAAGAGGAGGGGGTGTCACAATATTAATCAAGGAGTCAGTTACTGCTGCAAGGAGGAATGATACATTAGCAGGTTCCTCTAATGAGGATATATGTGTAAAACATAAAATCAAAAAGGGGGCAGGCACTTTGCTTGGAGTGTACTACAGGCCCCTAATCAATCGAGGAACCGTTATGTATGCATATCTCAGAGCAGTGTACAAGTATTCGGGTAAAAATAGCAGGGGATTTCAACTTCCCCAATATTAACTGTGATAGGCAGAGAGTGAAAGACTTAGAGGGTGCGGAATTAATAAAGTGCATCCAGAAGAACTTTGTGAGCCAGCTAGTGGAAAGTCCTACAAGAGAGGGGGCGGTACTGGACCTAATTCTAAGGAATGTAGCCGGGCAAGCGGTAGAAGTGTTAGTAGGAGAGCATTTTGGTAAAAGTGACCATAATTCTGTGCGATTTAAGGTAGTCATGGAAAATGACATAGATGGACTGGAAATAATTGTTCTAAATTGGGGGAAGGCCGATTTTAATATGATAAGGCAGGATCTGGCCAAAGCTGACTGGGATCAGCTACTTGTAGAAAAATCCACATCAGAGCAGTGGGAGTCTTTCAGAAAGGAAATAGAGAGTGTAGCACGGCAACATGTTCCCGTAAATGTCAAGGGTGGGACCAATAACTACAGGGAACCGTAGATGTCAAGGGATATACGAGAATGGATAAGGAAAAGTGGGAGGCTTTTGTCAGATACAAATGACTAAAAACAGTGGAAGCCCTAGAGGAGTTTAGAAAGTGCAGGGGCGTATTAATAAGAAATTAGGAGAGGGAAGAGGGGGCTTGAAAATGCACTGGTGGGCAAAATAAAGGAAAATTACAAGGTGCTTTTTCAGTATATTAAGGGCAAGAGGCTAACCAGTGAAAGAGAATGGCCCATTAGGGACTAAAGTAGCACCCTGTGTGTAGAGTGAGAAGATGTAGGTGAGGTTTTAAATGAATACATGGCATCTGTGTTCACTATGGAGAAGGATGATGTAGGCGTAGATACCAGGCAGGGGTATTGTGATATACTTGAACAAATTATTATTGAGAAGGTGGAGGTCTACTGGTTTTAGCAGGCTTAAAGGTTGATAAATCCCCAGGCCCAGAGGCGATGTAACCCAGGCTGCTGTCTGAGGCAAGTGAGGGGATTGCAGGGGCTCTGACACAAATTTTCAGAATCTCTCTGACCACAGGGGATGTGCCAGAGGACTGGAGAACAGATAACGTAGTACCATTAATCAAGAAGGGTAGTAGGGATAAACCTGGGAATTACAGGCCTGTGAGCCTAACATCAGTGGTAGGGAAATTATTGGAAAACATTCTAAGGGACAGAATTAGTCTCCACTTTGAGAGGCAACGTTTAATCAAGGGTATTCAGCATGGTTTTGTGAGGCGGTGATCATGTCTGACCAATTTGATTGAATTTTTCGAGGCGGTTACTAAGTGTGTGGAACAGGGTAGTGCAGTTGATGTGATCTACGTGGACTTCAGTAAGTTATTGACAAAGTCCCGCTTGTGAGACTGCTCAAGATGGTAAGAGCTCATGTGTTCCAAGGCAACTTGGCAAGTTGCATCCAGCATTGGCTTCGTGGCAGGAGGCAGAGGTTGATGGTCGAAGGTTGTTTTTGTGACTGGAAGCCTGTGTCCAGTGGTGTACCGCAGGGATCAGTGCTCGGTCCTTTGCTGTTTGTGGTCTACATTAATGTTTTAGATATGAATGTAGGAGGTATGATCAATAAGTTGGCAGATGACACAAAAATTGGTGGATTTGTAAATAGCGAGAAGGGAAGCCTCAGGCTACATGACGATATAGATGGGTTGGTGAGATAAGTAGAACAGTGATAAATGGAATTTAACCCTGAAAGGTGTGAGGTGATGCATTTTGGGGGGACGAACAATGCACAATCAATGGTAGGACCCAAGCAAGGGCAAAGGTTCAGAGGGACCTTGGTGTTCATGTACATTGATCACTGAAGGCAGCAGGACAGGTTGATAAGTTGGTAAAAAAGGCATAAGGGACACTTGACTTCCTTAGCCGAGGCATAGAATATAAGAGCAGGGAGGCTATGATGGAGCTGTACAAAACGCTAGTTAGGCCACAGCTGGAATACTGTGTGCAGTTCTGGTCGCCACACAATAGGAAGGATGTGATTGCATTGGCGAGGGTGCAGAGGAGATTCACCAGGAAGTTACCTGGGCGGCAGCGCTTCAGCTAGGAAGAGAGATGGGACAGGCTGGTGTTGCTTTCCTTAGAGCAGAGAAGGCTGAGGTGGGACCTGCTTGAGGTGCACAAATTTTGAGGGTCATAGATAGGGTAGATAGAAAGCATCCTTTCCCCTTAGTAGAGGGGTCAATATCCAGCGGGCATAGATTCAAGGTAAGGGGCAGAAGGGTTAGAGGGGATTTGCGGACTAACTTTCTCACCCAGAAGATGGTTGGACTCTGGAACTCACTGACTGAAAGGGTGGTAGAGGCAGGAAACCTGAAAAGATTCAAGCATTTAGATTTAGATGAGTTGTTGAATCGCCATGGTTTACAAGGCTGGCATGGACACAAGTGCCGAAGAGTTTCTATCTGTGCTGTCTCTCTCTTGGACTCTATGCTGCCGAAATGCATTGCCGAGAGAGATACAGAAATCCAAAATGTAATTCGATTAAAAACAGGATAAGATTCAAACTCTCGGCATGCAGATTCTGTTGTCTGACAGATAAACCTGTAATGTGTCAAGGACAGTCAGTCTGGAAAGCTTCTTGAGCTGCCGCTACACGCAGTGGAGTTAAATCCCTGGCGCCATGCTGTCATTGTGGCACTAAACTTTGAAAGTTCAAACATATAGGGAGTATTTTTCATAGGTGGCTCCTTGAAACACGTGGTCACCATTCGATTTTACACATATAATTACATGGCAAAAAAATCAGGTGGGGCATAAAACGGGCGGCCCAATCGCTCTCGCCCATGACGATTTTAATTCCCTTATCCCCAGTAATGCCTTTGCCTGTAATAGGTTTACAGCGGGTGAAGGCAGGGCCCAGTGTTACAGGGATCCTGTCTAGATTTGAGCAATAAGATCAAAACCCATTCGGTTATCTTCCTCTCTCCTAATATTAAACCACTCATTCTGTTACAGTAACTGAAGCATGATTCAACAAAAAAACTAAGAGTGAAGAACAAAACATATAAAAATTCTCTGCTCCCTTTCACTCACCTGCTATCTTGACCGTCACGGATTCGCTGTGATCAGATGCTAACTGCCTCCCATTTACTGAGGTTCTATATTGGCACTGGTACCGCCCTTCTAGGTCTTTACTGACAACCGTGAATGCTCTAATGTTGTTCGTTGAGACGAATTGATCAGTGTACAGCCTTGAATAAACTTTGTAAAAGTAGAAGGTTTTATCTCGATAATCTCCAGTCACGGTGCAGGCACTGGTGACCGCCTCTCCTACAACATACACTCCACTCGGTTGATCAAGCGATATCACTGGCGTTTTTAGCGGCTCTGTGGTAACATAAATGGAAAGAATATTTACAAAATGTATCTTCATTTTCAGGTGCAGTGCAAGGTTTGGAACTCAATGTTGATTGTGCGCTTTCACATCGGATACAGAGATTCCACAAAAGGGGAGATCGGGATTGGATTACAAAGGAACAAAGAAAGACTAACATTTCTCAGGCGTGTTTCACCACCACAGAATGTGCCAAAGCGCTTTACAGCTAATTTACTACTTTTAAAGTGTAGTCGCTGTTGTAATGTAGGTAATAAAATGGCGGTGCAAAAGAACATAAATCAACTCGAGTTCTCTGTCCAAATTCCGGTTTTAGGCCAGGTTTTACCCTGGGATACGAGCGGAACAGGGAAATGGTTGCTTTGAAATGACCAGTGCTGCTAAGTTAGCCGAGGTGAAGATGCGATCAGAAAGATTGAAAGACTCCATGATACCCACATGGCGACCGGCAGCAGTGCAAGTATGAAACCTGCACCAAGAGAAGGCAGTTAGAAACAAATCTCAGCGGGGCTCTGAAGTGCGCACATTTGACATAATTGAGTGGTTTTGGTGGACCCGCAATTATTGTTATCATTACCGGGGTAGAAGTCACTGTCATGGCCGTAAACTACTGTCCCTCCCCAGTTTCCTCCTCAGAAGGTGATGTGTCGCCTTCTAATTGAAGCACAGTCAGTCCGGTGCGATCCAAGTGCAAAACAAAGTAGTGTGTTCTAAGATTTTGACCCTGCGACGATGAAGGAACAGCAATATATTTACTGGTCAGGGTGGTGTGAGACATGAAGTGGAAATAATAGGTGATTGTTTTCCCATTCGCCTGTTGCCCTTGTCCTTCTAGGTGGTAGATGTCACGTGTTGAGCAGGTGCTGCCAACGAAGCCTTGGTGCGTTTCTGCAGTGCATCTTGTAGATGGTCCGCACTGCAGCCATGGTGTGTCGGTAGTGCAGGGAGTGACTGTTTAATGTGTTGCATGAGGTGCCAATCAAGCGGATGGATTTGTTCTGGGTGGTGTCAAATTTCCTCAGTTGCAGCTGCATTCATCCAGGCAAGAGGGGAACATGTCATCACAAGTAAGACTAGTGCCAAGTAGTTGGTGGAAAGGCTTTGGGAGTCAGGAGTTTTTTCTTTCGCTGCAGAATTAATCGAAACCGAACTGTTCTAGTAGCTACAGTGTTTATGTGGAAGGGAATTGGAGTTCATGTTTTTGCAGGCATTTTGGAGTTGATGGTTTTGGATTTGAATTTGGTGGTAATCGTTTTGTGGTAAATTTGGAGGTGTTAATGTTCCCATGTGCCTGCTGCCCTTGTCCTTCTGGGAGGTGGATGTCTCGTGTTTGTGAAATGCTGCCGAATTGCAATGCAGAGAGAGATATGGAACACCACTTAGTAATTCCATTTAAATATCGCGCATAAAATGATTATTTTTAAATTCGGTACACAGATTCAGTGCTCTGAAAGTGAAACCTGTAATGTTTCAAAGCCTGTCTTTCTGATGTGCTTCCTGAGGTGACGCTACATTCAGTGGAGTTAAATCCCGGACCTGGGTGTGAGCAGTGAGGTGAGGCGAGGCGGAGCTTAAAACCGGCAGCGACCCGAGGCCCGACCAGAGAATCCGACATGGGAGTGAGCAGTGAGGTGAGGTGAGGCGGAGCTTAAAACCGGCAGCGACCCGAGGCCCGACCAGAGAATCCGACATGGGAGTGAGCAGTGAGGTGAGACGAGGCGGAGCTTAAAGCCAGCAGTGACCCGAGGCCCGAGCAGAGCATCGGACCCGGGAGTGAGCAGTGCGGTGAGGTGAGACAGAGCTGAAAACCGGCAGCGACCCGAGGCCCGACCATAGAATCGGACCTGGGAGTGAGCAGTGAGGTGAGGCGAGACGGAGCTTAAAACCGGCAGCGACCCGAGGCCCGACCATAGAATCGGACCTGGGAGTGAGCAGTGAGGTGACGTGAGGCAGAGCTTTAAGCCGGCAGCAACCTGAGGCCCAACTAGAGCATCGGACCTGGGTGTGAGCAGTGAGGTGAGGCGAGGCGGAGCTTAAAACCGGCAGTGACCTGAGGCCCGACCAGATCATCGGACCTTGGTGTGAGCAGTGAGGTGAGACGAGGCGGAGCTTAAAGCCAGCAGTGACCCGAGGCCCGAGCAGAGCATCGGACCCGGGAGTGAGCAGTGAGGTGAGGCGAGACGGAGCTTAAAACCGGCAGCAACCCGAGGCCCGAACATAGAATCGGACCTGAGAGTGAGCAGTGAGGTGAGGCGAGGCGGAGCTTAAAACCGGCAGCGACCTGAGGCCCGACTACAGCATCGGAACTGGGAGTGAGCAGTGAGGTGACGTGAGGCAGAGCTTTAAACCGGCAGCGACTCGAGGCCCGATCACAGCATCGGACCTGGGTGTGAGCAGTGAGGTGAGGCGAGGCGGAGCTTAAAACCGGCAGCGACCCGAGGCCCAACTAGAGCATCGGACCTGGGTGTGAGCAGTGAGGTGAGGTGAGGTGGAGCATAAAACCGGCAGCGACCCGAGGCCCGACCAGAGCATCGGACCTGGGTGTGAGCAGTGAGGTGAGGCGAGGCGGAGCTTAAAACCGGCAGTGACCCGAGGCCCGACCAAATCATCGGACCTTGGTGTGAGCAGTGAGGTGAGGCGAGGCAGAGCTTAAAACCGGCAGCGACCCGAGGCCCGACCAGAGCATTGGACCTGGGTGTGAGCAGTGAGTTGAGGCGAGGCAGAGCTTAAAACCGGCAGCGACCCGAGGCCCGACCAGAGCATCAGACCTGGGTGTGAGTAGTGAGGTGAGGCGAGGCGGAGCTTAAAACTGGCAGCGACCCGAGGCCCGACCAGAGCATCAGACCTGGGTGTGAGCAGTGAGGTGAGGCTAGGTGGAGCTTAAAACCGGCAGCGACCCGAGACCCGACCAGAGCCTCGGACCTGGGAGTAAGCAATGAGGTGAGGCGAGGCGGAGTTTAAAACCGGCAGTGACCCGAGGCCCGACCAGAGCATCGGACCTGGGAGTGAGCCTTGAGGTGAGGCGAGGCGGAGCTTAAAACCGGCAGTGACCCGAGGCCCGACCAGAGCATCGGACCTGGGAGTGAGCAGTGAGGTGAGGCGAGGCGGAGCTTAAAACTGGCATCGACCCGAGGCCCGACCAGAGCATCGGACCTGGGAGTGAGCAGTGAGGTGAGGCGAGGCGGAGCTTAAAACCGGCAGCGATCCGAGGCCCGACCAAAGCATCGGACCTGGGAGTGAGCAGTGAGGTGAGCCGAGGCGGACCAATTCAACAGCAGAGGAGAGAGGTAAATAATAATCCAAGAGTGACGTCACCAGGAAGCAGGTATGTGATTGGTTGGATTGGTTGGTGAGTATTTCTTTCTTCTTTTCATTACAAGCTTAAATTCTGCGGTTTTTTTCTAGGGTCTCTGTGCTGTAGTGGAGACAGTTGGTAAACCATTTAACTGGTGTAATTAGAGGGATTGATTTAATTTAAATCCAATTATTTAAAGGGTATACTAGCATCCATAATCGGGCAGAGGGTGTCCATAACTAACAATAAAATTTTTTATTAATTACATAGAATGGAGCAGGTTATGTGTTACTGTTGCGAGATGTGGGAGCCGGTAGACCCCATTGAGGCTAACGGTGATAACATCTGTGACAAGTGTCTGCTGCTATCGGATCTCTAGCTCCGTGTTGATGAGCTGGAGTCTGAGCTTCAGACACTGCGACACATCAGGGAGGGGGAGAAGTACCTGGACTCTGTGTATCAGAAGGTGGTCACACCTATGAAGTTAATTAATTCAGATGTAGCCCATGGTCAGGGACAGGACGGTGTGACTACGAGTGAGGCAGGTACAGGGATGCAGGAGGTAGTGCTGGAGCAGCCGCAGCCCTTGCTCTTGTCCAACAGGTTCGAGGATCTTACTCACTGTGGGGACGGGAGCAGGGTCTGCAGGGAGGATGAGCAACCTGGCCACAGCACCGTGGAGCGGGGGGCCATTCAAGTGGGGGGAGTAAATAGAAATGTTGTAGTGGTAGGGGAAAGTATTATTAGGGGGATAGATAAAGTTCTCTGCAGCCAAGAGCGAGAGTCCCGGAAGCTGTGTTGCCTACCCGGTGCCAGGGATAAGGACATCTCCTCTGGGCTGGAGACAAACTTGCAGTGGGAGGGGGTGGACCGAGTCGTCATGGTCCATGTTGGTACAAACGACATAGATAGGACTTGGAAGCCGGTTCTGTGAATGGAGTATGAGCAGCCAGGGTTCAAATTAAAAAACAGATACTCAAGGGTAATAATCTTTGGATTATTACCTGAGCCACGAGCGAATTTGGCTAGGACAAATAAAATAAGAGAGTTAAATGCGTGGCTCAAAGACTGGTGTGGGAGAAATGGGTTTTGCTTCCTGGGACACTGGCACCAGTACTGGGGCAGGAGAGAGCTGTTCCATTGGGACGGGCTTCACTTGGCCAGTGCTGGGACTAGAGTCCTGGCGGATCATATAACTACGGCTGTAAAGAGGGCTTTAAACTAACTAGTGGGGGGGAGGTTCCTAGGGAACAAATAATAAAAATGACAACAGAGAAGGTCATAGACTTAGGTAACAGTGGGGAAGTTAAAAACCAGAGCGTGTCAGGAAGGGGAAGAAGGTATGGAATAAAAGGTAAAGTAATAAAAAGGGCAAAAGTAGGAACTAAGTGTCACAAAACACATTTGAAGTTATCTATCTGAATGCACGTAGCATTCGAAACAAAATAAACGAGTTAATGGCACAAATAGCTACATATGGGTATGATCTTGTGGCCATTACAGAAACATGGCTGCAGGGTGACAATGCCTGGGAATTAAACATACCAGGTTATTTAACAATCAGGAAGGACAGGCAGGAAGGAAGGGGAGGTGGGGTGGCTATGTTAATAAAGGAAGGAATCACTGTAATACAGAGAAATGATATTGGGTCAAAAGATCAGGATAATGAAACAGTTTGGGTGGAGATAAGGAATAATAATGGGGAAAGAAACACTAGTGGACGTAGCCTATATGCCTCCGAACAGTTGCAACTCGGTTGGACGGATTATCAATCAGGAAATAGTTGAGGCTTGTAATAAGGGAACATCTATAATTATGGGGGATTTTAACTATCATATTAATTGGACAAATCAAATTGGGCAGGGCTGCCTTGAGGATGAGTTCATTGAGTGTATTAGGGATGGGTTTCTTGAGCAGTATGTAACTGAACCGACCAGGGGGCAAGCAACCTTAGATCTGGTCCTGTGTAACGAGACAGGATTAATTAAAAATGTCCTAGTAAAGGATCCCCTTGGGATGAGTGAACATAACATGGTTGAATTCCATGTTCAATTAGAGGGTGAGGAGGTTGTATCTCAAACAAGCGTGCTAAGCTTGAATAAAGGAGACTATGAATGTAAGAGAGCGGAATTGAGTAAAGTGGATTGGGAACATAGATTAAAGGGTAAGACGATACATGATCAGTGGTGTACATTAAAGGAGTTATTTTACAACTTCCAAAAAAAGTATATTCCACTGAGAAAAAAAGTGTGTAAAAGAAAAGACAGCCATCCGTGGCTAAGTAAAGAAATTAAGGATAGTATTCGACTAAAAACAAGGGCATAATAGGTAGCCACATCTAGTGGGAGGTTAGAGGATTGGGAAAACTTTAAAAGACAGCAAAAAATAACAAAAAGATTGATTAAGAAAGGGAAGATAGATTATGAAACTAAATTAGCAAAAAATATAAAGACAGATAGTAAGAGTTTTTATAGTTATATCAAAAGAAAAAGGGTGGTTAAAGTAAATGTTGGTCTCTTAGAGGATGAGACCGGGAAATTAATGGTGGGAAATATGGAGATGGCAAAAACACTGAATAAATATTTTGTATCAGTCTTTACAGTAGAGGACACCAAGAATATCCCAACACTGGACAAGCAGGGGGCTATAGCGGGGGAGGAGACAAACACGATCAAAATCACTAAGGACGTGGTACTCGGTAAAACAATGGGACTCACGGCGGATAAATCACCTGGACCTGATGGCTTACATCCTAGGGTCTTGAGGGAAGTGACGGTAGGGATTGTGCATGCATTGCTAATAATCTTCCAAAACTCCCTGGACTCAGCAAAGGTCCCGGCAGACTGGAAAACTGCTAATGTAACACCCTTATTTAAAAAGGGCAGTAGACAGAAGGCTGGAAACTATAGACCGGTTAGCCTAACATCTGTGGTAGGTAAAATTTTGGAGTCCATTATTAAGGAGACAGTAACAGGACATTTGGATAATCATAATTTAATAAGACAAAGTCAGCATGGTTTTATGAAGGGGAAGTCATGTTTGACAAATTTGCTGGAGTTCTTTGAGGAAGTTAAATATAGGGTGGATAAGGGTGAACCAGTGGACGTTGTGTATTTAGACTTCCAAAAGGCATTTGACAAGGTGCCACAAAAAAGATTATTGCTTAAGATAAAAAATCACGGGATTGGGGGTAATATTCTGGCATGGATAGAGGATTGGCTATCTAAAAGAAGGCAGAGAGTTGGGATAAATGATTCATTTTCAGACTGGCAATCAGTAACCAGTGCTGTTCCACAGGGGTCAGTGCTGGGTCCCCAACTCTTTACAATCTATATTAACGATTTGGCGGAGGGGACCGAGTGTAACACATCAAAGTTTGCAGATGATACTAAGATGGGAGGGAAAGTAGTGAGTGAGGAGGACATAAAAAACCTGCAAGGGACATTGACAGGCTAAGTAAGTGGGCAGAGATTTGGCAGATGGAATACAATACTGGAAAGTGTGAGGTTATGCACTTTGGCAGGAAAAATCGTAGAGCAAGTTATTATCTTAATGGCAAGAAACTGGAAAGTACTGAAGTACAAAGGGATCTGGGGGTCCTGGTGCACGAGACTCAAAAGGTTAGTATGCAGGTTCAGCAAGTGATTAAGTAGGCCAATGGAATGTTGGCTTTCATTGTTAGGGGGATAGAATATAAAAATAGGGAGGTATTGCTTCAGTTGTACAAGATATTGGTAAGACCGCACCTGGAATACTGCATACAGTTTTGGTGTCCGTACTTAAGAAAAGACATACCTGCTCTCGAGTCAGCACAAAGAAGGTTCACTCGGTTAATCCCGGGGATGAGGGGATGGACATATGAGGAGAGGTTGAGTAGATTGGGACTCTACTCATTGTAGTTCAGAAGAATGAGAGGCGATCATATTGAAACATATAAGATTGTGAAGGGGTTGGATCGGGTGGATGCAGGGAGGATGTTCCAGATGATGGGTGAAACTAGAACTAGGGGGCATAGTCTTAGAATAAGGGGCTGCTCTTTCAAAACTGAGATGAGAAGGAACTACTTCACTCAGAGGGTGGTAGGTCCATGGAATATGCTGCCCCAAAAAGCTGTCGAAGCGACATCATTGCATAAATTTAAAACAGAAATAGACAGTTTCCTAGAAGAAAACTGAATTAAGGGTTACGGGGAGCGGGCAGGAATTTGGACATGAGTCTAGATTCGGATCGGTCATGGCTCTGTGGGTAGCCGAGCGGGCCCAGGGGCCATGTAGCCTGATCCTGCTCCTGTTTTGTGTGTCTAATTCTGTTAGATTCAGGAGATAGTCCTGTCATAGTGGATTGGCGGTTAGGATCAGATCAGCCATGATCTTATTGAATGGCGGAGCAGGCTCGAGGGGCCGATTGGCCTTCTCCTGCTCCTATTTCTTATGTTCTTTTGTTCATTTTCTTACAGTGATTAAAGCATGATTTTATTAAAATACCTAGAGAAGAACAACACATATAAAAACTCCCTGCTCCCTCTCACTCACCTGCTGCAGTGACCATCACAGACTCGCTGCAATGAGATTCTAACAAGCTTCCATTGACGGAGCTTCTATATTGGCATTGGTATTTACTGGTAACCAGCAATGTTCTAATGTTGCTTTCTGTGACGATTTGATCGGAGTGCAGCCTTGTATAAACTTTGTAAAAGAAGAAGGTTTTAGCACGATAATCTCCTGTCACGGTGCAGGTAATGGTGACTGTCTCTCCTAGTACATACACCCCAGTCGGTTGATCAAGCGATATCACTGGCGTTGTTAGTTGAGCTGTGGTAACATAAATGGAAAGAATATGGCGACCGGTGCCAGTGCAAGTATGAAACCTCCGGCAAGCAAAGGCAGTTAGAAGCCATTCTCAGCGGGGATTTGACTGTCACACATTTCACATAATTGAGCTGTTTCGGTGAGCCCGCATTTATTGTTATCATTACCATTGTGGTAATAGCTGGCATGGCCGGCAACTACTGTCCATCCCCAATTTCCTCCTCAGAAGGTGATGTGTGGCCTTCTAATTGAACCACAGTCAGTCCGGTGCGATCAAAGTGCGCAACAATGTAGTGTGTTCAAATATTTTGATGCTGCGACGATGAAGCAACAGTGCTATATGTCCAAGTCAGGGTGGTGTGAGACATGAAGGGGAAATAATAGGTGATGGTTTTCCCATTCACCTTTTGCCTTGTCCATCTAGGTGGGAGAGGTCGCGGGTTTGGGAGGTGCTGCCAACGAAGCCTTAGTGCATTGCTGCAGTGCATCTTGTAGATGGTACCCACTGCGGCCACAGCGTGTCGCTAGTGGAGGGAGTGAAGGTTTAAGATGGTGCATGAGGTGCCATTCAAGCGAGCGGTTTTGTTCTGGGTGGTGTCAAACTTCCTGTGTTGCAGCTGCACTTATCGAGGCAAGTGGAGAAAATTCCGTCACATGCAAAACTAGTTCCACGTAGACAGTGGAAATGCTTTGGGGAGTTAGGAGTTGTGTCATGCACCACAGAATTCATCGCATCCGACCTGTTCTAGTAGCTACAGTGTTTATTTGGAAGGGAATTGGAGTTCATATTTTTGGAGGCATTTTGGAATTGATGGTTTTGGATTTGAAATTCGTGGTAATCGTTTTGTGGTGAATTTGGAGGTGATAATGTTCCCATGTGCCTGCTGCACTTGTCCTTCTGGGAAGTGGATGTCGTGTATTTGTGAAATGCTGCCGAAATGCAATGCAGAGAGAAATATGGAACACCACATATTAATTAGACTTAAATATCATGCATAAAAGGATCATTTTTAAATTCGGCAAGCAGATTCTATGCTCTGACAGAGAAACCTATTATGTGTCAAGGCCAGTCAGGCTGATGTGCTTCCTGAGGTGAAGTTAAATTCCTGGCGCCATGCTGTCTTTGTGGCACTAATCTTGGATAGTTAGAACATATAGGGAGCTTTTCTGACTAGGATGGATCTTTAAAAATCGGGGTCAGGATTCCATTTTTCACACATGATTACATTGAGAACAATGTCAGGCGGGGCATAAAGCAGGCGGGCCAGTCGCTACCGCCCGTGCCGATTTTCCTCCTCTTATCTCCAGTATCGGGCTTTGCCAATAATAGATTCACAGCGGGTGAATTCAGGGCCCAGTGTTACAGGGATCCTGTCTAGTGTTGAGCGATGAGATCAAAACCCATTCGGTTATCTTCCTCTCTCCCAATATTAAACGCTTCATTTTGTTACTGTGATTAAAGCATGCTTTAATAAAAATACCAAGGGTGAAGAAAAAAATATATAATAAATTTCTGCTCCCTGTCACTCACCTGCTACAGTGAGATTCACAGACTCGCTGCGATGATATTCTAACCACCTTCCATTGACGGAGGTGCTATATCGGCACTGGTACCACTTTTGCGTCTAGAAATCTATCTAACACTTTCTTAAATACATTCAGTGGCTTGGCCTCAACAGCCGTCTATGGTAGAGAATTCAACAGGTTCAACGCCCTCTGAGTGAAGAAATTTCTCCTCATCTCAGTCCTAAATGACCAAACCCGTATCCTGAGCCTGTGACCCCTCGTTTTACTACCCGCAGCCAGGGGAAACATCCACCCTGTATCTGGGCTGTCTAGCTCTGTCACAATATTATATGTTTCAATGAGATCACCTCTCATTCTTTTAAACTCTAGTGAACAGAGTCATGGTCGACCCAACTGCACACAGTACACCAGGTGTGGTCTCAGCAAGGCCCTGTACAACTGTAGTAAGACATCTTTGCTCCTGTATTCAAATCCTCTTGCAATGAAGGCCAGCATACAATTTGCCTTCCTAACTGATTGCTTAACCTGCATGTTTGCTTTCATTGACTGGTGTACAAGGACACCCAGGTCCTTTAGCACATCAGCATTTCCCAATTTTTCAACATTTATACAAAACTCCACTTTTCTGTTTATCGAACCGAAGTGTATAATTTCAAATTTATCCACGTTAAACTGCCATGTATTTGCCCACTCACTCAACTTGGCTAAATCGTCATGAAGCCTCTTGCATTCTCCTGATAACTCACAATCCCACCTAGATTCGTGTCGTGAGCAAACATGGAAATATTACATTTGCTTCCCTCCACCAAATCATTGATATATATTGTGAAAAGCTGGGGCCCGGGCACTGCTCCCTGCAGTACCCCACTAGTCACTGTCTGGCACCATGGAAGGACCCATTTCGTCCTACCCTCTCTCTCCTGTCTGTTAACCAATTTTCCGTCCCTGCCAGTAAATTACTCCGAATCCCATGTGCTTTAAATTTGCACACTAACCTCTTATGTGGGCCTTAATCAAAGGCCTTCTGTAAATCGTAATACACCACGTCAACTGTTTCTCCCTTTTCTATTCTCCAGTAGGTTTGTCAAACACGAATTCCTTTTCATAAATACATGATGACTTTGTCTACTCCCGTTGATATGTTCTAAGTGTCCTGTTATCACATCCTTTATAATTGACTCTAGCATTTTACCTACTAGTGATGTTAGGCTAACCAATCTGTAGTGCTCAGTTTTCTCTCTCCCTACCTTTTTTGGTTATATTTGAGGTTATATTTGCCACCCTCCAATCTGCAGGAACTGTTCCATAATATATAGAAATTTGGAAGATGACAAGCAATGCATCCATTATTTCCATGGCTACCACATTCAGTAATCTGGGATGCAGATTATCAGGCCATGGGGATTTAGATTCATAGAGTAGTACAGCTCAGAAAGAGGCCCTTCGGTCTATCATGTCTGCGACGGCAATCAAATCCTGACTAATCAAAACCCATTTGCCAGCACTTGATCCGTAGCCTTGTATGCTATGGCGTTTCAAGTGCTCATCTAAATGCTTCTTGAATGTTGTGAGGGTTCCTGCCTCTAACAACATTTCAGACGTGAGTTCCAGATAACAAGCACCCTCTGGGTGCAAAAGTTTCTCCTCACATCCCCTCTAAACCTCCTGCACCTTACATTGAAACTATGCACTCTGGTTATTGGCCTCTCTACTAAGGGGAAAAGTTCCTTTCTATCTACCCTATATATGCCGCTCATAATTTTGTACACCTCAATCTGGTCCCCACTCAGCTTTCTCTGCTCTAAGGAAAACAACGCCAGCCTGTCCAGTCCCTCTTCATAGCTGAAACGCTCCAGCCCAGGTAATATCCTGGTGAATCTCCTCTGCGCCCACCCCAATGCAATCACATCCTTCCTATAGTTTGGCGTCCAGAACTGCACACAGTATTCCAGCTATGGCTTAACTAGCGTTTTGTACAGCTCCATCATCACCTCCCTGCTCTTATAATCTATGCCTCGGCTAATGAAAGCAAGTATCCCATATGCCTTTTCAACCACCTTATCTACATGTCCTGCTGTCTTCAGGGACCTATGTAAATGCACACCAAGCTCCCTTTGATCCTCTGTCCTTCCTAGAATGCTACCGTTCATTGTTTATTCCCTTTTCTTGTCAGTCCTCGCAAAATGCACCACCTCACACACTTCAGGGTGAAATTCCATTTTCCACTGTTCTGCCCATCTAACCATCCCGTCTATATCGTCCTGTTGCCAGAGGCTTCCCTCTACGCTATTTACCACTGCACCAATTTTCCTGTAATCTGCGAACTTACTGATAATACCTCCTACATTCTTATCTAAATCATTAATGTACACTACAAACAGCAAAGGACCCAGCACCGATCCCTGTGGTATATCAATGGACACAGGTTTCCAGTAACAAAAACAGCCTTCGACCATCAAACTCTGCCTCCTGCCAATAAGCCTATTTAGGATCCAACGAGCCAAGTTGCCCTGGATCCCACGGGCTCTTACCTTCTTGACCAGTGTCCCATGTGGGACTTTGACAAAAGCCATACTGAAGTCCGTGTGGACTACATCACCTGCACTCCCCTCATCCACACACCTAGTCACCCCCTCGAAAAATTCAATCATATTGGTTAGACATGATCTCCCACGATAAAGCCATGCTGACTCTCCTTGATTAATTCTTGCCTCTCCAAATGGAGTCTAATTTTGTCCCTGAGAATGTTTTCCAATAATTTCCCTACCACTGATGTTAGGCTCACTGGCCTGTAATACCCTTTTTATCCCTATTACACTTCCTGTTTAATGGTACTACGTTAGCTGTTCTCCAGTCGTCTGGCACCTCCCCTGTGGCCAGAGCGGGTCTCAAATTGTGTGTCAGAGCCCCTGCAATCTCCCCCGTTCCCTCACATGGCGGCCTGAGCTATAAATCGTCTGGGCCTGGGAATTAATCCACTTTTAAGCCCGCTAAAACCTCTGGTACTTCCTCCCTCTCAGTTCTACAAGAATTTAGGGAGCTAGGTAGCAGGTTAAAAGCAGGACCTCAAAGGTTGTAATCTCTGGATTACTCCAGGGGCCACGTGCTTGTGAGTATGGGAATAGAAGGATAGAGCAGATGAATGCGTGGCTAAATAGTTGGTGCAGGATGGAGGCCTCAGTTTCCTGGATAACTGGGTCTGCTTCTGGGGAAGATGGGATCTGTACAAATCAGATGGGTTCCTTCTGAACTGGAACGGGGCCAGCATCTTCGTGGTGAAGTTTGCTAGTACTGTTGGGGGAGGGGGTCAAATTATCGTGGCAGGTTGATGGGATACGCTGTGGAGCTATAGCAGGGGGTGATGCACAGCTAAATATAGCTGAAAAACAAGTCGGCCTGGAAGGCAGAGCAAATATATAACGGCAGAAGGGAGTATGGCAACGGTGGATGGCATTTATTTTAATGCAAGTTGTCTTTCGCGTAAGGAAGATGAATTGAACGTGTTGATGAACACATGGGAGTATGATATTTTTGCTATCACAGTGACATGGCTGAGGGAGGGGCAGCACTGGCAGCTGAATATTCCGGGGTATAGAATCTTCAGGCGAGACAGAGGGGGTGTAAAAGTGGAGGGGTTGTCACAATATTAATCAAGGAGTCAATCACTGCTGTAAGGAGGGATGATATCTTAGCAGATTCCTCTAACGAGGTCATATGGGTAGAAATTAAAAACAAAAAGGGGCTAAGCACTTTGCTGTGAGTGTACTATAGGCCCCCAAACAGACAGCGGGAGATAGAGGAACGGATCTGTAGGCAAATCTCAGAAGTGTAGAAATAGTAGGGTAATAATAGTAGGGGATTTCAACTTCCCCAATTTTAATTGGTATAGTCAGAGTGTGAAAGGCAATAGAGGGTGAAGATCTCTTTCTGAAATCCAACAACAGTATCTATTGGATATAAAAGTAAATGTTATTCATTTACTGAATTTCAAAAAGGAAGTTTTGTCCATTGTGGGTTTCGAAGAAAAACTATAACAAGCGGATAATATATGAAATAACACTGAGCATCAGGTTAATTAAAAGTTATAGAAGTTTTGAACATGTTTTAAAATATAATTTCAATGGAAGAGACTGAAAGAGGGTTATCTGGGCTTGTAGTAGTTTTAACATATTTTATGGGTGTGTCTTCCCTTACGCAGAGAATGTGCGCTGCGCTGCTGTCAGAAGTGGTGTCATAGAGGCAAACAACTCTGCAGTGCCGAAGAGAAAATCTCCCTTTCTGTAGGTCCACAGTCTGCGGCTACATGACCAACTAACTTTTTTGAGCCATTATATCCTTCCTGAGGTCCGGTTCCCTGAACTGAATGCAGTTACTCCAGACGGGATCTAACCAGAGCTCTGTACAGCTGCAGTTACTCCAGACGGGATCTAACCAGAGCTCTGTACAGCTGCAGTTACTCCAGACGGGGTCCAGCCAGAGCTCTGTACAGCTGCAGTTACTCCAGACGGGGTCCAGCCAGAGCTCTGTACAGCTGCAGTTACTCCAGACGGGATCTAACCAGAGCTCTGTACAGCTGCAGTTACTCCAGACGGGGTCCAGCCAGAGCTCTGTACAGCTGCAGTTACTCCAGACGGGGTCCAGCCAGAGCTCTGTACAGCTGCAGTTACTCCAGACGGGGTCCAGCCAGAGCTCTGTACAGCTGCAGTTACTCCAGACGGGGTCCAGCCAGAGCTCTGTACAGCTGCAGTTACTCCAGACGGGGTCCAGCCAGAGCTCTGTACAGCTGCAGTTACTCCAGACGGGGTCCAGCCAGAGCTCTGTACAGCTGCAGTTACTCCAGACGGGGTCCAGCCAGAGCTCTGTACAGCTGCAGTTACTCCAGACGGGATCTAACCAGAGCTCTGTACAGCTGCAGTTACTCCAGACGGGGTCCAGCCAGAGCTCTGTACAGCTGCAGTTACTCCAGACAGGTCCAGCCAGAGCTCTGTACAGCTGCAACTTAACTTCCACCGCCACGTATTCCAGCTCTCTTGAGATAAAGGCCAACATTGCATTAACCGTTTTAATTATCTGTACCTGTCCACTAGATTTTAGTTGTTCCTGTACTTTAACCCTTAAATCTCTCGGTTCCTCCACTTTCCCAAGCTTTATTGCAATTGGAAAATACAAAAAATCTGGTTTTCCATCCAAAGTGTAAGAAATCACACTTTCTGTCTTTCAGTTCCATCTGCGACAGATTTCCCTCACCCAATCTATCCATGTCCATTTACAAGTTCCTGCTCACGTGTGAATTATTTGCTGCGCCACCTAACTTAGCTTCGTCAGCAAACTTAGATGTAGGGCTCTCTATTGCTTCATCCAAATCGGTTATAAATATAGTGAAAAGCTGAGGCCCCAGTATAGATCTCCGGGGGACACCACTAGTAAAATCCTGCCAATCTGAGTACAGACTCATTATCACTACTATCTGTCTCCATCAAAATAACCATTTCCTATCCAGTTCAATATGCTGCCTTCTATTGCATGCACAGCTAGACCATGCCTTCTGGAAGTCCATATAAATAACATTCATAGACAGTCCTTTAACACCAATTAGTTACCTCGACAAAATATCAACGAGTTTCGAAGACTTGAATTTCCCTTTACTGATTGACGCTGGATCGCTCTGACCATTTCATGTCTGTCCAAGTGTACAGTCAATCTGTCCATAATAATAGATTGTAATGCGTTCCCCACAACTGTAGTAGACTAATGGGCCTATTATTTCAAAGTTGATCTCTCCTCCACTCTTAAATAAAACAGTGCCTGTACGTTTTCCAATCGAACTGGCCAATTCTTCAATCGAGAGAGTTTTGGAAGATCATTACTAAAGCATCAGTAATTTCCTCAACTAATTATTTTAGCCCCGCCCGCCACCCACCCTTCGGGTGGAAACAAAGGTGTCCTGGCAATCTGGCTAGCTTTGATCTCATTATCTTCTCCAGCACCATTTATTTTACCTATATTGAACCTAGATATTGCCTCTTAGATTTATTGTAGTTTTCCTTGTAGCTCTGGCCAAAATGTCAGCAAACAAAGAGATCTCTCATAGTACCGTGAAATGAAAGCTACTGAGATGCAAACATGCATTACTGCTTTAAACGTCACAACACGATGTATTACAGCAATGAATTTCAATTACATAATAAAACATTAATTTATTTAGCAGTTTGAAAATAATTTGCTCGATTTCATTATTTTAGCGAAAATCGTCGACACTAATCTTGAGAAGCGAATCCCTGAGCCCCAAAAACCACTAAAAAGAGAAAATATGTATCAGTTATTTGAACAACACCTTTAGAGGATGAATATACAGGCTGACTGCCGTGCATTGTTTTATGTACATTTCTCAGTGTGACTGAATTGGTGACATTCTGGTTCCATTTAGTTCAACTCCCACTCCTGAGCATGACATCATAATGTAGGCAGACACTATGAGTTACAGATTTACACCACACTTTGTGTGAGAAAGTACTTCGAGGTTTCACTCCAAATGATCTGGCACCAGCTTCAATATTCTGCCCCTTGTTATGGAGTCACTCAATATAACTGAATAAATTCTACCGAGATATTCATTTGCATATCATTACAATAATCCACGGTAATTAACAAAATGTGCCCTTGGGCCTAATGACCCCAAACAGCGTGAAAAGTTAACAGATCCATTTTATGGCTGAAAGAAAACGTCACTGAAAGACAAATTAATGCAGCTCCATGGAGTGTGTGTGAAAACACTGAGCATCTTTACAGATCTCCACTTGCCGCTACACCACAAAGCAGAATTGCAATGGCAACGTGGGAGTTCCATTATTGAACGGATGGGAACATTACCGGTGTCAATTGTGTTTGGAGATGTTGGATATTAAAAGGTTAATGCAGCTCTGTGCCTTTGCAGCATATTAGTCTCCGCCCACTGTGCAGATCATAATCTCACTGATCTGTCAGCTCTTTTATACTGAATGAGGAAGGTGATTTTAAATAATTAGAGCCGAATGCATTAGAATTCACTGGAAACCGCTACATTTATAATCAGTTTACTCTCTATCACAAATATCACAATGCGGGTGTAATCAGCATATAAGATGGAAGACATATTTAACAACGAGAATATAAAAAATTGAAAATATTTGAGGCTAATTTTAACAATGAGCGAAAATGCTTAGAACGGAAATCTGTGGTTTCAGCTCAGAACCGCTTCACCTCGGACACACAGGAGGTTTACCCCTGACAGTAAAAACAGTGCCTGAGAGCAAAGAATGTGTTTAAATATACTGAGAGAAAATGCAACGTGACAAACTTTCTAATACATTTAAACTGAATAAATAATACTTTGTAAGCTGTATGATTTTCAAATCGCTCCATGGCCTTGTCCCTCCCTTTCTCTGTAATCTCCTTCAGCCCCACAAACCCCCGAGATATCTGTGCTTCTCTGATTCAGCCCTTTTGAACATCCTGATTATAATTGCTCCACCATTGGTGGCAGTGCCTTCTGTTACCTGGGCCCTAATGTCCAGAAATCCCTCCCTAAGCCTCTGCACCTCTCTCTCCACATTCAAGAAGCTCTTTAAAACCTACATTTTTACCAAGCTTTTGGTCAACTGCCCTTATTTTTCCTTATGTGTCTCGATGACAATTTATTTGTCTTATAATACTCCTGTGAAGCGCCTTAGGAAGTTTTACAATGTTAAAAGCGCTATGTAAATACAACATTTTGTTGTTGTTTTTAGCGGCGTGGTAATGGACATGGTCTCTTGCACTTACTTTTTAATAAAAATCAATTCACTCACTTAAAATAATAGAAATATTTAAAATTTCATATAACATTTCCTATAAATAACGGGATGTATTTAGTGACACCGTGCAAAGAAAATGGGAGAAATAGGAGGCTTCAAACTGCATTATGGTAATTTTGCGAGAGGAGGAAAAACATGAGGATACTGACCAATCCCAACTTCAACTGTTTAGGACAAAAGAAAGGAAGTTGGGTGGTCTTTTGTTCAATGGGAGATAGAGGTTGGTTTCATGGGTAACATATACACGGAAATTGCATGTGTGTACCATGGAGACAGATTAGAACAGACTCGGTGTTCAGGGCTAGGATGTAGGAGTACCTTAGGTGCCGCTAGGATTGCTGGCCAAGGGAATTCTGGGAGGCAACAGAAACATATGAACGGATGGTCTAAATCTTAGTGACTTCGGTCAAGTGGAGAGGTTAGAGGAACTCGGATGGTGCTCCTTAGAGAACAGGAGATTAAGCAGAGTTTTAATAGAGGCCTTCAATAATTAGGGAATGTTTTGATCGAGTAGAAGGGGATGAACTGTTTTTAGTTGCAGGAGGATCAGTAACCAGCTGGGACAGATTTAAGATTATTGTAATAGGACCGGGAGGCAAATTAAAGAATAAGTGCAGAATACGAGGGACAGCTGCAGCACTGTGTTTATTGGAGGACATTAGTCCCCACCCACATTGCAGGTCCATACCTCGGTGATATGGTGAAATCTAGCATACTGAAGGCGGAAGTGAAGTCCAATGATTACAACCCAATTTTTTTACAATTCAGTTTAAATCGAACATTTTACAGTCAGTTTACTCACTGGCACAAATTCTACAATGTGGGAGCCCTCAGCATGTAATGAGAAGTAAATTTGAATAACAATAATCAAAGAATTTAAAAATATTTCAGGCAGCCCTACTTCTTTTTCCTCCTTTAAGACGCTCCTTAAAACCGACCTCTCTGACGCAGCTTTTGCTCATCTGCCATTTATTTGAAATGTTTGTCCGATTCCATTTTGAAAATCACAATTAGTGTTGCAACAACAGACTGATTCTCAGGCATTTAGTAATAAATAACATTGATTTCAAGTGCTTAAATATATGGAGAGGAATTTTTTTTTCTGTACGGATTGTTAGGAGAAGATTTGACTGAGGAGATCAAATTTATGATGGGTTTTGTTCCGGTAAATCGCTGAATATTGTTTCTACTCGTTGGTGAGGCGGTAACTGGACGACTGAAACGGTAACCAAAAGAACAAAGGCAGAGGTTGTGAGAGGGTGTAATGCAGAGATGTATTAGGATCTGCCTTTCCTCCAGAGAAGTCATGATTTAAAATAACAAGAGACCAACTATTAAAATAAAAGTGGGTAGATATTTGTGAGCATACAGCTAACGGTAAGGGAAAGGGATGACCAAAAGATTGATATTTAATGCAAGGAAGTGTGAAGTGATGAATTTTGGAAGGAATAAGTACGACAGGCAATATGAGCTTAATTATCTAATTGCATAGAGATGCAGCAACAGAACCCTGGCGGCTCACATACACAATTCTGTGCAGTTGGTTATTGCAGATTTAGGTGTAAATGCTGACCACAACGAGCATCTGCATTAATAACTTTATTGAAGGACATTAGTCTCCACCCAGTGTGCAGATCTATATGTCAGTGATAAGGACAACTGAAGCACGCTGATGGAGGAAATGGAATCCAAATAATTCGAACCGAATGTTGTTTTAATTCACTGGACACTGGTGCTATTACAAAGATTGTATCACTGTCACAAATGTCACGATGCAAGTGTCATCTGCATGGACCAAGGAAGCTAATTATTAAAAAATAAATAAAGAATATAAAACATTTGAGGCTGAAGTTAACAGTGAGAGCAACTGTTTACAACGGAAGCCTATGGTTTCAGCTCAGCAGCGCTTCACCTTTGTACACAGAGGAATTTAACCCCTGACAGTAACAATAGTGCATGGGAACCAAGAAAGTGCTAAAACGAATTGAAGGGAAATAGATTGTGGCAATCTTTCTGATGCACTTCCAAAATAATTAAACACCCCATACATGATACAGCTGCAGTAAGTTTCTACATTTATTCATTTATTAATAACATTAAACTTTATTGAATTCAAATGCAGAAAGATATTTAATATTCCACCTAACATCTCCTCAGCTCTCAATAGGGAATTGTATTAGATTCGTCACCTTTGTTCTGCATTCTCCAAATATATAAGCCGGTTCAGAAAGTATAGGGATACTTGGCTGTGTAAATTGGGGCACTGAATACAACAACAAGGAAGTCATGCTAAATATGTGAATATCCCTGAGCTGGAGTATTGTGTCCAATTCTGGCACTGCACTTCAGGAAGGATGTCTAGACCTTGGAGAGGGTAAAGCGAGGTTTACCAGGATGTTACTGGGCCTGAGGGCCTTCGGTATGGGGAGAGACTGGAGAAGGTTGATTGTTTGCTTTAGAGCACGGATGGTTAAGAGGATGTGCAATAGTCGTGTTCTAAATCATGAGGGGTCCTGATACAGTAAGGGAACGGTAGCACAGTGGTAATGATTCCTCAAGTTTACTACTATTCCAACCATGCTCCAAGCGGTCTTGCTTTTAGAGTTATGTAGGGAGATTGGAGAAACAGGTATGTTGTTGCTCCTTCGAACAGAGAAGGTAAAGTTGTGATGTATCAGTAATATACTGGGAAGAAGGGACTTCAGTTATGAGGAGAGACGAGAGAAACTGGATTTGGTCCGTTGTAATCTGCATGGAACATAGAAGAGGAATGAATTACTGATAAACAAAATATATGAAAATATTTCAGGGTGCAGTTAAAATTGACAGGAAATGCTTACAACGGAAACCTGTGGTTTCAGCTCAGAAGCACTTCACCTCGGACAACGAAGCATTTGACCACTGACATTAACAGCAGGGCATCAGAACCAAGACTCAGGCTAAACATATTGAAGGATAATGCATGGTGGGAATCTCTCTGATATGTTTTAAGCCGAATAATTATTTAATTATTTGAATACCATCACATTTCGAATCAGACAAACTTACAGCAGAGAACGAGGCCATAGGTCCAACCTGCCTGTGTGGCTATTTGAAAGACCAATCAAATCAGGCCCTTTCATAGACTTTAGCAACCTAGCCATGAACTTTATTCCTGTTCAAGCATTTCTCCTATTCCAATTTGACAGTTACAATTAAAGGTTCAGAAACAGATTGATTTTCAGACATGCATTTATTCATATAATTGAATTGCAGTCGTTTAATTTACATGAGGGATAATATTCCACCTAGAATCTCTTAAACATTAAATTAGTGGCGTATACACAAACACCGTGTGTGAACTAGGAACATACAAACCGCCTTGTAGACCTGTATTGTGCCAAAAATGTAACTGCACTGATATCAATGCAGTTACATTTTGATTCTCAGACATTCGTTTATTAATACAATTGAATTCCAGTTTTTTAAAATTACATCAGGGATAATATTCCACCTAGAATCTCTTAAACTTTAAATTAGAATCGAGTACACAAACCCAAGTTGTGAAATAGGAACATACTAAACGCTTCTTAGCCCTGTATTGTGC
Source organism: Somniosus microcephalus (assembly GCF_052327205.1). Lineage (NCBI taxonomy): Eukaryota > Metazoa > Chordata > Chondrichthyes > Squaliformes > Somniosidae > Somniosus > Somniosus microcephalus. The sequence continues at coordinate 46,223,710 of NW_028225184.1, read as the reverse complement.
CTCAAATGTAACTACCTTGAAATCAATGTAGTTTGTTTCAGAGTCCAACATTTTTTAAGGAGTAAATGGCATCGGAAATATAAGATTTAAATCCCCTTTACAGGAAAATGGAACCCATGACTTTCACATTTCTTTTATCTAAAAATCACGTCTGCCTGTAGCACGGTTGTAAATGTAGTAAACATGAAATTGTAGTAAGCAATGGGGAGGTTAGCAGTAGACTTCAGGAGGGCAGTGACAGGCTGGTGAAATGGGCAGGAACGTGGCAGATGTAATTTAATGCAGAGAAATGTGAAGTCATGATTATTGGGAAGACAAATGAGGAGACAATATAAAGAAAATTATAAAATGTTACAGGGATTTAGGGTGCACATGAACAAGATAAGTTGGTCAATATGTTAAAAAAACTTTAAAATCATATGCTTAAAATTTGAGGCATAAAGTACAAAAGGAAGGAAGTTTGCAAGCATTTGTATATCACATGTTAAGTCTCAGCTGGAGCAATGTATCCCATTCTGGGCACCACACTTTAGGGAGCATGTCACGATATTGTAAAGGGTCCAAAGGAAATTTACCAGAATGGTGACAGGGATGGGGGAATTCAGTTATTTAGAATAACTAGAGAAGCTGGGATTGGACTCCTTATGGCAGAGAGGTATAAGGGAAGATTTACCAGAATGGCACGTGGCCTGAGCAACTTCAGTTATGTACAGAGATTTGAGAAAGAGGGATGTTTTTTCTCCATCAGCAGAGAAGGTTACGGTGTGATGTATCAGTAAAATACAGGGAATGAGAAACTTCAGTTCCGTGGAGAGGTGATGAATTTGGGATTGTCTTCCTGAGAGCAGTTAAGGTAAAGTGAAGATTTACTAGTGTGTTGCCGGGGATGAGGTGATTCAGTTCCATGGAGAGTTTAGAGAAGGTGGGATTATTCTACTTAGAGCAGGGAAGGTGAAGTGAAGAATTAACCGTTTGGCACCATGAATGAGGGACTTCAGTTATGAGGAGAGACGTAATATGCCGTGAACAAAGAGTTGGTATTAAATTCCGATCAGCAAAGAATTTGAAAAATATTCAGGCTGCAGTCAACAGTGACACGTAATGCTGACAATGGAAACATGTGGTTTCAGCTCAGAAGAACATCACGATGGACAATGAAACCTTTAACCCCTGACCTTAACAACAGGGCATCAGATCCAAGACTCAGGCTAAACACATTGAAGATAATGCATGGTAGGCATCTCTCTGATATGTTTTAAGACGTATAATTGTTAATTATTTGAATACAAGCACAGGTAGAAACATTACAATATAGAATATTAGAGCAGAGAAGGAGGCCGCTAGGTCAAATCTGTCCGTGTGCCTCTTTGAAAGACCAATCCAATTAGGCCCTTTCATAGACATTTTCCACAAAAACATGCACGTTATTCCTGTTCAAGCATTTATCAAACTCCCCTTTGTCAGTTACAATTACATGTTCACAAAATGATTGATTCGCATACATTCAATTTTTATACAATTGAATTCAAGTCTTTTAAATTACATCAGGGAGAATATTCCACCTTGAATCTATTGATCTTTAAATTAGTGGCGTCTCCACAAACACAATGTGTGAAATATGAACATAGAAACCGACTCTTCCCCCTGTATTGTGCTACAAATATAACTTTACACTGAAATCAATGTAGTTTGTTTCAGTGCCCAAAACATTTAAATGAGTAAACGGAATCGGAAATATAAGATTTAAATCCCCTTTGCAGGAAAATGAAATGCATGTGTTTCACATTTCTTTTATCTAAAAATCAAGTCAACTTGGAGCACGGTTGGAAATGTAGCTAACTTGAAATTGTAGTAAGCAGTGAGGAGGATAGTAGCAGACTTCAGGAGGACAGAGAATAGCTGGTGAAAGGGAGAGACACGTGGCAGATGGCTTTTATTGCACAAGAATATGAGTTGATGAAATTTGGGAAGACAAATGAGGAGATAATATAAAGGAAATTAAAAAAGTTACAGGGCTTTCACGTTGCACATAAACAAGATAAGTTGGTCAATATATTTTTAAAAAATTTAAGAACTTTGGCTTTAACAGTAAAGGCATAAAATACATAAGGGAGGAGGTGATGCTGGTCCTTTGTATATCACTGGTTAGGCTTCAGCTGGAGCAATGTTCCCAATTGTAAGCACCACACTTTAGGAAGGATGTCACGACCTTGTACAGGGGGCCAAGGAAATTTACCAGAATGGTGCCAGAGATGAGGGAATTCAGTTACGTAGAATAACTAGAAGAGCTACGATCGTAATAAGGGAAGATTTACAGGAATGGCACGAGGCCTGAGCAACTTTAGTTATGCAGGGAATAGAGAAAGGGGGATGATTTTTCTGCTTAGAGAAGAGAAGGTTAAGGTGTGATGTATCAGTAATACACCAGGAATGAAGGACTTCAGTTCCTTGAAGACACTCGTGAAGATGTTATTATTCTCCTTAGAGCAGTGAAGGTGAAGTGACATTAACATCAAAATATAGAATCATAGAAGATAGGAGCAGGAGGAAGCCATTCGGCCCCTCGAGCCAGCTCCGCCATTCAATGAGATCATGGCTGATCATTCAAATGCAGTACCCTGTTTTAGCCTTCTCTCCATAGCCCTTGATCCCTTTAGACTTAATAAATATATCCAACTCCTTCTTGAATATATTTAATGAATTGGCTTCTACTGCCTTCTTTGGAAGAGAATTTCCACAGGTTCACCACTGTCTGGGTGAATAAAATCCTTCTCATCTCTGCCCTAAATGACTTACCCCTTATCCTTAGACTATGACAACTGTTTCTGGACTCCCCGACCATCGGAACATTCTTCCATCATCTAGTCTGTCTAGTCCTTTTAGAATGTTATAAGTTTCGATGAGATCCCCTCTCATTCTTCTAAACTCCAGCGAGAAACAAGCCCAATGGACACAAGCTCTCTTCATACGTCATTTCCGCCATTTACCAGTATGGTACCGGGAAAGAAGGAACTCAGTTATGAGGAGGGACTAGGGAAGATGGCATTATTGTCTTCAGAGCAGTGAAAGTGAAGTGGAGATTTAACAGTATCGTACCGGGGATAAATGACTTCAGTTATGAGGATAGACTAGGGAAGTTGGCATTATTCTCGTTAGAGCAGTGAAGGTGCAATGGAGAATTAACAGTATGGTACCAGGGATGAGGACCTTCAGTTTTGAGGAGATATTGAGAGAAGCTGGGGTACTTAGTTTGCAATCAGCATGGAACAAAGAGGAGGAATTAAATACCAATAAGCAAATAGTATGAAATATAATCAGGCTGCAGTTAACAGTGAGAGGAAATGCTTACAACGGAAACTAGTGGTTTTAGCTCAGAAAAGCTTCACGTTGGACAATGACGCGATTAACCCCTGACATTAAGAACAGGGCATCAGAACCAAGACTCAGGATAAACACATTGAATGATAATACATCGTGGGAATCTCTGTGATATGTTTTAAGCCGTATAATTAGTTAATTATTTGATAACCACCACAGTTGAATTATAAAATTGTAGAATCTTAGAGCAGAGAAAGAGGCCACTAGGTTCAACCTGCCTGTGTGGCTCTTTGAAAGACCAGTACAATTAGGCCCTTTCATAGAATGTTTCCACATAAATCTGCACGTGTTTCCTTTTCAAGCATTTACCCAATTACCTTTTGAAAATTACAGTTAGAGGTGCAGTAGCAGATTGATTCTCAGACATTCATGTATTAATAAAATTGAATTCCAGTGTATTAAGTTATATCAGGAATAATATTCCACCTAGATACTCCTAAACAATAAATTAGGGGCCGTGTACACCATCACAATGTGAGAAAAGGAGCATACAAACCGCCTCTTAGCCCTGTATTGTACTACAAATGTAACTGTCCCTTGAAATCAATGCAGTTTGTTTCAGACTCCAAAATAGTTAAAATGAGTAAATGGCATCGGAGCTATAAGAGATAAATCCCCTTTGCAGGAAAATGAAATTTATGTGTTTTACATTTCCTTTCTCCAAAAAGCAAGTCTACTTATAGCACGGTTGGAGATGTAGTAAACTTGAAATAGTAGTAAGCAGTGAGGAGGATAGCAGCAGCTCTAAGGGGGGCAAGATAGGCTGGTGAAAAGGGCAGACACGTAGCAGGTAACTTTTAATGCAGAGAAATCTGAAGTGATGAATTTTGGGAAGCCGAATGAGAAGAGAAATTCAAAGGGAATTTATAAAACTTTGCAGGACATTTCGGCTGCACATCAACAACATAAGTTGGTCAATAATTTAAACCATCTTTAAGATCTTTGACTTTTAATTTTGAGGTATAAAGTAGAAAACGAAGGCGGTTTGCTAAATCATTATATATCACTTGTTAGGCCGCAGCTGGAGCATTGATCCCATTTTGGGCACCACACTTTAGGAAGGATTTCAAGACCTTGTAAAGGGTGCAGTGGAAAGTTACCAGAATGTACCAGTTATGTAGAAAGAATAGAGAATCTGGGAATGTTTCCATTATGGCAGAGCGGTATCAGGGAAAATTTAGCATTCTGCTTCCAGGGATGGTGGACTTCAGTTATGTGGAGATTCTGCGTATTCTGTGGTTGGTTTTCTTGGTTCAAACCAGACATGTGCACTTAATGAGAAGAGATATGGCTTCAGTAACAAGTGTGCCTGAATGAGAAAGGGAACATGGGTTAAACTAAACAGAAACAACAGGCTTATGACAGATGTCAAGTGCACGAATACAGCAGAACACCGCGTAAAATACAGAGAGTGCAGGCGGCAATTGAAAATCGATATAAGAAGGGCAAGGAGAGATTATGAAAACAGATTAGTGGGTAACATTAACAGAAATACAACAATCTTTCATATATAAAAACATAAAGTGTAGTTAAAGGAATTGTGGGGCCGATCAGAATAAAAAGGGAAATATTCTTGTGGAGGCTGATGCTATAATTGAGGTACGGAATGAGTATTTTGCATCTGTATTCACAAAAGAGAATGAAATAGCAGTAGTAGATGGGAAGTATATATAGTGGATGGGATACAAATAGGTAGAAAAGTGGTGATAAATGTGTTGGAGTCATTCAAAGGTAACAAGTCTTCTGGTCCATATGGGATGCATCCTACAGTGCTTGGTGAATCTATGGTGAGATAGCAGAAGTTCTGACCATCGTCTTGCAACCCTCCTTGGAAATGTGAGTTTTTGCAGAGGACTGAATGATTGCAAATGTCACTGACTGTTCAAAAACGGGGAGACCGATGAACCTGCTAACTACAGGCTAATCAGTCTACGTTCAGCAGTGGGAAAACTACTGGAAACCACAGTCATTGACAACATTAATTCTCTTTTAGAGAAACATGGTTTAGTAAGGGAGAGCCATTTGTCCCTTATTAATGTATATTGTTCAGGAATAATCTTGTTTGATTGCCCTGATTGAGTTATTTGATGCAGTGGGAATGAGGGTTGATGAAGGTATTGCAGTAGATGTTGTGTATCATGAATTTCAATAATATATCACAGAACAGATTCACTAGAAATGTAAAAACACGTGGTATTAAAGGGACGGTGGTGAATAGTGTTCTTAAATGGCTAAGGGATAAGAGGCAGAGAGTAGTGGTGAACTGATGTAGTTCTGACCATATGGAAGTACGCAGTGGTGTACCCCAGGAGTCGGTGTTAAATCCATTGATTTTCGGGTTATGTAGAAATGAGCTGGATCTATGAATAAGGGATAAAATTTCGAATATTGCGTTTCATGCTAAATTTGGTAAATTTGTAAATTGTGAGCAGGATAGCAGCAGACTGCAGGAGGATATAGTCAGAGTGGTGAAATGGAAAAACATATGACAGATTCAATTTACTGCGGCTACCTGTGCAGTGAAGCACTTCGGGGGAACACCATGGAGAGGCCGCATAATGTAATTAACAATGGCCTAGAAATTCAGTGGGTTGCGCCAGCCGCTAACGCCATAAAAGGGCTATATTTCCGGCGCTAGACACTTAGCGCCTGAACGCAGTCCGATCTGCGCCGACGCCCAAATTCAGTTGACATTTAGCACCGGCGCAAAGTTTTTGCGCCCGCTCAGGTGTGCGCGCAGCTTATGACGTCGTATCATCGCGCAATGCTGTTTGTGCGCCTCAAACCGGAAATTCAGTGGCGCCCGCCCAGTGTGGGCATGGCGCTGCTAAGAACTGTGAGGTGGAACGCAAAAGAGGCCCTGTGGGCCTCGGGGAGCAAAATTAAAGGGCACTTACGCTGACCTAAAAGCCCAGCCATTTTGCTGCAATGACTTTACTGCTTTGGATTTCTGGACAGAGACCAAGGGACAGAGGTTACAGATTTGGGACAGCATCGGAGAGGTATTTTTGGCTTCTGGCCAGTGCTTTGACATTTGATTCATTGTGATTTATCTGTTCTCAACTTTATTATGGGGGCTGTATGGGGGGCCAACCCTCAGTTGCAGCATTATGTGCGAAGGGCTCGCAGACGCTGTGAGAGAGGGCCAGCCATGCCTAGACGCAGAGGGGCCATCAGGCATCAGCAACGTAGGCCTTACCCACTCAGGCAATACCGGCAGCAGGTGTCCTATCCCACCATGACTGCGGCGCATTGCGTGAAGAGGCTGCGCTTCAGAAGGGAGGTGGTTGCAGAGATCTGCCAGCTGCTTCACACAGATCTGCGTCCACAGCTGATGTGCAGGACGTCTCTCTCGGTGGAAGTGAAGGTCACGGTGGCTCTGATCTTTTATGCAAGCGGCTCCTTCCAAGCCGCTGCAGCGGACATAGCGAACATCTCCCAGTTCACCACGCATCGCTGCATCCAGCAGGTCACCGATGCACTTTACGCGAGGAGACACCAATTCATCTCCTTCCCCTTGACCCGACAGAGGCAGGAGCAGCGTGCAGTCGGATTTGGCAGGATCGCGGGCTTCCCCATGGTGCAGGGCGCCATTGACTGCACGCATGTGGCTATGTGGGCACCTATCCACAATGCCGAGGATTACCGCAACCGGAAGGGCTACCATTCCCTAAATGTACAGCTGGTGTGTGACCTCAGACAGCGCATCCTAGCTGTCAATGCCCGCTTCCCAGGAAGCAGCCACGATGCATTTATCCTGCGCCAGACTACTGTGGCTGACATGTTCGAGGCGCAGCCTCCACCAAGGGGATGGCTTATCGGGGACAAGGGCTACCCTTTGTGTACATGGCTCATGACCCCGCTCCGCACGCCCAGGACCCCAGCGGAGGAGGCATACAACGAAAGCCATCAAGCCACAAGGAACATCATCGAGCAAACGATAGGCGTCCTCAAGCAACGGTTCCGCTGCCTGCATCGTTCCGGAGGATCTCTTCAGTATTCGCCGGATAGAGTCTCCCAGTTAGTCGTCGTGTGCTGCATGCTGCACAACCTGGCTATCCGCAGGACTCAGGCACTGCCACCTGGCATTGCACCACCACCTCAGGAGAACGAGCAGGAGGAGGGGGAGGAGGAGGAGGAGGAGGACCAGCCCAGGAGGGTGCGACAAGGGCCAAGGGCCGTCCGCCGGGGGCTTATTGATCGACACTTCTAGGCCCCCTGTCAGGGAATGGCCTGTGGCAATGAACGCACCTGAGGCAGCCGCTCCGCAAGCCCTCAGCCGGTTAATGCAACAACCACTTCAAACATGACACCTGGACATGCTGAATAAATCAAAAGCTTTATTTCACAAACTCAGGGCCCTTCCCACATGAAACAGAAAAACAGACAAGACCCCCAAAAAACAGTCAAAAATATCTGTCTCTCCCAATACCTGGGGAGGACTAACAAAACTAGCCCATCCAAAAGGCCTTCAACAGCGGCCTTACAAAAAAAAGCCCCCCCGCACAACAGAGACACCCCCATGAAAACAAAAAATGCCTTGATCCTCGGCCTTAACAAAATAATGCCCCCCACAACACAAGCCCCCCAATATAAAAGAAACCGCTCTCACAACACTCTAATGGGTGTGCCGAGAGGGCGAGTCCTTAGACAGGCTTCTCCGGTCCCTGGCTGACCTGCTGCTCTGCCTCAACCTGGACCCTGCGGGTGTGGCGAGGCTGGGGGAAGGCTCATGAGGGCCACAAAGCATGTCGGCAGATGCACTTCGGTGTCGGCCTAGACGAGGCCTGGCCCGGGAGGTTCCGGCTGCTGACTGCTGCAGCTGTTGCTGGGCAGCATCAGTCTTAGCAGCAGCTCGTCGCACCTTGGCTGGGGGAGTGGCAGTGTCGGCAGCACCATTGGGGGCAAGCTGGCTGATGGCAGGTGCGCGCTGCTCACCAGAGACACTGGCACTCGGCCGGGCTGGCAGCGTAGCAAGCGCAGCAATCTGGGGGAGGCCAGACCGCTGTGCTGCAGCAGGGCGGCGGGTGCCATGGCGATGCCTCTGTGCCACAGCGAGTGTGGCAGAAGTGAGTGCCTGAACTGCCCTGGTATGTGCCCGCATCAGCTCTGCCAGTGTGTGGACGGCACCACACATCTCGCGAGTCTCGTCCTGCGCTGCCGCCAGTTGCTGCACACCCGCGTCCTGCGCTGCCGCGAGTTGCTGCACACCCCTGTCGTGCGCTGCGGCCAGTTGCTGGACACCCCTGTCGTGCACTGCCGTGAGTTGTTCGAACCCCCGGCCTGTGATTCCCTGAAAGCCACCACACTCTGAGCCAGGGACTCAATGGTGTGAGGCATCTGTTCGACCACCCCCATGAACTCTTGGTGGCGCCGCTCAGACGCCGCCGACATCTCATCGAGGACGCGCACCTCCTGGGCGAGGACCGTGTCCGGACTGGAGGGCAGACTCTCCCTCCGGGGAGTAGGCCGCCGAGCTGGCCGACCATTCCCGCGTGCGTCCACCCTACTGGGACCAGCTTTGGCCCTCCCCTCCAGCACCTCCCCCCTCTGGGGAGAAGGCTGGCGTGCTGCCGGACCCTTCCCACGTGCGTCCACCCTACTGGGACCAGCTTCGGCCCTCCCCTCCAACACTTCCCCCTGGCTCTCCTGCAGGCCAGACGTCTCCCCTCCATTGCCAACCCCTGGCGTGGAGGAGGGATCCCCCGATGTGCCGCCTTCCTCCTGGTCCTTGACGTCCTCCTCCTCCAAGGGCCTGGCTCTCTGCGCTTCAGGGACCACCTCCTCCTCACCAGCTGAAAGCAGGAAGGCACAAGAGTAGCTTTAGAGTGAGGACAGGCCGTCAGCGAGGGAGGCCTGAGTGGTGCATTATGCGCATTTGTCGGTCATTGGGAAAGGATGTAGGTCTGAAGCGTGAGGGCAACGTGAGAGGTGCAACCGGTCATGTCCTTACCAGTGGGTACCAGTACAGGGTCCGCCTCGCCGATCGCGACAGGGCCAGTCACCCGGCCACGCATGAGTCGTGCCCCGCTCTCCTCCAGATCAGTGAGCACCTGGTACTCGGGACGGCCTCCACCAGTGACAGCCTGACTCCTTACATTGCTCGCCAGCTTGGCCTGCAAGAGAAAGGATGGCCTCTAAGTACAGTGTGGTGCCCTGTCGCTGTGTGCACTGCCTCCCATGGTGGAATAACTTGGCCAGTGTGGTGCCCTGTCGCTGGGTGCACTGCCTCCCATGGTGGAATAGTTTGGCCAGTGTGGTGCCCTGTTGCTGGGTGCACTGCCTCCCATGGTCGAATAGCTTGGCCAGTGTGTTAAGTGCAGAAAGTGCTATTGATGAACATGCAAGTGCCATTGCTGCGGGAGGAGGGCTGCCCATTAGGTCTTTGAGGTCCCTTTGCCCATAATGTGAGGTGCACATGCAAGGATGAGGGGGACACTGGAAAGGGTTCTCACCTTCACCATCCGAGTGAGGTCGTTGGACTTCTTACGGCATTGGTCCGCAGTCCTGGGGACATCACAGGTGGATGACACCCTGCGGGCGATTTTGCCCCAGGCTCTCCTGTACTGGCTCCTGGGAGCCTTCCTGCCACTGTCCGGGCACAGGATCTCTCTTCTCTTCTCCACACCATGAATGAGCACACTCAGAGCATGCTCTGAGAAGCGCTGCGCTCGCTCACGGGCCCTCTCCATTGCTCCAGGCGCTATTTTGGCACACCAGTAGTGCTGAGGCCTAGCTGCAGGGCTCCAGTATGCAGGGCGTGGCAGCAGTCAAAGTTGACCCTTCCTGCTTTAAGAGCTGGCCGGCGTCAGGGTGTCTGCTGTCAATCAAAACATGGCCGCACCTGCGCTGCGCCCGGCTTCAGCGTTATTAGGCCGCATCGCCGGCTTAGCACCGGAACACAGCATTTCAACGCCAGTTTCAGCACTCGGCCAAACTTAGGGCCAACTCTACTGAATTTCGGCGATGTGGCGTACACTTTCCGGCGGCCGCTAACTTTAGCGAGCGCCCGACTTTAGCGCCCCAAAAGTGTCCAGACTGAATTTCTAGGCCAATATCTTCAAGGGGTAAAAGCTCAAAGAGAACACACTCACAAAGCATTGAAGGTGGCACGGCAAGTAAATAAAGCAGCATAGAACGTGTATGGGATAATTGGCTTTCAAAAAAGAAGCATTGAATACAACAACAATAAAGTCATGCTAAACATTTACAGATCACTGTTTAGGCCTCAGCTGGAGCATTGTGTACAATTCTAAGCACCGCACTTTATGAACGATGTCAAGTTCTTTAGAGGGTAGGGAGAAGGTTTCCAGCATGATACTAGGGATGAGGGACCTCAATTGGAGAGGCTGAACTTGTTCACCTTATAACAGAACATGACAATGGGAGAGCAGATAAAGGTACTCGCAATAATGTGGTGCTTTGATAGAGCAAATAGCGACAAACTTGTTCCCCTTAAAAGTCGGTCGGCAACCAAAGGTCACAGATATAAAATTAAACTGAAAATCGCAGAGAGGGGAAATGACAGGAAATTATTTGACACGGGATGTTGGTAATATCTGGAAAGCACCACCTGAAGCAGTGGTGGGATCAGGTTACATAGGATCTTTCCAAAGGCCATTGGACATATACATGAAGAGCACTAATTTGCATGGTTACGGGTAAAATGTTCCAGGCTGGGACTAATTTGGACAGATCTTTCAAAGAGCCGACACATGGAGGACAGGCCGAATACCTCATTCTATGATTCTAACTAAATAAGGTCAATTGAGATGAGCGTTTGTAAACAATTCCAATAACCCAAGGCTAGGATAAAGCTGTACCTTGGGCCTAATGAAACAAAGCAGCTTTAAGTGATGATCAGATACACAAACGGTCCATTATGTGACTGAGTGAAACTATCAGTAAAAGCTAAAGGAAAGCAGTTGGGTGGAGTATGTGTGCAAACACTGAGCATCTTTACAAATCTCCACATGCAAACATACCACGGAACAGGATGGCAATGCAAGTGACGTAGATCCATTATGGACTGGCTGGTGGCATTAACGGTGGGAATTCAGATTGAACATGATGGAGATTAAGAGATAAATTTTGAGCACAAAAGGCAGCTGTAGCATAGTGTTTGTTGAAGGACGTTGGTCTCTGCCCACTGTGCAGATCTATCTCTCAGTGAGATGCTCAGCTCTAGCAGACTGAATGAGGAAGGGGACTTTAAATAAATTCATAGATCTGAAAACAGCCTAAATTATTCACCAGAAAATTTTAGTTTTACAGACAATACACACACGCTCATAAATACCTCAAAGTGCCTTAAATGGAGGTGCAAGATGTCAAAGAGAATGAAAAATAAGCAAACAAAGGGATAATGGTCTGTGCTGCAGAGAACAGTAACAGCAGTTAGTTGTCATAACGGAAGGCAGTGGTTTAAAATTGAAGAAGCTTTAGTTCAAATGAAAAGGAACTGATCTGCTCACAGAAAGAACAGTGTCTCAGCACCAACGGAAGAGCTGAACATATATTTTCTGGATAATCCACTGACTGTTAATATTTTTTAATGTTGATTCCCTCTCCAAATCTCCTGAATCATAGAATCAGATAAGCGTCCAGCACAGGCACAGATCATTCGGCCCGTTGTGCCTGTGCCAGCCGGAAAGGCTTTGCCTTTGCCCACTGAAAACATCCCTGTTCTGTTCAGCAAATTACCAGGCTTTACAGAACCGACAGAATAACATTATTTCAAGTGAACATCTTTGTGAAACCTCAAACATAATCAGCTGCTATTGTGAATTATCAGACACAAATATAACCGTTTTATTTCAATTAGTCTAATCCTTCCCCTTTCCTTTTTAAACGAGGCGACTCACACTGGAATGCGATTGTAAGGGCGACATTTTTCTGTTTTGCCCTTGGGGAGAGTGGAAACTTTCCATGTCTGAGCCCAGCCGCTGTGTGTCCGTGGACAGTCTGATTACAGAAGGTGTAAACATGGACCCTGAGAGTGTTCTCAGTGGTCATCCACTAATCAACACTTTAAAAAGGAGACACGTGGTAATGTCCAGCAGCGGGCACTCTCCCTACTTCACACTCCGCCCAAAATCACTCATCTCTCCGGAAAACTGACACCAGGAGCATTCTCTTAACTGAGAATTCTGCAGAAACAAGTATCCGCTCTGAAGGCTTTCCAATCTAAAGTGTTTCAATCCAAACGAGGAGATACTTTCATCCACTGAGCGACTGGACATCGGACAGCGCCGGGCTCAGTCCCGAACGACAGCTTACATTTGCCCACTCAGTTACTTCACAGAACTGGAATGCAATAATTTAGGTATAAAATTGTTTCGCGACTCACCAAACATCAGTAACAAGGCGGTTGTGTCCATGTTCTAGAGTGAGCTACTTTGAGACATGAGAGCTGCCAGGAACGGTGACTGAGTCGCTTGCAACGCCTCCCAGAATATCATACCTGGAAGCGTTCAGAGAATGAGAGCAGAAACAGAGGTTGAGAGGAACTGATGTGGCCCCACAATTAAATGAACAGCACCACAATACAATAAGGATTGGATCTTAGCAAGGTCCAACATGGGAGCATTTTAATTTCATACCATAACCTCAGATGAAGAGCCTGGAATGGACAATGAACACAGTACAACCCCATCAATGATTTGTCATTAGTTAGAACCTTCACTCTCAAAATGGTCAGAAACTCAAGTTCTGGCGACAGATCGTTTCATACTTCAGCCTCTTGGTGTCAGCATCAAACAATCAAAAGTCATGCGCACTGGAGGAAAATTAATGACAAAGTGATTCAAAGCAAACGTCTGAAGTGTGCCCCTTACTGTACAGATCATAGTTTCTGAATTTAGCTCAACGAATTTAGAAACTATGTGACATGACAAAGTCAAAAGTACGGTCATGAATATTGGCAGGAGCTAAAGGAAGAATATTAGGGCAGTGAGCTCAGAGCAGACGGATAACAATGAGTTCCGATGGAGAGTGAAATCACAGAACATGAGGAGTAATTAATTGCTTAGGCTAAGGTAGAATGTGAGTGGACATCTCCTGAAGAGAAACTCAGAGTGTTGCTTTGGACTGCGGTTGTAAATTAGAAAACATAAGAGTCGAAAGAGATGGAACAGGGTGAGCTCCTCAGTTGGGATGGTGCCAGATGAGTTTGCGAACATATGAAACTGTGATTTTCTGATGTTGGCCACACTGCCAAATGATGAAAGTAATATCCAGGCAGGTCGTTTCCCCGAGGGGCAAATTATCACCAAAACTGAGAAAAGATCCGTCAAAGCCATGATAAGATTACATTAATACACACTATGGTGCTAGATGGGAAACGATTTATGTGAGAATGAATGGACATTCTGGCGGGAAAGGCAGCGGGCGACATTGGTTGCTGATCTTCCAACAGAGGCCAGTAGTCTAATGTGGGTGACGTTTGAGGAGCAGGAATAATATTGGCACGGTTCGATACTGCAGTGCACACTAGACAGGAAGGTCGGCGGGAGAGTTGGTTGGGGCAGTTTTGTTTGGTGTTCAGCAGGCTGCAGCGATGGATACCTCCATAGGCCCTGTCGAGAATGCCGAACAAGGCACAATGATCGTCCTTGGCTTATTCAAGCCATATTCAAGCCTGGAACAGCGTCATTACAGTAGAAAGTCAGAAATGGCAGGTGTCCTGACTTTGTCAAAGGAACGGAGGAGACATGAAGGAACAGCCCAACAGGAGTGAAGGTAAACAGATCAATCAAAAATTGTAAAATAGAAATAAAATGGACTCTGTTGTTCAAAGTCAGCCAGAATGCGCAGCCAAATGAATACAGAACGAATTCGGGTTCCATAAGCAATGACAATTTAGGAAAGACTAGTCCTGGACATGAACAGAGAGCAGAGGAACATCTGAGTGAGTCTTTGAGTCATAAATATGTGGTAGAATGAAACATGCTTGTTCCAAAAAACAGAGGAAAAGTACAGATTAAATGAAAATAAAACATTCAGGGAGAAATCTCAGCCGCCTGTGTGTCCGTAGAAGATCCACCAGCACTGTGCCTGGTTGAACACAACTGTTAAGAAAGATGGATTAAAGAGTGCGGCATATATCCTGAATCCGAATGCAATAGATTCAGCTTTAACTATATAATATCTGCTGACTCCAGTGGTTCACGTGTTAACAGTGTGCTCGCAAACCATAAGTTATGTTTAAACAGTGAAAACAGAACTGGAAGAGCAGCTACTGTTCCGGGTTTACTGAACGTCACGAGTCTCTAGTCATTTTGATGAACTTTATTCGCTGTTACTTCAAGCTCCATTAAAAATGTAAAGCCAATATCTGCCCAACGAAAGACGAATGGGCCATTCAGCAACTCGAATGCGTTCGGCAGTTCAGTTAGATCATGGCTGATCTGTACCTCAACTCATGTGTACCTCCAGCCTATGCTCTGTATTCATTGATAACATTAAATAAAAAAACTAAAGACCTCAGTCTTTAACCATCGGTGACCCACCATCCGCAGCCTTATGTGAAACTACTCCAGATTTCCACAACTCGATGCTTGAATGAATACTTCCTAAATTCACTCGTAATGTCCTAGGTTTAATAATAATATGGATTACCTCAGTATAACTGAATAATTTATCAGGAGAAGTTATTTCCAATAATTGTTGACAAGTTTCAAAATATGTCCTTGTGCCTAATAGAAACCAGCGTGAAATGTTACTCAAAATCGACAATGCCTTCAATTTGTGGCGGAGAAACCGTCACTGAAAGAAAAGGAAAGCAGCTCGGTGGAGAGTGTGTGTAAATATTGAGCATCTTTACATATCTCCTAATGCGGCCACACAATGAACCACAATTGCAATTCATTATTCGGAGCTCCATTTTTGAATGGATGGATGTATTACAGTTGGGAATCGAGACTCAAAAGTTGGATATTAATAGATAACTGCAGAGCTCAACGGGCAGCTCAAGCATTGGCTTTATTGACGGACCGCTGTTTCCATCCATTGCGCTGAGCCATATCTCAGTGACATGGTGAACTCAACAGTTATCTGAAGCACTGCGATTATTGAAGGACAGCAGTTTAAACACATTGTGCTGATTTATATCTCAGTGACATGATGAACTCAAAGGTTGTCTCAAGCATTGTGTTCATTGAAGGAAAGCTATATCCACCCATTGTGCTGAATTATATCTCAGTGACAGGAAGAAATCTAGAATACTGAATGAGGAAGTTTGATCTAAATAATTAATAACAAATTCTCCGTCAATCCACTGAAAAGCTGGAATAACACACATATCACAATTCGCCTTTCATCGGTATGGAGGCAGGAAGTGCAATTAAACAGCTATAGGTAAGGTATCGGAAAATATTTCAGGCTGAAGTTAGCCGTGACGCTTAAAGTTTCCAATGGAAACTTGTGGTTTCAGGGTGAAGCGTGTTCACCTTGGAGCAACAGGAAGCGAACGCTGACACTCAGAACAGTGCATCAGAACTGAGAATGTGATTAAACATACTGAATGAAAATATATTGTGGAAATATTTCTCATTCGGCAGTACAGAAATATATCATACTGTCGAACAATTATGCACAGTATTATTCCCCTGGTGTAAATCCGCTCCCCTGCTCACTTCCCATCAGCTTTTACATTACTTCTTCTCGAGGCAGAGCCCAATTTTATATGTAACTTTTTATGGACTCGAGAATGACACGTGCCAGAGTATTCTGCATTCTCACCAACCTCAGTGTAAATCCAAGAGCTACAGAAAGATCTGGCATTTAGTTGGCGGCTTTACTGTAAAGAAATGATGTAACGCGCTTCACACTAGCTTAGTCACGTGATATAACCAGGGGAAAGACTGAGAAACAGGAACACAGTGTAACTTGGACAAAGGAGTCAAGGGAAAGGGAATTGCGTTAAATATGGACAAAATTCTAAATTGTATGTATTATTTTACTCTGTGTGGAAAAAACTTTGGGGGAATTAGAAACAATTATATCACCGGAAGATATTGATGTAATATCAGTAACAAAACATGCCTATCAACTGGCCAAGTGAGGAATATAAACATAGCACGTTATATTCTATTGAAGAGGTACGCAATAGAGAAGAATAGGTCGCACTGCGAATGAGGTAAAATCTGCTGTAGAGCGGACTAATTTACACAGAACAATGATTGAAACAGAATCAGTATGTTCAGAGGTCAAAGATAACAAAGGGATTGTTAATTACTGGGGTAGTAGTAATGGGCCCCAATTATGAAGTAAATCGACAGATCAGGGATGAGTCGGAATAAATTGTTGTTCTGAGAGGTCATAATTACCGAATAATCTATCAGAACAGGGATTAAAAATAGAGTAAAAATAATGGACTTCATCAAATGCGAGGGGTTTTCAATCCTCAAGCAATATATTGGAACCTTACTGGAGGGGAGTTAATGTTAGACATAGTTACCAGTAATAATATAGATCAGGGAGATGATTCATTTGTGGGAGAGATCCTTAGAGGTAATGACCATTATATTATAATTGATAAAGTCCATTAGTGAGCGAACACAAAATGGAGAGAGATTGGGGCACTAGATTGGAATGGGCCATGTGTTAGAAAGAGGAAGCCTGTGCTCGGCAAGGTGAGATGGAAAGAGACATTGGTACTCTGGGTTAAAGATAAGCAATAGGACATTTTGCAAAAGCCTATTGTAAAGTTGCAGGATAAAGATATACAATTGGAAATCAGTACATTATCGTTCACAATCTTGTAGCTAAGAGATTAGAATCAAAATAAAATTGGAGAATGATCCCTATTTAGTCGCCAAGATTAATTAAAAAAAATCTAAGAGTGAATATGAGAAAATAAGAAATATGGTAATGAAAAATGTTAAGTAAAGCAAGGAGGGAGTGGGAGGATAGAATTTTGAAACGGTAGAAGAACAGAACCTTATTGTACAAGTGAATCAGTAAAAAATAATTATTCATCATGAGGTGGTAGACTGAGAGGGGAGGATTGTAAGTCAGTATAGAACATAGCTATGGGTGCTTAGCGATTTCTACATTCACGTGTTTACAGAGCAGAAGCTTAATGGGAAGTGGATGAATCATGAACAGGTTAAAAGTAAGATCAGAACAATTAGATTAAATAAAAGGAAAGTTTTAAATCAGTTATATAAGCTGGAAGTAGGGCAAAGTAGCGAGAGCCATTGATGAATCCTAGGAGATATGGGGGAAGACAGTGCTGTAGTAATCAAATTTCAGTGTTCTATAGAGAGATGATGTCTGCTGTAGAACTGAAGAGTGGCCAATACAATACACGTGTTCAAGGGAGCTAACCCGCAGAATCTGTTAACGGTAGAAAACAAAACCTTATTGTACAAATGTGTCAGTTAAAGGTAATTGTCCTCGGCCTCTTCCATAGTTCCATGGAAGCTCATCGTAAGCTCGAGGAACAGCACCTCATCTTTCGATTAGGCACTTTACAGCCTTCTGGACTCAAGATAGAGTTCAACAATTTCAGATCATAACCTGGCCCCTATCATATATATATTTTTATCCACTCTTTCTGTTCTTCTCTTCCACAAGGCTGCTGCCTTTCATTCTGCCAGCGCAATTTACACTTCATGTGGAGCCAGTCTTTGCTTCTTAACCTGTCCCATTAACATGTCCTTTTGCCTTGAATATCTCTTAATATCTCGTAAACTTTCCGGCCTTCCATTCACAGGCCTTCCCTTTTGTCCTTTCGGGCACTCCCCCATTTCTCAGCCCCGACACTTGCTTAAAAATCGGTTCCATTTACTGCTGTTTTCCAGAACTGACGAAAGGTGATATACCTGAAACGTTAACTCTATTTCTTTCTTCTGACGCTGCCTGACCTGCTGAGTATCTCCAGTATTTCCGGTTTTTAAAGCTGCGGAGGTTAAATCTGTGCCATGGGAATGATCTGAAACTTTAATTCAAGATGAAATCACTACAAATGTAGCTGAAAGTAAAATAATCAGAAGCAGCAACCACAGTTTTCAGAAAGTAAGAATATACTTGTCAAAGCGGATAGAATTATTTGCGGATGTGACAGATACAAAATATATGTTTGGCAAAAACGTTAAACAATTATTTTTTATCTGTCTAAAACAGTAGAAGACACAAGCCTCGTAACAAAAATGGTGGGGAACCATGGGTCTAAATAGGGCGAGGAACGTAACGTAAATAACATAAGTGGAGAAAAAGTACTAGATAAATTAATGGCACTACAAGCCGACAAATACCCTGGACCAGATGGTCTACATGTTAGCATTCTGAAAGAGGTGGCAGACGAGAAAGAAATATAGAAACATAGAATATAGGAGTAGGAATAGGCCATTCGGCCCCTCGAGCCCGCTCCGCCATTCAATGAGATCATGGCTGATCATCCAAACACAGTACCCTATCCCAGCCTTCTCCCCATATACCATGATGCCTTTAGCCTCAAGAATTATATCCAACTCCTTCTTTAATATATTTAATGAATTGGCCTCAAATGCCCTGTGTGGAAGAGAATTGCACAGATTCGCCAATCTCTGGGTGAAGAAATTCCTCCTCATCTCGGTCCTAAATGGCTTACCCCTTATCTTTGGACTGTGTCTCCTGGTTCTGGAATCCCCTGCCATCGGGAACATCATTCCTGCATTTAGTCTGTCTGGTCCTGTTAAAATTTTATAAGTTAAATTGAGATCCCTCTCATTCTTCTAAACTCTAGCGAATATAAGCCCAATCGACCCAATCTCTCCTCATAAGTCATTCCTGCCATCCCAGGTATCAGTCTGGAGAAACTTCGCTGCACTCTCTTCATGGCAAGATCATCCTTCCTTAGATAAGGCGACCAAAACTGCAGACAATGCTCAAGATGTGGTCTCACCAAGGCCCTGTGCAACTGCAGCAAGTCATCCTTGCTCCTGTACTCGAATCCTTTCGCTATGAAGGCCAATATACCATTTGCCTTCTTAACCGCCTGCACCTGCATGCTTACCTTTAGCGATTGGTGCACAAGGACACTCAGGTCTCGTTGCACTTCCCCTTTTCCCAATCTATTGCAATTGAGATAATAATCTGTCTTCCTGTTTTTGCTACTGAAGTGGATAACGTCGCATTTATCCAACATATACTGCATTTGCCATGCATCTTCCCAATCAACCAACCTGTCCAAATCATACTGGAGTTTCTCTGCATCCGCCTCAGAGCATACACGCCCATCCAGCTTTGTGTCGTCTGCAAACTTGGAGATATTACATCTAGTTCCCTCGTCTAGATGATTTCTATATATTGTGAATAGCTGGGGCCCTAGCACCGATCCGTGCGGTACCCCACTAGTCACTGCCTCCCACTCAGAAAATTACCCGTTTATTCCAACACAAGCTTCCAGTCTCCCAACCAGTTCTCTATTCAAGACAGTACCTTACCCACAATCCCATGTGCTTTAATTTTGCAAGCTAATCTCTTATGTGGGTCCTTATCAAAAGCCTTATGAAAGTCCAAACACACCACATCCACTGCTCCTTCCTCATCTATTCTATCAGTTACATCCTCAGAAAATGCCAGTAGATTAGTAAAGCATGATTTTCCTTTTGTAAATCCATGTTGACTTTGACAGAGCCTGTCACTGCTTTCCAAGTGCTTTGCTATTACATCTTTTATAATGGACTCCAGCATTTTCCCCACTACCGATGTCAGGCTTATCAGTCTATCATTCCCCGTTTTCTCTCTACCACCCTTTTTAAATTGTGGTGTTAAATTAGCTACCCTCTAATCGATGGGAACTGGTCCAGAGTTTATGGAATTTCAGCAATGCATCTACTATTTCTAGGGCCACTTCCTTAAGTAACCTAGCATGTGGATTATCAGGCCGTGGGGATTTATCAGCCTTCAATCCCGTCAATTTCCCTAACACCATTTCCCTACAAATACTGATTTCGCTCAATTCTTCCCTCTCATTCGAACCTATGTTGCCCGACATCTCTGGGAGGTTATTTGTTCCCTCCTTTTTGAAGCCAGAACCAAAATATGTATTTCATTCTTATGCCATATCTTTGTGCTCCATTATAAATTCCCCTTAATCTGACTGCAAGTGACCTATGCTTGACTTCACCAATCTTTTTCTAGATAGTGGAGGCTTTGGTTTTGATCTTCCAAAATTCCCCAGATTCTAGAATGGTCCCAGCGGATTGGGAGGTCGGAAATGAAACACCACTATTAGATAAAGGAAGAAGAGTAATAAGAGAGAAATACAAACCAGTTAGCCTGACATCAGTCGTCGGGAAAATGCTGGAATCCATCGTTAAGGAGGCTGTATCATGGCGCTTAGAAAATCAAAACATGATTAGTCAGATTCAACATAGTTTTATGAAAGGGAATCCGAGCTTGAGAAATTTATTAAACATTTTTGAGGTGGTAACAAGCAGGGTAGAGAAAGTGGAACCAGGGAATGTAGTACATATGGATTTCCAAAAGGTATTCGATAAGGTGCCATATAAAAGTTTATTACACAAGATTAGGGCTCATGGGGTTTGGGGTCATTACAGTAGCATGGGTACATGATTGCTTAACAGACAGAAAACAGAGAGTAGGGATTAAACGGATTTTTTCAGTTTAGCAGGCTGCAACTAGCGGTGAGCCGCTGGGGTCATTGTTGGCGCCTCTGCTACTTACAATATATATTGTTGACGTGGACGAAGGGACCGAGTGTATTGTATCTAAGTTTGCTTATGATACAAAGCTAGTTGGGGCAGTAAGCTGTGAGCAGAACATTAATGTCTGCAAAGGGATATAGATAGACTAAGTGAGTTGGCAGTAAGGTGGCAGATGGAATATAATGCATTGCAATGTGAGGTTATTCACTTTGGCAGGAAGAATAGAAAAACAGAATGTTTTTTAAATGGTGAGAAACTTTCAAATGTTGGTGCTCAGGGAGAATTATGTGTCCTCGTGCAAGAAACACAGAAATCTCGCATGGACGTACAGCAAGCAATAAGGAATGCAAACGGCATGTTGGCCTTCATTGAAAGGAGATTTAAGTATAATAGTAAGTAAGTCTTGTTACAATTGTACAGGGCATTGCTGAGATCAAAGCTGGAGTGCTCTGCACAGTTCTGACCTCCTTATCTAAGGAAGGTTACACCTGCCTTGGAAGGGAAATAGAGGCCAACTATTAAAATTAAAATGGGTAGATATTTGTGGAGATAGAGATAACGGTAAGAGAAGGGGATTTCCAAAAGGATGATATTTAATGCAGAGATGTGTAAAGTGATGCATTTGGGAGGAATAAGGAGGGTAGGCAGTATTACCTAAATTATTAAATTGCACATGTGAAGCTGAATCAGGGCCATGGCGGTTGACATAGACAATTATGTGAAGGGGTTAATTGGAGCTTAAGGTGTATAAACTGGGCACAACGTGCATCTGCTGCACTACTTTTTGAAGGGAATTATTCTCCGCCCACTGTGCAGATCTGAATGTCAGTGATACGGCAACTGAAGCATACTGAAGGAGGAAATGGACTCTATATAATTAGAACCGAATGGTGTTTGAACTCAGTTGACACTGGTGCTTATACCAAAATTTCAACCCTGTCACAAATATCACTCTGATGAGTAATCTGGATGGAAGAAGGAAGGAAAATTAAATACCGATAAGTAAAGCATGTAAAATATATCAGGCTTAATTGAAAAGTGAGAGCAAATGCTTGCAAAGGAAGCCTGTGGTTTCAGATCAGAAGCGCTTCACCTCGTCCAAAGAGGAATTTAACCCCTGACAGCAAGAACAGTGCAGGAGAAAAAAGAATGTGCTCAAACAAATTGAATGAAAATATAAACTGGCAATCTTTCTGATACGCTTTCAACCTTATAAAACACCCACATATTAGACGCAGTAGCACAGAGTTTCTTCATATATACATTTATTAATATAATTAAATTTTAGTTACTTCAAATACAGAAAGATATTTAATATTACTGGTCATCACCTAAGCTATCAATAAATGGTCTTATTCGATTCTGCCCCCTGATTCTGCATTCCACAAATATCTTCTTCTTCTTAGGCAGTCCGTCAGAACCGAGGATGACTGGCTTCCACATTAAAAATGAGTTCGCTGGTGATAAATGAGCCCAATGCGTGACCTACCGTCTCTGAAACAGATGGGGCAGACGGTGGTTGAAGGGGTGGGTGAGGTGAGAGCTTGGGTTGAAGTGCGCTCCTTGCTCTGCCTGCGCTTGGCTTCCGCTTGCTCCCGGCGATGAGACTTAAGGTGTTCGGCACCTTGCCGGATGCTTCTCCTCCACTTTGTGCGGTCTAGGGCCAGGGGTTCCCATGTGTCGGTGGGGATGTTACACTTTATCAAGCAGGCTTTGCGGGTGTCCTTGAAGCATTTCCTCTGCCTACCTGGGGCTCTCTTGCCATGCCAGAGCTCCGAGTAGAGCGCTTATTTTGGGAGTCTCATACCGGGCATGCTGACAATGTGACCCGTCCATCAGAGCTGATTGAGCGTGGTCAGAGCTTCGCTGCTGGGGATGTAAAGAATTTAAGAGACACTTCATCACTCAGTGAATGGTCAGAAAATGAAACATGGTAGCACATTGAGTAGTTATCGATAATAACAGAAGCATTTAACGTGAACCTAGTTGGGAACATGCGGGAGATAGGAATAGGGGGATATGCTGAAAGTGTCAGCTGAATTAGAATTGAAATAGAGTGGGGGAGGCTGGTGTGGAGTATAAACAACGGCATAGACCTGTTGGGGTCGAATGGCCTTGTCTCTGTGCTGTAAGTTCCATGTAATTCTATTTAATTTCAGGCTGAAGTTCACAGTGACAGCAAATGATGTAAAGGGAAGCCTGTGTTTTCAGCTCAGACGCACATCAGCTCAGAGAGAGAGTAATTTAACCCCTGACAGTAAGAGCAGCTCATCAGAACCAAGAATGTGTATTAACACAGTGAAATAAATACCTTGTGGTAATTTTCTCATACACTTTCAACCGAATAATTAATAAATTATTGGATCAAACATCACCATGTGTGGTGCAGTATCAGGCTGAAACTCCATACTGTCATTTATTAATACAATTCAATTCAAATTATGAAAATTCAAAACGTTATTGCATATTCCACTATTATCTACTAAACTATGAAAAGGCGATGATGTTAGGGAGACCACACGAGCAGAATGGGATCAATCGGATGATACTCTTTGCCACAATGCAGTTTTCCAAGAGAATGACAGTAACTGAAGAAACTGATGATGCATAACTTCAGATGGTTTCAGCTCTGAAAGGAAGTTAGATGGTCAGCAGTCATAGAGAGTCATAGAGAGTTATACAGTATAGAAAGAGGCCTTTCAGCCCATCGTGTCTGCGCCGGCCATCAAGCCCTGTGTATTCTCATCCCATTTTCCAGCACTTGGTCTGTAGCCTTGTATGCTATGGCGTTTCAAGTGCTCATCTAAAAGCTTCTTGAATGTTTTGAGGGTTCCTGCCACTGCCACACTTACAGGCAGTGAGTTCCACATTCCAACCACAGTCTGGGTGAAAAGGTTTTGCCTCAAACCCCTCTAAACCTACTGCCCCTTACCTTGAAACTATTCCCCCTGGTTATTGACCCTTCGAGTTAGGGGAAAAGTCCCTTTCTATCTACCCTATCTATGCCCCCCATTTTTTTGTGTACCTCAATCAAGTCCCCCCTCAGCCTTCACTGCTCGAAGGAAAGCAACCCCAGCCTGTCCAATATCTCTCAATAGCTGCAGCACTGCAACCCAGGTAATATCCTGGCGAATCTCCTCTTCACCCTCTCCAATGC
This sequence comes from Somniosus microcephalus, assembly GCF_052327205.1. NCBI lineage: Eukaryota > Metazoa > Chordata > Chondrichthyes > Squaliformes > Somniosidae > Somniosus > Somniosus microcephalus. The sequence goes on along the minus strand of NW_028225184.1, from coordinate 46,199,518 downwards.
AATCACATCTTTACTCTAGTGTGGCGACCAGAACTGCACACAATATTCCAGTTGTGGCCTAACTAGCGTTTTGTACAGCTCCAACATAACCTCCCTGCTCTTATATTCTATGCCTCGGCTAATGAAGGCAACTATCCCATATACCATGTTAAGCACGTTATCTACCTGTCCTGCTGCCTTCAGGGCTCTATGTACATGCACACCAAGGTCCCACTGATCCTCTTTTATTCCTAGGGTCCTACCATTCATTGTGTTCTCCCTTGCCTTGTTAGTCCTCCCAAAAATGCAACACCTCCCACTTTTCAGTTTTAAATTCCATTTGCCACTGTTCTACCCATCTAACCAACCCGTCTATATCGTCCTGTAGCCTAAGGCTTCCCTCCTCGCTATTTACCACTCCACCAATTTTCGTGTCATCTGCGAACTTACTGGTCCCTCCAGTGCACCACTGGACACAGGCTTCCAGTCACTTAAACAACGTTCGACCCTCACCCTCTGCCGCCTGCCACTAAGCCAATTTTAGATCCAACGTGCCAAATTGCCCTGGATCCCATGGGCTCTTATCTTCTTGACCATTCTACCATGTGGGATTTTTTCAAAACCCTTACTGAAGTCCATGTAGACTACATCAAATGCACTAACCTCATCCAAACACCTCCTCACCGCTCGAAAAATTCATTCAAATTGATTGCACATGATCCCACCCTGAAAAAGCCCCGCTGACTATCCGTGCTTAATCCTTGCTTCACCAAGTGGAGACTATTTCTGTCCCTCAGAGTTGTTTCCAATAATTTCCCGAACACTGATGTTAGACTCACTGGCCTATAATTCCCTAATTTATTCCCTCTAACCTTCTTGAATAATGGTACTACGTTAGTTGGTTTCCAGTCCTCTGTCACCTCCCCTGTGGCCGGAGAGATTCTGAAAATTTGTTTCAGACAACCTGCCATCTCCTCCCTTGCCTCACACAGCAGCCTGGCATACATCCAGTCAGGGCCTGGGGACTTTTGCACTTTTAGCCTGCTAAAAGCGCTAATACCTCCTCTCTCTCAATACTAATTTGATCAAGTAATTCACAATCCCCCTGCCTGATTTCTATGCCTACTTCATCCGTTCCATAGTGAACACAGATGCAAACTATTCATTTAAAACCTCACCTGCATTTTTCGGTTCTAAACATAGATTGCCACTTTGGTCCCTACAGAGACTGCATACTGCGAATAATGTCAAGGTAAAGGTGGTGATTGTCATTTGCAAACTAAACAGCAGAAGAACATATGTGGGATAGGAGATATATTGTGGGAATAGTCAGAATCAGAGCTTGGAGATGACGGAGGCACAAAGGAGTGTAAACGTTGTGACAAGTGGAATTATGGGATGTAGCAGAGGCAACTGAACGGATGGTCCAAATCATAGTGACTTCGGCTATGTAGAGAGGCTAGAGAATTAGGATTCTTCTCCTTAGAGCACAGAGATTTCAGGGGAGTTTCACCAGTTGTGTACATGGGATGCGTGGCTTCAGTTCTGTGGAGACACTAGGGAATGTGGGATTCTTCCCCTTAGAGCAGAGAGTTCTAAGTGGAGATTTACCAGTGTGGTAACAGGGAAAGGGACTGAAGTGAGATGAGAGAGCCTGGGGCAGTTCGGGTGCAATCTGCGTGGAACATGCACTGATAAGCGAAGAATATGACCATGTTTGAGGCAGAAGTTTAAAGTGACAGAAAATCCTTACGACAGAAACCTGTGGTGTCTGCTCAGAAGCGTGTTATCTCGGGCTATGAGGAATTTAACCCCTGACTGTAAGATCAGGGCGTCAGAATACAGACTGATGCTAAACATATTCAATGAAAATGCAGCGTAGCAATCTGTGATATTGTTTAAGTGTATAATTAGTTACTGCTTTGAATACCATCACAGATAGAATAATAAAATTATAGAACTTTAGAGCAGAGAATGAGGCCACTAGGTCCAACCTGCCTCTGAGGCTCTTTCAAATACCCTCTCATATGTTTCTTCCACGGAGCCCTGAAAGTTGCTTTCTGTGCAAGCATTTACCCAATTCACTTTGGGCATTTAAATTTGGAGTGCAGTAATGGATTGAGTCTTAGACATTCATTTATTAATAAAATTTACCTCAAGTCTCTTAAAATACATGAGTGATAATATTCTACCTAGAATCTCCTAAACTATAAATTAAGGGCTGTGTACACAAACACAACGTGAGAAACAGGAGGATACAAACTGCCTCTTAGTCTTGTATTGTGCTACAGATGTAATTGTCCATTGAAATCAATGTAGATTGTTTCAGAGTTGAAAGAATAAGTGAGTAAACTGCTCCAAAACTACAAATTTAAACCCCCTTTGCAAGAAAATGAAATCCTGTTGTTTTATATTTCTTTTATCTAAAATCAACTCTTCTTGGAGCACGGTTGGAAATGTATTAAACTTGACATTGTAGTAAGCAGTGTGGTGGATAGCAATAGACTTCAGGAGGGCAGAGACAGGCTGGTGAAATGGGCAGACACATGGCAGATGACATTTAATGCAGAGAAATGTGATGTGATGATCTTTGGGAACATGAATGAGAAAATACAATATAAAGGAAATGATAAAATGTTACATGGCATTCAGGATCAGAGTGCCTGTAAAGAAGAGAACTTGGTCAATATGTTCAACGAAAACTTTAAAGTCTGTGTCCTTAAAAGTAGAAGCATAAAGTAAAAACGGAAGAAGGTTATGCTAAACCGCCATGTATCACTGGTTCGGTCTCAGTGGAAGCATTGTGCCCCATTCTGGGCACCACATATTAAGAAGCATGTCACGACCTTGTAGAGGCTGCGAGGAAATTTACCAAAATGGTAGCAGGGATGAGGATACTCAGTTGTGTAGAATAACTAGAGAAGCTGGTATGGTCTCCTTATGGCAGAGAGGTATAAGGGAAGATTTACATCACTGGTTCCAGTGATGGTGAACTTCAGTTATGTGGAGAGACTGGAGAATCTGTGGTTGTTCCCCTTGGTACAAACCAAACATGTGCCCATAAGGAGGAAAGATGGGGTTTCCGTAACTGGATTGCCGGATGAGAAAGGAATAGAGGTTAAAATAAACAGAGACGGGAATTTATGACAGATGTCAAGTGCAGAACATCACGTAGAGTCCAAGTTTGCAGGCGGCAATTGAAAAACGATATAAGAATGGCAAAGAGAGATTTTGAAAACAAATTAGTTGATAACATGAAAGCGAATGCAAAAATTGATTTGTGTGGAGTCAGAGAGCATGACTGAGGTACTGAATGAGGATTTTAGATCTGTCTTCACAAAAGAAGAGGCTGAAATTAATGTTTCCGTACAGGAGGGGTTTATATATATCGGATAGGTTAAAATAGATAGAAAGGAGCTTGCTAATAGGTTGGAATCACTCAAAGGTAACAAGTCACCTGGTCCATATGGGATGCATCGTACTTTGCTGAGAGAATCCATGGTGGCAATTGCCGAAGCTTTGACCACAGTCTTCCAATCCTCCATGGAAATGCGAGTGTTGCCAGAGGACTGAAGGATTGCAAATGTCACTGAATGTTCAAAAACGGGGAGAGAGATAAACCTGATAACTACAGGCTAATCAGTCTACCTTCGGCAGTGGGAAAACTCCTGGAAACCACAGTCATTGAGAAAATTATTTGGTTTAATAAGGGTAGCCAGCTGTCACTTAATGAAATATATTTTTCAAGTATAATCGCGTTTGACTGACCTGATTGAGTTCTTCGATGAAGTAGCAATGAGGATTGATGAAGGTAGTGAACTAGATGTTGTATATCTGGAATTTAAATAATGTATCACATTGCAAACTCACTCGAAAAGTAGAAGCACATGGTATTAAAGGGACGGTGGTGAATTGTATTCTTAAATGGCTAAGGGATAAGAGGCAGTGAATAGTCGTGAACAGATGTTGTTCTGACCATGTGCAGGTACATCCAAGGGGTCGGTGATTTTCCTGTTATATATAAATGACGTAGACTTCTGCATAAGGGATAACATTTAGAATATTGTGTTTGATTCTAAACTTTGTAAGCTTCAGCAGGATAGCAGCAGACTTCAGGAGGTTACACTCAGAGTGGTGAAATGGGCAGAAATATGTCAGGTGCAATCTACTGCGGCTAATTGTGCAGTGAAGCACTTTGGGAGAAAAACCAGGATAGGCAGTATAAATTAAATGGCACTAATGTTAGGTGGTGAAAGAGAAGACAGAACCTGGAGTACATGCTCACAAATCATTGAAAGTGACAGGTCAAATTGATAAGGCAGTAAAACACGTGTATGGGATAACTGGCTTCTAAAAATGAGGCACTGAATACAAGAACAAGGAAGTCATGCTAAACATATACAAATCACAGGTTACAGCTCAGTTGGAGCAGCACCTGAAAGGGTGGTGGAATCAGCTTCCATGGGAAATTTCATGAGGTCAATGAACATGTACTTGAAGAGCACTAATTTTCATGATTATGGGTTAAAAGATCGAGGATTGGACTAAATTGGACAGATCTCTCAAAGACCCGACACAGACACGATATGCGGAAGGGCCTCCTTCTGCAATGTAAGATTCCAAGATTCTAACTGAATAAGGTCTATTCAGAAGACCGTTTGTGAACAATTATAATAATTCATGGCTAGGAGCAAGATCGGCCTTTGGGCTTAAAGGAAAAATAAACGTTAAATGATGTGCAGGTAAAAAAGCGGTCCATTTTGTGACTGGGTGAAACCAACACTGAAACACAAAGGGAAGCAACAGGGCAGTGGGTGTTCGAAAACACTGAGCATCTTTACAGAGCCCCACATGCGACCATACCACAGAACATTTTGGCAAGTCTAGCTTGGAAGGTTCTTTATGGAATGGTTGGAGGCATTAACGGTGGGAATTGAGATTGAAAAACATTAAGTTTAAGATCAAATTCTGTGCACAAACGGCAGCTGCAGCACTGTATTTGTTGAAGAACATTAGACTCCGCCCACTGTGCAGATCTATATCTCAGTGAGGTGCTCAGCTCCTGCACATTGAATGTGGAAGTGGAGTTAAAGTAAATTCCTAGATCTGAACGTTGCCTGAAATATTCATCAGAATGATTTACTTGTACAGACAGTACACACACGCTCACAGATATCAAAAAGTACCTTAAATTGAGATGCAAGATCGAAAAGAGAACGAAAAATAAGTAAACAAAGGGGAAATGATCAATACAGAAGAGAACGGGAGCAGCAGTTAGGTGTGAAAACTGAAGGCTGCGGTTTCAACTCGAAGGAGCTTTTGTTTAAAGAAAGAGGAACTAATCTGCTCACAGAAATAATAGTTTCTTAGGACCAACGGCAGAGCTAAAAATATATTTACTGGAGTATCCACTGTGTTAATAGGTTTCTCCTCCTTCTCTCTCCAACGCTCCTGAACCATAGAATCATAGAAGTGTACGACACAGGAGGCCATTCGGCCCATCGTATCTGTGTCGGCTGGAAAGGATTTTCCTTTGTCCACTGGACACCTTTCTGTTCTGTTCCACAAATTACCATGTGTTACCGAATCGACAGAAGAACTTTTAGTTCAACTGAACACCTTTGTGAAACCTCAAATCTCATTAGCTGATATTTTGCTTTATCAGACATAAACTTAACCGTCTCAGTTCAATTAGTCTAATCTTTCCCCTTTCCTTTGTGAAGGAGGCGACTCACTCTGGAATACGGTTGTAAGGGCGTGGCTTTTCTGTTTTGCCCTCGCCTATAGTGGACAATTTCCATGTCTGAGCTCAGACGCTGTGTGTCCATGAACGGTTGATTACAGAAGGTGTAAACATCAGTGTCCTCAGTGGATATCCACTAATCAACGCTGTACAACGGGGCCACGAGTTAAAGATCAGCAGCGAGCACTCTCTCTACTTCTATGTACGCACTGAACCCACCACCTCTCCCGAAAATCGATACCACTTGCAATCTTTCAATGTTACACATGGAGAATTCAGCACCAGCATGGAACCGCTCCGAAAGGTTCCCAATCTAAAGTGGTCCACACCAAACTAGGAGCTGCTTTAAGCCACTGAGCTACCGGAGATCGGAGACCACCGGACTCAGTCCCAGTTTCCCACTTATATTTGCCCATTCATTTATCTCACAGACCCGGAATCCAGTAATTTAGGTATAAAATTGTTCACGACTCACCAAATAGCATTAACATGGCGGCTCTCTCCATGTTCTAGTGTTCCCTGCGTTGAGACTTGAGAGCTGTAAGAAAAGCAACTGAGTCTCTTGCTCCACTTCGCAGAAGATCATTCCCGGAAGCGTGGAGGCAATGAGAGCAGAAAGAGAGCCTGGGAGGAATTGAGGTGGTCCCCAAAATTAAAGCAACAACACTGAGTTATTTTTACATGCTGGAACGCAATATGGTTTGGAATGTTGAAAAGTCCAACGTGACAACGTTGGATTATTAGACACTAATCACTGGCAACACAAATCAGGAGGGTTGAGAAATGGGTCTCCAAATCTCTACTGCCCGTTTTCCACCCGGCGGTGTGACAATTCACCCCATACTGTATACTATCATTCTCTTCCCTGAAGGAGATTAATTATCCAGTTGACTTTTTACGACCTCCCGCTTGTTTCATGGTCATTTTCCTGCCGCCAGCCCATCAATTGCCCTAATTCAAGATTCAGTTTCCTAACCTGTTACAGTGAGGTTATGAATTCATTCACCTCTGGGCAGCTGGTTGTCTGGGATTGACATTACAGAATACACACATGTTTGCCTCGAAAATCATAGAATCGTAGAATTATAGAAACAAATACACACTTAAGGAGACCATTCGGCCCAACGTATCCGTGCTAACCAGCCTAATCACACCTACTACCACTAGTTCCGTAGCCCTGTAGGTTATGGCTCTTCAAGTGCATAATCAAGTGCTTTTTAAATGTGATGAGGGTTTCTCCCTCTATCAACCTTTCAGGCAGTGAGTTCCAACTTCGCACCAACCTCTGGGTGGAAAACGTTTTCCTCAGCACCCTCTTATTCTTTTACCAACTCCTTTAAATGTATGCCCCCTGCGTCTTGACCCCTCTACTAACTGAAAGAGCTCAATCCCATCCACACTATCTAGGCTGCTCATAATATTGTACATCTCAAATAAACCTCCCCTCAGCCTCCTCTGTTTTAAGGAAAACAACCCCAGCCTATTCAATCTTTCCTCATAACTATTTTTTTCCAGTCAACGCAACATCCTCGTAAAACTCCGCTGCACCGACTCTAGTGTAATCACATTCTTCCTGTAATAGGGTGACCAGAACTGCACGCAGTATCAAGCTGTGGCCGAATGAGTATTGTATACAGTACTAGCACAACTTTCCTGCTCTTATATTCTATGCATCAGCTAATAGAGGAAAACATTCAATAAGACTTTTTAACTACTTTTTCAACGTGTCCTACTGCCTTTCAGGATCTGTGTACATATACGCCAAGCTCGCTCTGTTCCTCCACACCTCTCTGTATCCTTCCATTACTTGTCTATTCCCTTGCCTTGTTGCCCATCCGCAAATGCATTGCCTCACACTTTTCCGGACTCAATTCCATTTGCCACCTTTCTGCCTAACTGACCAGTTTGTCGATATCTTCCTGCAGTCTAAAGCTTTCCTCCTCACGGTCAACCACACAGCCAATTTCTGTGTCATCTGCAAATTTCTTTATCAAGCCCACTTTAGTTCTATCTAAATCATTAATATATACCACAAAAAAAAGGGACCGAGCAATGAGCCCTGTGGAACACCACTGGAAACAGCTTACCAGTCGCACAAACACCCCTCAACGATTACGCTTTGCTTCCTGCCACTCACCCAATATTGAATCTAATTTGCCACTCTCCCTTGGATCCCGTGGGCTTTTTATTTTTGGATCAGCCTGCCATCCGGGATTTTGTGAAAAGTCTTGCTATAAGCCATCTAGACAACATGAAATGCACTGCCCTCACAGAGCCTCCATGTTACCTCCTCATAGAATTCAATCTGGTAATTCGGACACGATCTTCCCTTAAAAAAACCATGCTGACTGTTCTTGATTAATCTGTGTCTTTCTAAATGAAGGTTTATACTGTCCTTCAGAATTGATTCCAGTAATTTGCCCACCACCACGGTTAAACTAACTGGCCTGTAATTGCATGTTTTATCCCTTCCTCCCTTTTTAAATAACGGTACAACTTTAGCCGTTCTTTTATTCTGTGGCACTATTCCTGCAGCCAGGTAGGATTGTGAAATTATGGTCAAAGCCACCGCAATTTCCTCACTTGCTTCTTTTAATAGCCTCTGATATATTTCATCTGGACCTGGCGACTTATCTAATACCAACGACGCTCAACCCCTTAATACGAGGCTGCTCAACACTTTAATGTCTCCTCCGCCTCCACACATAGATCACCATTTTGTTCCCGGATAGGCCCGACTATTTTTTCAATTATCCTTTGAGTTTTATGTAATTATAAAAGATCTTTGTGTTTTCTTTGATTCTACCAGTATTATTTCATGCCCACTTCTGCTTTCCTAATTTCCTTCTTAATTTCACCCTATCCTTCCTAAATTCTTCTTGACTTTCTGCAGATTTGAACTTAGGGTATCTGATATAGGCTTCCCTTTTTTTGCCTTACCTTGCCCTGTCTGCACCTTGTCCTCATAGGGGCTCTAATTTGGGCAGTTCCTTCGGGGAACATGTTTACCCTAAACTCCATTTATCTCCCTCTTGAATGCCGTCACCGGTCTGACACTGATTTACCATCAAGTAACTGTTTCTAGTCTACTTTTGCTAAATCACTTATCAGCCTCGTAAAATTGGCCTTAGAACATAAGAAATAGGAGCAGGAGTAGGCCACACGGCCCCTCGGGTCTGCTCCACCATTCAAGAGGATCATGGCTGATCTGAATCTAGACTCACGTCTGCTTCCCTGCCCTCTCCCCATAACCCCCAATTCCCTAATCTGCTAGGAAAATGTCTATCTCCATTTTAAATGTATTTAATGTTGCAGCTTCCACAGCTCTCTGGGGTAGCAAATTCCATAGATTTACTACCGTCTAAGTGAAGAATTTTCTCCTCATCTCAGTTTTGAAAGGGCAGCCGCTTATTCAAAGATTAGTTCTAAACTCATCCTTCAGTGGAAACATCCTCACCGCATCCACCCGATGAAGCCCCCTCACAATCTTTTTTGTTTTGATAAGATCGCCTCTCATTCTTCTGAACTCCAATGTGTAGAGTCCCAACCTATTCAACCTTTCCTCATACGTCAACCCCCTCATCTCCGGAATCAACCGAGTGAACCTTCTCTGAACTGCCTCGAGAGCAAGTATATCTTTTCTTAAATATGGAAACCAAAACTGCACTTCAACTTAGAAGCCTTTCTCCATGTTTTTTATTTGTCCTTATCCGTAATTATGCAAAAACTAAATGAATTATGATCACCATCACAAAAATGCTCTCCAACTAATTATCCTTCCACCTGGCCAGCTATTTTCACTAAAACTAAATCGAGAACTGCGCCCCCTCCTTTTGTGTTTGCTACGTATTGGCTAAAATGGTTCTCTAGAATACCATTTAGGAATTCTGTGCCTTCTATACGTTTTACACTGGTAGTATCCCATTTAATATTGGTGTAATTGAAATCCCCCACTATTATTGCCTAATATTTTTGCACTTGTCAGAAAGCTGCTTACAAATTTGCTCTGTTAACTCCATCGGACTCTTTGGGGTTCTATAGCATACACCCAGCAGTCTGATTGACCCTTGTTTGTTATTTAGTTCAACCGATGTGGCATCATTTGATGATCTTCCCAAAATATCACAACTCCACACAACTGAAATTGACTCTTTAATCAATATGGCACCCACCGTTGATGTTCTCACCGCCTCTCTATCTCGCTTGAAAATCCTGCGACCAGTATGCCATTACTACCCATCTTTCTGCCATGCGTCAGTAATGGCTTTCTTATTATACTCCCACCTGTCTATTTGTGCCAAGAGCTCATCTCCTTTATTTCCTAGACTCCTTTCCTTGAAGTATATAACATTCAGCCTTGCCAAACTGCCTTGTTGTCTGTTTGCTAGCCCTTGTTTCCTCTGCTTTCCCAACTCGCTTACTAATTTCCTGCTGCAATTTCCAGCTTTGCTTCTCTCCCTTCTGAAAATAATCTCAGGTTCCCATCGCCCTGCCGAGCTAGTTCAAACCCTCCCCAACAGCACGAGGAAACCAGGACACACCCCCCACCCCCGACCCGCCCCCATTCCCCCGCGAAAATATTTGAAGCGGCTCTGTTGAGGTGTCAACCGTCCGGCTCGTACAGGTTCGACTAGCACCAGAAACGGTCTTAGAATCATAGAGTTATGCAGCACAGAAAGTGGCCCATCGGACAATGGTGTCCGCATCGGCCATCAAGCCCCATCTGTTCTAATCCCATTGCCAGCACTTGGCCCGTAGCCTTGTATGCTATGGCGTTTTAAGTGCCCACTTAAATGCTGCTTCATCAATCTTGCGAGGGTTCCTGCCTCTACCACCCTTTCAGGCAATGAGTTCCAGATTCCAACCACGCTCTGGGAGAAAAAGCATTTCCTCAAATCTCCTCTAAACCTCCTGCCCCTTACATTGAATCTAAGCCCCCTGGATATTGACCCCTCTACTAGGGGAAAAGTTCCTTTCTATCTACCCAATCTATGCCATTCATAATTTTGTACACCTCAATCAGGTACCGCATCAGCCTTCCCTGCTCTAAGGAAACCAACCCCAGCCTCTCTAGTCTCTCTTCATAGCAGCAGCACCTCAGCCCATGTGACATCCTGGTGAATCTCCACTGCACCCTCTCCAATGCAATCACATCCTTCCCAAAGTGCAGTGACCATAACTGCACACAGTATTCCAGCTGTGGCCTAACCAACGTTTTGTAAAGCTCCATCATAACTTCACTTATATTCGATGCCTCGAATAATGAAGGCAAGTATCCTACATGAATTTTAAAAATCTTATCAAACTGTCCTGCTTCCTTTCGGTATCAATGTACATGCAGACCAAGATCTCTCTGATCCTCTATCCTTCCTAGGGTCCTACCATTCACTGTGTATTCCGTTGCCGTGTTAGTCCTCCCTAAATGCATCACTTCACACTTTAAAGGGTTAAATTCCATTTGCCTCTCTTCTTCCCATCTAAGCAACCCTTCAATAACGTCCTGTAGCCTCAGGCTTCCCTCCTCGCTATTTACCACTCCACCAATATTCGTGTCATCTGCGAACTTAATGATCATACCTGCTAAATAGAAATATAAAAGGTAGGAGCAGGAGTAGGCCATTCGACCCCTCGACACTTCTCCGCCATTCAATACGATCAGGGCTGATCTTTCAAATTCAGTACACTGTCCCTGCTTTCTCGCCATATCCCTTGCTCCCTTTAGCCTCAAGAAATATATCCAAATCCTTCTTGAATATATTTAATGATATGGCCCCTATTGACTTCTGCAGTAGATAATTCCACAGGTTCACCAGTCTCTGGATGAAGAAATTCCTTCGCATCTCTGTCCTAAATGGCTTACCTATTATCCTTAGATTGTGACCCCTGGATCTTGACTACCTGTCCATCGGGAACATCCATTCTGCATGTAATTTGTCTAGTCCTGTTAGAATTTTATAATTTTCAATGAGATCGCCTCTCATTCTTCCATAGTCCAGCGAGTACAAGCCCAATCGACCCAATCTCTCCTCATACTTCATTCTTGCCATCCCAGCTATCAGCCTGGAGAATCTTCGCTGCACTCCTTCCATGGCAAGAACATCCTTCCTCAGATTAGGCGAACAAACCGCACACAATACTCAAGATGTGATCTCACCAAGGCCCAGTACAACTGCAGCAAGACATCCTTGTTCCTGTACTCAAAACCTTCTCGCTATGAAGGCCCACATACCATTTGCCTTCTTAACCGCCTGCTGCACCTGCATGCTTCCCTTCAGCGACTGGTGCACAAGGACCCCCAGGTCTCGTTGCACTTGCCCTTCTCCCAATCTATTGCCATTCAGATAATAATATGCTTTCTTGTTTTTGACACCATCGTGGGTAACCTCGCATTTATCCACGTTATATTGCATCTGCCATGCTTCTGCCCAATCAACCAACCTGTCCAAACCATACTGGAGTTTCTCAGCATCATCCTCATAGCACACACGCCCACCCATCTTTGTGTCATCTGCAAACATGGAGATATTACATCTAGTTCCATCGTCCAGGTCATTAACATATATTGCGAATAGCTGGGGTCCAAGGACAGATCCGTCCAATACCCCACTAATCACTGCCTGCAACTCGGAAAAAGAGCCATTTATTCCAGCTCTTTGCTTTCTGTCTGCCAACCAGTTCTCTATCCAAGTCAATACCTTGCCCCCAATTCCATGTGCTTTAAATTTACACGATAATCTCTTATGCAGGACCTTATCAAAAGCCTATTGAAATTCCACATTCACCACATCCACTGGTTCTCCCTTGTCTATTTTACCAGTTACATCCTCAAAAATTCCAGTAGATTAGTCAAGCACAATTTAACTTTTGTAAATCCATGTTGACTTTGTCCGAAACGGTCACTGTTTTCCAAGTGCTCTGCTATTACATCATTTATATTGGACTCTATCATTTTCCCCACTACCAATGTCAGGCTTACCAGTCTGTAATTTCCCGTTTTCTCTCTACCACACTTTTTGAACAGTGGGTTAACATTAGCTACTCTCCAATCCATGGGTAATATTCCAGAATCTATTGAATTTTGGAAGCTGACCAGCAATGCATCTACTATTTCTAGGGCCACATCCTTAAATACCCTAGGATGTCGATTATCAGGCCCTGGGGATTTATCGGCCTTCAATCTTGTCAATTTCTCTAACACCATTTCCCTACAAATACTGATTTCTATCATTTCCTCCCTTTCATTAGACCCTATGCTCCCTGACATCTCTAGGAGGTTATTTGTGTCCTCCTTTGTGAAGATAGAACAAAGTATGTATTTAACTGGCCCGCCATTTTTTTGTTCTCCATTATAAATTCCCCTGATTCTGAATGCAAGGGACCTACGCTTGACTTCACCAAACTTTTTCTCCTCACATATCTACAACAGCTTTTACAGTCAGTTTTAATGTTCGCTGCAACCTAACTCTCATACTCTATTTCCCCCCTCTTAATTAATCCCTTCCCCTCCTTTTTTGAAACCTAAGTTGCTCCCAATCCTCAGGTTTACTGCATTTTCTGGCCACTTTTTCTGTCCTCTCCTTGGTTCTTATGCTATCTCTAATTTCCCTTGTTCACCACGGTTGAATCACCTTTTTTGTTTTATTTTTATGCCAAACTGGGATTAACAAATTCTGTAGTTCATCCATGCGATCTTTGAATGTTTGCCATTGCCGATCCACCGTCAACCATTTGAGTGACATTCCCCAATCAATCCTACCCAACGCGCACCTCATACCATCTTAGTTTCCTTTATTTAAATTCAGGACCCTGGTCTCTGAGGCAACAACTTCACTCTCCATCTTAATGAAGAATTATACATTCATATCTAAATCATTAATGTACACTACAAACAGCAAAAGACCCAGCACCGATCCCTGCGGTATAGCACTGGACACATTCTTCCAGTCACTAAAACAACCTTCGATCATTACAATTTGCCTCCTGCCACTAATCCAATTTTGGATCCAATGTGCCTAATTGCCCTGGATCCCATGGGCTCTTACCTTCTTGACCAGTCTCCCATGCGAGACTTTAGCAAAAGCCTTACTGAAGTCCATGTAGACTACATCCACTGCACTACCCTCATCCATGCATCTAGTCAACCCCACGAAAAATTCAATCAAATTGGTTAGACATGATCTCCCACTGACAAAGCCATGCTGACTATACTTGATTGATTCTTGCCTCTCCCTGTGGAGAATAATTGCATCCCTCAGACTTTTTTCCCCAATTATTTCACTACCACTGATGTTAAGCTCACTGACCAGTAATTCCCAATGTCGCAGAAATCTAAAGCCCTCGCTCCTGCAACGTCTCTCCAGCCACACAATCATCTGATCTACTAGACTATCTCTGTACTCACTGGCACGTGGCACCTGGAGTAACCCGGGGATTGTTATCTTTAAGGACCTGCTTTTTAGTCTATTCTTGCTCCCTAAAAGCTGCCTGCAGGACTTCATCCGTCGTTCTACTTATTATGTTGTTACCGATATGGACTAGGGCCTCTGGCTGCTCACCCTCCTCCCTCAGAATGTCCTTCAGCTGTTCAGTGACATCCATCGACCTCACCATTAGGCAGAGCTGAAAATCAGTTACCGAGCGAGATGCGCTCAGGGGATTCCTGCCCTACCTGCCTGGTCCCCCTCCTCTGTTTGCCATTCACACTTTTCATCTCTGCCTGCACACTAATAAGCTGGGAGATGACCACCTCCTGAAACGTGCTATCCACAAGTTCTCAGCCTTGCGAAAGAACTGCAGTGTCCCCAACCGCTGCTCACGATCCGAAACCCGGAACTCGACCTGCTGTAACTGGAGGCACTTCCCATTCACGTTGTCGTCCAGGCTAGGAGAAGTATCCAGGGGTTCTTGCTTGTGACAGGATGTGCACTCCATGGGACTGAGCTGCCCTGCCAAGCCTCTATTTATTTGATACATTAACAAAACATTTAGTATTCCCATTTGCCCTAAATTAAAGTCTAAACAACATCAGTGAAGTAAATAAATCTATGACGCTTACCAGAGCGGAATCTGAATTAACAGAAAATCGATACAACCATTGACAACCAATCTGTTACCACCTCTACTATGACATCAATTCTTGTGTTTATTTTCCCCTTTGCCGCTGCTTCTGTCAGTGAGTCTGGGTCTCACTTTCTCTCCCGCAGCTTAAATCCTCGGTGTGCTTGCTCAGTAAATGGAAACTGCTCCACTCGAGAGATTCTGTGTTTGTTTTTTCAGTGATAATAAAGTGTGAGTACGATCACAACAACCTAACACCATCCTGGGGCTGGAGGCACCTGACGGTTGTTTTTAGACAGCCTCAAATATGTACCAGATTCCTGTGTTGAGAAATTGTAGCCTACCTGTTTAGTCAGCTTTATTTCCAGTCCCGCTCAGAACCTACGCTCAGAGGGGACCAGTCACAAGGGCTGATGACAGATTCCTAATGCACACTTCAAAGTATGCCACCACCTGGAGAAAAACCAACTGGGAGACATCGTTCGGACCATCCGCCTCATTCTCCTGCCTTTACAATGACTACACATGTTCTGTGCACAGATACTCCACCACTATCACAGGGGAAGCTTTGGGAATTCTTGGGATGGAGGGGCAGCGTCACGTGTCTCCACCCTTTTCGCCAGCTTTGCAACTCGGGACAACGATTCTCCAAATGAATAGTAATGGAATTCAGGGGCCTGAATCACATCCGACAATTCCTCCTCCTTCCCTTATATGATGCAATCCGGGGCATTGTCCTTTGTCCCCAGACACATGATATCCCTCTGTGACAAGTAGCCAGCGACTCCCTACGCCTCCTTAAATGACCCCAGAGTGTTGCTACTCTCAACTGCTTGTCCAACCGTGAAAACTCGCTGAGCCAAAATTCACTCCAGATTAATGTCAGGCAGACTGATGCTGTCCTCTATTACTCCCACGAGCACCATCGCAATAGCAGCATTGACTTTATCAGTCAACCCAAAGCAACCTCATGATAAGTCCATTAGTGTGGAACCTTTGTGTCCTGCTCGACCCAGAAAAAAGCTTCCTCACCCCACACCCAATCCATTACCAGCCTGTTATAGATCACCACCAATACATTGCCTGCTCACCCACCGCTGCCAAAACCCTTATTCAACCTTCATCACTTCGATGTCCAAAGTCTCCAGCGCTCTCCTTATCATTCTCCCCACTACCAGCTTCACAAACTAAACCGTAACCAGAATTCCACAGTACACATCTTGAAATGAAAAAAAGTCAGTCCCGTGTTGTGCCTTCATGCGATGTTCCACTCTCTCCCTGTGCTCCTGTGAGTTGATATGTAGATCGATGCCCGCCCCATCCAATCGCATTGTGTCTGACTTCCATCCAACCACAGCGATCTCCTACAGCGATCATTCCCAATGCGGACTCTCCACTTCTTGCTGCGCTCCTGTGGCACTGCATTATTCCTCAGCAACCGCTGCTCCTGCTCCACCATCGCAAGATGTTCCTCAAGGAACTGCGCCCACAGCATCTGGAACTCCAGCCCTCAACTAGTCCCCATACACCCTGCCTCAAAAACCGTCCTGAATAACCTTCTCCCTCACTCAGTGCTCAACACGCTATACCATTTACAATGTTTCTCACATGCTTGCCCCAGTGGGTGCCCCTGCCATATACACAATATTCTGTGCCATCTCTCTGTATATGCGGAGTACCATAAAAATTTAAGTTGTCATGGCTGAAGTGAGTTGTCAGATGTGTGCAGAGCTATTTTGCATTGGTACTCCGCAACTTGGGGTGGAGGCTGTTGTGCTTACCCCTCGGTGTTCACCCGCTACACCCTCGTCGCACTGGAAGTGATAATGGTGCTTACCAAAGGAGGAGAGGAACCATTACAGGCCGAGAGATAATGGGCAGCAGTCGTACCAGTCCTAGCGGCTGGTTTGAGTCGAGAATCTGTACCTGGAATAGAATAGGGCACTACTTGTAACTCTGATTATAATCATGTTCACTATATTTGTAATTAATAGTATTTGATTAAATAACTTTAATATTAATTTGTGCGTTACTGTCCTTTCCTCTATTTGGATGGAGTAAATTCACACAGTTTCAGCTGCAAACTCCAGCTCCTTCCCACGGTAATGACAACTGATGAATCGTAACCAGGATCTGAAACCAGTCTCCTGCTGACATCACAAACGGTGCCAGCAGACAATCACACAGCAGCCAGCACAGGCTCCGCACACTGGCGGTAAGACAGGGTCACATGGCAAGGCTCTGCACGTGGTGCAATGTCACTGGACTGGAGCACATGTTACAGGATCAGCTCTATAGTGTGATGAACCTGCCTCAGACCCCAGATTCTGTCTAACGACGTACCAAGCTGGCAGCAGAACCACCAAAAATTAGCCTTCATTAATCCTGTCTCCTGACCTCGTTATGTGAACTCTCACTACTCTATGCCCTTCCCACCACTCGTCCTCCTCTTGCTTCATTGAAGCAAAGATCCGACCAGCAGACTTATGAGCAGGATGCGGTAAATAATGTTTTGCTGCTGGTGGAGGAAATTGTCACAAGGGCAGTGTTGGTGTCTTTAGATAGACCAGCAAGATGGACGCCTGAGCATCTTACAACCAGGAATATTTAGTACACAATCCCGCCCTTTTCTTTGCCAGGTCTGCGTTATCACCACTGCATCATCTTCAAATTTGGCTACTTGAGCCTACAGCTCATCACTTTTTGTGCGTTTACATACATGCACTGTAAATCTATCTTAGAACTTTTTATATTCTCTTAATGTCTGACCTTCTCTAATACCGTACTATTTCTTACTCGAGTGTTATATTTCTCTCCCAAACCTTTGTGCACCTTGTTTCTCCTTCCTAATTTTACACCCTGGTGTCCGACCCACTGCCAAATTAGTTTAAATCATCCCCAACAGCACTATGGAACGGCTCACTCGGCGCCACCCTCAGCGAAAACATTGGTCCCGGTTCTGTTGAGGTACAAACCGTCAGTCCTGCAAAGGGCTCATCTCCCAGAAGCGGTCCCAAGGTCCCATGAATCTGAAGCTCTCTCGCCAACTTTCCAGCCATGCATTTATCTGCTCTCTCCCGCTACGTGTATACAAGTTTACCAAAAGTTTCCTTTTTCTGTTTAATTTTAATCTCTATGGTTTTCGTCATCCAGAGAGCTCTATGTATGGAATCCCTTCTTTTGCTATTGTTGTGTGTAGGGTTCATGCATGTGAGAATCTGTTATACCCTCTACTCATGGTTCCTGCCTGGGTTTATAATTTAAAATCTATCAGAACACACAAACATATTCTCTCTCTCTCTCTCTCAGTCTCTCACTCAATTTCAATTCAATTCAAATTGCTTTGTTGGCATGACAAAGTACATCTTATGTTGCCAAAGCACCAAAGAAACATTTATGGTGGAACACATAAACGCAGATCTATCCATACAGTGTATAAACATATATATCCCTATGTGTATAAATATACACTCATATAATATGCATATAATTTTTTCTTAGGTTTAATGGTTGTCTCTTTGCATATGGCAAGCTGTAACATAGTTTGCCGCTAAAGTTACACAATTTCTCTTTTCCTCTAATAGGTATGGGAGTTTTTGGTCGTCATTCAAATTTTTGAATTCAGGGTATATTTTTATGAATTTTGGGTAGATATTCCCCCTTATGCCCTGATAGTTTCCCCAAGCTATGCGGAAGTGCATCTCTGTCTCCACCACTCCCTGACTGCAGTGAGAGCATATCCTGCCCTCTCTTGGCAGCCAGGTCTGCCTGTGTCTGCCTTTTTCGATGGCCAGACTATGCTAACTAAGTCTGTACATAGTCAAGGTTTTTCTCAATTTGCTATCTTTTACCGTGGTCAGGTATTCAGCCATGGTGTAATGTCTGTTTAGGGCCCAGAAGCAATCGAGTTTGTTTTGGGTTTTTGTTGTTTCTGTCCAATAGGTCAGATATTTTTCCTTTTGTTTAGTGACAATTGTGTTGGGTCGAATTCTCTGTGCTACGATGTCACTGTCCTGGAGCTGGTTATTATTAGTACTGTTAGTAGTTACATCACTGAGTCCCAGGACTAGTTGACTGAGGGGACTCTTCTTTATGATCCTCTCTTGGCATTTCAGGGCTTCGTAACGATAGCAGTGGGGGTTGCTCATTTTTAGGTGTTTCCAAGATTTGGTGGCTCTTTTTTGGATATTAATTAGTAGTGGATATTGGCCTAGTTCTGCCCTGCATGCATTGTTTGCGGTTTTCCTCTGAGTCCGGAGGATGCTTTTACAGAATTCTGCATGTAGGATCTCAATTGGGTGTTTGTCCCATTTTGCTAATTCTTGTTGTGTTAGCGGACCACACACCTCACTGCCATGGAGTTCAATTGGTTCAATGACTGATTTAAATTTTTTGAGCCAAATGCCAATTGGGATTTCTATTTGTATTGATATTTTAATGGCATAGAAAGCCCTTTTTGCTTTCTCTTTCAGTTCATTCACATCCAGATGAAAATTTCCCGTAGAACTGATTTTTAAGCCTAAGTATGTGTAGTTTGTAGTTTGTTAAATTTTAGTTGTTCCTAGTGTGAAATTTATTCTGGGTCCCTGATGTCTGAATCTTTGCTGGAACACAAGAACTTTGTTTTGTTGGGGGTTTATTGTCTGGGCCCAGGTCTGACAGAACGAATCTAGCAGATCCAGGTTCTGCTGTAGACACTCCTCTGTTGGTGAGAGCAGGACCAGGTCATCTGCATAGAGGAGGAATTTAACCTTTGAGTCATATAGTGCGAGGCCAGGTGCTGTAGATCGTTCAAATAGTTTTGCCAATTCATTTATGTAAATATTAAAGAGTGTCGGTGAGATGGGCGAGACCTGCGCCACACCACACCCCGTGAGAAGTATTTTGTTTATTTGTCTCCAATTTTAACTGCACATTTATTGTTTGTATACATTGATTTAATTACATCATATGTTTTTCCCCCTACACCACTTTCAATAAGTTTCAAGAATAGACCATCGTGCCAAATAGAATCGAAAGCCTTCTGGAAAACTATTATGCAGGCAAAAATTTTGCTTTTGTTTTGGTGAACATGTTTGTCAATTAGGGTGTGTAGAGTGAAGATATGATCCGATGTTACATAATTTGGTAAGAACCCAATTGGGCTTTTACTCAATACATTTTGCTCCTCAAGGAAGTTTATAAGTCTCTCTCTCTCTCCCTCTCTCTCTCTCTCTCTTTGTCTCTCTCTCTCTCTCTCTCTCACACACACACACACACACACACACACACACACACACACACGCATGTATATATATGGTGTGATAGATCTATCTTTTTCTCTATGTTTCACTTAGCAAGACGATTGCCCTGCACGAAACGTTAAACTTTATTCTTTCTGTCCTGTTATGTATCTCTAACATTTTCTGGGTTTTACTGCAGATTTATAACACTTTATTTTTTTGTTACAGTGCTGCGTGACGCTGTCCATTTTTGTAACACAGGTTAATAGTACATCTGTATATATTACACAATAAAGCAGGTCACTGGGATAGTTACGCATTGCACAGATCAGCTCTGACACTGGAAACCTCCTACAGTAATAAATGGGCAGGGTCAGTTACACAAGACTCGGTGCCTTCATTGTGCAGACTCCAGGAGTTACCTTTACAACTGTCAAAGTTAGTCCCAAAACGTTGTTTTCCCAGAAAACACATTAACTGACCCCTTAGCTTTATCTGCTTTTCTGCCAGTCTGCTCTCCCACTCACAAGGTTGATTACAATGTGAGCGTGAAATGTATGTTCTAGTGCTTTATGTGTGTTAATCTAATTTCTATCTCTGCCGGCCTTTTTTATTTGTAGCTGTCTGTCTTTCATTTTCTCGCTCTCCCTGTGCATATATGGTAATCACAGTCTTTTTTTGTCTTATTTCTTGAAGTATCTTTAATATCTGTTTTTCACTCTTCTATTTCCCTTTTTTGTTTTCTATCACACTCTGTCTCACTCTGTATCTCTATCATGCTTCATGTCTTCTTAGAATCTTATATAATAGAATAATGCTATTGTGCCCATCATATCTTTAATCGAGCTCTCCAAGACATTGCACTCTCCTACTCGTTCCCCATAATCCTGCAATGTTCTCCCCTTCAATGCTTATCCAATTCTCTTTTGAAAGTTACAATTGAATCTTCTTCCACCATCATTCATGCAGTGCATTCCAGGTAAAAACACCCCCCAATGACACCTCGCTGTGTAAAACAATTCTTCTCGTCTCTCCGCTGGTTCTTTTGCCAATTACTGCAATTGCCTCCCCTCTGTCTCAGCCTTCTTTGTCTCCTCTTTCCATTTCTCTTGCTCTCACCCTGGCTGTTTCTCTCATCTCTGCCTGTCTCTCTTTTTTTACCTTTCCTCCCGGTCTACAACTCTTTCTATCTCTTTCCGTCTCCCTCTGACTATCTCCGACTCAATTGTTGCATCACTTCCTCTTTTCTACTTCGTTCAGTTTGTATTTTCATCTCAGTCTTTCTGTACCATCCCGATGGTCTTTCATTCCATTTCACTGTTCTGTCATTATCTTTCGTTCTATTACTAGTTTTCTCTCACTTTCTATAGACCATCTCCTTTTCATCTACCCCTGATATTTTATATTTTCTTTTCTCCCTCTCTATCTCATTATTTCCTTCTCTTCCGTATCTTTCTTTCTGTGTTCCATCTTTCCATTCAGCTTTATCTCTATCTCGTTCCTCTTTTTTTCTCAATTGATCTCTCTGATTGTGTGCCTTTGTCTGTGTGCTCTGTCTCTCCATTTCTCCCTTTGTGCATTGCTTGATCTCTCTCTCTACTGCAACTCATTTGCTCCATCTCTCGTTTCGCTCCCTCTCTGGTCTGTCTGTCTTATGTAACTCATTTTCATCATTGCTTTGTACCACAGTGTAAGCCTTTGAGTCAGAAGTTTGTAGGTGTAAGTTCCACTCCAGAGATTTAAGCTCCAAAATCTAGGCTGACACTCCAGTGCTGTGCTGTGGTAGTGCTACACTGTCAGAGGTGCCATCTTTCCGATGCGATGTTAAACCGAGTCCCCATCTGCCCTCTCAGGTGCATGTAAAAGATCCCATGGCGCTATTTCAAATAAGAGCAGGGGAGTTCTCCCAGGTGTCCTGGGGCCAATATTTATCCATCAAGCAACAGTTTGCTCGTTTTATTTAAAACATATTATCTGGTCCTCATCACATTGCTGTTTGTGGGAGCTTGCTATGTGCAAATTGGTTGCTGCATTTCCCAGATTTCAACACTGAGAACACTTCAAAAAAACCTATGTCATTGGCTGTAAGGCGCTTTGGGGCGTCCGGTGGTCGTGATATGCGTTATATTAATCCAAGTATGTATTTCTTTCTTACACACTCTGTGTCCTTTCTCTACATTTACCGTATGTGCTTTTCTTTTTCTCTTCAGTCTCTCTTTTTACCTCTTTCCTTCTCTGTCTCTCTGCCCTATCTAAAAGTCTCTGTTTGTCCCCTCGTCTTCTTCAGCTGTATTTAACGTGATTATACAATCAATTGTAATTTTTTGCTCGTAGACTACATAACTGCAATACTAATAATTGCACGTCACTCGAACATTAGCATTGATACCAAAAAGGAAAATTAAATCTGTAATGCAAAATTCGTAAATCAAGATAAAGACACTATTTGTATCTGTTCAGACACATAGCATGAAACTATATTCATTTCAACATTTTCCTACAGAACCATCGCC